>NW_017728915.1:28251230-28289858 GCF_001723895.1 Crocodylus porosus | reverse complement strand
TCTCTCTCTCTCTCTCTCTCTCTCAAAATTACTAACAGGCAAACAATGTATGAGTATGAAGCAACAGTATTTGAGAAAAAAATATATATTCCCAGAGAAAACAGAATGATTGCTAGCTATGGATTCCTGTTAAGAAAAAAAATGCATTTGTTTTGACAAAACTATTACATTTCATAGTGAATCACAAATTTTGGTAGCTGGGATGATCGTGTGTGGAACATGACATCATCTCTCACTCTGAACCTATGTAACATAAATAATTTAGACTAATGAATTCATTAGATCTAACATAAAATAGTCTTTAATCTCCCTCATCCCAAAATGAATCTCTTGAATTATTTGGTCCCCTCCCTCTTTTTTTTTTCTTTTCAATGATATTTCCATGTCAAAACCTATCAATTTTTTATAATTTCAGATTCATCTAGGGCCTGACCTTCACTACGTGCATGCCATTAACCTTTGGATATCAAGTCATAGAGGCATCTGGCAGCATAAAGTAAGTGCTATTAAATCAAAAGAAAGTTGTAGATGATGAAATGCATCTCAAATAGCTAAAAGCTATTTATTTAATTATGCATGTCTCTAATGTCTTGGAAACAAGTTCATATCTTGTAAGCATCCAATCCAAAATGGCTCCAGTAAACTGCCAATTACTGGTCTTGCAGTTGAGTCTAATTTCTCTACTGAAAAGTACAATTCTCCTATGGAGAAATTAAGAATGGAAGCACTCTTTCCCCTAGTAGGTCAGTTATGTTGGAATGAAATGGAAATGAACGACCAGGCTACATAATACTAATCCTGCTGTTTACTCTCTTGGGTATTTTTTCTGTGCTTGTTCTAAAGTTTTCCTAACACTCTTATGAGGGTTTCCTATTTAATATGAAGATAACTTCTTCAAAGAGAAGCAGAGATTTGTTATCCTGAAAGAGAGAGAGAAATGATAATAGAGTTATGGTGGGAAAATGGGGAAAGTGGATAACTGTGTCAGAACACTCCCTTTCCTCATTTATTTGGGATACTTCATTAAAGCAAAAATATGGATATGTATGAACCATGCTTTAATTGGATATGCAACTGGATGTTGTGTGGTAGATTAAAACCATGCCACGAAAGCAGCAACCTGTGTGCTCTAGCTTTGTTTTCTTTTTGAATACTTTTTAAAGGTTCTTGTTTTGCATTGCTTACCTTTTAAAGGTCTGGAATATTTATAAAAGCAATAAAATTATAGTCTAGAGACAAGACAACTTATATTTTTTAGGATTTTAGAATTCAGTTGAACTTTTACTAAACAATTTACCTAAGCGATGCAAAAAGGAAGTGATAACCATTCCTGCCCTTTGGCTAAGCTGGTATGTGGGATGCCTGATTCATCAGCACTAGACAGCAGTAACTTCTGTATATGGAACACACAGTAAAGTTTTCCAGTTTACTTGAGGGGGTGAGCAATGTCTAAGATTCTGCATACTCCTAGATATTCTTCAAGGTTACCAGCAGATATAAAGGTATGTGCTAAGCCTCAGGCTGAATTCATAGGGGGTGGGGAAGGGGAAAAAAACCCAAGCAAACAAAAAACCAGTCTCTTTATTTGTAAAGTTCTCATGTATTTCATTGTGAAGAGGGAGAATGCAGGACTCAGAAGTAGTGTGACTCCGAACTTTATGAATATATTTCCCTCCCATGTCCTTTTAGGGGGTGGGAAAACAAAACAACAACAACAAAAAAACAAGTTCACTTTTTAAGAGCGTTGAAGAAAACTTTTCAAAATGATATGATGGAATTTAGCAGCCGGGCTGTCTAGGTCGGCTAGATGGACACCCACCAAACATCCTTCTTAGCAAGAGGTGTCACCTCTCACTGTCACCTTCACACAAGCCCTGCCTATAGAGTAGCTTGGGGATGCATAACCTCATGAACAATGTGTTGGCTATTGGGAAGAATTAGCTGGTAGTTGGTATTTATTACAGCACAACTCCTTTGTCCTTCATTTTTCCTTCTAGGCCCTGTGATGTACCAGGGTTTTAAATCAAAGCACAATCCACTCTCACCCCTCCCCTCCCATTTTACTCACAAAGTTGAGTGTAGAGGGAGTCTTTGTATACAGCCTAAATAATAAACTAGCTTCACAGTGGCATTGCTAATTGTAATTTTAACATTTAAAAATACCCACAGAACCAGTCCTTTGCTCTGTAAAACTTGTAAAGCACTTCTGAGGAAAGGGGCCAGAGTCTGATTTACAAATAAATGCTTGCATGGTACTGCAGGTATGTGTGGGATGCAGCTTATGTCTGGGAGCAATAGAGAACCTACTCGCATTAGGAAAAAGAGCAAGTGTCAGGAGCAGAAGGTTTTGGAGTTATCCACAGAAGCAATTTGCAAGCTGTGACAGTCATCACATTCCTCTGAAGTATTTTGTTATTTTATTTGTAAAATAGTTAATTAGCAAGTGAGCCATGTCCTTTCTCAGGCTGAAGGGTAGAGGAGAAAGGTGGCTGGAGGTATTAACTTCTTCCTATCCATATGAAAATGGGAAGAATCTATCTGAAAATAAATGTGTAACAGGGCTAATTAGATGGCATTACTGAATGATCCACTTAGACCAGGGAAAAGGGAAATGCTGTGTACTTAGATCCCATTAGAAGTTATTAAAATGAGTATAATTCAGTTGAATGCTAGGCCTAAACCTAGCAGTAGTGGAAGAAATAACAGCCATGTTGGGTGGGGGGGAGGGGAGGGAGAACATAGGATTTAGCAATTACAGAACTTTAAAGCTCTGCAAGGCAAAGCCTCTTTTGCTGAAGCAGAAGAGGGAAAAGGGGTTGACAATTTGCAAACCAGTGAAACAAACAGCAGCAGTTTCAGACAGCGGGTAAGAAACCTTCCCTGTCTCTGCCTTGACTGCAAATATTAAGAGGAGTTGAGTTGCAGCCACACAACATGTAAAGGGAGCCAAGCCCAATCCAGCCCCAGCCTTGGAACAGAGACAAGATTGCTTCTAGGAATAGAGACATGGTTCATTTGTTAGTATCTCTTTAACATTGTGACCTTTAGAGAAAAAGCCCATCATCAGAAGAGCTATTTTTGTTTCTGTGAGGGGGGAAAAAAAAACATGGCTGAGTGACATTGCTGACAGTGAGACTGTCATTTTAAAAATTATGTTATAATGAATATGAGCCTCAGATGAAGACAATTGAGCAGATCCCATCTGCTCCCCTCTGGACTGCAGTATGAAGGGGAGCAGATGGACATAAATCATGCCAGAAATTGCTGGGAGTGGCAGTGCAGCACTGTAGCATTATCCCACGATGCCGTCCAGCCACTGTAAGCTGCTATGGCTGAAGTTATTTTTGCAACCCTCCACCCCGCAAAGATGCTGCCTGGGGCTTGCTGTCCCAGTTGATCCATCAGTTATGCTACTGTCTGTAAACCATTCAGACCAGGTGAAATCCTTACTCCTGACTTCAACAAAGCAGAATTTCTCCCTCTGATTCGGGCCAAAAATCTGTGGGATTTGGCATACGATCACCTAGGAATCCTCACCGTAAAAGCCTTGCATATATTGCACCATTTACCTATATGTACCCCCACTGGACTTGTTGTTCAAAGGAAGTGAGCAGGCAAAACAGATGCATTTTCCAAAACCCAGCATTTCCTATGTAATGGCTCTGAATTTTTATGTAGGATGAGATCATAAGGATCTACATGAGAAAGACGATCATTCATATGATGCCTTGAACTCATGTTTCCTGTACATATCATTAAGATGGGGAAATGACCATACAGGACTCCTGAGTTTGTATTTGTTCTCTAATTTAGAGGTGATCATTTAAGAAAAAAAAAAGTGAAATGCTAGTGTATTAACTGAGATATCAAAATTGTTCTTCTCACTTAAAATATAAATTTCAAGTTGAAGTCAAATATGCTATTGCAAGAGAACTATTAGTAAATCCTTACACTACAATGTTAACTTCTATTCCATTTAATGGCTTTGCTGTTGGTACATGGCATAAGATGCTCATAAACAATATAAATGTAGGTAAATAGCAAGTATTAAGGTACATTCTGATCTCTTAATTGAGCACATATAAATAAATATATAATTTTAGCATTTCTGATATAGTCTTACAGTGGATGAAAGACTCCTGTGTGCAGCAATAAAAGACAGCTACTGCAGTGTTATGAGTGGCATTCACCATGTCTCACTGCTGAATTAACTTCTGATTGGTATAGTAAGCAATATTCTTATATAGAGAATGAGGTGTTCCTTCTGAATAGTTTTATAGTTTTAATTATGTAATGTTTTCTTTCTACTACTCATGTGTTAGCTGATATTTTTTCTTGTTTTACTCTTTAGAGTCCAGATACTCTTTGCCATGCTTTCATAAAGTTTTCTAATTATTATTTTTCAATCCCAAGGAAATTTATTGAGTATATATTTACTGATACAAGGTTAGTTTTTGGGAAAACAATTGTCAGATCCTTCTCTGGAATCATATTCCCAAAGTCAATCCATTTCCAAACTCAAAATATTAATTCATTCCCAAAGTCAAAATATGTAGATCCTCCTTTTTCATTGATAGTCATCTCTGCTAAAATGGACCTTGTGTGCAGTTGTAACCACACAACTCTTGTCTGTGTTTATGTATGAATTCTAAAATATAATGAGATCTGTATGTCATCTCTGTTAAATCCAGCTCAGTACTAAGAGTCTTTCCAGTCCCTTTTGCCTTTTTCCTGTTTTGTCCAGTTTCCTGTTGTCTAGCTAAGTAGGAAATTGTTGCCCTACTGGGTCATTAGATAGATACTACACGTATGTAATGCTTCCCATTCCTGTGGGACCAACTGGCATATATAGCACTTAGACAAAGTAGCATTTTGGATCCAGATTATGAAATGGATCTTGGATCTGGACTCCAGTCCTGGAACAGAAAAGAGTTAAATAGTGAAAGACAACTGCAGAAAAGATGATTCCTTCAAAGGTCTTTGCAGCCATGGAGTACAATTTCAACTGCTCTGACCATAGGCATCCTAAGCATCAAAAGATCTCTTCATTACCTTTTTTAACATCTTCTTTCGTGTGGATTCTCAGGATAAAAAACCAAAAACCATACATGGATTTCATACTTGTGGTAAAGAATTTTATCGTAGTAGCTTCAGCCTACATTATTAAACTTTGATGTTTGAAGTTCAGCCCATTAAATCTGGTTTTGTGCACCAAGTATGCAGCTTAATTTTCAGAGGTACTACACATCTTTCACTCCCTCTCCAGTCAAAGCCCTAATTTAGACACAGAAGTGTAAAAATGTCAGCTGCAATCTTGAAGTATTTCCCATGTCTTAAGAAGCCTGGCTAAACATAGCTGCTCCTTAACATATCAGAGACAGCCTAGCACAATGGTTGTACCTTTCCTTTGAAACTAAATCCCCATTCTTTTTTTCATGTTCTATAAAGAGCCAGTCTGAAATCCTGGTTCCATTGAAATCAATGGCAAAACTCCCATGACTTCAGTGAAGATAGGATTTCATTCTAGCATTGAGTTCATGCATAGGTTTCTATTGCTTCAAAAAACATTTCTAGGTGTATTTTAAAATTAGTGTAATATCAACCAGAACTTTTCTTTTCTGCTCTAGGTAGTATACATAGGTCATTAAGTCTTCATATTCACCACAGCTGGAGTAGAACCAAATTTATGTATAGATGTACATGATTGTTTAATTAGAAACAAATAAAGAATCATCTATGATATTAATGCAAACTACCTGACATAAGTAGCTATCTATGTACACTCTATGATATATAGTATATAAGGGGAAAATCTTTTCATAGCTGGATGAATGCTATACCAGATGCATTCAATTTTTAAAGCATCTGATTCCATATGATAGTTGAATATTAAATCTGTTCACATTTACATATAATTCTCTTGTGCTAAAATGATTAAGGGGAAAAGTAAGGTCTGCAATTAAAGTATTTTGCTGGGTAAAATCAAGTGTAAAATTAGTATAATTTTTTTGTCTTTCTTTAAATTAATGATAGCATAGTGATTTTGATTTGCAATTAATGATGAAATAGATATATTATAGTATCCACTGAAATGGATATATTTGAGGGTAGTTACCCTTGCATTAAAAGTGTCAAGTGTGAGCAACTTTTTTTAAAGCTACAATATGATCAAATAGATCTGATCCAAAACCTCAACTATAATTGGAAATAGTCCTTTCTTCATCCTCAGTGAGTTTTTAAAATCAGCCATTAAAGACAGAGTCAATAGCAACACCTAAGGTTACCTGACTCTTCTTTTTCAGGCTGTGGACACATATGAGAACAGGCTCATTTCCAGAAGTCAATAATGGGTACCAGTTCACCCTTTCTGTGAGTCAGAGATGTCTATATGTAAAATGCCTCTATGTGTAGAAAAGATACCTTTTAGATGGTGAAATGCTATGGTTTCAGGATGGGAGTGAGCATCCAGACCAGCATGTCATGCAATTAGTGAGTTTGGAGGGAGACAGACACCCATCCTTTGGGATTCCCAGGGGGTGAGTGACCTGCAGCTGTGGCTCTTTCCATTTTTCTGCTTGTCCTTCTCTTTTAAACGTGATTTTGGGAAAGTTCAGAAGCCCACGCCTGACTGACCTGTACCATGGGTTTGTCTGACGGGTGGCTGGGAGTGGGGAAATTTAGGTTCTCAGTTTTCAGTTATGTGGGGGCATTATGAGGGATCTTCCTGAGCAGGGAGTGAGGGCACGGCTAGTTATTAGAAAAAATAGTTTTACTGAACAATCAGTACAAGGGATCTTATTTATAAAAAGTGCCAACAAAAGTTTTAAAAAATAAAAAGGAGAAGGCTCCCGAGTTCTGGCTGCATACCAGAGCGGTCAGGTACAGAGGAGGGAGAAGCAAAGAACAATGCCATACGGGATGTCTGGGAGATCAGCCAGGTCCATGTCACCGAACACTTGGTGTCCAGACATCACAGTGAACCAGTTCAAGGGTTCTTATTTTTCCAAGCATGCTTTTCTGAACCACCCCAGGCTGCTTTAAACTAGTTTCACAGGCTTGTATGCCTATCTGTTTCAGCTTTAAATGATGTGTGTCCGTACCCTAACAGAACTTGTTTTCATCAGTTTGTAACTTCACTAATTTTAACCACTTGGGCCATATTTTTCCATCTGCCTCAAACTGAAATCATCCTCACTAAGCATACTCAAGACTTTCACGCCTTCCAAAGCTGGCCAGGTTGCCTGTGTAGTCATTGAGAAACAAGAACATTTTTCCTCTGTTGTAGGGACAAAGCTTGCAATGCCTTTTCAGTTTCTGTTCCCAGCTACCTTGGGGGCTAGCTATGGAAAATGGGAGCAACAGCATCTCCTAAATGTAACAAAAGGAGTTTACCCTTCCATGTTACCGAATGAGAAGTATACAGTCATGCAGAGTGGAAATCCATCCTAAGGTGAAAACCTGCTCCATTCAAATCAATGGCAGAACTGAAGCGTTGTCCTAAAGTATTTCACTTGCTCAGACATGAAAAGGATTAATGGGTTCCCACCAATTAGCTCACTTTCCCTGGGGAACATTCTGAAAAGAAAGGGGAATATAGTGAAAATGAGCCTGCCAAAGGAGAATTATATTGTCTCCTCCCAGATGGCTGATATGAGAGAGCTTTTTAGATGCAGTTCCGAGTTGATTTGTTCTAGTTCTGAATTTTTGGTTTTGGAAATAAAGCAAGCCCTGAGGAAAGGGATTGAAGAGATCTATACTTAGACTTTTATTGTTTGTTTCCCGACAGTGAGTCTGCACACCAGGTAATAGTATTCTTAACGTTTAAGGCTCTCTTGTGGATCTTCTGAGGCTCAACCTGGCTGCTGTAGGTGAACTGCTGGAACAAAAATGCCTGCAGGCAAGATGGGTTACATTCTTAGCTGGTAAAAAAATGGTGTTGATCTGTTTATATCAATGGAGAAATGCTGATTTAAAGCAGTTGAGAATCTGACCCTAACTAGTAGCTCTTAAGGGCTTGGAAAAACGTGGTTGGGTATTCTTAATATTTACTTCCAACAGCCTCAAGCCAGAATGTGGCCTATTTTAAAACACTGACTTTCAAAAAAGAGTACATAAAACTGCACTCCTACAGCATCCAGAGGGAAAATTTTAGCATAACTGTTCGTTGCATTTGAACAATGTTATCTCTTTTCAGTAGCCACTACACTTCGCATTATTTTCCAGGTACGTCAACACTTCAGTGATAGAAGTGACCTTAAACTAGCTAGTTCAGGTGCTAGTAGCAATTTAATAATGGCATGCTTCATGCAGGCTAATTTACCCTGATTCTCTTGGTGGGTTGTGCTCCCTGCACTTAGGTCTGAGCTGTGGCTAGATTGTTATTTTAAAGCTAACTTTGGTATGTCTACACTATACTTCTGTAACTGCTATGTAGAAACATCACTGATAATTAGCTACTGCAGATCTCTCGCTCTCTCTCTAGGTTAACTTCAAAGGGGCTGAATGTGCATTCAACGCTCTGTCTTCTCTTTCTTGTTATCTTCACCTTCACAGCTTTACAATATGCCTTTACAGTGTGATTCATTTTGAAAACAGCAAAAACCTATTTACACGATTAGCTTCTCTCTGCAACTGTGGAAGCAAGAAGACTACCACCAGTCAGTCTCATGAAACGGTGACAGAAATGGACACCTTTGCTATTTAAAACTATACCCTAATAAAGATGCAGGCTCAACTTTAATTTCTCGTAACAACAATTTTTGAGACTAATGACTTTGAAAGACACAATGTGAAAAAACACCTGTTTTGTTCTTTTCATATTTAGTCTGTTCCACAGTCTAGTGTGATGTCCAACACATCAAACTGAACAAAGGATGGGCTAAAAAACCCAAAATGTTTCATTATCACCACTATACCTTTATACCTCTATTAAGAAATCTACTCTCTTAAAAATCACCTTTCTTCTTTAAGGGAAAAAGTCTTTAAGCAGAGTACTGGGATTTTGTATAGAAATCAAAAGGAAGCCATAATCAATCAGTGTTTTTGTTTCTTGTTTTCTGTTTGTTGTGAAGTTAATGTTTTACACTTTGGCTGCCTCAAGGTCTACATACACTTCAGGGCTTCACTGAAGTAGCGGTACACTAGTACAAAAAAATAACCCATTTGGCCTTTTGCCATGAAAAATGTGAAGTCAGTCTTTCAACGTTGACTAAAATCTCATTACTTTGGTGGCAAATGAGTCATGAAACGTATTGTCAAAAATATAGAGCCCAAAATATAGTGACACTAAATATTTTATCTTCATAGGAATGTACTATAAAAGGTTTGAACTCTAAATCAACCAGTGCACTTAGGCACACAGCATCATTCATCAAGGGCACAGTCTTCGTTGCGAAATTTGTCCATGATGACAGCTTTAATGAAGTTCCATAATTTCTCTCAAGTTCAGAAAACTATTATTTTAGCTGTATGAAGGCATAAATCCACCATCACCACTTCAAGCTGCCCTTGCTCAAGGCTTAGATTATTGACTTTATAGTAAGAATTTCCTGGCAATCATTCATGTTCTCCTCATTACTATCTAAATGTTAGATGTGCAGTCTTTGTATACTGTTTGCTGTGACGTGTACAATTTGAAACAAGTACAATTCTTGAAGTGGAATTGAAAATGGTCTTGATTATTCAAAATTTCCAATGTGGGTTTCCTAAAATACCTGAGTTATTGCTACTTGCATTCCCCTTGAATTCCACAGTAAAAAAGCATTTTCTTACTGGACTCTATATGAAGCCTATCTTTTTAACTGTTGTCCCTGAATATTCACAAGCTATTTTGAAATTTTGAATAATCAAGACCATTTTCAATTCCACTTCAAGAATTGTACTTGTTTCAAATTGCACACGTCACTGCAAACAGCATACAATACATCATATTGGGCTAAGGAAACACAATGTAATGTAAGTTCAAAATAAACAAGATCCCATGGACAATGAACTTTTGGAAGTAATGTTTTGTAATTAGAGCTGGCTGCTTATTTCAGGCAGTGACTAGTAAGCCTAAGATGCATTGTACATTTGGGAAAAAAAAGGGAGCTGACTTCCAACTGTGTGTGCTGCTCATAGAAAATCATGTCATGTTCTTGTCGAAGGGTTTGTTTACTTCCACTTTATATTAAATTATACATACACACAAATATGTACACCAGAAAACTTAAATTAATAAAATTCCTGAAAGTTTGACCTCTCTGAATGGTAACAAGCATGCCCTGTTGATGAAAGGAATTTTTAGTCTACTGGACAACTCCCCTGCCAAAGTTGTTATAGTTTCTGTTTGAGTGTGTAAGATCTTGTACTGCACATGTTCAGTTAAGATTATTCTAGCAAGTGTTTTGCCCTTTGCTGACATAAGCAACCTAGTTTTGCTATGAAGCATGCATAGTGGCTAGTATCCACCTGTTGAGTGCTGAGTGCAAGGTATGGTGCTGTGTGCAATAGTGTGGTGGCATGTGCACAGGCAGTTGCTTGGACAGGACATGGTCTGGGTGAGAGTTTGATGCAAAGTGTGATGATGGACATTGTTGGAGACTGCATGGGGTAAATGACAATTTGATTGCACAGTATATGGTCCAAGTGTGTGCATGATACAAAACTCTTGGAGAATTGCACTTGGACATAGTTCTTCTCAAACCGAGTCCTTGGTAATTTCTCTGCGTGATATTCCAGAGCCGCAGGAATCATAATAAGGGTGGTAAAGTACCACCCTGACCCTGATACGGGGACAGAGGGCTTAGCTTCTGCTTTCTGGTGGGGAAGCCCAGAGAAAGTGAGGCTAAGGATCTGGAAGGCAAGAGGGATAGTGTGTATTTACCTAATGGTCTGAGTGTAGTATTTACCTGAGTGGTTCAATGTCTGATTATAAAAAGGCTTGGTGTATGTAATTTCCGGAATAGCTGACCGTTTGAGAAAGAAGAGACTGTTTTGCATGAGAGAAGGAGTTTGAATTTGTGGGCCAGTGGCCAGGGTTTCAAGGCAAAGCCAACTTGTTATGTTCCAAGACTGAAGGTTGCTGTGTGACTCTGGTATATGCTAATACAACATTTTATTTTACTGTTCCATCCTGTTTTATAACTTATATTCTATTATATCTAAACTATATTTATGTTTGGTTTAATATATTCCTGCCATGTGTTTATTTTGTGCAAACTCTAACATAAAGCCTGATGGGTATCCAGCCTAAGTTTTAACTCTTAGGTTACCTGGCTAAGACTTATGGCTCTTGATCACTCCTTTCACCTCAGTATTTTAATTAGTTGCCTGCCCACCCTAATATAAATTCATCTGTGCACAGTAGTTAAACTATTAATGGGCTAACAATGTGTAACACCTGTTGTTATCACTGTGAGGAACTAACATCATAATTTCTTTAGCTATCTTGAAATACACTTATTATTACTGTATGCTATCAGTGCTCTTCACACTGTACAGATATTAATCTTTAAACATCATGCATTAAATATAAGGGTGAGATAGTCTAGACAGCAAGCAAGGAATATGGAACCAACCTACAGGGAGAAAAAAAAAGCATAACCATGTTATTGAAGGCCAATTAAAAGGATTTTGCTATCAGTACAGAGTGTGAGAAGGATAGTAGTGATCTCCTAAGTGAATTCAGGACCATTGACAAGAAATAAGTCCTGCCTAGTCATGTTTTCTTAGCAAGTGTGAACAATAAGATGGTTTTGGAGTGGACTTGAGTCTCCTTGAGTGTGTGCCCCAAGACTCTTAATCCCCTGCTACAATTTATGTATATAGAATGCAATAAACTAGTTAATTGTGCAATAAATTTAGATATGCAACGTAATTATCACATCATAAAAATGACTATTGAGATCTAAAAAGAGCCAACCAGGTAAAAAGTTAACATTTGAAAATGTGTGACAAATGTGTAGCAGGGCCCCTAGAAACTAATATCATTTTTGTCATGGGATCAGCTATACTAGTCTGTGTCCCAGCACAGTTGATCCCAAATGATGGGCAGTTACAGACATCACCTGGTGCTGTTAGCCTACAGGATCCAGCTCCTGCTGCTCCCAGGATTTCATAGCTGGATCCTGTGGGACCTCTGTCCCAGATGCCTGGCTTCTACTCAGGACCTGGGTTTTATGTTGAAAAGCAAGGAAACCCCATGGGATTCCCTGCCCCATGCTTACAGATGTGCCTGGGGTAAAGAGGGGCTGAGATTGGAGCGGAAGTAGTGGTTGTGGGACACCTGGGTCCCCTACTCCGTCATATTGCTGGTGACATGTTTTCAGATGACCTTTGCAATGTCCCAGGAAAAACTGTTAGTGCATTTTTTGGGTAACATCAGATTTTGGGCTTTGTTCTGGGACACCTATGAGGGACGTCTGAATGGGAATTGCTTTATTTTGGAACAGAGCTGTCTGTCTCACCACAAGCAAGATGTCCATTTCTACCCATGGTGCCTAGACAGCCTGAATGCAATGCTGGGTTGTGCTTACCCACATTTGCTCCAGGCTACTCAGATATTCTCCTAAATCATCTGCATTGCCTAAAGTTGTTGACTCGGGTGAGCACTTAGAGGGTAGAATGGACAATGTTTATTTCTCTGAGAAACTGGTGTGAGTGTAAATATGAACTAACACAGCTGAACATAATGGCAGGCAACATATTTTTATGCAGCCCATTACTTAATATTTATTACTGCGCAAAGCGTTCCACTTGGCATGTCATGAGATTGCCCTGGCTTTCTAATATTCCATCATTTAAGGAATGTGCTTGCCATCAGTTTAAATAGTGATTGCTATTTGGGAAAGAAAAGCTTTAACCAATGATTCTAAGCTGAAAAAAGCTATAGAAGTCACAAAAATGATAAGGAGAGACTGACACTATCTTGTAGACTGTTTTGGCAAAATACTGGATAGTCGTCTTCTTTCACTGGCTTATAACTCAGAACACATAGATGACGCCTGAGCCAGCACTTATGTACTGAATCATTATAACTACTGCTTCTATGGTAATACTTGGGAGGCTAATTGAATTGGTTTTGAGAAATAGAAGACTGGATGCTTTTTCACATATGCTTGTAAGTGATTTAGGTGATCCAGTATGCCCAGCTTGAGTCCCTAAAAACCACTAGTTTTGTAATGTTCCTTCAGCTCAAGATCAAATGATACAGTGAAGCCTAAGGACACTGACTGAGTTAGAGTTCAAACCCATCCACTTTTTTAATTAACAGTTTTTGAAGGACTTAGAGGTAAAATAGGATCACTCTTAAGCAGATGCCTATTGCATAGATCAAGGATGACAAACTTACGGCCCACAGGCCTGCAGAGATGCACTATATGACATATACATAGGACAGGACTGGTAGAGGGGCTGGGAATTTCAGGGTAGAACATGCAGGGACTTACTGTCTAAACCTGGGGCATGAAGCTCTGTGCCATTAGCAGGGAGCAAGCAATGACTATTAGGGCTGTCCAAAGCTTCGGGCACAGATTCAATTCGGTGGAGAATTGGCCCAATTTGGTGGACAAATCTCTGAATCTGAATTGAATTGGGTGACCCTTTAATCTCTCCAAATCGAATAGGGACCCTCCGAATTGATTCAGAGAAATTTGGAAAGAGTTGGTGATTTGGACATAGACACGACTTTAAATGTTTTTTCTACATACCTCAAGATACCAGGCAGCTCGTGAATTCTGAGATGCTGGGGTGGATGGAGAATCCCACAGGAGCACATGGAAGGTCCCCAGCATGCTTAGCAGCAGACCTGGAAGTGGACCAAAAGCACATCTGGTCCACTTTCAGGTCTGCCAGGCAGCGTACCAGGGCCGCTCCCCATACCTCACTGGCTTGACAACTGGGCCTCCTGAGTCTGGGGGGACACCTAGGGTCCCCCCACAGCCAATCACCAAGCTGGGGGGGGGATGCAGGGAGGCCCCCCTGCACGCTTGGCAGTGGACCCAGAAGTGAACTGGAAGTACTTCCGGTTCACTTCTGGGTTCACAGCCGAGCATGCTCCCTCCCCCGCCACTTGCACTCCTGTGGGATGCTCCATCTGCCCCAGCATTGCAGCATTCACAGGCCATGCCTGGTACCTTGAGGTATGTAGAAAAAACATTTAAGTCTGTATCTATGGCCAAATCACTGATTCTCCGAATCAGCATTGAATATTCAGAAATTGAATTGGGATAGTGATCCAAATCAAGTAATCGAATCACTGTCCCCAATTTTGGCCAAATCTGAATCAAATATGGCCCACTTTGCACACCCCTAATGACTATGTTAATACCTGCCGCTTGCCCCAGTGCCACTACCCACAAGAAGCGCCACAGCCCTGATCCAGGTCAGGAGGTGAGGTGAGTCTGACACCCCTGACAAAGATAACTGTAGGTGAAATAAGATCTTGCATTAGTTATGATAGGTTCTGCCTGTATGCTAGAACTCTAGATAATGGTTTGGGGGATAGCTCCTCTTGCTCTTTCCAATAGTGTCCTATTCTATATTACGTATGCCACTCAACTGTAAGGGCTTGAAATTTAATTTTCTGAGAGAATTGGTGCAAGTAAATAGAATTGCTCAAATGCCCATGGAGGGTGAACAGACAGGGAGCGATCACAGCCAAAATGAACTCTTTAAACTTGGGTGACTTTTTGCATAAAATGTTTAGACTTACTCAACTGTCATTGATACTGATCAGATCTGCAGATGAGTAGTCTGGTTAAACTCAATGTAATAACTCAGGTGGGTAAAGATAAGCATGTGCATCTTCAGGTCCTGAGTATTTTCTCTGTACACTCCAACAGCACAGAAATATATATGCCTTTTCTATACTCCAGAATATCAGTTCAGGTATTACATATCCAAAAATCAGGGCTTTCTCTTAATTGTAGTTTTGCCAACACTAAATTTTTAAGTAGTTATGTAATTGGCTATTGCTCCTGTTATCCTAAATCATTATTATTATTATTATTATTATTATTATTATTAATAATAATAGTAAGCACCACATTTTTCACAATTCCCAACCTGTAGGAAGATAGAGAGAAAGTTTTTGCTTTTCAGAAAGATAAATTTAACCCATCAGATAGATTGTTGTTGAGAGTTGTCAAAAACCATTGTAAAAGACAAAAATCTATACAAGTCTTACATATAATGTTCATATATCATTTGAATGGAATAGTCTCAGATTGTTTATCCTATGTAAAGATTCAATTTAGAGAATAAACTTATTCCTTAAGGGGAAAATCCTGTCATTTCTCTCCACCCCAGAAGAAGAGCACCTAAGTAAAGAGTAACCATTACACTATATCTATACATGTTTACACAGAGTAAACCACAAATAAATAAATAGTAAGTCAGCTCTCTCTATAACCATGGCTTTATGGCACTAACACATAGGCAATCCTTATCTTTAACCCCGGTCTACACTAATCCAATGCTGCGTGTCACTGTTTATGATGTTCCTTGGTTTCTAGAATTGGAAGGAAAAAAAAACATGAAATGGGGAAATCAAGGTCTTTCTGCTTTTCACACATTCTGTCTATTTTTACGACATCACTCTTAAGTCACTATGTTGACTGAGGCTTTTTATTTAAATACCTTAAATTGCTACAAGAAAATGGTTCTTTTCTATTCAGTTAATCAGAATAAGACTCAGATGTTCTTCCACCTCCTTTCTCAATAAGGTCAAATGGTTCAACTTAATGTGCACTTAGCATACATGATTCATGGAGAGCCAATAGCGACATATGAAGGTTATAATCATAAATGTTCTACAGAAAAGTTAATGTTGATTTTATCCTTGAATACTGCCCAGTGATAGTGCCTGTTAATCTGCTACCAAAATATCATAGCACAAAGCAGGATATTTGTTCGGCATTGTTTCTATGGGTGTTTTGTTCCTTCCTTTTTAAGATACATAGCTGACATATAACATGGATTTTTTGCAAAACAAGAAAATGAAAGAAAGAAAAATACAGATGACAACTACAGAGATCTTTGGAAAAGAAAAGGAAAAAGACATAATCTTCCTTCCTGAAGGAGAAAAACAACATTTTGATACCGTAATTACCATTATGGCATAGCTGATGGAAGCCTCTTTTCTTGAAGCAAAAGGTGGTCTATTTCCATATGAGGGTCTAGATTTGTACTTACTGGATCCATATACACATGCTGTTAGTGCACTTTAATAAACTCCAGAGTTTATCATGCCAGAATTTACTGCTCCCAGATACCACATCTGCATATGTGCCTGGGGTGCAGCACCTTGACCCAGGTCAGAGCAGCTCTGGCTGGCAGTGTACTTGGGGTGTCAGCTGGCCAGCCTGGAACTGCTCCCTGCCAGTTCAGTGTGCTGCAGATGGCACAAGGGTGCTTCAGTGTGGGGCTAGCTGGCAGGCAGCTCCTGCACTGAAGCACCCCCGTGCTCCACCAGCTAGGGTAATGTCTACATGTGCACTCCTGCAGATTAAAATACTCCATAGCAGGATAGTATGTGTATGTAGTATTTACAGGATACTATTTACAAGTACCAGACTTCTGTGTAGTTAATTAATCTGGCCTAATTGGGGCACATGTCAACATTTACTGCTCAGCTAATTAGTTAACTGAGCAGTAAATGTCTCTTGTAGATGTGCCCCCTGTAAATAGTCACCGATAAATACACTTATTTGACTTAAACAGTACTTACCTTCTTCTCTGATGATAGCACTGTTGGAATTTAAACCATGAAATCCAGAAAATAATAATATCTTAGCATTCTGGGAACTATTGCTCAGTGCTTTATGACTTATATGTTTCCATCGCTTTTAGTATCTAAACCTTTCATGAAGTACCAGAAACATTACAAAAATGTGAAATGGCCAATTTATAAAGGGCCAATAGATTCCATTTTGCTTAGTAAATTCCCAAAGTTTAGATATGAATTGAAACCTGTTGATCAGAATCTCTTCTTATCTGAACTGCTGATGCAGAAATTTCTCAAAACTTTAGGATATTACAGATTTCAGTGTGCACCACAGATACTATTAAAAGAGTCTCATGTACCTGTGTGGAGTAAGATGTGAAGACACGCCAAGGTAATAGTGGATACATGGGTTTTTTTCCATTTGTTCCATCTTTAGAATTCTTACTTGTATTCTTAAAAGTTAACTGGATTTTTAGAAAGTCATATAATCTGTATATCATGCTCATTTTGAATTCATTTCATTATATTTTATACAGACTGGGTATGTCTACGTAAGATGTTAAGTGCAGAGTTTCCTAATTAGCTCTGCATTATTAAAGTTCCAGTGTCTACACGTGTGGCCCTATTATGCCACAGTAAACACCACCATAGATTAGTACTTGTCAACACAAGTACTATGCTATGACAGCGTTTAGTGTACTGCAGCGCATGTTTGGATGCTGATGGGGCTGGCTGGGGCATGAGGGAGCTTTAGTGCAGGGTCTGCCTGCCAGTTAGCTCTACAGTGGAGCACCCTTGTGTCCCAGCTAGCCCCTCTGCAGCACACTGAGCTGGGTCAGATCAGCCCTAGACTGGCAGGCTTACCTCCTGGGTCCCCTGCTAGCCAGGGTTTCTCCAGCCTGGCTCAGCATGTTGTGGTCCAGGGAGCACATTCAAACAGTGCGCCTGGGATCAGTTAACTCCAGTGCAAATTGCACCAGAGTTTATTCAGACAAATTAATTTCACATGTAGATGCTTCCACTGGGTTGCATATTATAATTATGAAGCTGGGTTGTATTCTATGGAATAGCTGTGCTGAGGTGACAGTGGACAGATTACATAACTGTGGGCAACATGGCCCCTGCCAGACATTAAGGTAAATGCGTGATAGGATGTGATGCATGATCCATGCAATTTTGACTCCTTTCGTGCCACATGTGCATAGCAGAAGGCATTATTGTGAGATCCAACATCAGATCCAAGCACAGCTTATTGCTAACAAAGGGGCTCTCCCTGCACCAGCAAGTAGCAGGCTACCCTGGCTGGAAGCCCACAGTTGATAGGGCTCCCAGCCAGAGGGGAGCCTGAACCACATGTTCAGTTAATGATAGAAATGAGCCACAAAGTTATTACACATTTTTTTCTGAAATACTGGTGTGGCTTATTCCTCATTTTATCACATCATTAATTGATTGAATGTGTGGCTGGGTCTCAACTTAAGACATAATTAACTACTTAATCATGTCTTAAGTATAACATGTAGCAGGGGACTATGTTTTCGTTCTCATTTTTAAAAATCACGCAACATATACCATAAGTAGTACGGCTGCTTAATTTCTATGCATGTATCTTCTTGATAGCAGTTGCTCTTCAGAAAAAAAAATCTTAGATCGGGTCTGCAGCCCAGATCTGGCTGCCTTGTTTTAAAGTACCTCTGATGAAATCTGGTCTATGCAATCTGGTCCCCAGCATTTCCACAGAGCAATTCTGTTGGGTCAAAGAAGATGGGCATGCCAGACGAAGGCCACAAGTCAGAGGGAGTCTGGCATTCTGTGTAAGACTAAGACAGCTCAGCCATTTTTCTGGATTGCTACAGTGGGATAGTTTAGAACAGCTGAAAGTTTTGCTAAGGATTGTTTCAGCTTCTTGGCTGGTCCAGTACTGAGGGAACAGAGCCACCTGGGACCACATATCCTGGAGTCACCGTTTCCTCCCTCCACCCTTCGGTTGTATTGACTTTACAGCTGGTGAAGCAGAGGACTTGGTTCATTACTGATTACTTCAATAAATAACTACTTGGGTCAGATGCTTTTCACAAAGTGAAAACTAGACATTTCCAATACATGCACTGTCTTGCGCCCCTTGGTAAATGGATTGCATGTGTATTCACAGCCATCTTCTGTAAGGTGCTCAGTACTTCCAAAGGGTTATATGACCTGAATAGAAATCTCCACCTGAATAAACCATTGTTCATACAATCATTTTCCCTTACAATGGCATTTTGAGTTGAGTCCATACAAGGCCATTCTTTGAAGTCCTTTGAATCACAGACTGTAATTCCCCTAACATTGTAAGAAGTATCTGGTTATCTATTTTGTATTATGAATTATGATACTGATACTGACTGTACTCAGTTGAAATCAATGCATATTTTGATTAAGTATTTGAGGACTGGTTTATTATGCATACAGCATGCATTTGTACATGTATTTTTTGCTTGAGGTCTGGTCTAGTCTTCATGTTTTTCTTCAATCTGTCTGCCTATTAACCTGGTTTGAGAGATTTATAGGTGTAGCCCAGTGTGTGGAAAAACCCAAATTTTGCTCCCACACTTCTTGGTCTTCATTCGGGAGTGACATTTTCTTATAATTGACTCCATCTGCTTGAGTTAATCTGTCACTCTTGAATAACAGAGAGCCCAGACAGATAGTAAGAGTGTATCAGGTCCTAGTAAAAGAAATACTTAATTATAGATCACAGTGCTAGGGAAATTACCAGCTCTGGTTGTTTTTCCTCATGGGGAAGGTTTCTAGAAATCTTTTACCCCTCGTACTGTAGGGGAGAGCCTACAGACTAAAGGTATGTCTGGGCTGAAGTGTAGTATGAAAGTCCCCAAACTAGCTTTAAATGAGCTAGCTCAGTGACTAGTTCTAAACTGGCTGCACGTGCACATTTTGGCTGGGTAAATTATCATAGTGTACACTAATCTCTGTGCTCTTGCACTTATACTGCTACCCCTACCCAAAATTAGCTTGTTTAAAAAAAAGCCAGTCTTTATACTACACTACCTACCGTAATATCTTCCAAAGGCCCTGCCTATATGCTCTGATGTTCTGAATTTGATTGAATCCTTTGTGTTTCAGGAAGGTTTTCCAACATCAAGTTCATAAATGCTGGCTAATGCAGGTATTAAGAGAGGTATAGTTATATCATGTATTTTCTCATGTATAACATAAACCTTTTCCCACCAAAATCAACTCTTCCCCCCCAACACTGGGGGTGTGTATTAAGAGAAAAGGCTGATTTTATGACTGTGATACAAATACCCTGCTTTGATACCTGCTCCATAGTGCAGCAACTGTTGCATTACTATTCAAGAAGCTGAAGGAATCAGCTGACTTAATGTCTCATTGTTCTTCTCTCCAAAATCACAGATCCCCCCATGGGGACCAGTCTTCAGCGAGATCCATGGTTTCACTTTTAGTTAAGCAGGAAGGGGAGGGAGGGCCAACTTTATGGCTGCTCTAGGAAGCTAAAACTCTGGGAGAATGTTTTTTCCCCACTTTATTCTGCCTTTTGAAAACAAGATGCATAATAAAGTTTAGGGCTGTTCTATGGGAGGAGATACAGTATTTGCAAACTTTTAACCTTTTCTTGTTTCTTATTTGCTGTGCCTTCTTCAGAGCTGTGTAGACAACTAGACTTCCTATGTGACTTGGGCAAGTTATTTTTCCTTGTGCCCCATTTCCTCACTTTTAAAATGGGTATAATATGGCCCTTCTCAGGATTTAACTCTGGCCTTGGCACAAAACGTAAGTAAGTGGTAGTGCACTGTCGGCCTCACACAAAAGCAGACTCATTGCTCAGATTCAAACTTGTGATAGCTCCCTTTGCCCAGGGGCACTAGCTCCCATTACCTGATGCAGAATTTCATCCTTAGCTGAAGCTAGCTCAGCCCACTGCTGCTGTGAGGAAGAAAAAAAATAGCAGCTCTGTGCACTGCTATCTATGATATGGATAGATTGTGCAAGAGAAGTAAGAAGGCACTTTCTGGGTGCACGGCAAGGTGAGTGACCTTAGTAACCTTTGACTTCAAGCTTTTTAAGGCTGGTTTTACACCTTAATTATGTCAGTGTCCAGCATCTAGCATAAAAGGGGCTCTAGAAATTACAAAAGATAAGTAAGATGTTTAAATGCTGTTTTGGTAATAAAGTACTTGAGCCTGTTCAAAACCACCTTAAAATCAGCTTCCAGAATGGTGGTTGACACTTTGTTCACAAGATTTTGTGCCAGAATTTGTAATTTGGCATCTAAATACTTAATGTGTGTGTTGTAATGTGGAGAAGAAAAACTGTATTTAAACATTAGGATGCACAAGAGCATGTGTCTGAAAAAGGGGCCTGAAAAACTTGTCTAGGCATAAAATAATGCTCTTGACCCTCCTTGATCCAGTGCCTCACACCTGCCAATACCTCTGAGAACAGAAAAGCCCATGAGTCCATTTGCTGCAGCTGCAAGAGTGAAAGCTCCCTTTCTGACATTTGCAGGGTCTGTTTTTCCTTGTGGTCTTACCAGCCCAAATGTGTATTAATTTAAAACTCAAATTGCTGTGAACAAGTTCTACATAAGTTTATCTGCTCTTTGCTTCCTTTAAACTTTTCCAAATGTGGGGAAAAAAAGTATTTGCAGTATGTTAGCAAATAATGCAGTCATTTGAATGGTAGCAAGTAGTTAAGAATTTCTGATGAGCGACACAGGATAAAATAATTTTGTGACACAAATAACTTGGTACATGTCATAGATCAAGCTGTGGCAAATACTAATATCTCATTAAGCCCTTATGTTAGAGCATTTTAAATCAGACAAGTTCTCAATGAACGTTAAATGTTCTCACTTTTCAAATGGAAATAATTTACAATCAGGCTCTGTATTTTCAGGCTAAGGCTTCATGAAGAAGAATAATTTCCCCACTTTAAGCAATATAAAATAACAGTGTTGGACAGATGACTGTAAATATTATATTAAATGTAAGTAACAACATTGGCAAAGCTATTTGTGTGTGTGTGTGTGTGTGTGTGTGTTTGAATGATACAGCTTCTTTGTATTTTCTCTTTGAAATTTAGTATCATCTCTGTCTGATTAACATGACATAAACGATGTGGCATAAATCACTGTGTGACCCAAAAGCAGCTTCTTTAATATCCCTATATCCAATAGATCTTGTTCCATAATTCCCCTGAAAGAAGTGGGGCATGTCAGATAAATTAAATGAAAAGAACAGATGTAGATTAAGAGTGATGTAAATTTCAAGCCTGCACTTTTAATTTCACTAAATATTATTTTCCATCTTCATGATCACATTACACTGAAATGTTGGAACTTCAATTTCCTCTATTTTATTTAATAAAACCTTTGTCTCATCTGAGTTCTTGAAGAGATGTTAGCTTTAAATCACATTGACTTCACCCTATCCAATTTACATATGCTGAAGAAATAAAAGTCTTTTCAAGAGTTGCCATGGGGCTTCAGAAGCCTCAAAGGAGTATTAAGACCTTGAGTTTAATGTGAACTGCCTCCAACACAAAACACAAATCCTCCCAACAGAATACTAATGGTTTTGTGTACAGTTACATTTCCCGTGCAAGTTTCTACAGTAAATAAATAGTGCGTGTACAAAAAAGCAAACAAAATTGTATTCTGATTATTGCAGTTTAAACCTCCACTAGCTACAAATAAAAAAAAGCTTCCTACAGGTCACTGTTGCAAAGGAAATTTTATATCGTTTGACGGATCAATAAAACAGAAGACAGTATAAATTAAAGAGGGAATTCACAGATTCTCCCATCTTTCTCTGAGGACTGCATACCTACCAAATGGTATTAGAAGTTATTCAAAATGACTGCCAATAGAGATGTGAAATGATTTCTCACAGACTTATAAAAACAAAAATGTTTGTAAGCTAGACGTGCTTTCTTGTACAAGCATGAGCATTTTATATTTATTTTGGTTCTTTAACATCTAAATCAATTTTAAAGGATCAACAGACCTCATTACATGTGATAACAAGGGGGGGTGGGGGTGAGGATGTTTCCCTAATATGACCTCAATCCTGTCTCTATAATGGATTTCTCATTATAATAATTATATCCCATTAAAATGTCAGAGCTGGTTTAAAAGATATCTAAAAAGACATGTCTCTTTCAGCAAACTAGCAGGCAGAAACCTTGATGTTAATTTATTTGGCATCATTTAAGTAAAATTGAGAACTTTAGTACATAAAATGAGAATCCTTGTGTGGCAGAAAATGTGAGCAGTTTGACTATATATAGTATTAACTTTACACTTAAATAATTGGTCAGTCATAAGGAATTAGGGAGCATTTCAATTACACAAAGAGAAGATTTATTTTTTGGTGGAGACCTGGGTGAATGGTCCAGAGTGAACAGCGCTATATGACAAATCTAGCCTTGTTTTCAGTCCAGGAATAATCTGCAAACAAGCAGATTTTTAATAATTTGTTTGGGCCGAACTATGAACCCTGTTGTTGTATTGGAGGCTTATTTCTGACAATGGGTGTATTTACTTGTTCTGCCTGTACAGGAGGTTCCCAGTCTGAACCTCTCAGTCTAAATGAAGCTAGGTATTGCTGGAACCCTTAAGCTCAAAGTTCGATACCCCCTTTCAGGCTGAGTTGAACCTTTCTTCAAAAATGATGCCAGTGACTTCAGTCCAGTAAAGGTGCCCAGATTCTCCCTCAACAAATTAGTTGTCCAAAACTGGAATTCATGTCACAAGCAGGGAAATGGAGGGCTCCTATACAAGTGCAGGAAGGGTGCTCCAATGAGCTGCAACTAGTATGGCAGAGCAGACTCGATTAATTGAGTCCACTAGAGTGTGGTAATTACCGCACTCCAGCAGATTTCAGCGTCATGTGTATCAGCATCCTCGCAGTGAAAAATGGTGGAGGGGTGCTTTAAATTAAAGTTCGTTTGACAAGCTTTAGTTTAAAGTGCCCTGCAGGCATTTTTTAATGCAGGGACACTGGTACACATGATGTTCTGGGTGCTTTTAATTCGTGCAGCTTTTGGAGCTGCAGTAGTTAAAATGCCCCCATCTCCCCAACTCCCCGAGCACATCTATAAATGCCCAGATTTTCTAACCAAAATAGAAGTATGGAGGTACTGTAAGACACTTGTTGCTTCTTTTCCTTCTCTTCCCCTGCGGTATCATGGAGGATGGAGGACTCCAATAGGGGCAGATCCAGGGGAGTGGAGTAGTGTGGTTTCACCCACCTTGCCCAGCAGCAGCAGTGTCTATTCAAGCAGTGTGGAGGGAGGCAACTGACTTCATGCCTCATTATAAGCTACCTGATTCCAACTAATCACTCTTGAGTCCATAGGAGATTCCACTCTTGACTTACCTTTTTAATGGTCTTGAGTTCTACTAATCAAGCTGTTCTTTTCTCTGGATTTTTGCTGTCTGTTAGTTATTCCTGGTGTCTCTTCTCCTATGTCACAGGCCTACAGACTGTTTTTTGAACTCTTTTAAAAATTGTGGATCCATCCGTGGAGTCCATTCTTCAGCAGCACCTACTGTTTCAGCTTTGCCTGAGCGTTCATGAGCTGCTGACAGTTCATTTGTAAAAAGGTCAAAACTATAGATTTTCTTTGAGAGGAAAGGAGAGTGATCTGTAGATTAGGTTCTTTCCCTGCTCTAAGCAGCCATAACTCTGGAAAAATTATTTTCTTCATTCTACCTTCCCTAAAACAAGGTGTGTCATATTTGGGAATGTATAGCATGTGAAAAAAATACAGTATATAACTGACTTCTGGCTGAGCATGAGCTAGGTATCATTACAATTCAGAAGTATTACATTTTATTCTCTGACTTTTATTACTATTAGTTTTACTATTACTTTTTATTCTTTTTTATATGGTGCACCTGCAAAGTACAATCTCACATTTTAGGACCACTCTAAAAATTAGAATTTTTTTTTTTTTGTCAGAATAAATCATTACCATTGTTTAAAGAGATATTAAAACTTACTTGGAACCAAATCCTTTTCCTCCCGTCCCCTCCCAAATTTTTTATGCTAGCCAATAGGAATGTACTCTTAGGGCTTTGTACATTGCACTTTGTGTTGCCCAAATGTAGATTGGTACTAGGCTAGCTTGAGTCACACCTTTCAAGCAGGACTCCACAGGCTTTTTCAACTGGGTTGCAGCCTTGGGGATAGTTAGGCCACTTACAGGGCCAAAGGCAGTAGTTGGCTTGGTGCCAGAACTGCTTCCTGGGCTGTAGAGTTAAAGGGGTGTCACAGAGGGGTGGGGGAGGGGACACTGCATTGAAGAACTGCAATTTGGGCTGCTCATCTGTGGGGAGTGGCCACAAATTAATGGAACATGAACTGGGTAATACAAATCAGAGGGCCTTGTTATACCCTAAGCTGTTAACCAAACGTGTTGACTGGAGTTTGGAGCAGTCACACCCTCAGTCTAGAAACCTTCTCTGACTCCCCCCCCCCCCCCCCCCCCCCCCCCCGTACAGCTGTGACTTGCCACTACAGGCCTGGTGAGCAGGGGCGGGACTAGGAGCTATAGCTGTGAGTTGCCACTAGAGGGCTGGTGAGCCAGGACAGGCTTCTATCCCTGCCCTATGGGAAGGGGTGTGTGATCCTGGGATACTGGAAGACCTCAACTTGGGTGACACACCTGTGGGGAATGGATGCATCTTAATGGACAAGAAGCTGGGTAGTGCAGATGAGGGAGAATCCTGCTCTGCAGTGGCATAACTTTCAACTGCATAATAAGTGCTTAAAACCACTTTAAAGTGATAATGTGTCAGCAATCCAGGGGTTAAGAGCTCCAGAAACTGCCCAAAATTATTGTGTAACAAGGTCAAGAGATAAATCTACTGTGGAGTGGCATAACTTTAAGCTGCCTAAAGTGTCCTTAGAACTAGCTTCAGGTGTTGATATGTGAATAATCCAGGGGTTAAAAGCTCCAGGAGCCAATTAAAATTAATGTTTGTAACAAGGCCCTTAGAAAATGGCATCATTTTAAAAATAAACCATACACAAGCTGACTTGTTTGCTAACAATTTTTCAACCAGTGTGTGACAGAGCACAGGTTGTGCTCTGTTACTCACAGGGGTGTAAGGAGACAGCAAAGCAGGCTGCAGATTGCTGCACTTCCAATCAGGCACAACTGCCTGACTAGGAACAAGGCTCAGCTGTTCCCTATAAGAGCAGAGCTCTGAGCAGTGAAGCCAGGAGTTTGTTGCTACCAACTAAGGGGAGAAAATCACCTGGCCAGAGCTGCTGCTCACAACACCTTGGTCATACAGGGAAGGTGCTATGGGGAAGGTGGGGGATCCTGGTCCTGGGGTGTGACACTGCTGGTGGTGGGGCAATATTTAGGAAATGCTACATCTGTGCCTCCCCAGTGAAAGGCAAGTATGGGGTGTCAGAAAGCCTCAGCCCCTCCTTGTGGGTGACCCCATGGAAAGGAAAAACTAGGGGAGTACAACCTGAAATTAAAGCAAGAGCCCAGGCTCACTGTGAGTCCTGAGGCAGGGCCCAGGTCAGGAAGGGACCTGGGGCAACTTCCAGGCTCACTGTGAGGCCTAAGTTGCATTAAGGAGTTGGATATAAGGCTCCAGTGGGGTGGGAGTGTTAGGCAGGAGATTGAGGCCCGGTATCAGGCAGGGTATGAGGCCCCAGTTTTGGGGCATGAGGGGACCAAAAGTGTCCTGAGCTGGGAAGGGAGTCCAAGGAAAAGGTAGGGACTGGGAGCCCTGAGTTGGGGGGATCTAGAGTCCCAATGTGAGGCACAGAGATTGTGAACCCCAGTGTGAGGGCACAGGAATGCAGATCTCAATGTGAGGCACTAGAGTAATATGGATACCATCTGCAAGGCATGGGACATGGTATAGGGACGGTTGAAACCATGTATATGAGCCCTTGGCATCAGGGCAAGTAAATGGACAGCCTCCCACCTTGTTATCATTTTTCAATTGTATCATCAAAGGTGTGGCAGGTGAGGTAGATGGGCAGTTAGTCCTGAGACAAGTGGACAGACCAATGATTGGACCAACCTGAAGACGTCCACTTGTTACATAGCACTCATGTCTGTTGCTCAGGAAAATTCCATTATTTTATTTACCTGAATCCAAAGTGACTGTACCTGATTACAGATCCACCTTCAAATACCACTAATCCCATCCTCTGTAATGAATCCAGAATGAGCCTCACTAATGAAGGATAGGAAGTTGATTGTTTTATGTATTTATGGACACTGGAAACTTTTGCCATGTCTTCTTTGATTAACTGGTTAAGGTTAAAGCTAGAGACAGATATTCAAAAAGCCTAAATCAATTCACTCTTTGCAGGTTAGTCTAACCTACCTAGGCAGAACCAGTTTGTAACTGCACAAACATCTCAGAACTGCCTGCAGTAGCTCAGGCTAGAAGCTGGGGGGAAAGGCGGGGAAGGCACTGGAGCAGCCCATCCTTTCCTTCCAGAGTGCTGAGCTGAGGTGGCCAGGTCCTGGAAGAACACTCTGATTAGTGAGCCCTCCCCCTTCCCTCCCCCTGCTGCTCCTGACCAGGGAGGGAGCCAGCATTTACGTACACAGCAGGGAGTTGATAACAGAGCATTTATCAGCTCATCAGCAAAACAAAAGTCTCTCTCATTAGTTCAAGCTCTTCTTAAACAGCTTTTTCCAAGGAAGGTAGGGAGGGACATTACCAGCTGAGCAGCTGATTAGCTCCAAAAAGCCCTAAATGGACACTGCCCTGTCTGCCTTTGTCCTATCTGCCTTACACAGACACCTCTCAGCATTAGCTAGCATACCACATGCTGGCTACAGTCCATGCTGTGGGAGAGGGGAGGGGGAGAAGTGGGGAATCCCTACTTGAGCAGGGAGTCGGGGTGCGGGAGCAGGGGGAAGCCAGGCAGACACTGCTATACCTGCAGTCTCTGCCAGAGCTCCAGAAGGGAGTAGAGGGGTGGGGCCAGCCCAGATCTCTGGAGCAGAGAGCCTGGTACAAAGCATCTGGCATGCTGGGGAACTCTGGTTCAGGTTAAACCAGAAAAGGGTCTGGGACAGACACTGCATAAACCAGTTTGACCCAAATCTTCAGTCTGATGCTACGTTCAACAAGGTTTATCTCAAACCAGTTTCAGCTATTTTCAAATTGGTCTATGTGCACTGAGTGCCTGTTCTGTTACAGGTTTAAACCAGTTTCTGATCACTTAAACCAGTTTTATGTGTGACATCTTTCCCCAGTCCTAAACCTAAGTAAACACAGCAAATTACTGTGGCCATTTGCATTAAGTCCTAGAGTGTCAGAAATTAGTTTACTTATATTACCAGGAATAAGGATTCCTTTTTTTCTCTTAGAAGTTTTAGCTTCTGTGAAGTAATCTTTCTAGTGATAAGCACAAAGTGCTGGACACATTTGTTTCCCATTCCCCTGCATGTGCTTAAGTGGACTTTTAAATTGTTCCCAATTAATGACTTGAATTTGAGATTTCTAATGCAATCTTTCTTATTAATTCTTCCCTGTTGTGTTTGCTAATTTTTCTAATTAGTTTTTCTTCCTTCTGTTTCTTTAATTCTATTTTCTAAATGATTTAGTTTTCATACCTAAATGGATAACCAGTAGGTGGTGACAGCAGTGCACTTCTTAATTTGCCCTAGTTTTTCACAGCTTTACATTTACTAAAATGCTGTAGTTCAAACACTTTAATTATTAGTAGTCTTGTAAGAGAAGAAGAACGGATTATTCATTTTCTAATGAAGTATGGACTGTGTAATATATACTGTATTCATCAGAAGTATTGTAGCTCTATTGTGGCCATGGCCGTCTAGGGAATATGGATTTACTTATTGACTTCCACCGTAACTTCACCAACTATCATCCTTCCATTGCATTCTCTCTGGAACACTGTCATACTACCATAAACTGCTTAGATACTACAATCCACATTCAGAATGGCACCACACAAGCAACTGTATATAAAAGAGTCACAGATCTATGCTTACTTCCACAAAATTGGTAATATCCACAGACACGCCAAGAAAAATATAATCTTTAACCATGCCCTGAGATACTACCACATCTTCTCTGAAGGCAATACTCATGACACCTACCTCTTCAATGTAAAAACCATCTTCTCCCAATAAGGACTTTCTACCAGAGAAATAGACCTCGTCTGTGAACAAGCTAGCCAAAAACCCAGCCCAAACCTACCGTATTTAAAAATAATACCCCTCTGGAAAACTGGAACCTGTAAAAAATCATAGAAAAATCATCAAGCAATTAAAATCTATATTTAAATGGGCTAAAATGATGAAATAAAAATTTCTAACTACCTTTCTCAAGCCAGTCTTCAGACTTTCAAAGACTTCAATCTTTCAAACTCAGCAGTAGAAGTTAACTCCTCTCTGATCAACAAATGTAATAACACCCTGGCTAAGCAAGAAATGCAAAATCTGACAACACATCCCCACTCTCACTGTAATCAACACACCCTGCAAAAAGTATCAAAATGCATGGATCTTACACATACATTATCTGGTATTTAATCTCAAGAAACTTACATTGGTGAAGCTAAACAACCATTGCACTCCAGAGTGAAAGTTCACTGAAAAAGTATAAAAAAAAACAGAAGCACCCAACCATCAGCAAGAAACCACTTTTTACAGCACAGACATTTCTGACCTCATAACACTTGTTTTCAAAAGATACCTTCAGAAGATGGATGTGGGAACAGAAATTGATAATTTTACTGGCACTAAACAATATATTGCAGGAAACACTTTTATAGCTCATTATAGTTTTGCTGCTCTCTCTTGTATACTGTTGGTACTCCACAGGTAATAACAGACCTCTTGTTCTTTTACATAATTAGGCCTATCTTTCCGAATTGTTCTTTACTTGGTCTGTAATTGCTTCTGATAACTTCTCTTTGCTCCACAGGTTTACTGCCCACTTCCCTTTTTAAGTGATCACTTTAATTTACATAATGGGGTTAAACAAAAGTAATTGTTCTTCTTGGTATTTAGATTAGGCTCTACCTGCTTTTCTCCGAGGCCTAAAGAAGGGCATTTTATGCCTGAAAGCTTGTCTAACATCTCCCTCAACCAAACAGTTGATCCGGTGAAAGGTATTATCATATAAATCCTGCTTCCACACATTCTTTGCAGTCATTAGATATTTACTTATGCTAGAAAAAATAAAAGCTTAATTCTTGTATCATTCAGAAGCAGCTCCATGGAAGTCCGTTTTCTCACACGTCAAACATTCATGCAAGAGATATTAGGATCGTGAGGTTTCAGAGATTAAATACCGCATATTCTTTGTCTTCAAACCCCACTTTGGTATGTGTTACTTTACATGCATAAACCAGTATTAATACTTGGGGATTTTAACACCACGATCATGTAGCAGTGTAACTAAGATCACTGACCAAGTAGAATGCAGGCAGGGTAGAGCTGCAAATTATAAACTAAGGAAATTAAAGATGTATAAACTTTTGTAAGCAACAGCTTACTTTTATCAGAAGTTAACAAGGCCCTGCAGGGAGCAGAAACAGAAAAGGGTGTGGTTAACAACTACTCATGACCCAGGCTACTCGTGCATAGGGTCTGGTTTAAATCGTGGGCCCAGCTTGCAGCTTGGTGGCTCCTTTAGTCTTGGGGTTTCCCCCGTTACCCATCCCACCACTGAATGGTGGAGGGTCCATCAGCTTTGCCACTTGCTCCTCATGGCCAGGAGGTGAAAACCATGGTTTTAAATATGCCACGGTGTTTGCCTCTTGTCCTTTCAGTATCAAGCAGTATAAGGCAAACACCGTGGCATATTTAAAACCACATTTGATTTTAATTTTTTGCTTCCTGGCCAGCAGGAGCAAGCAGCAAGCAGTGGGTCCAATAGGCCCCTCCACCAATCAGCAGTGAAGGGGTGGACAGGAGTAACTCCAGTATTAAAGGAGTGGCCACATCGAGTCATGAGCCAGGCCCTTCCAGACAATGATAAATTCACATTTTAAAAGGAGAGACCTGTATCAGAAATAACACGAAGAAATAGGCTATTCAAGGAAGGACATTTCTCAGTGGGGAAATTAAGTGAGAGACAGTATCTTGAGGACATTAGGTTAGTAACCTTTATTTCTGAAAGGATGTAAATATTCTCCTGGTCCTCATTAGATCAGGAAAGACTTCAGGTTTGGTAAACAGATGCACCATTTGGGAGCAGGGAGTTACATGCATAGTATAGGCTCTCCAAAAATACAGTGAATAATGTGTGTAAATGCCAGATAAAAAACAATGCTTAAGCCTTGCAGTGAGAGCAAGCATTTTTCTTTAGTTTTCCCTGGGCATAAGAAATGACTTTAGGCCAGGAATGGGGGAAATATGTCCGGTGGGCCATACGTAGCTTGCCAATTGATCCTATCCAGCCTGCTTGCTGCTGCTAGGAGCTTGAGGAGCATAAATGTCCTCCCAATGTAAATCTTATTACCTGTAAGCTAAAAGTTTTGTTTGTTTGTTCTTTGTTGAATGTAAAATGGTTGCTTAAGCTTTTGTTTCTACGGGGCATTATGCCTGTCTTTGGGTTTCCGGTATAAATTGCATGTCAAACAGTGCTCTGACATATGCGCCTGACAAGTATGAAGTACCTTCTCCTTGTGAGCAATGCATGCAATGTCAAAGTAGTAGTAATTTGGGAAGAACACTACAATTAGCATCGCAATGCTTGAAGCTTCAACATGGGTCCTTGCCAGCTGTTGTATTCTTAATATATTATCAGAGTCTGATTCCTGCTGGCCAGTACATTGTTAATACATCATGTGAACAATAATCTTGCTGGCCTTTACTATGTTAATGCATTGCTTAGTGTCGTTCACTTGATTCATTAAAATAGCAGGATCTAACAGGATCCTGTTATAAAGCTTGAAATTCTTTATTTCAAACAACTGTACAATTTTTAAAGGGATTATTTGCAAGGAAAGGAGAAAAAAGAATCTAACAAATAAAATTGGATACTAAGTTTGGAGCCAATCCAATCCTGTTGAAGGACACCTGTCCTTTTATGACTGGAATGGATTTTGAATTGAGCGATATACCTATTGATTGAACATAAAAAAATGCATTATTGTTTATTTTAGTACAAGAGATCCTACTTTGGATCCTACACTAACCCATAAATACATGCATGCAGACTGTTCCACTTTTACTTATCTGCTTCTGTGAGTGAAGTTTGGAATGGGTAGTTGAACTTTAAATTAGCACAAGGATAAAAAAAAAAAAGAATATTTTATTTATAAAGATCATGAATTTGAAAAGATTTGTAGGGAATCCGTGATATTGTTTATTATGAATCTTTAGTATCAGTGAGACTAAAAAAAAAACCAGGATCCAGAAATTTCAGACTTTTCTGCTCTTCACAGGTCAACTTCAGAGAAAATAAAATTCCCTAGCATCACAAGTTTTTTAAAATATGGGAATGGAACAATAACAAGTGGACACAGTCAACTGTGATAAATTACTAAAATTGCAGAATTTTATACAGTTGTGTGTATTTATAGAGCAAATCCTACATTTTGTTGCTACTCCTTCTCCTTCCCACCCCCTTGCTTCACCCACCCACCCCACCACAAGTTTTTAAGCACATATAGGTTGATAGAGAAAAACATTTATGCAAACACTTATGCCTGTGAGTATTCCCAGTGTGTAAAATTTTCCACTTGTCTAAAAGCATCTGAATCTTAGATCCTGTGATCAAGTAAAATCACGTACTTGTATAAGGAATCTGACTTCGAAAAAGATACTAACAAGAAACTCAAATACAGTTTTTGTTAAGATTAAGAAATTGAGGATTGATTTGTCAGAGTCATTTAAAGATATGTTTGTTTTAAGGCAAACAGAATATAACTGTAACCAAAAGCAGCTTTTAGTAGCCCGTTCAAACCAGCAAAGGTCACACAGACTTTTATCAGGTCAATAGGTTTTATTGAAAGCATCTTTTCAAGATTTCTTGTGTGTAAAATTGATTTAAGATCTTAATGTAGCAGCTTAAAAGATATCTTCTTGAAAAGAACTGCATGAAGAGAAGTACTGGGAGCCCATCAGGAATTGATATATTATAAATCATTACTTTTTAACCACATCTCAGGCAGCTCCCTCCTAGCCTTTGGAAATTGGGGTTGACTGCTAAGTAGGTTAATGCTCCTGTTGCTGACCAAGCACTCTGTTACATCAGGAAAGTTATTTTCTTAGTGTATATACTGTACCTGTACTCCATTCTCCCTTCACACACCTCTTGGTAGCAGAGTTATCCTATCTCTTTCTCCTCCCATCCACTGCTTATCCAGGTTGGTGGCAGCTAGCGATAAAGAGGAGGGGATTCCATTGCTTGCAGAAGTAGATTCTTCAACAGTCCTAAGACATCGGCCTCGCTCGGCCAAAACCAGCACCAGGAGCTCTGAATGCCTGAGAAAGCTAGCGGCTATGATGTGTATTATGACCACATCATTGTGTTTCCCACAGTTGTTGGAACAAGTAGCGGGTCTACCCTTCTGCTGTTGCCAGAAAAGTAGATTTTCTAGAGTTATCTTCTTACATTCTTTTCAGTTTGGTTGGACAAAAATGTATCACTTTCAGGACCAAACCGTATGATGAAGTAGCTTGCCTTCATTAGGTAATTCCTAAGAGATGCTCAGGAACAGTACCTAGGCATTACAGAGCACAAGATGCAGCACATTCCTTTCTGCATGTATGGCTAGTTCTGGCTGAACGAGGGAGATTTTCAGTGGCATATTCCTACTTTATCCTGCCATCTTTTCTCTCTCAGTGGGAAGTCGTGTGCTACAAAGAGCAGTCCTTGTGGTCAACAATTTCAGGAGTGTAACTGTGACAAGATTGGTGAAATCAGGTGAGCCGGAAGAGACCTTGCAACTTCTTCTCAAATATTTCTCAAATGAGCCAGGAACAATTGTACCCAAATGCTGATAATCCATATAACCTCTGAGCTATATCATATATAATGATAGCAAATAAACTCACAATGCCATGATAACAGAGATCTAGACTGGTCTGGGCTAAAGCTGTATGCATTTGCTTGAAATTCTAGGACTGAGACTAGCTAATGTAGACCCAAAGAAACAGGCAAATACTGTAAATATTAAGTCTAGAGGGAAGGACACATGTGTAGAGTAAATTAAAACATTTTTCTAATTGTGTTTTTTTGAGATAAGTATAACATGTTGTTTCAGATCGTTTCCAGAACTGCTCCGAGTTTTCTCACATACAAAACAACATTTGCAACTTCTCATGAAAGGACAAAGTACTTTCAATCCCTACAGCACTTTGCATCCAGGAAGTTCAGATTGCCTCACAAGTATGAATAAATATATCCTTACAACATTCCCATCAGACATCTTTATCCAACTCTACACACTGAGAAACTGAGGCAGAGGGGTGATAATCAACTGAAAGCACAGTGGCAGCCTAAAGACGGAGTTGGGAATAGAGCCCTGGTCTTCTAAGTTACAGAATTGTTCTTTAACTGTAAGACTTCTTCCCCTTAAAATGTAACCTTCAGATATACGTTAATATGCAGAATATAAGTGTAAGCATCAGAGTCAAAAGGCTTAAGAGGAAAGATGTTCCCTACTATAGGAAAAAGGGAAAAATAGTTAGCTCTGGCAGATTTAGTTGACATATCTTCTACTTTTGAGCCAGTGTATTTCTGTGCAGTGTTTTATGTTGTGATGTTTGAAATGAAATTTCTGTTCTGTTTTTGGAAACATTATACTATGCATGTAAATGTATTTATGAAGGGCAGGGGAGGGTGAAATGTTTAGCCTGCAAGAAGTGGGTCACCCTGAGCTGACAGGTAGTGGATCCTGATTGGGCAGTGAGCCAAATTCAACAACAGGCCTGAAGGGGCTTTGCTATGTGCACTGTTCTTTTATGGATTTTCTGTTTGGAGACTGAAACTTATTCAGAGATGGTTTGGGGACTGGACTGGCAGCAATTAATCTCATTCATGGCACTGATCAGGTGAGGTAGACTTTGCTGGACTGAAGCAAACAAGGTGAGGAGACCAATTTCCTGGCTTGCCTTTGGCCACCACTAAACCCTGTTGGCTTTGTAAGGCTGTGGGTGTATGAAATGTTTTTGTTTGTTTGTTTTTTTAAAGGAATAAGAATCTTATCATTGCAACAAGCTGGAAGTTCATAACTGGGATTCTAGCGCGCCCGTGATCCTTTTGCCCTTGTATATACTATTACTGTCCTTTGTCAAATGAAAAGCATTTCAAGTATTTCTGTGGCCCAAGTTTCCTGAGTTTCACTGAGTGTAAGAAACACCCACAATATAGTAAATTCCTAAAACTTGAGAGTTGATGAGGTATAGCTGGGGGTTGCAGCTAGTCATTTTATTTATTCTGAAAAAGAACCTAGACCACATTGAACATAGGCTACAGTGAATTGCACCTATTAGAAGGATTAGATATAAAAAGAAAATTAAAATAGAGGCAGTCCTCAACTTACGATTTTTCAAGTTGTGACAAATACGACATTCATAAATTGACACCCCATTTCAATGTTCTGACGTGGGTTTCATCTTTATGATGGTTGATATGGCACATAGCTGGTAAGTGGTGGAGGGGTAAGAGCATGGGGGGGCAGATCAACACTCCCCGGTGAGAGAGGGACTGGAGTTAGGGGTGGGACCAGGGCTGGGGTAAGTGCTGCTCAGCCAGGGCTGGGTGGGCACACTGGGAGTGGGGGTGGCTCCCACTGCTATTCTTTGCTCATTTGGTGGCTCAATTGACAGTTCCTGTCGCTGGTCTGGGAGGGCATGGGGGGGGATGTGCCTCCAGATCTGCACAGAGTGGGATAGGTGGGGTTGGGGCTGCATCAGGTTGTGTTCTGGGTGGGCGGCAGGAGCTACAGTGAATTTTTAGGTGGCTGCATCCCCCATAGACTCTACCCCACCTCCCACCCTGCCCAGATCTGTGGGCACACACCCCCTTTACCCTCCCACTGCTTGCCCAGCTGAGGCAGGATAGGCATGGAATGGAGCCACTGCGCAGCCTCCAGACAAGCAACATGCAGAGGGAGGAGCTGCTTCCTGGATGAGCTGTGGCTTTGAGGGCATGGGGGGGGGCATGTGCCCCCAGATTGGGGTGGGATGGATGGCAGAGCAGGGACTATGGGGGGTGCTGCAGCCACCCAAAAAATTCACCATAGCCCCTGCCACCCACCCAGATTGCAGCCTGGTCCAGTCCCAGCCCCACCTGTCCCTCACTGCGCAGATCTGGGGACACAGTCCCCCCATGCCCTCCCAGACCTGCAGTGGGAGCAGCAGTGGGAACCACTAGTTAAGCTGCCAGACAAACAGCGTGCAGTAATGGGAGCCGCTGCCCTCTCCCCTCCCCACATCTGTCTGGCCTTTGCTAAGCAGCCCCAGCCCCTCCCTCACCACGGGGGCCATTGATCTGTCCCCCAAGCACTTCCTTTTCCCCTCCCCTTCCATCACTTACCAGCTGCACACAGTATCAACCATCATAAAGGAACTAATCCCCCATTTGTAACACTGTTCCTATGGAAAAATTCATTCCGAGTTACAACATTTCAACTTAAGGCACAGTTTTCCAGAACTGCCTCATAAGTCTGAGGACTGCCGGTAATGGGAATGCTGAATGGCAATGACATGATACACATACCTCAAGAGTTTATTCCCTATCACCTAAATGAAAGGCAGGAAGCATCCACTCCACTGAATAGAGTAGGACTATTTCATGAACAGTACCTCAGCACTGTTTTGCTCCTTTTGTTCAGTGCAATTCCATACAACCCAGATGCCAGTTGTCTCTGTCCTGTGTCCCTAGATACCTTAATATTGAAACTTGTACTCCAAGTTGAAATCTTTACCCTGAAAAATGAATAGGTTCTACACTTCTCATAACTGAGCTTTATTATGCAACCCAGCTATTTTGCCTCATTTGAGTCCTTGTCTATCAGTAGTTGCCTCCAGAGACTACTGTCTACCAATAGAACAGTATAATCTCCATGTAATCTTTCCCTGCATTCCAATGGTATTGCTTAATTAATATAAAAAAAACTACCATTAATATCAATAATTCATTAACAAATCCATAGAGCATCACACCTAAGAGTTCCCTTGGCAGATTCAAGTGTAAGACATGAGTACAAATCCCCCAAACCTGGTTCAGTATGTTCCAAAGGCCAGGAAAGGAGCGGGGAGGAAGGGAACTAATGTGGTGATGTATGAACATTAGTAGGGATTATTAACAACAATCAGAACTACAAATTAGAAAAAACTCGAAACAGTCTAGAATTAGGATACCCATAAACAAAGATACCAATAATGCCTAATATCAGTCAAAGAAAATAAAGTGGGTAGGTAGCTGAAGACTGAGACTGACTTCTGATTATGAAGCAGAAGACATGTCCCACTTACTAGTAAAGTCTCCAAGCCATATTATGCTGTCAGTCAAAGAACTAGCCTAATTTAATCTTCAAGATGAGGAGAAGAGGGTTGTCAAGGAGATAATTCTGGAGTAAGCTGCAGCCTGTGTATAATTTGAGAAAGTGGAATATAGAGTATCCCAGTATATAGAGTTGATAGTCCAATTACTGCCCTGTACTTCCTTTTCATTCTCTCTTAACATCCACACTGTTGTGCTGTTTAGCTGAAATAAAGAGCCAGGCAACTACAATTAGACTCCCTATTTTTTTTGGTAAGGGAAAAGAAGAGGGGACTTGCATAAGTGCTGGTTATGGAATTTTTCACTAATCAGTCGAATTTTCATTTTGAAAACAATATTAAGGGAATGTTTGTAATAAAATGTCCATATTCATATCACACATTTTGACATTGAGCTGTAACAGCATAACAGTCTGATTGTACAAACTCTTCCTCTAATGAGAAACCCTATTGAATTAAACTGGAGTATCTGATTCACAAAATTTGAATTTGCTGTGACTACTTGTATGATTATTTGTTGCTGGATCTCCATGCATTTTGCTCTATTGTAGCATTTCAAGAAAACTATGAATATGCATCCCTCCTATGTATATTCCTATATTATTGATTTAAAAATTGAAATTGTTATAACTGCTGAAAGATTACATTCACTACTCAGATAAATACATAATCAAGAACAAGGTTAGTTTCTTGACTCTCTCATGGTCAATGGGAGATCTTTGACTAAGAACCCCTATTTTTTCAGCCCTTCTGGAACAGTCTTTAGAAAGTAAAGCACTCTAGATTTCATAAACTTGTTAACCATGATCAGTGCAGTACTTTGCGAATGCGTAAAAATATGTTTTAACTCAACAACATATCTAAATAAAAATTGTGGTGGCGGCAACTGTGAATCCTCTTGGATCATGGTGTATGCATGAGGGCCACCCAAACCTTTGATGCCTTGGCAGGAATTTTTGGAGGAGTGGAAGCTGCCCAGATCTTCCATCCTCCGTTTAGGCCACTGAAACAGAATCCAGACTGAGTCCAGATGTTTGTTGCCTCCATAGCTGTAGTTATATAAGCATCTGGGAATCAAATCAAGGTCTCCTGTGTGGTAGACAAGGATTTGACCACTGAACCATAGGGGACTCCAAAATAAAAATAAGAGCCATTGAAAATAGTATGTTGGATATGGTAAATGAACATTACACATAAGATTTTTGTTTTAGTTCACCATTTTTTTCAGGAGTCCACAGAACACAATTCATAGATAGCTCTAAAATAGTGACTGTAAATAGTAATAGGCTGTGGATTGTTAATATTCAGTTTTTCATACTTACACTTTTCATAGTTTCATAGTTTCATAGTTTCTAGGGTCGGAAGGGACCTGAGTAGATCGTCTAGTCCAACCCCCTGCCATGGCAGGAAAGAGTACTGGG
>NW_017728915.1:28248247-28250857 GCF_001723895.1 Crocodylus porosus | reverse complement strand
GAGATGCATCTGTGGATGCATGACAAGGTATGGTTGGCCTTCCTAACTGCCTCCCCACACTGTTGGTCATGTTCATTTTGGAGTCAATGATGACTCCAAGATCCTTTTCCGCCTCTGTACCGACAAGAGGGGAGTTCCCCAACCTGTAGGTATGGTGCCGGTTGTTCTTCCCCAGGTGCAGCACTTAGCACTTGTCGGTGTTGAATATGTGTTTAGTATTACTCAGTCTGATCAAACTTCATATTCTGTATTGAAATAAATCCAATAATAGAACAGGTAACTAATTACCAAAAGGTTACTAATTGTACATGTAGTCCCACAATATCATTTTAAGATTACTAGATACAAGAGTATGTGTTTATATAAGCAGAAGAAATAAATCAATCTGTCATGCATCAGGTTCTTGTAAAGCCTCTTAAGACAATGTACCATGTATATCATGAAAACTTATGGTCTGCAAATGTCTCCATTATGCAGCATATATGGGATTCTATACTTTAGTCTTCCCTGTAGGTAAACTGAAAATTATTTCTCTGTACAACTGCGTGTGAAACATTTTTCGTACACTCAGTTTTATACAATCTGAAAGGACACTCATAAATTAACATATAAAATGCGCTCCTAAATTGGTTTTGCAAAGATGTTATGGTAATTTATTATCAAAGGTAGATCATACATGGAATGCACAGTCATAAGGGTAAATAATTCTGTGCTTTCCATCATGCTGTGTTCCTTAAACAGCAGGGTTAAGCAATAATGTTTGTTATGGTTATGTTTCCATTAACCACCTACTGATTTCCCCAGATGGGTTTTTATAAAATCAGAGACTTGATTATCTCTACAGATCAGTTGACTAGTATACTAACTCTTCACTTTGGATACTCCAAAAGTACCCATGTTCTCCCTGGCAGCCATGACCTCTCCACTCTGATGTTGTTCTCAGTTTTTCTAAGCTTTCACTAGAGGGTATCAAATTTACATAGTTATTTTGCTAATGAAAAGTGTGATAATTAACATGATGGATAGTTACTAGTGAAAATGGCAAGTTATTTGTCACATCTTACAACCTTCAAACTTTAAACAAAAAAAGCAAAGTCATGTTCAAGAAACCCCAGGTTTTAAGACTTTCACATGAACAGGTTTGCACCTTCCTGCCAAGAATGGACAAATTTTTCCTTGTATGAGCTAAGGAATGTGTGAGCTTCAGTATTTTTGTTCAGTATTACATCACTATCATCAGAGATACACAAATGGGCATATGTGCAGGCCAGCTGTTGAAGGGCCACTCTGTCAGCATAGCAAAATCTCTAAAAATGGACATTCTGCATCTTAACTCTCCCTGTCTTCAAGTGGACATGCATGAATATTTTGTTGGCACTGTGGGAGTTCCAGGATACAACTACAGAGATTTTGAACTAAAAGAATAACATATATATTACTGATAGCAATATCAAAAGATGAGCCACTCATCTGATTAGAGGCCTGCAGGGAAGGCCCTACAAGGAAAGGCTAAGGGACCTCAACCTGTTCAGCCTTTCCAAGAGAAGACTGAGGGGGGACCTTGTGTGTACAAATTTATAAGGGGAGAGCAACATGAAGTAGGCAATGATCTGTTTACCAGGGCACCCCTTGGAACAACAAGGAACAATGGCCATAAGCTACTGTAGAGTATGTTTAGACTGGACATTAGAAAAAAGTTCTTCATGGTCAGGGTTGCCAGGAGCTGGAATGGGCTTCCACAGGAGGTGGTGCTTGCCCCATCCTTGGGGGTCTTCAAGAGGAGACTGGACAGGTACCTGGCTGGGTTCATCTGGCCCCAGGTTTGGTGACCTTTTTCTTGCCTGCCAGGGACAGGGGATCAGACTAGATGGCTCACTGAGGTCCCTTTCAACCCAGGAATCCAGGAATCTATGAATCACCTTCTTACGCATCATGGTGTTCTCCTGATCAGATTTATGTCAAGAAATGATAAGAATCAACTTATGTTAAGATGCTTTTGGGTGTTTTTTGAGATTGGGCAAACACGCAGCATTGTGTATAATTAGTTCTACATTTTTTCATGTAGGGATAATATCTAACAATGCGCCTAGTACAATTCTGAGACATGACTATCGTATTACCCTGCTCATCAGTTTTCTCAGACTTGTCACTTCCACCCTCTCTAAAGTCCTAAGGTACTTCAAGGCAGAAAAACCCACTATCAAATGGGTGCATCTACACAAGATGCTTTACTACTCAATGACATAGTTTACTACACAGTAAGCATGTGCATCTACATTTGCACATGCTTACTGCACAGTAAACCTCCCTAATTGTGAGTAAATTTGCTACTTGCAAATGCAAATAATAACTTTACTTGTGATTATAGTTTCATAGTTTGTAGGGTCGGAAGAGACCTGAGCAGATCATCTAGTCCGACCCCCTGCCATAGCAGGAAAGAGTACTGGGGTCAAACAACCCCAGCAAGGTGTTCATCTAACATCCTATTAAAAACCCCCAGGGTAGGAGCCTGCACCACTTGTCTTGGAAGTTGGTTCCAGACACTAGCCGCCCTGACTGTGAAGTAGCGCCTCCTGATATCTAACCTAAACCTACCCTCTGCCAGCTTGT
>NW_017728915.1:28231589-28247267 GCF_001723895.1 Crocodylus porosus | reverse complement strand
GAGATAAGGATCTCCCAGTGCTGGCTCCATAACCACTGAGCTGGTGCTGGGAGATAAGGATCTCCCAGTTCTGACCCCATGGTCATGGAGCTGGCACTGGGCGATCCCTGCTGGCAGGGACTGAGAAGCCTGCTCCCTGCCCACCTCTGTGATAAGAGTTGAGTGGGAAATAGGCTCTCCAGCCCCTACGCCATGATTGCAGAGCAGTGGTTGGGAACTGTCCTGATTATGGGCGGGATGGGCGCCAGCCCTGTTCCACAATCAGGTTATTGAGGCATGGGTCTTGAAAGAGCTTCAGGGGTGGGGTAGGTCCCAGCCCCATGCCCCAATCTGCTGGTAGGACAGCTAGCTTTGAACTAGCTTTGAACTAGCTGCTAGCTGCCCCACTGGTGGATCGGGCAGGGGGCTGGGACCTTCCCCTCCCCTGCAGCTCTTTCTAAGTACTTTGACCTCAATTGGGAAGCCAGGGCCAGGAGCTCCCTGCTGCCATGGCATGGGGGCATTGTCCCCAGCCTGGCAGCAGACAGCCGTCGGGGGCAGAATGCAATGGCTTAGCTTTGGTTAGGAGACAGCTGTCTCCTGTCCCAGTGTTCCCTGCCAGCCCCTGGGCTACCAGCCAGGGGGAACCTAGAGCCCCCCTTGGTAGTGGCAGAGGCCCATTTCAGGACCCCAGAAAGTGGCAAAAGTTTGCTGCCATTAGCAGCAAATCTGCTTCCACTTCCTTGCACCTGTAGATACCTGCCTGGGATCTGTTACTCTCAAGTAGTTTATTTGCTCCCACATCAAATGCATGTGTAGACACACCCTATGAGGAATTCATTTTGCTATTACATTTGATGTATTTTTAATAACCCACACATGAAATCAATGTGGTAGGAATCAGAAATTTTTTGATTCGGTCTTGACTCTAACACTGGCTTACTGGGTGTTCATGGGAGTGTTATTTTTTGTCTGTCCTTTCCTTTCATCATCTGTAAAAGGCAGATGATAACAGATCTATTTTTCATAGCTGTTGCAATGGCCAATTAGTTATAAAGTGTTTTGATTATAAGTGACTGTATTATGAGTCCCTGGGTAAAAGTTTTGCCCACTGAGTGATGTACCTGGCATTCTCAGGAGCAGGTGACACTGGCATCAACATATTATCTGCAAGAATAATTGCATCTTATCAATTGTCATGCCATTGAAAGTGTACATAAATTCTACACTGGAGAAAATTACAGCCATATCAGTCAGTGATCTCATAAAATAGAAATGTACCAGAACTGGCAGAAGAAACTTAAGAAGTAGTCCATCATAAGAAAGTAAAACTAAAGGACTTGTACTACAATTTGATAGGGTTTTAGAAAATCTAATTCTTCTTCAAGGCAGGAACTATATTCTGCTGAGCCAAGGTTTAGGAGCTCAGTTTCACATTTCTAGTGCGTTAAAAGGCAGATAAAATGAGTTTAGGATTATATGAGTCTCATATACATAGGATTTTTTTAGGTTTTATATAACTAACCTACTTCAAAATATAATAGTAATGATATAATTTGCCTTTACTGATATCTACTATGACCAGTCTGGTTGGTGAGACATGGCAGTGAGGTCCAGTAACTGGACACTATTGTGCTTTCCTTTATATATTCCATCCTTCATTGCATATTCACTACCATCAATTCTCATTGTGAGGTAAAATAAGATTTTAAAATAATTGAAGAATGGTTGCTACTTCCAGGTCTGGATAAATAGATATGAATATCTGTCTTATTCAAGAACAGAGGAGGCAGACTAGGGAAGCCACTACTGAAATTACTGCATTATGTTTATTGATTCCTGAAGTTTAAAGCCAAAAGAGGCTATTAAATCTGACCTCCTGTACATTATAGCGAATTTATTTTCACCCAATTAACACTGTATTGAACATAAAACCTTGTATTTGGCTACAGCATATCTTCCAAAAGGCATTGGTTTTGATTTGAACACTTCAAAAGATGGACAATTTACCTCTTCCTTTGGTATTTTGTTCCAGTGGTTAATCACTCGCACTGTTAAATGATGATACTGACTTTCTGTTTTGAATTTTATTAGCTTCAGATTTCACACATTTGTTCTCATTATCTGTTTCTCTGATAAATTAAGTAACTCTTTAGTACCAAGTACTATTGTTTTTTGCATAAACATGCATCTTTTTTTCCAAAATTGAGCTTCTGAAACTTGGGTTGGTAACTGTAGTTTTTGCTGCTTAAGTCTCTGCTTCTGGGAAAAAGTGAAAGTAAAATTGCACAGTGCTACATACATGGCTCCCAAGGTGCCATCTCCTTCCCCCCGGCAGAGGGTCTCAAGGAAAGATTCCCCCCCCCCCCCCCCCGGGTATATACTGTTCTAGTATCAAGGTCATGCACAGGTAATGTTCACTTTCCTACTCACTGCTTTCCTATTTTCGTGTCCTACGTAGCATTTTCTGCCACAGTATTGCACCATACGATCACTGTGGACCATTTTGTGGCATTGCTTTCTAAGGTATATGGTCATAAGTTCTGCATTTCTTGTTCCTAGATGTATAATTTTGCATTTGATTGTATTAAAACACGTTTTATTTGATGGGCATAAGCTGCCAAGTAACACAGTATGACTTCACGATCGTCACCATTATGTACTAGTCTATCTTTTGTCCTTCATAAATCATACTAGAGGTGATTTTATATTTATTTACAGATCATTCATAAAAAAGTTCAGTCCTTTCAGGGATAGTACAAATCTCTGAGGAACCCAACAGAGGCATCTCCATTCAACAATGATTCTCCTCTGGTTACTAACCTTTTGAGATTTGTTTTTTATGCAGCTCTTAATCTACTTAACACCTGATTATGGAAAGGTACTACATATTTAATTAGAATATCTAGGCACACGATCACCTATTGCATTATGAAGTTACCTGAAGCAAGTAAACTTGCCATCCCTTCAGAATGAAATTGCTTGTTTGATATATTTTCAAGAAAAGTATGTTGATGTGCATTAATTATATTCCTAACATTAATGACTTATAATATAAATCCAGTATCAGCATTTCCATCATTTTGGTTAAGACTGATGTCAAAATAGCAGGCCTATAAAAGCTCGGAGTATTCACCTTCCCGTTTTTTGAATATTAACATCACACAAGCACTTCTTCAGTCTCCTGGCATGTTTTCAGTATTCTACGTTTTATTAAAAAATAATATTGGTAAGCCAGAATTTTCCACGGTACTCTCTTTAAGGAACATGGGGTGCAAGATATTGTGGCTTCTGAACTGAAACATCTTTACTCTCATCAGTGTTCAGTACCTTGTCTGTTACGAATGAACTAGAAAATACTGCACCCTCCTCGTAAGTCCTCCTGACCCCAGGTCTCTCCCCTGCCCCTTGGGGTCCCTCCATTCCTGGGGCTCTTCCCACCCCACCCTCATATTGCCTGTCTTGGGGAGCAGGCAGGGAAGGCTTAACCAGCTTGCCCAGCTCTCACTGCCACTGGTTCCAGCCTGAGCCTGTCCAGAGAGTCAGGGATGGTGGTGGTGACTGGGCAGACAAGTTAACCCTTTCTTGCCTGCTCCCCTAGACAGATCGCATGGGCAGCATGTGGGGGGTGGGGGGGTCAGGACTGAGGATTTGGAGTGCTGGAGACAGTGTTGGGGGGGGGATAATGGGCCCAATCTAGTTTAGAGGGGTGGGGGTTGGGAGGGTGTTTACACTAAGATTTAGCCACTCTAGTCTACACCTAAGTATAACATGACCTGGGTAACACAGTTCAGAGAGAATCCTGCCCTCAAGGGCTTAAAACTAGTTTCAGGTGTTAATGTGTGGACAGTCCAAGTATTAAGAGCTCATGGGGCTGCCCAAAATTAATGTGTACCAAGGCCCAGAGTTTGTCAGCTGCTGCAAGCTTCTGAGCAGTAGCTCCTGTTTCCAATGTATGATATATTTGTCCATGCCTTAAATCTTCATTCTTATTTTTCTATTGAAATTTTTATTCCTTATCTGTTTTAGCTTCATAATTTTCCTTAGATTCCCCTCTTCAAAATAAGTACTCTAAGGCTTTGATCAGAGGAGGACAAATTTGGTTTGACTGATTTCCCACAGCTTAATTTTTGCAGCATCAAACTTGAAAAATATGGGCTCTCCAAGCTGCAAATTCAATCCCATGAGGGTCATATCAATTTTTAATTCCTCAGAGATGACTAAATTATGTCCTGTGTAGTTCACAGCAGAAGAAACCTTTTAATAACTAAATTCTGGCTGCTCTGCACACATTGACAATGCATAAGTTTTGACAGTGGGGGGGGCAAAACTCTATGCCACTGCTGTTGCTCTGATCATGCTGTAGCCCCATGCTCTATGGTCAATGCACAAATCACACTGCTGTTGGCACCCCTGCTGCTGTTGGGCCCTGGTTCCAGCTTGGCTGCAGCTCTGTGCCCGACTGTTGGTGAATAAATCTGGGGGGGCACGTGTCCCCTGCAATGGCCTTCAACATATCACCATTATCTGCATGCTCACTGAATAGACCACGAAGCTTTCTGTAAGTTTCTATATTTATCCCTGTGATTTGTTGAAACTTTCTCCACATTGCAGCTTGTTGTCTAATTAGTTACAACTATTCCATGTCAATAGTGGGGTCATTAACTCGTGGCATAGACAAGTGTCGTACCTTAAGACTTTTCAGCATTACAGAAATATCCTTAGCCAAAATCAGTTGAGTAAACAAAATGTTCTGCTCTTTGAAAAAGGGTTAGCTTTGAACATTATATTGAGTAAGTAATATGTATACAAACTTCTATATTATTTGTCCTCAATTTTTACTTGGCATTACAAGTCATACTACAACGTACAATATCATCAAACTTCAGTACTTATCATCAATGTTGTGTTGCCTTTGCATATTGGATTGTAGATGGGTTATGTAAGGTAGCAGGTAATAGTTATATGGTGCAATTGAGGGCAGCAATTAATCCTATTATAAAACTTGCACTATTGCAGTGGCATCCAAATTATGCATCAATGAGGTCTTCATAAAAGCCGAGTAGAAAAATAGCACAATAATTTAGCTTTTTAATGCTGGGCACTAAAGCAGTGTTACTGATTAGATTCTTTGCTAATTACCTTCTGTTACTCCTATTGGGTATATTTCAGCAAAATAGAAATGCTTGCTCACAAGTAGCATTGCTTGTTTTGGTGGGGTTTAACATTTTTAAATGATGCCCCTCAATGCTGTGTACCTAAAAGCTCAACACAGAACTAAAATAAAATTGTAAAGCATTATTTTGCCAGGTTCTAGAAGTTCAAAAAATACTTTATATGGAGATACCAGAGATTTTATAATAGAAGAGAGAAAATGTGTTTGAGTTACCAGAAATTACTATATTCCCAATAATTATACAACAGGCACATAAGAATAGATATTTTCAGTAAATCTTTCCATGGTCCCTATATCCTGGTTAACTAAGAAAATGAGTAGATGTTACATCTCAACATATAAATTCATAGAAACCTCATGTGATTATAGGTCTTGTTACTGCTACATTAACATGGGTTATACACAGAATATTCCTATTTGTTAGACATTGATCATCTCTAAGGCTGTGTCTACAAAAGAAGCTGACTGTGCAGTAGCCCAATACTACTGTGCAGTAGCATCACATGGCAACAACTATGATGTGATGCTACTGTGCAGTAGTGTTAGGCTACTGCACAGTAAAATCATGAAAAAGACATTCATCAGCGCTACAGTACATTGGGTTACTGAGCAGTCATTTAGTACTTATTTATACATCTCCGAATCCAAATCGAATCAGGAGACCCTTTAATCTCTCCAAATGGAATCAGAACCCTCTGAATCAATTCAGAAAGGTTAGGCAATTCACACTTAGGCACAGCTTTAAATGTTTTTTCTGCATACCTCAAGGTACCAGGCAGCTTGTGAATGCTGAGATGCTGGGGCAGAGGGAGCATCCTACAGGAACACGGGGGGTCCCCAACATGCTTGGCAGCAGACCCAGAAGTGGACCAGAAGCACTTGCAGTCCATTTCTGGGTTTGCTGGAGAGTGTGCTGAGAGCTGCCTCCCTGCCCCCCCTAGCTCAGTGATTTGCTGCAGGGGATCCCTGTGTGCCCCCCCAAAAAACCCAGGAGGCACCTGCAGCTGGGAAATCATAGGTGTTGTGATCTCCCAACCATGGGGGCACACCACACATGCCTGGGAGGTCACAGCCATGCTTCACTGCTGCCAGGATCCAGAGTCCCCTCAGCTGCAGGAGTCCCAGTCACAGCTGGGCATGGTGTACCCATGTGACTGGGACCCTGATCAGCTGAAGGAGCTCCCAACCACAGGGGAGACCATGCTTCACATGCAAATTACAGCTGGGTAGAAAACAGCTGTAAAGTTAGTACACATTTTTGAGGTCTACCTTTATAGCTTGTTGGACCCTTTTGTGGCATGACAGATACTTTGCACATATAGCTGGTCTCAGTTTAATTGCATAGTTAACTAGTTAATTGCACAATAGCTATAATGTGTAGAGGATGCCTCTGTGTGCAAGTGTGTGTGAGGGGGTGTGATATAAAGGGGTATTTTATAAATGTCAGAAACAAGCAGACAGCGGCAGACAGTATACACTTGATGAGTTATTGGCCAACTGTGTAACTCAGAAGTCACCCAGGAAAGACTAAATTCATTACAAATGTTAGGACTATAGAAAAGGCAAGGATTTATTAGGGTTATATCTTTTATTGGACCAACTGCATAGTTGGGATAGAGTTAAACAAGCTTTTGAATGCAACACATTCTTTATTAGGACTTGATGAAGAATGTGTTGTATTCAAAAGCTTTTCTTACTCTATCCCAACAACGCAGCTGGTCCAATAAAAGATATTGCTCTAACAAATCCTTGCCTCTCACATAATTCCTGGACCATCACAGTTACAACATCACTTTAACTCTACAAGGATATAGAAGACATGAAAAATTAATTTCTTTTGACTGTGGAAATCTAGTTTTATAAGAAAAAATATTATTTTTCTACTGAATTAAAGCCTCCATAATGCATCTCTCAATATATAATGTTTTGAATAAAACCAAACAGGAAAACATAATAGAGCTTTTAAAGCTGGCAGAATGCATGCATAATATTCTGGTACAGCTCTGTTGTTTCCCATGTCTGTTAGTTATGATTAACATCTAAAGAATTCTCATGCATTATCCTTCATTCTCACTCCTTTCTTGTGCATGGTTCGCGGACCCCCTACAAGTTGTATAATACTTTGGTGATAAAAGTTATTTGTTCTTTAATGACTATTGGACTTGGCAATTTAGTGCTAGATAGACAAGACCTTTGTTCGGTAGAGATGGTCCCAAAAGCACTAAAAAATACAATAAGAAAAAACATGTCAGTGTTGGCAGCTAGATACTTCATTGCTTAAGTGCTAGCTAGGGAGGTTCAGAAATAGGATTAAAAAAGATTGCATGGGTATTGAAGCTCTGGGATTCTATTTCACAACCCTGGTATTACAGACCATTTTATGAATGTTTTGGTCATTTAGGAAAAAGAATGTGGAAAAGGCAGATACTTCATACAAACAATTGCAGTCAAAATAACATGGTGCTGGATCAAGGATGTCAAAGACACCCCAAGCCCTGGGCACTGGGTTTTGGACTGGATTTTGACTACAGGGCGCTTCCTAGCAAGATCTATTTGGGCTGCGTTGAGCCAGAGCTCCACACCACTGCACACCCCTGGCTCCTCACCAGTGCCCGGACTCTGCTTTTGCAACACATGTCCCCTGACCCATTCTGTCCAAGTACTGCTGGTCAGCCACAGTTCTGCGCTGCTGCCTAAACACAGCTCTTTGCAGCCATCTGCCTCTTGCTGCATGCTGCTGAGCAGAGGTGCAGCTCTCTAGCAATTAGGCAGTGTCAAGGGGATGTAGTAGTGTAGAGCTGAGATGGTATACTTCTAGTAGCCCACCAGACTATGCTGATACACTGGTTCTACAGTTCAGATCCAGCCTGCAGGCTGTATGTTTGACACCCTTGAGCTTGATGATGTGATATAATCTTGAATTCTGTGTTACTGCTGTGCCAGTCCTGGTTAGGGAGTAGGAACTTTGTATGGGACGTATTCGAGGTCACCTTAAGGACTGAGGAGAAAGAGTAGGCTCCTGACCTTCTGACAATGAAACTTAAGTTATTTCTGAGCAGGTTTGACTCAATATTCAGTAGTAACTACACAGTCAAATTTACCAACAACTGAAGTTCTCCCATATCTGAAATAATGTACATTTACAAGCATAGAGAAATACTACTATATATTGATGGTCAAGGGAAAAGCAGATAAACAATGACATTTTTTATGATGACCTTTGAATCTAAATTAAACTGAATTGACATCTGCACATCAACTTTATTCTTAGGTAATAAGATATGGATATACCTTCGTCTGAATGCTTCTATGAACCACTTTTCTATTCTTTCTTATGGGAATGGAACATCATTCCATAATTAAGGTTTTTTCTAGTGGTTATCATTTTAATCTTATCCAAACTATGTGGGGGGGAGCTAGTGGGATCCACTGTGGGGTTAATGGGCACAGGGAGAGTTTGGTTGGTTAAAGGGGGAAAGCAGGGTCTCAGGGGGAGTTGGTGGGGTCCAAGAGGGTTTGCTGGGGTCAGGGGGGATAGTGGGGTCTATGGCGCACTTGGGGGGGTTCTTCCCCCTAGGGACTATGGGCTATTTTTAGCTTCCTAAGACCCCAACCCCAAGATGAACAACCCCTCCCCAGAGAACCTACTCCTCCCCGATCCTACCCCAAATTACTTTGATCAGCTCCTGACACTGGTGAATGTTAGTATCACTGGCATGGGGAGCAGCTTGCCAGATGTGGGGTTTGGCGAGCTCGGGGGGAAGCTGTCTATCCGGGGGAATGGCAAGGGGCTAGGGGACCAAAAATAGCCCAGTGCCAAGGGAATGAGTAAGAAAAGCACAAATCACTTTTCCAGACCTAGGCCTGTTTTGGGAACCGTACAGAAGTTTGGTGGACCTGGTCTAGTTTAAGCAACCTCAGGTGTACAGTTAACTTAGATTGGTTGGCCATTTTTAAGCCAATCTAACCTTCCTGAACTTCTGTATACAATTGACACTTAGATCCCTAGTTAGATCAAATTTTAAGGTATGCACCTTAATGAGCTAAGTTAGACCTGGTGGCCATTTTCATGGGGAATGGCCTTAACCTCCCCAAAGATCTGTACCCTGCCTCTGTGTGCTAATTGGAGAAATAGTCATTTTAATATCCCTTGACCTTAATCTTCATATTCATATTATCTCAAAAATGTGAGGGTGGCTATTGCTATTAAAATATTTTGAAGTTGGAGTTAATTACAGGTTGTAATGATTAGGTTTGAATGTAACAGCATGTGACTTAATATTTTCTATAATATATCTCAAATTTCTGTCTAATTTTCTGTTAAGTTAGTAGTCAGGAGCATAGGACTGCAGCTATAGTTGATTAAAGTCAGATGTGGAGGTCTTTAGATTTAGAAGCGCCTTCTTCCAAGAGCAGCTAGACACATTTTATACCTTGATATAGCAAAACACGTGTTTGAATTCAGAATGTGACTAGATATGTTGAAGTCTTTGAGCTAAGGGCATGGTTACATTCCTTGCTAGATACGGATCTTAATGAGAATACACACACACCAGAATTTAAAATGCTTGAGAAACTCAACGCAAAGAAGAAAGCCCCTAGTTTCTAAGCCATCTCTGTATTCAGTTTAATTTGTATCAGGTGTCTTAGCCACGTATTTTACACTAACGTGGTCTCAAATTACTCAAACCTACCTGCCTACTGACCTCCACATTTGTGGATTTTCTTTGCTTTTCTCTTGAAAAGATAGACAAATCAGTCTGTAGAAAAAAACCGGAAGAATTCAAATAAATGTATATAAGATGCTATTATCTCTAGTTCTTTTATAAGTGAATACAATACCCACTGAACTATATAACAGTTGCTATGCGAGCAGGTAAATCATGGGGGCATATATTGATTGACTGACAGAAGTTAGGTTAATTTGTTTTAACCTTCTATAAAAAGTTTCAAACAGCAAGGAAAAGTCATTATCACACAGCTGACCTTTGCCAACAAAATATTAATCTTTCAACAATTCTGTTTTATTAGTACATATATGTCAAACCAACTGTTCCCAGAAATGTCAGCAATCTAAAATAAGCATGCAGTATGCTGCACTGTAGAGACATAACCAAATAACAAAAAGGGTGTCTTACTGAAGATGCAAAATAGAATAAAGATTCAGCAAGTGTCCATCTGGAAGGAGAATTAATAGGCATCTACAAAGATTTGCCTTTGCATTTATCAACTCTCTCTCCCAGTTATCTATTTAATTAAATAGTTTTTACATAAAATCAATAATTAGTCACTATGAAGATGGATGAGGTATTTTAAGGTTAATGTGAGGCATGGAAAGGTCTGGTTTTACACAGTGCAACGTTCTAACTGCATAAATTATACCACAAACTCAGATTTCTGTGCTGGGTCTATTGGGCCAAAAGTTTTTCACATGTTTGTTTATTTTCCATTCCGTGTGTCACCGGTAAGAAAATGAAATACTTATTTAAGATCCCACCATTAAGCTTGTTTGTTCATGTGCACATGAGCACCATCTGTACAAATGACACTCAAAATATTCACAAACTAAACCTCTACACATCTTAGATTCTATGAAATATGACAGGCTTAAATAGTCCTATGAACAGTAAAACGATTCTAAGGATGATGAGTGTTGTATGTGGATCACTTACCACACAGCATTCAAAGCTAACTGCAAAGTCTGTTTATTCAAGCAAGCTTTCCTAAAGTAATTTCCCCATTACACTGGAATCATTTAAAAAAAAAAATCAGCCAAAGACTACAGCTCTCATGACAAGGTAAATAAAAGATAGTACTTGCATATAATAGTAATGGGTTGATAAAAGTGCCTGGGGTGCCCATACATGAGCACGGAGGCTGCTCTGGCACACTGGAATTCCAGAGATTAATTGAGTTTGCTGGAGTGTGACAATTGCCACACTTGAGAAGCCTCCTGCACCTTGTGTATCAGCATCGCCATGTTTAAAAAGCGGGGGGAGAGGGGGCACTTAAACCAAATCTTTTTCCACCACCATTTTTAAGTGCAGGGATACTGCTACAGGAGATGCAGTGGCACTTTAATTACAGTGGCTCTCAGAGCACATGTAAGAGTGCCTTAGAAGTTTAGTGTTATGGTAGTAATGACCCAAATCACCATAGCATCTGAATAACTTACAATCTTGAATGCATGGGGTGAAGAAAGTACTGAGAAAGCAAGAATGATACAAACTCAGTATGTCAGATGAGCTTAACCTTCATGGAAAAGGCTGTGAAGAGATTTCTCAGATGTTTTTGTACCCTAGTTAGGAGTCTGGGTGATGAGCAAAAGTGGAAACTGTGTTGGGAAAAATGTGATACAACTGAGACTACTAAAGCCTATGTGCTCTTCTGGAAGGTAGTTTTTAATCCAACATAAATTATGAGTTATTTCAACCCAAATTACTGAGTTCAGCACAAGATTAACAGATTAAAGTGATAATCAGAGTAGATGGTCTATCAGATCCTTCTAGTTTTAAATCTCTATGGAGCTAATTATCCTCATACTCCTTATCTAAGGTAAGAAATAATATCGGGTATTTTACAAATGGGTAACTGAGGAACAGGAACATGACAAATATTTGACAAAAACCTTTTATACCACTGTAAAAAAACAAGTTTCTTTAAAGTTACTGCTTTGATATTCAGTAAAGATCCATATTTGTCTTCACCTGTATATGTACTGTTGACTGGCACTCGCATAGTGAATTAAAAAACTATTTTGGAAAAAGTTCCTGTATATGAAATTTGACAGACTGCATGAGTCGTCCAGGAATTAGGTTGGTGTGATGTTGGGGTGATGTGTGTGTACATGCATACATATATGCATACATATCTAGATATGTATTTTTATATAATACACATACAAATATCACACCAACCTAATTCCTGGATGGCTAGCTATCTGGACAAGGAACATAAGTTTGAAGTAATTTACTTAGACTTCAGTAAAGCCTTTCATTCTGTTTCCCATGGGATTCTCTCAAACAAACTGGAGGGTACTGGGTTGGACCAGGGTGGACAACTGTCTTAGAGGCTACTTCCATAGAGTTGTAATTGGTGGGATAGCCTCATCCTGGCCTCATCCAGTGTCCCTGTAGCAGGGCACTAAGGTGCCTGCTACTGACAAACAGTAGTATGGGCTCAGCTGCCAGTCACCAGGGCAGCACAGGTGTGGGTTGCCAAGACAACCAATTTGGTCAGCTGACCGGAAGGGGGCAGGGCCTGGCCTATATAAACAGCCAGGCAGTGAGAAAGGTGGAGCTCTGTTGGAGCAAGCAGGGCAAAGCATAGCAGAGAAGCCTGATGGCCTGAGCGGCGTCTGTTTGATGATGCTGGGTAGAGGAAACCCTGATAGGGATATGCGTGAAGGTTAGCCAGTTGGCTTGCAATTTATGTTGTAGCCCAGGAGTGGGAGTTTTCTGTTTGTTGTTGCACAAGACTGGAGGACTGGGGGAGGACTGGGTCCTCCAAGTAGCCACCCTAGCACCTGGTCACGGTGCCTCTTACCTGCCACATGCCCCTGCTGCTCCAGCATGCTGCTTCAGCATTCTTTAAGGAATAGAAGTAGGGCGAGGCTGGCAGCAGTGGCTCAGAGTTGGCTGGGACCCAGGCTTTGTCCTGGATTGCTGGATATGCCTGGTACCGAGGGTCTGCTCTGGCCCCAGGCACATCAGCAGGACCAGGCATGCATGGGGGCCAGCTGTGCCTGTGTCCCAGAGATAGAGGCACCCAGGACTGCCCAGGAGGACCAAGAAGCTGTGGCAGAAGCCATGGGTGGTCCCAGGAAGGAGGGACATGTGAAAATGTGAATTTTCCTTTTTAAAGGGGAAACTTTGGGTTTCCCTGTTTGCAAACAGTTTTCTGTAGGCTGGCAGAGTTTCAGCCTGCAAGAGCTACTTGCAAATGGATGGGAAACTAAGGGGTAGCCATGGAACCTTCCCAGCCCAATGGCTTGTGTGGGGGTGGGTGCTGTGTGGGGAAATAGGTGGGGTGGGCCAGGCTGCTCCCCTCCCCTCCTGTGGTCCACAGCCCCTGTGGCTGGTGATGGCTGCCACCAGTGGGCCCTTGCATCACTCATGGTCCAATGCAGGCAGAGACCCCTGGCAGCATGTGGGGCCATTTGAGACCCAGAAGCTACATGTGGCACTTGGAACTGGTCTGGCTCACTGGCACACAGCTTTGAGCAGCACTGGTGCTTGCCAATCTTGTCTGCTTGCAAAGGCAGGAATCACCCTATCCCAATGGTGTACAGCCCCTGTCTGCAGTGCTGGGAGCCTCAGGTGGCTGCAAGAGCTGGCCCGCTCCTGCCCAAAGACATGTGCCAGTGGGCCAGGCCCATGTTTAGCCCCCAGGTCTCAGGCAGTGCCACTAGCTGTTAGAGGTCTACTTGCAGCAGGCCATGACTGACATGAGGTCCCACTGCTGGCTGCTGTCACCAGCCATGATGGCTGTGCACCATGGGAGGGGACAGGCATGTGATGCTCACCCCCTGCCAACAAACCCCATCACAAATCCCACCCCTGCTCCACATACACTCACCCAAAAACCCCACACCTAGGGTTACCATATTTCCAATTCCAAAAAAAGACAGCTGTCATGCAGGGAATGGGTGGGTATATGACTGTTGGGGGACAGTGATATGCTGGTGTCCTGCCTCTGCCTATTCTTCTGTCCCTCACTCCCAACCCACAAACCCTAGGCCTGCCAGTGCCCCTCATTCCCCAACCTCAGTATCCTGGCCCTCTGGGCCAAGCTGGTACCACTCACTCCCAAGCTGCAGCCCTGTGCTCCGCCATCCCTGCTGGTTCCTCATTCCCAGCCCCCAACCCTCTGATGCTGCCAGTGCCCCACCCTCCCAACCTACAGTCTCCCACCTCCCCAGTGCCCCTCACTCCCAAACCACAGATCCCCCTGCCCTCCAGTGTCCCTTACTCCTGACCCCCAACTCCCTGCTTCCCCTGCCCTGCAGTGTCACCCAGCTTCCCCGACCCTGTGAGGACAGGCACCACTGAGTTTGGGCCACACAGCTCTCTGTCTATTCATAACACTCATATTGTGGGCCCTAAGGCACACCTGGCTAATTAGTAAACTTGTGTGGGGCTAATGAGTGAGTGCTACAACTAAATTCTTGGGACAGGAGTCTCAGAAGCTCTTGTCTCTTTGTTCATCTGATTACGATGGGCAAAGCCCACCTGGTTCAGTAGTAGCCCCTTTTTATGGGGGCTAATAGATGAATGGAACAACCAAATTCTTGGGACAACTAATGAAAAAAAAAACAGGATAGGAGTGTTGTATGCGTCAAAGGCTCAAAACATGAAAATAAGTGTGCCTGAGGGGGACACGAAGCAGAACCCCACCAGGCTGCAACCACCTGTCCTCAAAGGCATCCAAGGAGCCAGTGATCATCACCCACTGGTGCTCTGCCCAGAAACATGCACAGACAAGTGAGAGGAAAGCAGCCCTGAAGTCTCATAGATTCATAGATGTTAGAGTTGGAAGGGACCTCAATAGATCATCGAGTCTGAGCCCCTGCATAGGCAGGAAAGAGTGCTGGATTCAGATGACTTCAGCTAGATGCCTAGCTAACCTCTTCAAGACCCCCAGGGTGGGGGAGAGTACCACCTCCATTGGGAGCCCATTCCAGATTCTGGCCACTATAACTACGAAGAAGTTCTTCCTAATGTCCAGTCTAAATCTACTGTCTGCTAGCTTATGGACATTCTTTCTTATAACCCCTGGGGTGCCTTGGTGAGTAGAGCCTCACCTATTCCCTTCTGCAGCCTCATGATGAATTTATAGACAGCCACAAGGTTCTCTTGCGGAGGCTGAAGAGGTCAAGGTGCCCTAGTCTCTCCTCATAGAGTTTAGCCTGCAAGCTTTTAACCATACGAACACCTTCCCAGACACAGCCTCCTTACTGGTCAAGTACAGGGCTCACTTGGCCAGAGCCAGGAGGAGGTTGACCAGGAGGTCCTGGGACTTACTGGGGCCATGGATGGGGAGACCAAAAACAAAAAGGTGGGGGGTGAAGTTCAACCAGAACCTCATGAGGAGGTTTTGGAGGTGAAGGTAGAGGGGCTGCATCCTGGCGCACTCGAGGGGCATGTGTGCCAGAGTCTCCCTAAGCCAAGCAGAAGTCCCAAAAGCTCCTGAGGGCAAGTAACCCTGAGCCCATCAGGGTAGCTTATTATTAGGGCTGTGTGAACTTCAGTCCCTGATTCATAGTTTCATAGTTTGTACGGTCGGAAGGGACCTGAGCAGATCATCTAGTCCGACCTCCTGCTATGGCAGGAAAGAATACTGGGGTCAAATGACCCCAGCAAGATGTTCATCTAACTACTTCTCTTGGAAGCTGGTTCCAGACCCTAGCCGCCCTGACTGTGAAGTAGCACCTCCTGATATCTAACCTAAACCTACCCTCTGCCAGCTTGTGACCGTTATTCCTGGTCACTCTTGGCGGCGCTCGGGGGAACAGTGACCCCCCC
>NW_017728915.1:28214269-28230266 GCF_001723895.1 Crocodylus porosus | reverse complement strand
CCCCTGGTGGGGCTGTGCACCTCCTGGGTTAGATGGAGGTCCTGCACTCTGGACAAGAACCTACGTGAGTGTTCAGACCTGGCTGACTGTTCTTCCCAGCAGATGTCTCGGAAATTCAGGTCCCCCATGACTACCACATCCTTAGCCTTCACTGCCTCCGTGAGTTGACCCAAGAATTCCTGGTCGAGCTCTTCTCCGTGGTTGGGAGGTCTGTAGTAGACCCCCACCATTAAGTCCCTTTCCCCTCGACTGCCTTGCACTCTAACCCAAACCACTGCAGAGTGCCCCTCTCCTGACTCCTTGCTAATTAACGAGGATGTGTATTCCTCCTTAATATAGAGCGCCACACCCCCACCTCTCTTTCCTATCCTGTCCCTCCTGTACATCCTATAGCCCTTGACATTCACCGCCCAATCATGCATTTTGTCCCACCACTTTTCTGTAATCCCCACTATGTCCGGGCTGGTGTCAGCCAGCAGGAGGGTAAGTTCCTCCTGCTTGTTGGCCATACTATGAGCGTTTGTGTAGAGGCATTTGAGGCCTCCTGTGGGTGTGTGTACTGACCCCCTAGTCCCAGAGTTACCCAGGCCCCTCTCATCTGTTTGTTCGCTTTGCTCGTTGGTCTAGGCTGGGCTGTAGTTGTGGGTGCTGTTTGGTCTGGCAGTCTGATGTTTCCTCCGCCCTCATCTTCCCCTTTCCCCGACGAGCCTAGTTTAAAGCCCGCCGGAGGAGGTCCGCCAACCTAGAAGAGAACACATGCTTTCCTTTAGGGGAAAGGTGAAGCCCGTCCCATCCCAGCATGTCTCTCGTCGATTCAATTCCATGGAGGTTTGGCTGGATTTGGTGGCCGAATCTCCAAGCCAAATATCCAAATCCAAATTCAATCAGAGGACCCTTTAATATCTCCAAGTCTAATTGGAACCCTCCAGATTGATTCAGAGAGATTCAGAAAGATTTGGATATTTGTACATAGACACAGCTTTAAATGTTTTTTCTACATACTTCTAGGTAGCAGGCAGCTCATGAACTCTGTAATGCTGGGGCACATGGAGTGTCCCACAGAAGTGTGGGGAGCTCCCCAGTGCACTCGGCAGCAGATCCAGAAGTGGACCAAAAGCCCAGAAGTCCACTTCCAGTCCACTTCTGAGTTTGCCACTGAGCACGTGGAAGGTCCCCCCACAGTCGTGGGACGCTTCATCTGTCCCAGCATTGCAGTGTTCACAAACTGCGCTGGTACCTCAAGGTATGTAGAAACAACTTTTAAAGCTGCGTCTATGTCTGAATCACTGATTCTCTGAATCAGCATCAAATCTTCAGATTTGGCCAAATCAAATCAGGGACAGTGATCCAAATCAACGAATTGAATCACCGTCCCTGATTTGGGCCAAATCTGATTTCAAATTGAATACAGCTTGCTTTGCACACCTCTGCTTTTTATATTGCTAAGCCCAGCACAGGAGGTGGCCCCAACCTCCAGCTCTCCCTGGCTGTAGATCTGGGAAGAGCTTGGCAGGGTCAGTTTGCCCAAAGCAGCACAATTTGCCTCACATCAAAGTACATGTTCAGGCATGTGTGCTGAGGCACAAATTTCCAGCATAAATTTGTGCTACTGCTACTTGAGCTGCTGCAAGAGCATGTACCTGCATGTGTGAATGTGGCCAAAGGTTGCAAATTATCCTAGAGCATGCAGAAAATTTTCTTCTTCTGATGACTCTCCACCCGTCACAAAAGCAGACATATTCTTTCATCAAAGCCAGGATATAACTGTAAGCACAGAAAACAAATTAGGATGCTCCACAGGCAATTCTACTCCTCCTTCGTTGTCTTTTATTAAAAAACAAAACAAAAGAAAACACAAGAGCAATGATAAATGCCATTAGGACTCCAACAGTTTTAATTTGGCAGTAGTATATGTAGGTAGTCTTTCCTAACTGCTTTTCCTGTTAGATGCGCAGTCCAATATGATGTTTCCTGTTTTTTAAAATATTTACCATAAAACTGACTGAATACATCCCAGTGCTGAGTGATTGTTGCTGTTAGACCCTTAGCTGTTCTAAATATTCTGTGATTTCAACTAAGCAGCTTTAATATTACAGGCCTCATCCCCCCCTTAATTTGTGGGTCAAAGTATTCTCTTTTTTTTAAGAAAAACGAAGAACGAAGATGGAAATCTTTCCTTTCTTATCTGCTTTTCTTTGCTATCAGACCATAGTGAGTCTATATTCTCCATATACCTGCTCCTCTTCAAAAGGGTAAATGGATGTTTCTGTCTGGTTGTTGTCCTGTTGTCTTGGTTGGTAGTCCAACATACTTCATAAGTGTAGGCTCTGGAAATATGCCACAAATCCCACAGAAAAGATTTAAGAGCTGAATGCTATTTATATCACCCTTCTGGATTTAATCTCCAGTTACGCACTGCAGAGATTTCTCCTATCCTTTCTCCTTCTTTTCTTTTCTTTAATCTTCACGCTCTTCCAGCTTATACCTACAACACCTAGTGCGATGCTATTCTTCCTTCCCCATTTTAAAAAGGGTACTCATATCCAGCATGGAAGAATGAGGCCTTGGTTTCCATTTCTTACAATAGCCTGATAATAAAAATGATAGCGACCCAAAGAGATTACTCAGGGAGAATGAACTTCTTAAATATCTAGCAGCTCATTGCCATCATCAGAGTGCTATTTTAACAGAAGGCTATGTGAGGACAAGGAGCAGATATCTAACAGAATTAATTTATCTGACTATAGCACATGTTAGAAAATATAGTGAACATCTGTGGAAGACACTGGGCCAGTATAAGAGATGGAATTATTTAATGAGTTAAATTCATTTAAACAAGTGTATGTGTATCCTGTTTGTTCTAACATAATTGCTATGTTAATTTTTGTGTGCTTTGCATATTTAACCAAGCACATCCTAAGATGCTAATGACTGCTGTGTCAGCTTTTTATTAAAAAGGAAATAAACATGCAAAATCCTACTACTGAGCTAATTAGTTTACTATTCATATCAAAGAAAATGAGACAGTGTTTCTCTGTCTTATAATTGAGTGTATGTTTTACTACTTGCCCAATTCCCAATTCTTGGGTAAGACAGGTGCCCCTATTTAGGGGAAAATAGAGAGTCTGCAGATTTATTACAGTGTGTTATAAGATGCATGTCTCTGTATTAATATGCAGCAGCAATAATCACCAAAGAATAACTGGTTAGGATCTAGATGGCAGGGATCATACCCTTCAGAAGCCCTTCTATTTATCCTGCTTTAAACTTTGATTTTAAATCTTCCCTTGCGATGGTCGTTTTATACTAAATTAAGTGAACCATAATCTGCTTGATGTACTCCCTTTTGTTTCTTAGTCATGAAGTCTTTCTGCTATGCAATGTCCCCTTATCTAACCTTCATAAAATTATATGGTCCAGGGGTCAACTTCTCAACCCATTTTAACGCTGTCTTTTAGGCCTGGTAGACTTACAGTTCAAAATCAATTCACTGTCACCACCCAATAAATGCTGATGAAATATCACATTTAGCTATCAATGAGACCTTATCATTATGCTGGATATAATGAAAGACTGATCTACTGCAGTATGTCAGGCACAATGACAAAGAAATTAGTGACTGACAGAAGCTCTACCTACATATGAGATGTTATTAATTAGGCTTGTCTTTTTAGTTACAAAGGGCAGTGGCTGAGAGTTTAAAATCCTCCATAGGATGACCAGGAGCACCCCTAGAGTATTCTGCAAAGACTTACACGAATCATTTTAAAGCTAGAAAAAATAAAAGTAATGAGCTCATTTTGATGGAAATAACCTCATTACTATGACAGTTTGCGATCATTTCTGACAGAAGAATCCTTGCCAACAAATAATAACTGACTGCCCACCTACAGCGTGGCGCCAACATATTCGATAGCCCTGTGCTAAACACAGAGACTGAACATCAATCATTTCAAACTACATTCATAACTACAACTGCTAGTAATCATGGAGCAAGGAAAATCTATCAGAGTACATAAAGAAAAATCATTGAAAGGTTTTATTTTCTTAAACTACACTGGGTTTTTTTGCTCTGGATTTCCTTTTTCTTTTTCTCTCTTTTCTTTAAATCAAGTGGAATTAGGAAAAGCATAAGATTTTTACAGAAACACAAATCAGAAATAATTTTAACAAACATCAAACAAGTAGGGAAGGTTATATATACTGTCATTTTTTAAAGGGGGAGTACCAGCACAGAAACAGTAAGTTAATATGAATATCATCCCTACTACCGCATAGTCAATTTTTTTGTTGTTTCTGGAGTAAATTTTTTTTTTCTCAAAATAGGTCTTGATAGTCTACATTTCTATTTACTATATGAATTATCTTCTAGTTATTTATAGACACTAGGAATAAAACAGAAGCAGCAATCATTTTCTGATTTTTTTCCTGACACGAATCACTTAAAAGAGAATAGGCAGGAAGGCTTGGGAGTAATTTAGGTCGGAGTCATCAACGAGGTGCTTTGAAAGGTCCCAGGGAGTATGCAGGGGTGGGTGGAGACAGAACACCACCCTGTGCCACTGCCTCACAGGAGCAGGGCCAAGGAAGGGTGACAGCAAGGCTGTACAGATGCTGCTGCTCTGCCACTCGCCACCCCCCCACTTTGCGTCTGGCTGCTTGCCACCCCCCCCAGGGTAGTACATTTATTAAAAAGGGGACCACAAGGAGTATGCTTATTTTAAAAGGTTGAATACTCCTGATTTAGATGATACAGTTTACTGTGGTCTATTTCCAAACTAATTTCTCATTAAATAATTTTCCAGTTGTAATAAGAGCTGATTATGATTTTTTTATGAAAAAATATGTTTTTTATTCAGAAAATACTGATTTCTCAAACCTGAAACTTTTTCTACCTTGTGTGCTATGCATACCCAGAGAGAAGAAACCCGAGGAGTCAACCATCATCCCTGAGGCTGGCCCATCGCAGATGTGCTCCGTGATGATCTTCTCAAAGAGTTTCCCTAGGATTGAGGTAAGACTGACAGACCTATAGTTGCCTGGATCCTCCCGCCTCCCTTTTTTAAAGATGGGGACCATGTTGACTATCTTCCAATCATCTGGCACCTGGCCCAAGCACCACGAGCGCTTGTAAAGCCATGCCAAGGACCCTGCTATAATCCCTGTTAGCTCCCTCAACACCCTGGGGTGGAGAGCATCTGGACCTGCTGATTTGAACACATCCAGCCCCTCCAGAAGCTCTCTAACTTAGTCCTCCCTAACCTGAGGTTTGGAAGTGTTCCCCTTGAGTCCGTCTTGCATCACGGTGGGAAAGTCCCGGTCCCTACACAAGAAAACAGAGGTGAACGGGTCATTTTCAGAGTCCTTGAAGATGGGGCACACAAGCTCTATAAAAGGATCTTTGATTGACAGTGTGTGTGTGTCTGGGGTTGCCTGGTGTGTGGAGGTGTGTGACTCAGTGGATATCTGAGGAAGAGTGAGGGAGGAGCATTTGGTGCAGGAAGAAAGTGTGGGGGCTTGCTGGTAGGATGGTTGAGAGAGAGACTGAATGACCAGCTGATGGTGGGGATCATGGAGGTTAACTGTGTTAGTCCCAGTTGCTATGGGATTCCAGTGGTCTTCACCCTGGGAGATCTTCCATCTTCCACCTGAGTAGAAAGGGTTGACTCCTCGGGTTTCTTCTCTCTGGGTATGCATAGCACACAAGGTAGAAATTCTCTACTCTGGCTGGTAAGTATCACCCATTCCCTTTTCCCTCCTTTCTTTGGTCCTGGGTGTTTCCTTCCCGGCATGATTGGTGAAGCCCCAAAGTGGCTACCTGAGGAACCAAGTTTAATAAAGTCCTCCCTTCTTTACAATAAAGTTCAGCCCATCCTTAAAGTTTATGTTGTTAGATAAGGATTAGATTATAACAATAGGTATATAAATTTAGATAGATAAGGAAAAAGAATTGTCAGTGTTTGTTAATTGAACTGAGTGATTGGGGGATTGGGGTTTACTATTTATTTAATTGCTTTCTTACCTGTTTTTTAATAAATGGTGGAATTCATTTAATTTATATACCTATGTGAGTGCCCTTATTAGTTAAAGTCTGATTAATTACCAAGTTAGTTGAGCAGTGATTAGCTATGCCCTGGTTAACACGTTAGGACTGGGGCCAAAAACCACGCCCCCATTGGAAATAGGACTAGTAGGACAGCAGCTAATTGGGCACATAATTAGGCACTAATTAAGTCCAGGCCCAACAACAGGTTCAAGATGTGCAGCAGGGGTTAATTGATTTCTAAAGCATGTGGGTCTTACACACAGAGCTCCATATAGTCATAGACAGTCCCTCCCTTTGTCCTGTCCTTCCAATCCCTCCTTCTTCTCCCTGAAAAAGGGCCCCCATCCCTGTCCCTGTCCTCATGCCCCAGGAATTAATAAATTTGCCTATTATCAAATAGAGAGGTTGTGGTCAGTCTGAAGGTTGTGCTCACCCAGTACAAAGGTATAAGGACTGGGTCCTAAATCCAGTGCCTACACCCAGGAGCTTTTGAACATTTGATGATAACATATGATACATAATTTTTTGCCCAGATGGCAGAAATGTATTATTAAACATCAGCTTCCAATGGTTGATCTCACTGGGACTATTCATGTGGTAAAGTTAAGCATGCATATATTTTCAGAATATCATTTGTGAGAATAGTACCTAGTTGATTACAATGTCCACTATATCCTTAAAAGCTAAAAAATCTATACAATGCTTAAAATAAATTACCTTCAAAGTATACTTTGTTTCTTTATCTAAATCATATGTCACCAACCAGAGATAAGCTGGTTCCATTGCAGATTATATTCAATGGTTGTGTCTACATGTGAAATTAACCCAAGACAATAAACTCCAGAGCAGTTTCAGCTGAAGTCAACTGCTCCTGGGTGCAACATCTACACATGAATCTGGGACAGGAGCACTTTGAGCTGGGGTGGAGCAGCCCTGGGTTGCCATGCAGTATAGGGGGTCAGCCTGGGCTCTCGGTGGCAGTGTTGGGTGTTGGAGGGGCTGGCTGGGGCATAAGGCTGGCCCACAGCTGGTTGGGGTGACTGGGTGCAATTTACACCTGTGGTCCTTGTCTACATGTGCATTTGATCACACATAATGACTCCGCTGTAAGATGGTACTGTCCTTGACAGTACCATCTTATGGAGGAGTAATTAGTTTACTGCATCCTAATACCAGAGCATGTGTAGACCAAAGCAACTATGACACTTTACTGCAGAGCTAATTAGTCTACCCCACAGTAAAGCACACATGTAGATGCCCTCATTATATTAGGAACAGATCTTACATTTATATGTCTGTGTATTAGTCAAAGTTATAAGAATTGTTTAATTTATGTATATTTATATTCATTTTGTCCACATTAAATGAACATTTGGGCATCGTCCCTATACAAAAATTCCAAAGCATCAAAACATGTCACCATCAGTTGGCCATATTAATGTCCCAAGCAACAAAACAAAGTTAAGAATAAAACAAAATTCTGCCAACAACTAGCTTCATCACAACACTTCTTCCTAAAATGTCTGAGTGGAAAAAGGAGCTTTACAGCATATCCAAGAAAGTAACACAACTAGTCCTCAGACAAACCTCAGAAGTCAGTGGTGATGAAGAGGCAGAAGTGCTCAAGTCACATACTTTGTTGACAGCATTTGATTGGTCCTTGGTTTTACTAATATTCCCTCAATATGTTATAAGATGTTGATAACAGGTTTGTAAGTTGAAGTGGTAAGACCAAACAGTAGTATAACTTAGGGGTGAATGAGAGGGGCACCTCTCTCAGGCACCAAGTTAGGAGAGATGACAGAACTGGTCCCTGACAGCCACAGCATCTGTGCCCTGGAAGCATTGCCATGCCAGGAACTTCAAAATAGTTCTCAGCTGCTGCTGCTTTAAGAGCAACAGCTGGGATGGGCAGAGTACACATGGTGGTAGCAGCAGTCCAGCCAAGACAGTGTAGGAGTCCTGGCATGGGTAAGGCTGCTCACCCCCTGTCCCTGCTTTCAGAACTATGGTCCCCTGAACTTGGAGGCTCCCATCCCCTGCTCTCAGAACCCACACACCAACCCCTTTCCCCTCAGGATTTGCCTTGGTGCTGTCTCAATTTGGTATGCCACTGACCCTAAAGATTTGTTTCTCTTATGTACTATTTGCTGTAGCAATCAACACTTTTAATTACTTTAAATGTTATCCATTTTAACTGGAAAAGTTTAATATTTTCATATCACATTACTTTGCTTGTTATGCAAGTTGAAACTCCTTTCCTGTCATTAGCAGCTTATTGCTTTCAACTTCCAGATTCATGATCTTGATTCTGACATATCATTCATTTTTTTATCTCCATGTGCTCAGCAAAGGGTGAAAAAAAATAAATAAAAATTTAAAAAAAGAGAGATTTACCTCCAAACATTATAACTGCATGGGTTAAACCCAGGTAAGGAATACAGTTCCCCCACATAATGCATGCTTATTCTCTTGTTAACCTGTAAACTCAGTTTGTACAATCAATCAGAGTAATTGTATGTGTAAATTAGGTGTGCAACTGTGTATCTATGTCTTTAGAAATTGAATATAATTTCCATCCAAACATCAAGCACGGACCAATAGAACAGAGCATATTTTTTCCATCTTTGTTATGACCAGAATTTAGGCTTATTCATCCTGGATTTTGACTATTCAGAAAATCTAAATTGTTAGCAGAAATAATGGTAGCTCCTACTTTGCACACCTCAGAATGTAAGCTTGTCTCTGCAATTATTTCCCAATACATATAAGGCTTGTTTAAAAACAAACAAAAATATAGGTAATACAGCAAATTTGGGGACCTGAATACTTTATATTGAATAACATAAAATTGTCATCTTTAAAATACAAGTGTTGTTCTCCCACTAGTCTTTCTAAAGGCTAAACTAATGACATCATGCTTAATTAGTCTAAGTATATTATTTCATTACTGCATGTCACAGCCATTAAGAATATACACAACAAAGTTTTGTTAATGATTTTTTTTTATTATAATTAAGGGATAAGAATGTGCATCTGAAAATAGATATATAGTGATACCCAAGCGTCCATAATCTACAACAACAGTTTAGATGTACCATTACAGCTGAAGCCATTGACCCATTGATAAGGGCAACAGTGAAAAGTAATTATGGATACATGATCCTGTTTCATCCAGTTAAACTGTGTTTGATGCTTCAAGGATAAAATAAAGCAAAACAGTGTAACAAAGAGTTATCCGAAATACATATGGAAAATATGATCTTATATTCAGGAATGATTCCTGGTAAGTTTGAAGTTCCTCTGCCAATAGCTTCCTTTTTCAGGTGTGTTATGCTTTGTGTACATGCTACATCCTGATCAAGCTCCCACTGGAAGCTCTGGGAGTCTTGCCACAGTAAGTGAAAGTAACTGATGGGCTCAATATTACTTAATGGAAAATATGGGTTTCTAATGAACAAAAGGTAGTCCTACGACACACATTCGTTTAAAAAGTTTATTTTGTGGAAGATGGAAAAGGAAAGAAAGATATAAATAATAACTGACTAAGGTCCTGTTTCCTGTGAATGTGTAAAACCCTGGTCAACATGTGTGATATGTTGCTTTTAATGCCCAAGGTAGTGTGATCTTCTGTGGTGTTTTAAATATGCATTGGATGTAAAGTAACTGCTTCAGCCCTGTTATTGTTTTAGGCCATCTCTCTATTAGTGCTTTTGTTTCATAGAAAAGCATCAATAGAATCATAGAAAATTAGGATGGGAAAGGACCTCAGGAGCTCATCTAGTCCAATCCCCTGCTCCAAGCAGGACCATTCCCAACTATATTATCCCAGCCAAATATATCCATCCTTTTGGCTTCTCAGTTTTCTGAACCTTAATCAAAACAGTTTATTTTTATAAGAAAATTATAATCCTTTGGCCTTCTTGAACAGGATTGTGTGCTGAACAGAAAATATTTCTTATAGTTAGAATATGAGATCAAATTCTAAACATTCCACTACACATTTTCTGAATCATCAGGCTCAATGGGTAGTGCTCAATGGCTCAAGGTCTGGTTGGTGGCCAATCTCAAGTGGAGTGCCCAGGGGTCAGTCCTGGGGCAGGTTTTGTTCAATATCTTCATTAACGATCTGGAAGATGGGATGGAGTGCAGCCTTAGCAAGTTAACAGATGACACCACGCTGGGGGAAGTAGTAGATATGCTGGAAGGTAGGGCTAGGATTCAGAGTAAAAGGAAAAATTGGAGGATTGGGCAAAAATGAATCTCATGAGAGTCATAGATTCATAGATTGTAGAGTCAGAAGAGACCACAAAGGATCATCGTGTCTGACCCCCTGCCCCTGGCAGGAAAGAGGATCGAGGGTCAAATGACTCCAGCCAAGTAACTGTCAAGCCTCCACTTGAAGACCTCCAAGTTAGGTGATAATACTACCTCTCTTTGAAGCCCATTCCAGATTCTGGCCATCCTTACTGTAAAAAAAAATTCTCCCCAATGTTTAACCTACATCTACTCTCCACTAGTTTGCACCCATTATTCCTAGTTACTCCCTAGAGTGCTCTGGTAAACAGCACATCTCCAATTCCCTGTCGTCCTCTCTTGATAAACTTATAGGCAGCTACAAGGTCTCCCCTCAGACAGTTCTTATGAAGGCTGAAGAGATCCAGATCTCTCAACCTCCTCTTGTAGGATCTTTCATAGAGGCCATTAATCATGTGAGTGGCCCTCCTCTGAACCCTCTCCAGATTCTCCATGTCCCTCTTGAAGTCCAGAACCCATTGATCCAACCTGTCCAGATCGGCCTGTATCTGCTCCCTGCCCTCCGGTGTGTTAACTTTGCCCCATATCTTGGTATCATTCAACAAAGACAAGTGCAAACTAATGCACTTAGGATGGAAGAATTCTATCCACTGCTATAGGCTTGGGACCCTGCTGCTGGAGTGGTGAGGGGGCAGGGACCCTGACAGGGGCAGCACCCCCTGTCATGGTGTCCTGGAGTGTGAGTCTCCTCCTGGTGGGGTGAGCCACACAGAAGGTGGGGGCATGGGCAGGATGGGTCAGGGAGAGCTGCTGTGTGGGATGAGTGGTGGTGGCACCAGGGATGCAGCCAGAGGCCGGCCAGAATGGTCCCTTAAGGGGGAAGGAGGGGGCTTATCCCTGTGCTCACTCCTGTGCAGGGACCAATTGGTGGCAGAGGTTGGGGCGTGCAGACTCTGGCTGCAGTCCCCTGGGGGCAGAGTGGGCAGAGGGAGGAATAACTCCCTTCTCTTCACATCTGCCTCAGGGGGCCATGCCAGCCACTGTCTGCCCCTGCCCCCGCAGCAGTGAGGGGGGAGCACCAGGCAGACCCCAGCTTGGGGGAAATTAAATCCCCTCTCTGGCCAGTACACCCCAGGCTACTGCCAGGACTGGCCATTCCCCTGCCACCAGATCAATGAGTGGACAAATGCCTGGCAGGTCTCTGCTGGTGGGACAGGGGAGGGAGCAAGGATATAAACCTCTGCCCTGCTCCCTTCTGAGGCAAGTGTCTTCCCAGGCCCCTGCCCACCCCTGCTCCAGCTAGGGATAAGAGGGGCTGGGCTAGCCCTGCTCCACTGGAGCAGAGAGCACAACCCAGCCCAGAGAGCATGCTGGGATGCTGGGGGACTCTGGTTTAACTTAAACCAGGATGGGGTCTTGGACAGAAGTTCCATAAACTGGTTTGACCCAAAACATTTGTCTGATATTACGTTCAACAAGGTTTATCTCAAACTGGTTTCAGCCATTTTGAAACTCGTTTATGTGCACTGAACTTATGTTCAGTTACAGATTTAAACAAGTTTCTCATTGCTTAAACTGGTTTATGTGTAACTTCTGACCCTAGCTTGAGGGGGGTTTTGATAGCTGCCTTTAACTACCTGAAGGTGGGTTCCAAGGGGAATGAAGCTAGACTGTTGTCCATGCTGGCAGATGACAGAACAAGGAGAAATGCTCTCCAGTTGCAGCAAGGGATGTTATGTGGATAGTAGAAAAAAACCTTCCCACTAGGAGGGTGGTGAAACACTAAAATGGGTTACCCAGAAAAGTTGTGGACTTTCCATCCTGGGAGGTTTTTAAGGCCTGGATTGACAAAGCCATAATTGAAATGAGCTAGTTGGGGACGGTCCTGCTTTGAGCAGGGTGTTGGACTAGATGACCTTCTGAGGTCCGTTCCAACCCTAATTTTCTATTATTTTATTATTTTACTCTTTGATACTTCTGTTAATATAGTTGTGCTCTCCACCACACAACATTCTTGTTTGTATATAGATATTTCTCATTATTTTTCTATTGCTTCTAGCTCTTTAAATAAAAAAAAGCTGCCCAAACATTTGCAGCTCTGGAGTTGAGACTCACTTCAAAAGATTTAACATTTTTATTACAGCCTCATTACTTATTAAAATCATTAAATTAATGCTTTATGGAAATGTTTTTATTATTGCCATATATTGTGCAAATGCATTTGTATTTTTCTTACATGAAATTTTAAAAATCTTTTGCAGGCAAATATCCAGAATTTTTGTTTGTAAAGACATACACAGAATAACATAGCACATTTTAATATGGATAGCTTGCATAGTAACCTACTGCAGTAGTTAGGCTGAAACTGTTATTGCTCACTGTGGATATGGTTCACCAGCACAAGGGGCCATACAGTTCTTTCTTCTTTTCCATTTTCTCAAACAAATTCATAGTAAACAGCAGGCTTTTGATTTTCTATAGCATGCAAACCTTGGTCCTGATTTAGCAATCTGATCGATGAAAGAAGACTCTTTAAGACATGTGGAGGCCCGCCAGGGTTCCACTGTATGGTTTTGATTGCTGAATCAGGCTCTGTCCGTCTTTCTGTTGAAAGACAACCTGATTTAAATGTGGAGCTACTCTACAAATTTCTCCTAATAATTTTGTTTTATTGGTGACAAATATTTCTTTTTTGTATGTGACAAGTTTATAACAACTGAAGTATGAGCACCATCTTATATATTTTTCACCAATTTATCTTGTGACAGCATGGTTTGTACTGACTGAGATCCAGACTCATAATTCACTTGTGCTAAACACATTATACAAAAATCAGTTTCTCCCAACATTGAAAACCTCAGGGAAACTGGCAAAACAACCCCTGCTTTATATACGTTTATGAAGTGTTCTGGTTTACCCAGTTCTACAAGGACTGTAATAGTTCGAAAGTCAAGATATGAAACTGTAATTCAACAGACAGCCCAATGTGAACTAAAGCTTGACCAACCCTGACTTTCTCATAATATCATATTTTATCTATTTTATTATTCAGAGTCCCTCTTGTGCTCCTGTTCTTTTTTTGTGGATATTGTTATGTTAAATTTGTATGTTAGTCTTAAAAGTACAAAATAAAGGAAAACTGCTCATAGCATCGATAGCATGATTCAGTTTCCTCTGATGTTCACTCAAAGATGTTTATTAGTTTCATTGGGAATAGGATTGAACTCTTAGGGTTCAGTCCTGTTAGGCACCCAATTGATTTCAATTGGAGTTGAAGACTCTTAACACATTACCAGAGTTCTTGGTATGTTCCTAGTAGAGTTATTAGTGAGCAAGAAAAAGGGAAACCTCAGCTGGTCTTAGAAACTGATGGCAAAAGTTAGAGATAACATTCAACCACCCTTCTGGGTCTGGTATCTTGCATATCTTTTTCTGAGAAACTGGATTGAAGTACTTTGATAGAATTCAAGGTTGCTTGTGCTCTGCATGTGTGCATACACACTAGATGCATCTACACAAGCAATTAATTCAGAGTGGGTTTACTTCAGAGTAAACTACTTCACGGTGAGCCTTCCCAGGAGCACATCTAAATGTGCTCCCTCTTGGGAGCAAATTGGCTTCCAGTGGGAGCATCCCAGTGTGCAGCGCTCCCACCCTGCTCTGTCCCCCCCACAGCAGCTAGGGGGAGCTCCAGATTTCCCCCTGTGCTAGCCCAAGGGCTAACAAGGGGCATGGGGCTGGTCTCAGTGGACACAAGGACAGGAAACTACTGGCTGAAGCAGAAGCTGTCTGCTGTCCTTGTGCCGATTGGGAGGGGAACTGATGTGCGCAGGGCCAGGAGAGAGCTGTCCCTGCAGTGGGCAGAGCTCTCCTGGTCCTGTGCTTATACAGACACACAGCTGCCAGCAAGCCCCCTCCTGAGAGGTGTCCCAGGCAGCTGCGAGTGAGCCTCCTGTCAGATGATGGGGCACGGGTCTTGCTGGCAGCGGTCCTGCTTGGCATAGAGCTGACTGCTCTGGGGAGCAGGGGAGCGGCTGAGAATCCCGTTCTTGCCTGTCCCCCAGAACAGCGCTGTACCGTCCAGACCTGGCTGCTCCAGGAGACAGGTGAAAGCTGAATTCCCAGCCTCCACTTGGTCCCAGAAGCAGCCAGCTCTGCACCACGTGAAGCTGCTCTGGGGCGTACGCAAGGGCTGGATTCCTAGCCCCCGCTTGCCCTCCAGAGCTGCCAATTCCATGCCAGGAGCCAGAATAGGGGGCAGAGAGCTCCCCAGTCCTGGTGCTGATTGGCTTCCAGTTCCTGGGGGGAGGGGGCAAGCTGAGCAATTCCAGAACCAGGGACAGAGAGCTCCCTGTCCCCCCATGGACCCCTGCTGGCTAGGCTGACCGAGAGCAAATTTGCTTCATCAGCATCTACATGTGTATAACTACACAGTGGGCATATTTACACATGCACATTTATTCATGTACGTGTACACTCATGTTTCAGTTCCTATGCTCAGCAAATAGGCTTAAGTGTCACCTGATCATCAAAGTGCTTCACAAAGACTGATGTTGGGATTCAGAGGTGTAAAAATGGCCTGTGAGAGTTTCTTTAGGAAGAAGAAAATGAGAGCTGATATTTAAAAGCCAGAAGGAAATGACTGAAATGATAAAGCTCTACTGTTAAATACTGTTCTTTACTTGTTAGAATTTTCTTAAAGGCCCACATTATGGGTTTAGTTTTACAAGGGGGTAAACACATGGGCTGTTCTAATATCATATTTAAAGTTAAGAATGTACATAATTCTTTTTCTAGACTGTGGCTTGTGTGATCAAAACCAGAAACGATCAATCCCTACATCTCTCTTACTGTATTATTTTGCATGTATTTGCATGCTGTTAATAAAAGTAAGGACTAAAAACAAACAAACAAACAGAATAACAGTAACCCTTAACTTGGATCCATAACCACAACTGAAAGTAGGTAGGCTAGATTCTCAGCTGGTACAAATAGATACCCATAACAACAATGCAAGTCTGGCCCATTAAATTAGAATATCTGTACCCTTCATCTGTGCTAAGGTTAGCCTGTTACATTTACTGTTCTGTAATATGCCAAATGTAAAACTTTTTATTATACTTCTATTGAAATTTCTTGATGTCCTCATAAAAGTCTAAATGTTAAAGGAACAATATTAATAAGTCATGTAGTTCCTTTTGTGTTCACACATATTTCTTGGCAGTAAAAGAATATTGCATTGCACCAGCTGTGTAGAACAGAATTTTGATTCTTGTTCTGGGTCAGTTAAAATGTGCTTAAACCAAACTTGGGGTTCTTGATATGATATAGTATGTAAAGTCCTATTGTATGCTATCCAGAATTTCAAGGATTTACATTATTATATTTTCCCTTATAGATGAATATATTACCATGTTTTTAAAATAAAAAGCTACTCATTTGTTGCTTTTTTTTCAGTTGGATAATGTGGCAGAATACAATCTATGCATTGTATTCAAAATGAACTAATATTATATAGCTACTTTAATGAGGAAATTAAATGAGGTTTACTTTATAGAGCCCTAAAGAAATTGTATTATTAAACTAAAAGAAAATCATTGTTAAGTTATGTATTAGTTTTATGTTAGGTATTAGTTTTGTGTGTGTGTGTGTGTGTGTGTGTGTGTGTGTGTGTGTGTGTGTGTGTGTGTGTGT
>NW_017728915.1:28171121-28214169 GCF_001723895.1 Crocodylus porosus | reverse complement strand
TTTGTGTGTGTGTGTGTGTGTGTGTGTGTGTGTGTGTGTGTGTGTGTGTGTGTGTGTGTGTATGCATTGTCTATCATCTTTGCTAGTTAAAACAGCTTGTTTTTAAACATTCATTTTTGAAAGCAATGTTGTTTAAAAGCAATGTTTTTCCATAGATAGGAAATGTTGCACATATTATTAAGTGTATCATGTAGCACATATTTTTGAGTGTAAAATCTTACCCTATCTATTTGAAGGACATTGTTTACTCCCTAAAACATCATTTTCCTGAAGAAGTAAATGTCTTGAGTAACACATAGCGATGCTGGTTTAATAAATATCATATTTTATGCAGTTTTTATCACACCCAATATTAGATTTGTATAGCATGTGTAGGGTTTTACCATGCCATGGCCACATATTTGTTTTTAATTTTATGCTTTTTGAAAGTGAGGCAAATTTTGTTATATGTATTGAACTTTATTCTTCAGGTATACAATAGACGCCTTCCATTGCCTGGTTACAGGGAGCATGATCCAGCACCAATTAGGCCAATCCAATGTCTTGTTTTCCTTTTTGGTTCTGTAGCAGGATTTTTGCCATTGTGCAGATACTCTATTCAACTTTATTTGATCAATGTTTATTTTGATCCTCTAAAGCATCTAACTAAAAAAGCTGGAATCAATTTACGTTTAATGAAAATTAGCCCGTTTCTATTTCTAACTTTCAGTGACTGGATCACTTTCTGTGAGGCTGATAATTTCATTACCAGCCACAATAACATTGACATATCACAATATGGAAAGACCGTGCTGTCCAACTGGTCACCCATGGGCCACATGAAGTCTGTGGGTATTTATGCAGATACATTTTCATGCCCGGCTGCACTGGAGATCTGATGCATCCGATCCACATGCAAGCTGAAGCATTCAGTGCTGCATCACTTGCCATTTTATAAGTGGCTAAATGCACAGAGAAAATGGTGGTGGAGCTCTTATGAACTAAAACACCTTCTATGTGTTTGATTTTAAAAGTGGACTACCCCCATTTTCTGTATGCAGACATGCATTTCACCACTTACACAGCTGCAAGGGATGCAGCACTGGGTGCTTTCAAGTGTAAAAATGGCCTGTGGTGGGTTAACCTGGAAGTCTCTGGGCTCCTGATCTGGGTGCCATTCTCCCAACCACTTCAGCTGCTGCTACCACAAGAGTCTCTAGGCTTCCCCTGCCTCATCCAACATCCACTTTCCCCTATGGGCAGTCAGTTGTGGCCTGCTGGGCTGTGGGAGCATGTGGCTAGGTTGCTCAGGAACTAAGGGGTTCCACACATCACAGGAACACAGGCACAATGCAGGGGGGAGGAGAGCTCCTGCTACTTGTGCAGCCCTTATGAACCATGGTTGGAGGCAGCCCTGGGACACTGGATAACCCTAAGGAAAGAGACTGAGCAAGACACATCTCAAGCAATCCCAACAACACCAACTTCTGCTTCTGTGTAGTTCACTGCTACCTACTGTCAAAGTAGGCTTTACCCATAACCCTCTGCTGTAATGTTCTCTTTCAGTGTCTCAAAGTGTTTCGAGATGATCAAGTCTTATTTGCTGTTCCATAATTCCCTAGGAACTTGGTGGATTTAGGAGAACCTTGTGGACTCTCATCTCTGTGCGGCTATTCACTGTATTTTAAAACTTCGCTAAGTAGACTTACATTTCACACCAAAGTGACCAAAACCATCTTAAAATAAAATTATAGTTTTAAGACTACCTTTGTCTATATGTGATCAACACCAGTAAGATGGACAGTTTTATTACTCTTTAGTCTGTTTTGGGGTGTATTTTCTCTACTTTTGCAGCTATGCATTAGAATCATTTCCACAGTGCTATGTGTGTATACTTTTTCCAGTCAAGCAATTAACTAGTCTAGTGACTTTATGACTTCAGACATATTTTTGTTGGGCATACCTTGCATAATTTTTATCTTCATCACATATATTTATTTTTCATCACATAATATTTTTACTTGGTAATTGATAAACACCTACATTGTGTCTGGGGTGTCCTTTGACAAACATTAAGAAAAAAATGAGTGTTTAATTCACACATTTTATGTATTTATGAATCCTATTAAGAGAATTTCTCTTAACTGAGGTTTATCATATCAAGAAGATTGTATCCAAAGTGAGGTGTCCAGAATTTCTAATAGTGGTTCCAGTTCATCAAAGCCCTTAAGCATTCACTTAACATTTTAGCAAGTGAGTAATCCCAGTCCTATTCAGTAAAACATTTAAGCATGTGGTTGAGTCCATTGAAATTGGCACGTGTTACTTAAAATTAAGTTCTTGACTGCTTTGGGGTAATAAGAGATTTCAGACAATCTTTTGCCACATATGAATGTGTTACCTGTGAATTTAGAAATCTGTGCTGCTTTGCTGTATCAATTGCTGAATCTTAAAATTAACTGATATCCCTAGAGCCAAGGATGATTCATGAAATCCATATCTTAAAGGTGTTGTCAATACCTTAAAACCTTCCAAGCCTGCTTTCTTCAATATTAAATACCTTAATCTGGATGTTTTTAACATATTCAGTGTATCCTCTTTTTTTGCTATGCTTTAGCATGCTCAGATTCCTCAGATTGATGGAATTCTTATTGCAATCAAAGCCTTTTTCATATGCAAATAGCTTCCTTTGTTTTGGAAGGTGAGCACCTTTTATTTTCCAATATAGTATTCTAATTGTTTCACCCATATTGATCTTTAAATAGAGCCTGTTTTCTGAAGGGCTAAAATTACATTGTTATTAATTTGAATATATTAACCCTACTGCATTAGCTTTTCCTTTTCTTATTTATCTAGACACTCTCCTCATTTATAATAATTGTGCACTGATTTTACAGGGATTATTTTTGTTCCTGGTCTTAAAATTTTCTAATACATCTATTCCATTTAGCTATTAAGTCACTTTTGAAAATGATGGCTTTTAATCAATGGACATTAGATGCCCAAGGGATTTAGACAGTCTTATTAAGTGCTTATCTGTGTCATTAGGTGCCAAAATACCTTTAAATATCCCCTCTATGGATATGTGTGTCTGCACTGCCTCTGCAGGGGTCAGGAGAGCTACTGAAAGGTACATCCCACATATGTAATCCCAGATCCACTCTCAGGCTGTGTCCAGATGAGTGTGCCCAGACATTTCCCCAGGGACGAATAGTAATGGCACATAGTGTTGCCGCTTCTACTTGTCCCTAGGAAACTTCCATACACATGCACTCTGGTGAGTGGCAAGTTGCCCTAGGTAGGGTAGGGGAGGCTGGGGCCAGTACCTGATCTGGCCCCACCAGCCTTACCTGGGGGTCACCTGGAGATGCATCATCGGCAACCTGGGTGCACAGAACCTGGTCGACAGCTGGAGTGCGGCTTCAGATGACCAGGCTCCAGTTCTGGGTGGCACATGCTGCTGCCATCTGTGCCACCCCACTTTTTTTTCTGCCACAGGTTTTTTTGAATATCCGAGTGTGGAAAAAAAAACCCCACACCGCACTGCAAATTAGCAGCATGGTGAACACCTGCATGTGTGGCACATGTGGTTTGTGGCACTGCAGATGGGTCTGCACACTTCCTGGATGCACCTTCAGGCTCTACGCCTCAGTCACACTTCTTGGTGTAGGCACAGGGATGTACTAGACTAAGTAAAGCCAATGGGCTTTGGTACAAGCTGAGCAGATGTGAGTGAGTAGGGCATGCTTCTGGAGAGCACTCCCAGGTTTTCCCCAGCAGCAATATAGATATTGCCTAAATAAATTGCCCAAAGTTATATGGGAAGCCTATGCTGGATAAAAATGATCTTAAGTATCCAGAGTTATCTTAGGTTAGTACGTTAAACTTTAGATCATCTTTCACTCATAAATGAGGTATTTGTAAAAATTTGGCAACTTCTCTGAATGGAATACAATTTTAGAAAATAATTCGTTTGCCAACTGATATGGCTCCTATTTCCTGTAAACTTGACTGTCAGACATGTCTTTAATCCACCTATAAAATGTCGTCTATTACTAGTAAGAACTACAAGATTCAGGAGACTTCAAGAGAAATGGGGACCTGAAGTAAAGGCTGTAAAAATGTTAGTTCTTCATTGGTCATAAATCCTTTTATCATAAACCTTAGTTTCCGTAAGAGTCATGAATTGTTTGAATCAGAAACTAGCTTCTGCATATAAGAGGGCCTTGATTTTTTATGAAGAATATATATAAATGTCCTCCTAATCTCATTACATGTCCAAGATAAATCCTTCCCAACCTCTGATGGTGTTACAGACTTGGGCAACTCTGGAGGAATTAAATGTTCATTAATAAGATTTAATTGAATAATTTCTAAAGAAAGGCTAATTTCAGACTCTGCATTTATCATATCTATAAGTAATACATCCAAGCAATGAAGCAAATCCAAGTCAGAGTTCGCATCTATACTGGCCTAAATTTCAGTACCACTGGGCACATCTACACGTTCATTAATGCACATTGCATACATTAAATTTGGTACTTGCAAAATGAAGTACTAAATAAATGCACAGTAGGCTGCCCTACTACAAATTAGTGCGATTGCACAGTTTTTTCATGATGATTAATGCACAATAGACTAATACTATTGTACATTCGTGTAATAGCAAGGTTTTTGCCATAACACTGTAATGCTCAGTTAATCAGTCTACTGTGTACTAAGCATCTTGTGTAGATGCATCCACTGTTATTCATTCATTTTGGTGTCATATAGCTCTAGGTCTATGACTCTGGGCATCAATTGTTCTGGACTCTACCATTAATTAATCTTGCCCTGGGCTCCCTTCCAGCAAGGGCGCCTCCAACCCGGCTCAACATGCTGAGATCCCAGCTGCATGTTCAAACAGTGGACCCAGGAGCAATAAACGTGCTAATAGCATGTATAGATGTGCCAGAATAGTCTTATCTTTTCTTCTAAACTCACAGAATGAATTTAAGGACAGAACAATAAGAAGCTGAATTAAAAACTGAGCCAAATAACTATATCACTATGATTGAGCATGTGTTTATAGCCACAAATAACTTATTAGATGCAGAACTAATCATTTGTATGGACAAGTATCTGCTTGCTTATGTGACAGTGCCATCTGGATAGCAAACTATGTTTGTGCACATTTAAGAAAGAAAAAAAAAAGCCTACAAGATTCAGACATTATTAAGATAATTTTAGGCCTGGAAGTTTTATGCATATCATTGCCCTGATTGGAGACTGTTGTTATCTCAGAATCCAAGAGCAACTCTAGGTATGACTTCAGTTAAGAGATTAATTCCAGATTTACAATTTTTCTTAAAATATTTTGTGATGGTTTGTATTACATCTGCTTTCTTGGCATTGTGATGCCAAAAGGGCAACCTTGTTAGATTCTCATTTCATGGCAAGGGAGTAGGAGAAAGTAAAGAAATTTTTTTTCTGCCTGTGCATAAGCTACCTGTATTTCTAGAACCTGAATAAGGTAGAGGGAAAAACTGTTGCTGTGCAGGTATTCCCCACACCATATATTTGGGAGGCGAGTGGACTGGCATGGATCTTCCTAAGTTTTAGATATAGAAATGTCATGACTTCTTGCATGGCAGGAAATATGTCACTGTAAGAGGGAGCTGTTAAGAGTCAGCTATCAGAAGAGATAATGCCCCAATAATGCAAATACGTCAGAATCAATGCCATATCCTGGGGTGTAATGTAAAAAGGAGTAGGCTCCTTGATCACTGTGTCTTTAGAAAGAAACGAAATAAAGGATCCTCATAGGGTTCGATAATTATACCTTCGTCTAATCATCAGATATACTTTACCCCTTTCAGGAGGCTCTATGACTTTGTAGTCGGCATGTGATTTCTCTTTTGAGTTCCTATAGAGCAGTGTTTCTCAGCCCGTGGTATGTGTACCCCTGCAGGTATGCGAGACACGGCCAGGGGGTATGCAGGTGCCACATTTTGCGTTTGGCCTGCCTGGCGGGTTGGAAGTTATGGCTGCCGCCTTCCCACTATGTCCGATGTGCTGGGGCTTTCACTGCCCAGAGTCAGTGTGTCGGACGACAGGGGGGGAGGCCCCACACAGGCTGCTTTGCCCCAGGCAATGGTCCGTGAGGAATAGTGGAACTTGGCTCATGGTGGCAAAACCGGAAGTGTCACGGTGAGACTTCTGATGTCACTTCTGTCACGTCGATCGGCAGGGGGTATGTAAGGTACCAGAGGCTGGGAACCACTGCTATAGAGGTAATACAGCTACATTGCCTGTGAGAGCGTCTTTTTCTCCAGATGTTTTTTCATGCTTTGTACATAGTCCTATTCAGTCATGCTTTTGAAATCATTTAAAAAAGAACTTTATCTAGAGTCAAATAAAATCTACTCTGAATCATGCTGAAGATTTGTCTGACACTGTTTGGTGCAACAACAATATTAAAGGAGAAAGCTCTAAAATAATAAAGAGTAGAAGAGAACAACAACAACAACAAAATACATTTTTCTTAAATGCTATGCCAATTTGCCAAGAAATGAAATCCAGCTGTTAAGGTTTTTACTCATTATACTTAACTGCGGTAACATTCATCACTTTATGTTAATCAGATTAGATAGGTAGGTGGAGGTGATAAGTGGAGGTCTGAGCATAATCAAAATGAATGAACTGCTCTGCTAACTGAAAAATATTTGTCGAGTCACTGGGGGAAAGCACCAGAATGTAGTATGAGCAAAATAATTTTGCAAATGACTTATAAACAAAGAAATAAAATCTCATCTATATTGTATATTTCTAGGAAGCTTTTTTTTTTTTTGTACATTTTTTAAATTTGTAAAATATATGCAAACATGTACAAGATAGCCAATATTTTCTAAGTTGGGGGCCTAATTTTGGAACCTGTGTGCAGTTTTAGGATAAAGATAAATGAACACATTATAGTGAATTAAAAAGTAGTAGGAACAGGTGATACAAAATAAGAACGAGAACCTATTTCACCTATTAGGTGCCTAAGTGCAATCCTATCCTACCTTGTTCAAGTCCGTGGAAAAGGTCCTCCTCCTTACTACTTTTGTGAGACTTAATCTTAAGTCTAAGATGATGGCATTTTACAGATGCATTAATTGTTTTTTCAACCAGGCTGGAACAGGCATCTGATATGTGTAAGGGAATCTGGTTTAACTCTCTATGTGCCCATTCTTACCTCCAGTAAGTGAAAACCAAACCATAGGAGTTTACTTTTCAGTGAGAAAGGGCTCAGCTACCACAGTTCAGTTTCAGTTTACTTCAGGATACAAGGTTACCAAAACTTAGCTGCTGTGCAGTAAGTCCTTGCACCTATTAACTCATCCTAATTACCTATTTGTTCTGATAGTTAGATGTCAAAAAGAGAGAGAGAGAAAGAAAGAAATTTCTCTCCATTACAGATGCAAAGAACATAGGGTATGAACAAAACTTGATCTTCAAAACCCAGAGACTCCTAACTCTTCGGCCAGGTACAAACATTACACTTCTACCATTATAAGTGATCAGAAAATGGTCTATACATTTAACAGAACAGATGTTAAGCACATATAGACTGGTTTAAAAATGGCAGAACACGGTCTAAGGGTTGTCCTCCCACCCTTCTACCCCCAAAGGATGAATGTGTGTCCTGTTCGCTACCAATCTAAAATGACGTAACTTAGATCAATTCTGCCTCAGGCTTTTGAATGTCTGTATCTAGTCTCTGAGAGTAAACTTCCTTAAGTAAGTAAAAGTCTGCTTCTGCATATACCCATAATGGTTGCATTCACAAGGCTCTGTTCTGTATACTGTCAGTGGTAGTACACACGTACGATGTCGGTCTTTGGTGTAGTTAGTTTCTCCAGGTAAAGTCTTGATTGTACAAACCCTTCAATATGCACTTATCTTTACAGGTCACGTGTTTATTAAGGGTCATAGATTTCAATGGGGCTATTCACTGTAATAACTTTTTAAATATTTGCAGGAACGGAGCTAAGCAGGGTCAACTTTTTTTTTCTTGTGTGCAACAAAAAGTATGAGTTGGTCCTGAAGGGAATGATACTGTATTAGAGCAGCCAATGAAGTAAACTACCAGACAGTTAGGAAAGCTTTGTCCCAGGAAGGAGAACACGCATTTTATTGGGTATGGAATTGCCTCTTCAGTGTATGAGTACACAGCCTTTACGCATCACAGAATTTTTCTGACAATAGTGACTAAAGACAATTATTCTTAGTCCGTCATCTAACACTGATAGCCTGCTGTTCTTCGGAAGGTGTTGTTTCCCATAGTATCTCAGTGCAGCAATCAGGGAGAATCTAGTTGTAGACAAAGAGAAACAACAGTTGGAGAAAAATAATTCCCATAGCTCACTATCCAACGGGCCTGCTGAGCTGGAGACATAGTTGTTGATGGCCTTGAACTTTCCTTCTCTGGTGATTCCTCTTTCTCATTGCCTGAGTTTCTGTAACCACAGCTTACAGGACTAGACAAGAAAGGGGAGTAAATCAAGTGGAGCACCATAGGGACAGATTTTGTGTTTGTTCTATACACACGAAACAGCAGTACAACTCAGTTAGAAGAATCCCTATTTGGAATAAGCAAAACTACAAACTACAATAGAGTCCAGAAGAGGCAAAGTTGGCCCAGCTGGGACAAAAGAGAGAAGAGACAGAAACACTTCCATTATTCTTGAACCCTGAAGAGCAGTCGGGCATGATTTCCAAGCCATTGCTTCCTAGAGCAATGAAGTAATTAAAAGAACATATTTTTCAAATTTTTGATGTATTGTAAGAGGAATCAGAGGTTCATCGGATCCATTGGTAGGCAAGGAGTTAACTGCAACCCCGACTTGCACAGGTGTTTAAGGCAGGTCGCACTGAAGCAGTGGTTCTGGGAGCAGAGGGGAGGGCTCAGCTCTGAAACTCCCGGCTGGGTAAGACTCCTGAAGAAGGGGATTCTTTTGTGTTATATGTTAATATTTGTTATCCACGTTCTGAAAACAAGAGAAGAGACTCTTGTTCATCGGAATGGTCTAACAGAGACAGTGGTGGGGGCCAGATTGGCCCCTCGTCCTGTTAAAGTAGCCCTCAGGGCAACCCTCCTTTCCACCCTAGAGGTAATAGCTAGTGGATAGGCTGTGTCTTTTCCCAGCCTATCATGCCTTTGTGCAAGCAGTCTTGGGGGATTTGCCAAGTGGGGCTCTTTGACATCTGTGATCTAGCACAAAAGTGATGCAGTGTAAATAGAAAAGTGTTTCTCTAAATAGGAAAAAGGTATGTGAGCTGCTTGCGAAGCTTTTGTGCTGGCAGTCATTCTGCATCCTCTAAGTGAAGGTGCAGTACAATTAACAAGTGCTTACCTCACTAGAGTATTATCACCTAGCATTTAAAGTGGCTCTAATTATCACATTATAGCAGTTTGCTTTGTTTCATGTTACAAATAATTTTCGGTCTTCCTCTCTCTCTCTCATTTCCTGCTGATGTGCTGACAAGCTGGGGAAGGAGAATTTTTGCTGTGGAAGTTACAGGTTCTTTCTTCCCTTGCATGATCCGGATAAAAGATAGGAAGCTCCTAAATTCTAGGGAGCACAGCGCCAAAGTTATACGGGTAGGAGATGCAGCAAGTAGTATTGACTGTAGTGTGTATAACAGTCAGAGGGAGATGGTGAACCCCACAAGACTTAGTGGGTCCACACACCCTCCAACTGTTTTAATCATCTAGGAAGTGTCTTGAGAAAACAATTACATCTGTGACAAACACCATCTTAGCTGATACCAAGCAATGAAGCAGGAACCTTCATGACCAAAACTATTGGTTTCTATATCTTACACAAGCTAACAAATGAAGGGTCCCTATTGGAGGCTATAGCTGCTGGTTAAGCCCTGTGACATGTTTCTACCAGTGTAATTCACATTTATACTAGATCAATTCATCCAGTCAAGTGCAACAGTACTTCACAATGATTTCAGGGTCAAGCTAAACCATTTTGGGCTTTGTGTGTGACCAACTTATTGCAAGAAGCTACCAAGGCAAGCAGACTAGGACCAACTTCCCTCCTACCTAATGGCATGATTCACTAACAGCAGGTTGCAAGCTACTACCCTGTGAAATACTGCTTTTGGATCTTCTCTGGAGCCTGGGGACATTTTCAAAACAGAAGTTCATGCCCAGATTCTCAGCCTCTGCAAATTAAATGCTTGGGAGACCTGTAACAGATTTTCACCCACTTAAGGGGAAGAAAATAGTGCCTAAGAGACTCTGTTACTACTGTAAGGGAGTCTCTTGGGCACTGTTTTCTTCTTCACTTGCTGTGTCCAAATAGTGCAATTTAGCATTTCATATCTGCTCATTTTTGGCTAGAAATCTATCCTCTAATCTATGACAGAAGTTAGCCCCACCTTCTCAAAGTACAACTCTAATTCCCTTCTCCTGGTTAATCTGCTACTCTACTTTATGGTCCCTGCCCCAACTCTTACTCTGCTTTCTGCTTCCTGCCCTATCTGCTGTCGTGTTGCTTGTGCCCTCCCTGATTTGCTGTGTGCGACACACAAAGGGTGCCACCCCCACATCCAGTCTGTACTCGGAAAGCCTTTCTGGTGCTATGTTTTAAGTAGCAGTGGAGCTTGGAAACTATGCCCTACTACAATAGCAAATATGCTGAAGTGAAGGGCATTTACTATGCAAGGGTTTTCATTTGCTTGTAAAGGAAGAATGATAGTCCATACCAATGCAGACATCACTAAACAACCACTTCACAACATGTATCAACAGTTACCATGTTGCTATCTATGATAACATTGCACTGTATCTCTACACTGATAGTAAGCATGAAAGATTCATTTTTCTGTTTTGTTTTTCTTGAATTAGAAGTCTTTTAGGGAGGAATGGCACGAAGAATTTTTCTTCCTTTGAAATAATATAGTACATTTACTATTTTCCCCCCTTGATACTTTTCATTCTAAGCTTTCATGGTTCTTTAAAAGTACTCATTAGCTCTCCTACTGTGGAAACACTCTCATGCAAATGTATAGATGCACTATCTATCTGAAACAAAAATTAAGGAATTTGCCCAAATCAGTGAAAGGGTAAAGACTCCTAGTTTCCTGCTAAGCTCTACATCACACACCATAAGTCATTTTGTGTTAGTGTGTTAGTCATTTTATAGCTAAGAGCAGTTACACTTGCATTTGAAAGTTGGAAATGTCTCCCTTCATGCTATGGCATCTTACTGTCATAAAAATATTATTCCCTGATGGGTGCTAACTATGGTCTTCCTTTTCTCTCCTTGCTGCATAAAAATATAATACTTTCTTTAGATCACTGATTCTCAGCCAGGGCTTCATAGCACCTCGGGATGCCTGGAGGTCTTTTCAGGGGTGCTATGTGGTGCCATGCTATGTTAGCAGTGTTAGGTGGGCAAACTCAACTCCCAAGAGAAACTCAGAGTTTACAAGTGGGAGTCTGTAGAATTAACATTCTGACCTGTTGTAATCTTTCTCAGTTCTTTGCAACCGAAAAAAAGAACGCTGTATTATTTTTTCTGTAGTCAAAAGAAAAAGAAAGGTGAAATCTAAGAGCTGGGATTTTCTTAGGGCTGCCTGAAGGCTACCATATCTTTAGATCTTTGATTACAATTAAGTGGCCAATGGGCATGTCTACACAAGACACGTAATGCACAGTAGAGTAATTCTACTGCACATTAGCTCATCAAGGCAGACTCCGTGCTATTGCGCTAATGCAAAGTAGAATTAGTCTACTTCACATTGATGTCACTAAAAAGGCATACACCCTCACTACTGTGCAGTAGCTCTGGTTACTGTGCATTTAGTACCTATTATTACAGGTACTTAATGCTATTACAGGTACTTATACTTAATGCACAGTAACTATGGCACATTAACGCATGTATAGATGTGCCCAATGACATTTTCATTATTTCATGAAACATTTCAGAAGAAAAAATAACAGTGAAACTCACAAGGATGATGGCGAAACTTGATTAGGTTGGGTTGCATTTCACACTGGGAAGTCTACCATAAACTGAATATACAGAAAAGCACAGAAATTTTACCCAGCTGTGATCATTCCTTTGAAAACAGTCATTTGTATAATTGATTTGCTATTGTTCCTTGATGGACTATCTTATTTGGACATAAAAGAAACAAATGTATTAGAGAATGGGCTCTTAATTTATCACAACATTGAGGACCTTTCACAGGGTTTTTTTCAGCGTTCCAAAGAGTACATTACCTTTCAAAATATGCATTGCCTTTCTTCACTTTTTAAAAGTCTCTTATTATGCAAAATATTATTGGCTGTTACTTCACTATTCTACTACTTCAACAAAGATCACTCAGCCTGAAAAAGGAAGATTTTGTTTTCAGCATGTTTTTCTTAGGCTTCTCAGCTGACAAGGGGAAAAGAGTAAACTGTAATCATCCTTAAAATGGCTTTGCTTTCGCTCATAAATACTGTGCACCTGATTCTGTATCAGTAAATATTTGTCGCTGCTTGAGTAAAATTCTGCTGGGGTAAGAGCAGAGATTTCTCTATTCATATGAGCATCTACAAGCAGACTGGGTGATTTGTTAAAGTCAAGTCAGCAAAAGGAACACCTGGAAGAAGACTATAATGAGATTTGTGTTGAAAACAAATATTGGATAGTTTTGGTCTCACATATAGTCCTGCATCTGTGCTTCTTTCTTTTATTGAACACTCTGTGTCTTCTTTGGCTGACTTTTAGCCCCTATATAATTGACAGACCTGTTAGTTGCCAACGATCTTGAACTAATCAGTTGCATTAGGCTGCTGCTGTACTTGGCCAATAAACCTGATTTTGTCCCAGAAGGGCTTTTTGTTGTTCTAAGGGGAAATGGGAAATATGCAAGCTTTGTTCCTTTTTCTATAAGGAAAAAAACAGCTTACTCATCATGTAGTCTGTGTGTATAAAGGAATAGGAAAGTTTGAGGGAAGGGAAAAGACCCTTTCTGTTTCTAGTTTTTACACTGAAAATCCACAGTTCTACTGTCTATTACAGATTTTTGTGGAGGCTTTATGATGTGTGTAACATAAATTAGTTACTAATCAATCCTGACAACTTTCCATTCTTAATTTATCCCTTTCTTTCCCCTTGCTTATTTTTCAGAAAATACATGTGCTTACAAACTTGCTTAGTCATTTCATCAGTATCTATGCTCCTTAATATCTTTCATAATTTATGATTTTGTTTTTAAATGTTGTTGGGTAGCCCCTGAAATAATTTTGGCTTTTAGGACATCTTTGAGTTGTTAACTATTGTGTAGACTGATTCTTCCCTTAATATAATTTGTATAATATATTACTTCCCAGGAAAAAATCAGAAAACTTATTGTCAAATTAGAACTTTTAATTCACCAGTAAATTGTGATGGTGTTGCTGTAAAATAAGAATAGAAAAGAAACCCTGCCTTTTGCAATTATTTCACTTGCAATTCTGTATTGCTTTGACATAAGTTATGATTATATTAGACTTGCATGGTTTTGTTTTATCTTGTGTTCGAACAGTGGTTTCAGGAAAAGGGTTTTTTTCCTTTTCTGCAATTGTTCAAAAACAAAGACTTGTCCTAGTACCATGCACAAAACATTCATAGAATAGAATTAAAACATGCTTTTCACAAAAAGAAGAATGGTAGAAAGGGCAATTCTAACAGGCAGGATATTAATATGTCATAAAACATAACCCCAAAGAAACTTTGTGTGTTGGAATTCAGTACAGTTATAATGATCACCTTGTTTTTTGAGGTTATTATGATCAAGGTGGGTCTACACTAGAGGAATAGATCCAGTATACCCTAATATACCCATGGCTTCTTTTGAAAGCTGGAAATGTATGACTCCACATTCTGGCGGCTAGGGCTTCTAGGGCTTCTCTGTTGTACCTATTTTTATAACTGATTGAGAATATTTTATTCTGAACAACTCTATCCCAAACTTCAAGCAAGTCCAAATTCGGGTCTGATCTTGACAGGTTAAAAGGAGACGTTCAGTAGTTTAATGGGGGTAGTTCTCAGTGAAACAGTTTTTTTCTGGGTTCTGTTGGTATCAGGGTTCTTTGAAAGCCTGGGCCTCAGATGCCATGGTATTAAGGTTTTTGAAAGTGAAGACAGCTAACTAGTTAAGTTATTCGTGGTAAGAATCTGGGAATTATTATCTCTCTGGCAGAGAAAAGGCACTAAAGAGTTTTTTGGGGGAAGGACTAAAGAAGCTGCCCTAGAATGGGGAGGGGTAGGCCCAAGTGTAAGACTTGGAAAATTAGACTTGGAAAATTAGCCAAGTATCCCCACATGTACATAAACTGGCAGCACCTGAGTGGGAGTCCCAATAATCTCTGAGGATAATTACAGACTTTGGGGGAGGTTAGATTTAGTTAAAAATGGCCACCGATCTAAGGAAAGTTGGGATGGAGGAGGTTAGTAGGAGAGGGTTTTGGAGGCATTGGGGGGCAACCAAGCTCTGGGGGGAAGATGTGGAGGAGAAAGACTAAGTCTGTGGAAGGGATTTAGGGATAGGTGACATTTGTAAAGGGATTGGGGAGCAGGCAGCATCTGCAGAAGGGACTGGGGGGCTAGCAGGGTCTATAGGGGGAGTTGGTGGGGTCTGGGAGGGTTTAGTGGGATCAGGGGTACTTCCAAGATCCCCAGAGAGATTTGGGGGATGGGAAGCCCTCTCATCCACCCACTCAGGAACAGGGGATATTTTTTTTTCTTTCCCTAATGAACCAGCTGCCCCATCCCCCTACCCCAACATACTTCCTTCACTCCTAGCACCAGCAAACTCTGGTAAAACAGGCACTGGGAGTTGCTTGAGGGATGGGAGGTTTAGTGGATTTAGGGGGAGAGTTAGGAGGGACAAAAATAACCCATTGCTAAAGAGGTGGGTAAGGAAAGCACAGCCCTGCGGGCTGGCGTCAGTGGCTAGGCTTTTCCAGTCATGGGGCTGTGCTTGGAGCTGTATAGAAGTTCAGCTAAATTGGTCTCACTGGACCTGATCTAAGGTAACTATACAGATAAGTTAGAATGAGTTGGCCATTTTAGACAGCTATAACTTTCCTGATCTTCTGTACCATTCTCACTTAGATCCACCTAACTAGAGAGCTAAACATAAGGTCTGCACCTGGGAGAACTGAGTTAGATCGAGTGGCCATTTTTAATGCACTTTAATCTCCCCCTAGCCTCCCTGTATATCTGTATGCAACCTGAATTGCTTTCCATAGAATGCACCATCACTGAATAGTTAAAAGAATAAAGAAGGCCAGTGATAATTCATGGCTTTTTGTCCTAAAGGCACTTGCTCTGATGATTGTACTCTGTCTGAAAATAATTGTGTGTACTCTGTTCATAGCCCAGGCTTCTGTGAATAGTACCAAAACACCATGATTGCGTCTCTTTAAATTTTCAGTACCATCATTTGTTTTAGCAAGAGCTCTCTTTTGAGTACTTAAGACTTGCATATACATTTTTAATTTTGATTGCTTCATTGAGTTGTGTTGTATACTTTCTGAAGTTGCAGCATAGCAAACTATCACAGTCATCACTTAGTTGCACAAATATAATTACACATTACCTAGCACTTTCTCCAACTATAAAATTACTGAACGTAAAGACAAAAGTGCCAGCAGTAATGGAATAAAATGTGTAAATTTTCTCTAGTAAAACTCTTGTAACAGCACTTCAGTTATTCTTTCTATCCAAATTAAATTAATTACTGCTTACTACTGTTGGGTCTTATTCTGCACTTCCGACTTAGGATGAACAGAATTTGAGTGTGTATAGCAGGTGTATCAGCCTAAGTCCTGAATATGGCTATAGAGACCAATGCTGCATAAATATTGGAATATGTTTTAAGCCCTCAGTCATCAGATCTTAAGCACCAATCAAAAACAAGTCAAACTCAAACTGGTAGGTACTATAGAGAGACCTAACACTGAAAGAAGATATACCCAGATGCGTCCTTCAGGGTTTTGTTGCATCTTCCTACAAAGTATCTGATTCAGCCACTCAGAAACCAGAGCAGAGCTGCACTTTACAGACCAATTCAGAGTCTATATGCATAAGGCATAGACATTTTCTGAAAATGGGAAAGTTCTGTGAAACACAACTAGTGATGAAGCACTTGGACATGGAAGCAAAAATACAGTGTAGACGTCTAACTGCCAAATAGTCAACATCATTAATTTAACTAAAACTGGACAACTTTAGAACGCATAAGGAAAGTATTTCTGAGTATCCTGATAAGATCTACTCTAGCAAAAGGAATAGGAGGACATCCTTGCTGCAGCCTAAGTGATCAGATTAATTAAAAACGCAATCCATGTGCAATCTGAAGAAGGGAATGAAATGAAGTCACCTTATGGTAAAGAACTAGACACGAATTCTACCAGAACTCATGGCTGAATAAAAGATAAGCTATGGTACATATTGTACAAGATAGACTTATAATTGTAAAGTGTTTTCTGCTAAGGTAAATGGTGACTACTTATTAATGATGGTAACATCAAGAAACTGAAAACAAATGACTAAATGTGAAACGTCAATTAAATACATAAGAGACTTTCTCTCTGATGCAAAATTACAAGACATAAATAGCAATATCAAAATGAGAGACGAATGTTACTTTGCCCTCCAGAAACACATTGAAAATGAGTCTATTGTTTGAAATGTAACACTGATCTATTATAGGCTCTTTATTCTTAAAAGCAAGGCTTCTGACCTTTTTCCTTGCAACAAAACAGTGCTGTGATATAAACATGGTGTCATTTGAATATCAAGAGATCTAAGATTTATATTAGATGAAGCACTTGACAACTTCAAGTAAAAGGTATTTTCTCCAGATCTGGTCAATAATAAATGAGTTTTAGAGTTTAAATCAAGGCACAATGGAGTTTTTATGGTGCATTATTGATAAAGTATGCTTATTGTAACAACATTTTCTGAGGGGAAAATGCATTATTTACTGGCTCTGTTAATAAAAACTGTAACATAAGTGAATGTAGTAAGAGTTTTTAAAAACTCATTTTGAATTTTCTGGAGGATGTTGCATAAGGAACTGTTGCAAAGAATTAAGCATTTTAATATGATTTATTAGCCTAATAACTGATATATAGTTACACAATAGGCTGTCAAAAGCACTTCCTTATGTACTTCAAACATCTGTAGTGATAATCAGGTATTGGAGAGTCTAATGATTTAAAGTGTTTCTATGAATAATTAGATTTTCTTTTCTCCTATCAAAAAATTATGAAAAATATTTGTATAGGGAATAGCAGCTGCCACAGTAGTATAATATTAAAGAATGTTGCCATAATTCTGTAAGTGTCTGTGATACTGACTTTTTAAACACTATTTTTATTTTTGTAGTTTTACTTCCTGATACTGTACTTGGCTACAGACCATTTTTCAAAATTGCATAGTGTTGACTTAATTCTTCTCCCAATGAAGTGAATGGTAAAATTATAAATCCCACTTTCAAAATGCCACCCTGGAAGCCATCAACTGAATATACTTATGAATACCTCGTTCTCTAATAACAAGCCTACTCCTTTCATATTGCCAAAGGCAGCAGTACCGAAAATATTTCAGTTTCATCAGCTTATTTCCACTATTGACAGGTCATTTTCACATTTGATTATTCAAGGGAGTGCAATAATCTGAAATTCAAGAATAGTGTCATGATCAGTTTGTATGGTTAGGTATTTATATAGTTAATCCCACATTCAGTTCAAGAAGTGCCACAGTGCTAGGACATACTTTGACAATTATCTGAATGCATTTAAACATTTCTCTATCGCCCCTGTATTCTTGGTTGAGAAATACTTTTAATAATTTAAATGTATACAAACTGTAACACAACCTTGGTAAGTACAGTACAATACTGTCACCCATCTTTAGAAGGGATGTGATGTTGGGAGCTCATAAATTATAATACTATGCTGCTTGTGGTGCATAAGTACAATGTCTCATTTGCTTTCACTTGGGTAAACCAAGCAAGCTAAACTCATAACTACGACAACATTTAAACTGACCACTGCAAATGTTCTTAAATAAGCAAGGACAGGCAAGATCTTAGTGTATTTATTCATGAAATGAAGTAGATTTAATTAAACCAATATATTAAAAGTGCTAGAAAAGGAGGGGAAAAGGAGTACATGGATACAAACCTGCTAGACTAGAAAAATACTAGCTTTCCTTAAACAGTCTAAGTGGAGAGAAACAAACATTTATTTTTATTCTGGCAATGTCTCCAATTCAGAGAGGGGAAATTAAACCCTTACTAATGTGCCTAGAAGTTTTCCTCAAGATGTTCTTGTGATGCAGGCACAATCCTGTGAATGCTTCTTCATGGGATCAGCCCAAGAGTTAAACAGGACGACATTATTGCTTTAGCAATGACAAATATGTCTATTGTTTCTGTATTAGATCTTTATGTTTTGCCTTCTAAAAACTAGTAATTAGGCTTTTTATCTTTTTTTAATGCTCTGCTGGTTTGGTTGAGTAACTCATGTCATAAATTTGTCCTCTGCAGTGACTAAAGACTTCCTAGCCTAATTACACGCACAGTAAGATATAGACAGGTCCCAGGCCTGCATAATTTGAGAACCTCACTGAAGCCAATGGAGCTGTATTGATTTATACCAGCTGAGGATCTAGCCATTGTTTTCTTCAGCCAAACTGTCATGCGTTTTGTATTTTACCTGTAACAAATATGAACAGTACCCATACTCAGGGTGTAATGTCCCACTGATTTCAGTGGGACTACTCTGCAAATTGTTTTTCAATCTGGTAGTCTGTAGGAACGCTCATAAATGGAGTAAGGAGCATAGCGGCATTTATCAACCTTAGAGGTTTGCTCTTAAAAATCTGACAAAACTGCAGTATACTTGGAAGACTTCCTTTGCTTGTTAATTTTAACTGTATCCCCATGCTGCTTCTCATTATCCTGATTGATTGTTTCATTTATTTTGATTGTTTATATGTGGCATTACTGGCGTATCTCTAGTGGGTTTAAACCTTTATAATCTTAATCAAAATACCAGTGTTTTTAGATGACAGTTTATACACTTTCTATAAACTTCTGCCTCTGTGTAATTTCTTATTACGAAAGTAACCCAAAGAATAAAGGCCACACGCTCCTCTTACTTATATCAGTGCAGCTTCTTTGAAGGCCATGAGCTTGTTTCCAGCTAGTTAGCTCTGCACTGAGAGCTACATTTCCTATCTAAATGGATAAATCTGAGGCTGTTAATATCAAATCATATCTCATTATATTTACAGGGATAATAGGACATGGATGGATAGCTACTACAGCTTAAGAAGTACATTATATTTCAACACGCTTATTGGTGGTTAAAATGTTAATGAACAGCATTATAAAGGGGATTTTGCACTACTCAGGAAATCTACTTGACATGAGGAGAAAAAGTTAATTTCAGCCCAGCCTCATTAATCAGATCTGCCTACAGCTAAGAAAGTGTCCCCAAGTATGTTTTGCTTTCTGCGGTGTGTTGCTGATGAAGATACTGACACAAAACAGAAGTAATTGGATTTGTGCTGGTAGGCAGTGGTAAAAATAAAAAGCAGTGAATTGAAATATGTTTTTGACTGACCTTTGTAAAGAATGCCTAAGGCACCTCCATGTGGTAGCTGTCATTATTAATGGTGACTATAGATTCAACTTTGTTAAAGCAGTCATAAACATGAAGTGTTTTGCATGTGTCTTATCCGCAGCAGATCAGACACACAGACTTTACATGAAGGCAAGAAATAGCAGCTTTGAGGGTTTAGAGGAATCCCAACTGGAGCCTTTGTTCTGTAGGGATTCACTCTTGCTGTCCCATGATATGAAAATGCAAAGAAAGAGATTCCTTCCAATATGTTGCCCCAGTTGGCCAATGAGCCAGGACAATCAGAACCTTAAAATACATACACTCCTCTTAGGCTTTCAGACATATCTGTGGCTGAATTATAGTTGACTTTTGTCATTCAGCCAGGGCAAAATTTGCCATACTTATCTATAAAGGATGTTAGGATCAGTGCCATAGCAAGTGGGGGTGAGAAGGGCAACTGCCCTGGAAGCCAAAGTGAAGGGTTGCCAACAGGCGCTGCCCAGCCAGGGCAGGGCATGGGACAGAGCCATGAATGGATTGTTTAGGGGGGCCCAGGGATGGGGGGAGGGCATCTCCCACCAGTGCATGCACTCTCAGGCAAGCATGGGGAAGGTGTGTGCCCCCCCCCGGATCTGTGTGAAGGGGGGGCTGTCTCTAGGAGCTTTGGCCTGGGCACCAAACTTCCTTGTCATGGCACTGGTTAGGATAGCACCTCCCTGTACCTGTTCCCTTTGTAGATAGCATGGCCATAGTGACCCTTGAGGCCTTAATTCACCAACAAAATAAAATAGCATAGCCTTCCTGAAGAGTCAACCCTGGTGCAGACCAAATGTGCACTTTTCAAATATTACTCCTTATATTCTTTGGTAGTATACTAATCATTTTTTATCTTCAAAAATACCTTACTAGTAGGGCTGTGCAAGACTTTGGATCGCGCTTCAGATCTGGGGCTGCTTTGGACGCTTTGGCGTCCAAAGCAGCATGCCTGGAGCGAAGTGTGGGCTCACTTAAGATATCTGAAGTGGTTCAGAGTTTCTGAAGTGCTTCAGATACCGCGGATGCTTTGGACACTGAAAGTGAAATTTAGAAGAGGGAGGGAAAGTGGGAGGGGGGGAGGGGGAGCAAGGGGGAAGACTGACATGTGTAGGTGGTCAGTGAGAAGGATTTCTCTCTGGCTGCCTTTCGAATGACAGCATCTGGGGGGAGGGACCTAGAAACAGCGTAAAACCCTCTGTTTGGAGGTGTGCCATGCCTTTTGCTAGCTTGTTCCGTCTCAGGAACTGTGTGAGAAAGGATGCTTCAGACTCAAGCATTTCAGCTTGCTTGCCTTACTCAGTAGTTGAACTTGCCTGCTTCTCTTTGTTGTTAAACAGGATTGGGTAGAATTTAGCTTATCCTAGCTTAGCTATTCAATTACTATTACTATTCAATTCATTTATTTGAATTTATATTTGCTCTTTTTTTTTGTTGCAAACTTTGAAAAAAGAAAGCTGTGTTTTCCCTGCCAGTGTGATCCTTCACTGTGCAGGGAGGCACACAGATTGCATGCATGCACACACATACACAGCATAAAGAAGAAAAATCAAATATTCATAGGAGAAGAAGACAGACAGCACGCAATTTTTACGTAACTCTAAGCACTGAAGCAAACAATCAAAGAAGTGGCCAGTGCACACATGCAACAGAGGGAATAAAACTCACAATACAAAAGGAGTGACATACACACAGACCTTTTGCAGCACAGGAAAGATCAATATGAAGCAAGCTGGAAAGGCAGGTGCCAAGTCTTCTGGCAGGGGAGAGACAGCAAGTAGGAGGAGAGCTAGAGCTGCAAGCTCCACCCCCCTCCTGCTCCAAATACAGATGCATTCTCTTCCCAAGCAACCATGACATCAGTGCTGCCAGTGGAAGCCAGGAGGTGGGAGCAGTGTCTGCACCTGACGTCCCTGCACCTGCACCTGCACCACCTCCGCTCAGTCCAGAAGTAGGCACCAGCCTCTTTCACCCCAATGTCATCTCTCAGCATGAGCCTCCCACTGCCAGAGGAGGAACTGGAGCTGGAACCAGGGATGCTGAACACGCTGGCTCAAACAGTTCTGAAGACTGAGGTGGAATCGGAGTTTGTGCTCCACATCCCTCAAGTTTCCCCTAGACCCAGGTCTCCTCCAGAAAACAGCACCTCAGAGGAGGCTGAGGTTGTGGAGACAAGGGGCTCAGCTGAGGCAGCTCCTCCTGCTGTTGAGCCTCAGCCTGCCGAGGAGTGGGATAGGGCAGGATCCTTGCCCTCAACACAGAAGTGAGGGAGTAGTATAATGTGGGATCATTTTGAGGTGGCAGATGATCCCAGGTTTGCCATCTGCCAGCACTGCCGAAGGCACATGAGCCGTGGCAAGGATGTGAGACACTCTTCCACCACAGCGATACTGCTACATCTGAGGAGGCAGCACCCTGTTGCCCTTCTTGCTGCTCAGCCTGGCATCGGTGCGAGTGTGCTGAAAGAGAAGTCCCCCACTTGCTCCAAAGCCACCTTCCCCCCCCAAAGCAGAGGCAGGCCACCCTGGATCAGTGGGGGACAGGTGGACAGAAAGTGGGGCACGTTCCCAAGGTGAGTGAAATCACCCAGAGCATTGGGGCGATGCTTGCTCTGGATAGCTAGCCCTTCTCCTTCGTTGAGCAGCCAGGGTTCAGGTGGTTAGTAGCACTTCTGGCCCCATTTTACAAAGCACCCGCTTACACCACCTTTAGGAGGATGATGGTGCCTTCCCTGTAAGAGGCATGCAGAGAGTAGTGGAGGAAGAAGCTGCACAAGGCAGGGCTGCAGGTAGCCTTGCACTTCACCTCCACACCTACCTCTTCCTCATGGGGCACTGGGGCAATCAGTCAGGCCATCAGTGGGCTCTACTGCAAGCCAAGGTGCTGGATGGGTGCCACGCAGCAAGGGAGATCACGAGGCCCTGAACTGCATGGTGCAGGGGTGGCTTACTGGGCAGGCCGAGCTCACCTGCGGGTTCATGGTCATTGACAATGGGGCCAATATGGTGAAGGCTGTCCGTGATGCCAATTTTGTTGGCATCCACTGTGTGGCACACAGGCTGCACCTAATAGTGAGGGATGCCTCGGAGGGGGACAGGGCTACCGGTGATGGCACCACTACCACTACTGTTACAAGTCAGCTGATTTCAAAGTGCAGGAAGGTGGCAGGCTACATCCACAACAGCATCAAGGGGTGGGGCAAGATGCTGTGAGAGAAACAGGCAGAGCTAAGCATCCCACAACACAAAATCATGCAGGATGTGGGGACTCCATGGAGCTCCACATACCTGATGCTCAAAAAGTTGGTGGAGCAACAGAAGGCCATCCATGAGATGTCCTTGCTTGGGGAGATTGGGATCAGCGGCCCCCTGAACAGAGCTGAGTGGGGTATCATCTCCTAGATCTTGGTGGTCCTCAAGCCCTTCCTTGAGGCCACCAAGATCCTTAGTGCTGGCTATGCCCTCCTCAGCCAGGTGATCCCCCTAGTGAGGGAACTGGAGAACCAAATGGAGAAGTTCCAGGGGATCAGAGTTCCTGGCTGGGGCAGGCCTGTGTCACCAGACATGCAGGCACTGGTGAGGCGGCTGAAGGAGGGCATCAGGAGACAGCTGGATCCCTTGCAGTCCAGTACAGTCCACATAATGACGAGTATGTTCGACCTGAGGGTGAAGGGGAGCATGTGCACTGGCAGCCCCCAAACCCTTGATCACTGGACGCAGGTGTTGGTGAACAAAGTCAGGGAGGCCAAAGAGCAGAGGCGAGGGGATATGGAAAAGGAGGATCAACTTTCCTGTGCCAGCACTCCCAGCACTGGCACTGGCACCAGCACCAGCCAGTCTCCTCCATGCCAGCCACTGCCAATGTGGGCCATGGGCATGGCTTCAATGCTGGGGTCCAAACACACCAAACCCCAGCTTCAGCAGGTAGTGCCGAGGCTTCGGTGGCTACCTATCTCGCTGAGGATGTGGAGCCACTGGACTGTGACCCCTTGGCCTACTGGGCAAACCACAGCCAGATGTGGCAGGACCTGGCCTCAGTTGCCTGGCAGCACCTGTCCTGTCCACCGACCAGTGTGCCAAGCGAGAGGGTGTTCAGCATTGCTGGGGATGTTGTGACACCCCACCGCACCTCCTTGGATCCTACACCGGTAGAGCAGCTGGTGTTCCTAAACGTGAACCTCCTGCTGCTGGGGTTCCCCAGGCTTCACCTGCAGTTGAACTGAGTGCCACCCTCCTCACTCTGTCTGCACCAATTTCCTTTTTTGAGTTTTTTAAAAGCCGAGTAATGCCCTGCTGTCAGCTGGAGGGAACACTAACAGCATCACCAGCCAGCAGGGGAAAAGCATGTCCCTGCTGAGCTCATTCCCCTGCCAGGACAAACTTGGAGGTATGGGGTTGGGGCTATGGGAAGGAGGAGGCCCCGGGTCCTGGGCATGACCACTAAAACTGCACCCTGCCAGGATAGGGAGGTTTGGTGGGACTGCTGGTGGCGTGGCAGCCCCATAAATGCCAGGACAAATGATCCCATGGTGAAAGGTGGGTAGGAGACACCATAACCTCCAGCTAACACATGCACGCACAAAGTCCTGGCTGGGGAATGCCCAGACCTGTCACGTCTTTGACAGGCCTGATGTTTGCTGGTTGCAGTGCAGTTGTGAGGCTCCCGGTGAGCTCAGCTTAGCTGCCCGAGATGCCAGCTTTAGGATTGAAAACCCCTTTGTCAGGCTGAGGAAGTACCTGCGGTTGGTCCTGGATGGAAACAATAGTAAAGAAGCCAGAGATTGGCCTGACCTGCAATGCATGCAAGACAGCCAGTCAGTGAAAATGGAAATGGAGGCATCACGGGGTGAGAGACAGGCTGGGGTAGGGGGTAGTGGGGAAAGGGGAATATAGGTAAAAGTGCAGAGGTACCTGGGGTGTCAGATGTCCTGAAAAGTGATTTGCATTGTAATTTGCTTCCTCTCAGGATCAGGCCTGAGAGACTGGAGGCAGAGTGTTTTTTGGGTGAGGAACGTGCCCCCACAGGTAGGTGGGTTTTGTTGTCTTTGATCGATTTTGGTGTGCAGTTTGTGGGGGTACTGAAAATAGTTGGCAGGTTTTGTGTATTGAGCTGTAGGAAGTTGGCTTCAGTTCTGGTGATAAGGTTAGGTGCTTGTCTGAATGCACAAACCACTTTTCAGAGCTGGGCCTATGAACTGCACTTCATCAGCCTCCGAGGTAGTAGGTACAGAAACTCATGGACTCAATATATACCGTGGCGTTCTGGCACACTGCGACCGGCCGGACATCTGACACCTCAGGCACCTCTGCACTTTTACCTGCGCTGCTACATCCTTCTTTCCCCTCTACCGCCCACCCCAACCCGTCCTTCACCCCCTGATGCCTCCATTTTCATTTTCACTGTCTGGCTGTCTTGCCTGCAGTGGGGCCAGCCCAGCCTCTGGCTTCTTTACTATTCCTTCCATCCAGGACCAACTGCAGGTACTTGGGGAGAACTGCACCCGAAATTTATGAAAGCAAAACTCCTGCACCTATCTTCCTGAAACTTGGCAGGCTTTGTGGCCTCACCAGGGGCCACCACCCATGCAGTTTTCACCTCCCTGTGATGTAACACCTAGTCGTGACATGGGTTTTGCTTTCAAGAATTTCGGGTGCAATTCCCCCAACCCCCTGCACCTATCTTCTTGCAACTTGGCAGGTTTCATGCTCTTAGCAGAGGCTACCACCCTGCAAGTTTCACCCAAATCAAAGACAAAACAACAAAGTTATAGATATTTCATTGATCCCCCATTATACCCTATGGCTGAATCTCCGAGGCGGCTCTGAAGCTTCAGAGCCGCTTCAGCCGGATCGAAGTGGCAAACCAATCCAGAGCTCCGGATCAGATAACTGACGTCCAAAGCAGATGGATCCAAAGCCGGATCGAATACCTGCCTACTCGCACAGGCCTACTTGCTAGCCTTTTAGGGTCCTCATTTTTTTTTCCTTGCGTGCAGTGACTGGTAGGAATATTCACATCTCACAAGCTCCAGGTGGCTGGCACTTCATCACTTGTCCTACTGTTGGGGTGAAAGTCTCCTGCAGTTTGTGTGGTGAATCTCTTACACTAAGGCATTATATGGGGTATTGGGTAGGAAGGGGAGAGTTCCAGTAGTATTTTGTGAACAAGAGAATCCAAATACAGTAGCAACCATTCATTTTACAGACATGAACACAGTTATGCAGGTAACCCCTATGTAAGATGGAGAAGAAACATTATCCCCATGTTCGAGATGGAGAACTGAACCACAGTTGACTTCATATGCTATCGTGGTTCCTGAAGAGCAGGCCTTAGGGCCCAGATATTCCTAACAGCTCAGTTGCCAATTAAGTGTTTTGCAAGAACCAAATTTTCAAGAGTGCTCAGCACCTTCTGGCTCCCATCGTGATACTTGTGGCCAAACTTCTGAGAGCTTGGCAAGCAGCATACTGAACTCATTTGGAAATCTGGCCATTGATTTGAATGCCTAAAGGGAAACTGAGCTCTTAAAAAATGTTTGGATCAGCGATTTGCCCAGTGCCCTACAGGAAACTGGTGCCAGACCTGGAAGTAAATCCAGATCCCCAGGCTAGTACATGTACTTCAAGAATATTCTTCAGTCCCTATTACTGGTAGTGTGAGTAAATGTTTCGCTGAGTTTCTACGTCATGTTTTTTACCATGACTTGTGGTGATAAGCACTGCCATTAAATTGTGAATAAGACCAAGGCAGAGTTTGTCATTAAGCTATATCCAAATAAAGGACATAAAACGAAAAAGTTGACTATCTCAACCAGCAAACCACATAGTGGCTAGATTAGGTCACTATGTAAACACCGAAGCTTGCGAAAACAATTATCAGAGGGAAGTAGGAGTTTGAACAAGAGGGGAAAGAAGCTGTGCGTACACACACACAAGAAATTGACCAGGCTGAATACATTTCACTTTGCAGGTGGTTCATTATCCTAAAGAAACACAAACTGGCGAATTGAAGAAGGGCAAAGTTCCCTTAGTCTTAAACTTGGAAAAACAAAAATAATTAAAAATACAAGTGAGAGAGACCATATAGCAGGCAACTCTGAAATAAAGAGGGGGGAAAAAAACCCTCCCTGAAAATCAAGCTAGCATCACTGAAGGCTAAAATAAAAGATTTGCAGACATAGCCAGCCAAACCTCAATGGAATAAGAATCAGCCTTTCAACAAACATTAATGGAGAAGGAATGAGACAGAGATTATTATGAAGTGTTAAAGCATTATCTGGCAGTTCAGATAAACAAAAATTAGAACAGCCACTAATAATAACCCAGGGAACTGACATTACTTAGGATCTGAGAAGATGTTTCAAGAGGAAATAAAAATCCAAACATGAAGTAACAGTGGACCTGAGGAAGTGTCATTTCTTTTTCCTCTTCAGGGATTGGTGCTATTTAGCAGGAATAAAATAATTCTTGAGTCCTAGTTTCAGCTTCTTACCGTTGCTTTAAAAAAAACATGAAGGATTTTGCATGGCTTGCTTCTGAAAATGAAAATGCCACCTCTACCCAGGGAGAGCAAAGTCCTGATTTTCAGAGGGAGACTCCACAGATTTCATTGACTTTAGCTGGAGGGCTCGGTGCCTCAGCACTTCTGAAAATCAAGTCCACAGGATCTGTGCTAGCATGTGTACACCTTGTCTAATGGTTGCTCAAGATTGTGTTAAATCTTCTCCCTCTGGGTAAAGTCAGAAATTGCTGCCGGCCTGCCATCCAAGCACCGGCTTACCCGTCTGGACAGCCCTCGGGAATTAACTCCATGATGTGTGTAGAGAGAGGGGAAAAAGGAGCCTGATAATTGGACTGTCTCGCAATATGTCTAGAACTGAGAAAAAGGTGTGTTTCTTCTCTCTCTTGGAGATCCAGTAATAGGCTTGGTTTTGCTTAGACCTTTTTGGCTTGGATTTCAGCTAGCAGAGGCTGTGCATTCTTTTCATACTGGCACAAAAATGTCAGTATATCACTTAGATTTTTGTTTATTCTTCAGTAAAGCACAGGTAACAATTGTGTAATTGTTCTCCGTATCCCGGCATAATGCTTTCAGAATAATGCAGTGTGCATATCCCCTCTTCTCCAAGGTCACCTACCTAATTGTTATGTATCTCAAGCAGGATATCAAAGTGACAGATGCTTTATGTTAAGATAAGGTTACCTCAGTATTAACTTAATTAAGGCTATATTGGTAGCTTTTAAAGTGTAAGCATTGTGAATTTGGTAACTTTTTGTTTCCATATGTAATTATTCACTTACAGCTACTGGCTTATTAAAAATATTTTATTCGTGGCATATATGCTGTTACCATATATTTAATGAAATCTAGTTGCTACAGCTATTTACTACAAGAATTTCCTTGGCATCAGAATGCCAAAACTTGTTTGGGCATGTGTGTTTTTGAGAAAATATTTCAGGTGTCTGGAAATGAGTTTGGTGTAATCTATCCTGGGGTTACGAGCAAATCCAAGGGTAACCGCTGAAAGAAATTAGTGCTGTCATGTATTTTTCAGTCCATCAGCTTATTCCGGCTAACAGTCTATTGAGTCTCACCTGTTTTTTATTGTTACCAACTGACTTCTAGAGGGTCTCCCCAAGGACCTCACTTCAGGACTGTTTGCTCTCATTCAGTACAACTCTCTAAACCTCCTTCATTTCTCTCCAGATTCATTTCTTGTTTTTCACGGTTTTAGGCTGCTCCAGACTCTAGTTCATTTTCCATTGCTGTCAGACCTAGCCATAACGACATTCTTGATTTCTCCAATCTTCCATTGAGTATTTCAGGGCTATTTCTTCCCATTCCCTTTTTCTCTTTTGCATGTAGTCTCTCCTGATGGTTTCATTTGCCCTTAGACCAGTTAACACTACTGGATTTCTCTCCAGGCAGTGCACCACTTCTCACTTGCATAACAAACTGAGAGTTTTCCAAACACAGTGAACAGACCTCACTTTACTTTGTTAATCTCAGTCAGTTCCAATAGGAAATATCTTACTGGTCAGCTATTGAAAATCCATTCCTACATGTTACAGCAGATTAAATCATAACCTTCTGGGTGTTATTCAGATTACCTGAGTTCACACTCTGCAACTATCGTCAGACTCTGAAGTACAGTGCCTGGATAAACCAGTGCGAATTTGGCACAGGCTCAGCTGGTTGGCTTTTGCTCTCACCTTCCTGTTTAACCTTCCCAATAAAGAAGAACACCTCCTGGCTTTGGTTTGGTTTCACAGTATGTAGGAATAGCAGATGATTGTTTCAGTCTTCTCTTTCCCATAAATAATCACTGAATTGTTAATCTCTGAGGAGAGTAATGCAAATGAAGAAACATATGCATGTCCCAAATACTTTGAGAATGCATGCAATACATCTCTTAGTAGCATCACCAAACCATTACTGCAAAACAGAGAGAAACAAGGGTCCTAAGCATTATCCGGATACTTTAGATGCAGTACTCCAACTTACAACATGAACAGCTATGTTGGAACATGTGGTTAAAAGGCCCCCGTTCTCACAAAAACTGAGACATCATTGGAACATGGTGATTAAGGCAGTGGCAACAGTACAAATCTCTACTGCACTCAGTCATGTCTCCATAGGAGACTCTGTAGCCCTGTGGTACTGCTCAGCTTATGCAGATGAGATTTGGAATGGTTTCTACCATAGGTGACACATTGTGGGGAGAACTGGGGGTGCAGGGACATATTCCCCCCGCCCCCTGTTTGTACCGACAGTGGGGCATGGGGCACAGGGTTGCAGCCTGGCTCAAACCAAGGCTCAGCAGTAGTGGGGGTAATGGCAGCAGTGTGATTTCCATGCCAATGGCAGGGCGTGGGGCTGCAGCCTGGCCAGACCCTATGCCCAGTAGCGGTGGGGGTGGTCTAGAGTTTTGCACCCCCCACTGTAACAGTGGGCCAGAGTTGTGCCCACTCACTGTCAGCACTTGCACGTTGCCTATGCTTTTAAGGTTAAAAACATAGGCAAACAGCTGGGAGGGCTGTTGGGATCCTGGTAGGTAGGGACAGTAGAGGCAGATCAAAAGTTACAAACCAGCCTCCCGTTTCAGCTATTGTGCTCAGGCTAAAGAAACCTACCTCTACCCAGAAAACTGGAGTAGGAGCTCACCAAAAATCTTTGTGTTTGTGACTAGCCCCCCGAACTAGCAGACCTGTTTACTCAAAATATGTTGGTCAAAATGTAATGTCGTTCCACTTGGGGATATTGATTTGAGGCCATTGCAGTGCTTTTAAAAACAAACAGAAAAAAAAAAATGTCTACCAGTTTGAATAACAAACCCTATAAATATTAAAGCAGCCAGGAGCAAAGCAAATTACCTTCCCTTCTATTACTTGTACCTCTTTGTTTTACTTACACCTTCATGCTATATTCAGCTTGTGTTTTAGGCATGCATGCACACAAAAAGCAAATTTGCAGCACTATGTGAAATGTCCCTTTGCATTCATTTACCTGTAGTGAAATAAATAGTTACTCATCACACTAAAACGGGCTGCTCTAAAAGTACTTCATCATATAAATGCTCTGGTCCTCTTTTCAGGTGTTGAAAGAAAAGCAAAGATGGTGTTTTTTTTCTGGTTCAGGAATAGAGTCCTCAATGACTTGTCTTATTTTTCTGAAAAATATTTGTGGATCCAGGAATAAATTCTCTGATTTTTGGCTGGTAGTAATAACAGCATGTTACATGTGCTCTCATAAAAATCTAGGAAACCAGTAGTAATGTATCTATTTCACATTCAGCTGCTTTTTTTTTCCTTCTTGCACTGAAAATATTAAATGTAGAAAATCAAATAGCTTTGTTTCAGAAGCTAACTTAGAAGACTGCTGTGCCTGAAAGATATCCAAATGAACCAGTACATGATGAGTGAGAGACATTACTTCTTTTGTCACAGCTTACACTTTTCATTACTTTTCAATCCATTCTACTGCTATCTCTACAACAGTTTCCAACTGATGTTGAAATGTCAATCAGTCCCTTTAGTTATGTTTGAATAAGATAGCACATACATTTCACTTGCATAACATGTGTAGTAAAAAAGGAAGGGCATCTTCCTATCTATTAATGACTTCTGTGTTCAGTTGCTTGAACCACACTTATCCATTGCTATTATATATCGTCTTGTAAAATCTGCATTTTTTTCTCCTGTTTAGCCATACACAGAACTTAGACCTCAGTTCCTGGAACTAATTCACTATAACCCTGTGATTTAAACTGAGCTGAGTCAAACATTTGTGTAATTCAGTGTGATCAAGATTTTTGACTAGCTTCATGAAGAGGGATAGGGCAGTCAAACACATTGCTGTTAGTACTGTCAGAAGAAAAACAGTCGCATTGAATGCTTGCCTTTGCACTCCTTCAGGAAGGTGGTCCCAAACCAGGTATTTGAAAAAAAGGCATTTGGATTGTGACTGCCATACACTTCCCATATCACTATGTGAGATGTTGTTCTGGGTAGTTGTAAAGGCCAAAACGGAGATGAAAAGCAGTATTGTCCACTCTCACCACTTAATATTGAGTTCTGTGATGTTTGATGCTTTCTCTGAAAAGGCCCGTTTGTAGAAATATTGACAGAGTGTGGGAATCTCAACTTTCATTTATTATAAAAATGTATGCCTCCAGCACCCAAGGTTCAGAGAGCTATTGAAGGGGTGACATGAGTGAACCCTCAAGTTCAGAAACTCAAAGTTGAATGCCCACATAGTACTGCCTTACTAATACTTAGGTCCCCCAAATCATGATTTGTTTGTGAAAATAATTCCTGGTATTTGAATGCCTCAGGTTGGCAAAATGTTGGAAATCATTGTACTGAGATCCGTTAGAGAGAATACGATTCCTTGCCTGCTCTACAGCTATCCATGAATGACTGTAGTCTCAAAAAGGAAAAGGAAAAGGCTCACCAAGAAATTAGTGTCTGAGTGTCTTAAAATATTGCATAATGCAGGCCCAAACATTGAATGGCTTTTTTGCCTAGAATTCCACATGGTAAGAAGGGTTATGTGGAAAGGTGGCCTTTTACAGGTTCAAACAGGTTACATACTTGGCCTCTGTTTCATGGTATATTAGCCTCCTTGTCGTCGTGTTGTAGGGTCTGATTTACTCTTGAATTAGTACCTAGGAAAAGCAGAACCTTTAGCATTTGTAATTTTGAGACACTTTTCCTCTTGTGAAAACAAAGTGAGACAGTTATGATCTGTGGGTGATCTGATCCTATCAGTAAAGGGTATACCTAAAAAGGGACTTTTAGGTTCTGGGCCTTGTGGAATCCAAAGCCATCAGTTAGGCACCAAAGCCCTCCTAACTCTAGGATGGAGATTTGTAGAGGAAGTAAGGGTGTAGGACTTTGGGTTATAGGTAGACATAGAAACCCTGGAGATAGGAAGAGCTTAATAATGTAAGAAACACTCTCTCTTCAGTGTTTCTTTTTAGCCAAGTTAGGCAGCTTCCTGGCTGGTATGCTGATGATTGCGAGTCCTCTTCTGGTAACTCTCCCTATGGACTATACATATAAGGAGCTTGGGTGCATCATTTAGGACTATTGATGCTACTTTTGAGTCCAGGGCTAAGTTCAGGCAGTCAAAAAGCCCAAGGCTGAATCAATTCAATCTTCTCAGGTGAGTCTAAGATGCCTAGATTGAACTGATAAGTAAGTGAACAGACATTCAGTTTTGATTCCAGAAATACAGCCACATGCCTGCAGTGGCCCAGGCCAGAAGCTGAGGGTGCTAGAGCAGACAGCTTGAATCTGGAGGGGATCTGGGACAGAAGTTCAATAAACTGATTTAAACTAAATCAGTTAAATCTGATTCTACTTCCATCCAGGTTTATCTTAAACTTGTTTTGGCCATTTTGAAAATGGTTTGTGTGCACTGAACTTCTGTTGTGTTACAGATTTGAACAGGTTTCTGATCACTTATACTGATTTATGTATAATTTCTGGCTCTAGCCCAGATGTCTGGACCTGAGGTGTTGTGATGTTTGAGAATTGTAGCATCTGAGAACTTTTGTCTGTCTACCCCTTAGTCTTTAAACCTCAGCTCTCTAGCTGTGAAATGGGGCTGTTCATACTTCCCTCTTCATACTACAAGCATGTTCCTTGAGGCAAATAAATTATGGATTATGAGGCACTCATTCTGCAGTGTTGGAAGACATATAATTACCTCAGATGTAGATCCTGGGAGAAGTGGAGGGAGATCATGACTTTTCAGAGCCCTGTCACCCTCAAAAAATACAATAGCTAATAACCAAGGGATTTTGCTTGATGAACTCTGACTGTCTGAAGTTTTGGAGAAGTGTTTTATTGTATTCAAATTTTAATTGGGTTTTTAGCATGTGCAAGTAATGCATTTGAAGTCAGGTCATGGCAGGAGACACGTTCTGAACAATAGGAAATGAGAGCAACATTGAATATAGCTATTATTTTTTGGCAGGAGGCATCTATTTCTTTTGTTTTCATCTTGGTGGTAACAAATGGGGGAAAAACTTTAAAAGTGACAAGACTGCTTGGGATTAACATAGTTAATTTGCATAATGTCAGTGCTTTAAAGCAAATGTAGGCTGTGCTATAAAACATTCTTCAGCTAAAAAGCAGCCCAAAATAGAAGCCTTTCTCTTGTACCTATTATTTTTAAGTTCTTTGTGTGGCTAGTTTGGAGCGAGCATAGTATTTAGTTGCTTGTTGCAGTGTGTGATATGTCTAGGTATATTTACATCAGGAAGCTAACCCTGATTATACAATAATGTGTTCCAATTGAGGATTCATGTGACTCACTGAACCACAGGTATATTTAAATATATTCAAAAGCCTGGTAGAAATACATACTTTTTAAATTTTGTAAACGTTTTAATGTTTTAGATGTGCTTAAGTTGTAGTATACCTTCCCCCACATGGTCAGTGGTCTATATTCTGTCAAAGCAAATCTCTGTCTTCCCAGTTGGTTGCTTTTATTAATTTTTTCTTACACTCTGTCAATTTGATTTTCTATATCTTTTAATGATCTTGGTCAAGAATGTCTTGAGGAAATTAAACATCTGAAGAAGGCATTTAATTCCAAGTTTATCTAGTCTTAGCCATGATTGCAGCAGCTGAGTAACTGAAATATCATCCTTTAATATAGCATATCGTAGTGACATGTGTCTGTGTTTACACCATGCGTTAATGCACAATGGTTTAGCAATGCTTGATTTACGCAAACAATGCACACCAAAATTTCAACTCCACATGCATTTCTGTGCCACTATCTGAAAATTTTGTCCTGTGGTTCATTGAAATGAATAACTAGGCCCTAAAATGAGTGTATGATAGACTTGAACTGCTCCCCACTACCCCACGCCACATGGGGGGCTCTGCCAGGAGCCCCCAGAAGCCTTAAGGATGCTGCAGCAGCTGCTTTTTGTGTTTGTTTTTTTTAAAGGGCCAGGAGCTGAGCCAGGCAGGGCAGCCACGGGGATGGGAGGTGGCTGGGTGATAAACACTGTTATCAATTCTCTGCCTCCAGAGTGTCCTGCCTGGTTCTGGCCATGCCCCGCCCCCTCAGCTCAGTGCTGTGGAAGGGATGGGAGGGCTGCTCTAGTACCCCCCAGCCTGAGCCAGTGCAGGCCTGTGCCTGCATTTTTGGGATGTCTTTGCAGTTAGAAACCGGTTCAGTCTAGCCAGGTTAGATTAAAGGCTGAATCAATTCAGGCTCAGGCTTTTTGAATGCCTGTCCCTAGCCCATGTAATCAGTGGCCAGGTGGGAGCCCAGGGGCCATAAAATACCCCTTTTCAGGCCACATGCAGCCCCAGGGCCACCAATTGAATGACCCTGTTTTATGTGATGGGTATTTGCCCAGTTGTTCCCTCACCAAGTAGTAAGATCACTGCTTTCTGTCTGCCCTTTACCCTTTAAGCTGGCAAGTTTGCCTGATGCCCTACTTGGAAATAAAATTTCCATTGACAAAAAGTCTTCAGGAATAGTCTTTTTATCATGTCATCATGCATTCCCTGAAGAAAGTACTGGTACATAGTAATAAAACACATTAATATTTTTATTGAATTAACAATAAAAAATTGGTAATAATGGTCAAGTGCCATCTTTTTTTTTAGTTGTGTAACTTATCTATACAGAATATGATTTAATGCCTTTTTTAAATGGCCACGTCTTGTTCTTTTTTTTCCTATTGATAGAGAGAACAGAAGCACCATGGTGGACCTTCCTGAAAGTCTTCATATAACTCCTGAGGTCTGCATTTCCCATTTTGAAAAATCTCTTGTGTTTATAGTATTAAAGGAGTCATGATCAAATGTTTCTCTTTTTTTTGAACCAGCATGCTGATTCTAATAATACTTTAGCCATATTATTTCTACCCTTGTGAGAAAATAAATGGGCCTCTGCTCTCAAAACAATAGCAGACTCATTTTGTGGAGATGTCTCTGTATTACCTTTAAGAATGCCAACTGGGCTATTATTCTCAGGATACAGACTAACGCATTAGTTAGTAGCAGCAGTCCCAGATGCAGTGAAAAGGCTTTCTAAGTAAATGCTGAAAGAAGAGCACTTAAACACTTGGCAACAGTAGTCAAGACAGGCCTTATTTTTCATTTCAGATACCAGTACATTATGCAGAGAACCTTCCCATATTACTAGTGCCTTATTGTCATTTAAGTAGGCTTCTACCATACAAGTAGTTGGCAGTATTACAGCTGGCACAGTAAATTTGTGTTATTGAGACATCCATCTTCCAGCTAATCTTTACCTCCTCTTTACTTCCTCTGCTACATGAGCCCGGGTTTGTGGCTAGTGTTTAGTTGTGAATGTATTTCAATATTTTCCCATTTGCCAGAGCTGCTTCAACCGCTGTAAGTGCATTTACCATCCTAACTTACTACTCTATGGGCACAAGCTTGGGTTTTTGGTGCTGAAGGCAAAGGGATCACCTGTCACTTGAACACCAATAGCAGAGAGATGTCAACTTGTAATACAACACTTGGTGACTGAAGAATAAGTTTGGAAAAATGTTTGATTAGATGTTAGGATTTTTTTAAAACTGCTGTTCCAATAAATGATAGCAACTCTTCTCTTCCTTCAGATTTCTCTTCAAACAACACTTTGTACAAAAAAAGGTTTCAGCAATGATTTCTCAAGCATCTCTGCACTGATTCAATACTGAATATTTATTTGGTGACTTGTCAATGTCAGATATAGATTATAATCACCTGAGGCAGCAATCCAGTTTCCCTTTATGCTTGATGGTTCGCAGTTCACTGATAATGTTTAATAATCTAAATGTCTCCAAAGCATCTAAATACTGTTTCTCATTTAATCTTAGAGTTCCTAGGATATTTCATTCATAATAACCTCCAGCTTTAGAGAGCTCTAATGCTCCCACATCTTGATTTCATTTTTCAAAGTTGCTGCTATATCTTTACTGTGCTACAACTTCCATCAGCTCTCATGCCTGCTTCCAACCTTTAACAGACACAGCATTACATTTTGTAGTTAATCTGTCTTGTCTACTAGAGAGAATGCAACATGGAAATGTTTTTTTTCCAGGCTATCTTGTACAACACAGTATGGATTAATTTGTTTAGCACCCTTTGTACAAGAATATCAGAGAAGGCTTTGAACCTGACTATGTGCTTTAATATCAATACACACACACACACAAATATATATATATATATATATATATATTAGAATATGAGATATGTTACAGGAAACACTTATAGGTTATGATGGCAAGGGAATGGAAATGCAATGTTAATATTTTGATCATAGTGAAGATCAGGATGATCTTGATTTTATTAGGGGATGTTTTAAGTGATTGGAAAGCAGAAAAAGAAATGGAATTTAGACTCAGGAGACTCATCCCCATGAGCACATACATGTATTTGCCTAGGGACAAATAGCAGCAGCACATAGTTTTGCTGCTGCTGTTTGTCCCAGGGAATGCCCTTCAATGTTCGCTCTGGCACAGCAAATTGCCGTGGGTGGGGTAGCACCTCTGGCAGGCCAGGCTCTGGTTCTGGGCAGTGCTTGCTGCAGCCACATGCACTGTCCTGCTTATTTTCATTTCTATTTTTTGGCACATTTTTTTATATACCAGGATTTCCTGGTATCTAATTTTGTCTTTGCACTGCAAATATGGAGCGTGAAGGACCTTTTCACATGTGCCACATGCATTTTGCAGCACCTCAAAGGCCATGTTTCCACTTGTCTAGACCATAGGCTACTGGTAGGGGGTGCACAGGGATGCATGTGCCCCCCTAATGGGGCTGGTGCCCCCCCAGTGGCCAACACTGATGCTATCGGTAGGGCTACCGCCATCAGCGACTTCTGCAGGTGCCCCCCGCAGATTCAGGAGGCACCAGTCACTCATGGTCTAAACAATCCCAGGGAGTCAAGTGAATGAAAAAGGCAAAGCTGCTGTTTCAGAAATTGGGCAAACAGCGAGAGAGATTAACATATTTGCAACCTCTTGTGCAGGGATGAGGAGTTAGTGGGTATGTAGGGTGGTTTTATGTAGCTGCAATACATCCACTTTGTTATATTTTCTACCACTAAGGGCTACATCTCTATCTTTGTACCTAAATTTGCTTCCAATCTGACTTTCTCTTGTGTGTGTCAGGAAAAAAGATCTTTACTCGGGTTTATTCCTACCTCTAATAAAAATCTCACTTTTACCTCTAAAAAATCTCACAAATTGAATTTCTCCTTTACAAGACCACAGACATTACACCATCGCTTCTACCAATGTGAACATACCACCTATTGTCAGACATAGCAAAAACTGACATAGAAACCTTTGACCTCCTTTCTATACAGTAAACAGCATGGATAATCGTGATTCTGCCATACATCATTGGGTTTGTCTTGTCTTAGAGGTACCAGTGCCTTTTCTTTCCCAGACAAGGATGAAGGACAAGGTAATTCTGTTATAGTTTCATAGTCAGTAGGGTCAAAAGGGACCTAAGCAGGTCATCAAGTCTGACCCACTGTCATGGGCAGGAAAGGATGCTGGGGTCAAATGACTCTAACTAGGAGGCTGTCTAGCCTCTTTTTGAAGACCTCCAAGGTAGGGGCAAGCACCACTTCCCTTGGAAGTTGGTTCCAGCTCCTAGCTGCCCTAACTGTGAAGTAGCACCTCCTGATGTCTAGCCTGAATCTACTCTCAGTCAACTTATGGCCATTGTTCCTTGTTGGCAAATTTATAGGCGGTCACCAGATCCCCTCTCAGCCTTTTGTGGAGGCTGAACAGGTTCAGGTCCTGTAGCCTCTCCTTGTAGGGGCTGCCCTGCTGCCCCCTGATCATGTGAGTGGCCCTCCTCTGGACCCTCTCGATGCTGTCCACATCTCTCCTGAAGTGCGGTACCCAGAACTGGATGCAGTACTCCAACTGTGGCCTGGCCAGTGTTGCATAGAAGGGGAGGATCACCTCCTTGGACTTGCTCATGATGCTTCTATGGATGCATGACAAAGTGCGGTTGGCTTTTATGGCCACGTCTCCACATTGGCGGCCCATGTTCATCTTGGAATCAATAGTAATTCCAAGATCCTTCTCTGCCTCTGTGCTGACAAGAAGGGAGTTCCCCAACCTGTAGGTATGTCGCTGGTTCTTCCTCCCCAGGTACAATACCTTGCACTTGTCGTAATGCAACCCATCCTATTCTCATCCGCCCACCTCTGTAACCTGTCGAGATCTAGTTGTAACCTGTCCCTCTCTTCTAGCGTGCTCACTTCTCTCCACATCTTAGTATCATCTGCAAATTTGAGCAAGGTGCTTTTCACTCCCTCATCCAAATAGCTGATGAAGATATTGAACAGTGTGGGCCTGAGGACCGGGCCCTGAGGAATCTGACTGCTCATATCTCTCCAGGTCAAAAATGACCTGTCCACCACCACTTTCTGGGTGTGGCCCTCCAGCCAATTTGTGACACATCTGACTGTGTAGGTGTCAACACCACAGATACCTAATTTATTAATGAGGATGGGGTGAGAGACAGTATTGAAGGCCTTCCTAAAGTCCAGGAAGACTACATCCACCGCAACACCTGCATCCAAGGCTTTTGTGACCTGGTGATAGAAGGCCACCGGGTTGGTCTGACAGGACCTGCCTCTAATGAACCCATGTTGATTGCCCCTAAGCATAATCTCCCCTTCTGGCCCCTCACAGATGTGCTCCTGGTTAATCTTTTCAAAGAGCTTCCCCAGGACTGAGGTAAGACTAACTGGCCTATAGTTTCCTGGGTCTTCTTTCCTCCCTTTTTGAAAATGGGGACCACATTGGCCCTTTTCCACTTATCAGGCACCTCACCAGAGCACCACGAGTGCTCATAAAGCTGTGCCAGGGTACTGCAATGACCTCTGCCAATTCCCGAACCACTCTGGGGTAGAGGTCGTCAGGACCTGCTGATTTGAACACATTTAGTCCCTCTAGAAGTTCCCTGATTAGGTCCTCACTGACCCTGGGCCTGGCTGTGCCTCCCCTGGGTCTGTCTGGAATCCCAGTGGGGGGGATGTCCCTGTCTCTGCTCAGAAAAATGGAAGCAAAGAATGTGTTAAACAGTTTAACTTTGTCATCTGGTGCTACCACCAGATTACCAAGCAAGTCCTGCAGAGGCCCCACATTATTTGGTACCTTCTTTTTACCCCCTATGTATTTAAAAAAGGACGTCTTATTGTCCTTAATCTGGGAAGCTAGTCCCAGTTCCATCTCTGCCTTAGCCTTCCTAATAGCCCCCCTACAATCTCGAGCCAAGGAGGTATAATCCTCCTTCGTAATGGCTTCTCCATTCCATTGGGTGTATGCCTCCTTTTTGGCTTTGAGGCATTCATGGATGCTTTTGGTGAGCCATGGGGGCTTTTGAGCATTCTTGCCCCCTTTGATCTGCATGGGAATTGTCACACTTTGGGCTTGAAGGATCATCTCCTTAAGGAATGACCATTTTTCTTGGACTCCCAATTCCCCCCTGCCCCCGGGACCTCGGTGCCTCCCCAACTAGTTTCCTTACCTCATTGAAATCCACCCTCCTGAAGTCCAGGGATGCTGCATTGCTGCAGGCCTTTGACACCCTGCGCTGCATAGTAAATTCCAGTAGGCGATGGTCTCTATCACCCAGGTGGTCAAGAGCCCACAGTCCCCTCACCAGGTCATCTCATGTGGCCAGGACCAGGTCCAACAAGGCATTTCCCCTGGTAGGACTATGCACCTCCTGGGTTAGGTGGAGGTCCTGTAACTCAGCTAGGAACTTATGTGAGTGGTCAGACCTGGCTGACTGCTCCTTCCAGCAGATGTCTGGGTAATTTAGGTCACTCATGATGCCCAGGTCCCATGACTTAACTGCCTCCACAAGCTGACCTGAGAATTCCCAGTCCAGCTCTTCTCCCTGGTTAGGTGGCCTGTAGTACCCCCCCACCGTTAGGTCCCTTTCCCCCTGACCCCCTTGTATTCTGACCCAGAGCACCTCCATCTGCCCCACCTCAGACCCAGTGCTGTTTGCAGAGGATATGTATTGCTCTTTGACGTAGAACAACACACCTCCACCTTTCCTCCCTGTTCTATCCAGCCTATACAGACTATAGCCCTTGATGTTTACCACCCAGTCGTGCACTGGATCCCACCAAGTTTCAGTGAGCCCCACTATGTCTGGGTTTCTGCTAGCAGGCAGGAGGGCAAGTTCCTCCTGCTTGTTTCCCATACTACAAGCATTAGTGTAGTAGAATTTAAGGCCTCCTGAGGGTGTATGCGCCTCCCCCCAATCCCCAGACTGTCTGGGCCCCTTATCTCTTACCTGAGTATTTCTTGTGCTCATCACTTGACTTGGCTGGGCTGTTCTTGTGGGTGTCTCTTGGTTTGGTGTTCTGTGGCTCCCTTGGTCCTCTTCCTCCCCCTCCCCCTCCCCTGACATGCCTAGTTTAAAGCCCACCAGAGGTGATCAGCCAACCTGAAAGAGAACACACTCTTACCTTTGGGGGAGAGGTGAAGCCCATCCCACCCAAGCATGTTATGTCTTTTGATTCAATGGCTAAAGTGTCCCTCATATACAACATGCTAAAAGTTCCGGAAAGTTGGCTTTTTAAGGCTTATCTATCCATCAGCATAATGTTAATAGATATGTTCAAGGTTAAAATGAGGAGGAAGTCTTTTGTTTTAAAATTTTATATTATCAAAGTGAAGAACTAATGACACTAAAGAGAGATATAGTGAAGAAAGAAATTGGAAAAGTGTCCGCACATTTCTGTTAATGCACTTCTTTATGACTGAGGAAGAAATTTGTCATAGAAACATTACTACAGAGAAAATCTTTGGTGTTTTTATTCTTATTTGAATGACAATGACTTCTGACTCTAATTACGTGATCATTCTTTCAGTTAATTCTGATATAGTGGGTCAAAATATGAATAAAACATTGGTAATGTTCGAACAATTTTCAATGGTGCTGGATAAATAGTGCAAGATATTGTCTGTGAATATTTATTCAGACTTGCATATGAATTTTCTTCATAGAATCATAGAAGTAGAGTCAGAAGGGACCTTGTAGAACTTCAAGTCTGACCCCCAGCCTGGGCAGGAGAAAAACTGGGCTCACAGTTTCACAGTTTCTAGGGTCGGAAGGGACCTGAGTAGATCAGTAGATCATGGCAGGAAAGTGTACTGGGGTCAAACAACCCCAGCAAGGTGTACATCTAGTCTCCTCTTAAAGACCCCCAGGGCAGGAGCCAGCACCACTTCTCTTGGAAGTTGGTTCTAGATCCTAGCCACCCTGACCATGAAGTAGTGCTTCCTGATATCTAGCCTAAATCTACCTTCTGCCAGCTTGTGACCAGTTCCTGGTCACTCCTGGCAGTGCTCGGTGGAACAGGGACTTCCCCAGTGCCTGCTGGTCCCCCCTGACTAGTTTCTAACAGGTCACTAGATTACCCCCTCAGCCTTCTCTTGTGGAGGCTGAACAAGTTCTGGTCCCTGAGCCTCTCCTCGTAGGGCCTGCCCGGCTGCCCCCGATCATGCGAGTGGCCCTCCTCTGGACCCTCTCCATGTCGTCCACATCCTTCTTGAACTGTGGTGCCCAAAACCGGACACAGTACTTCAGCTGCGGCCTGACCAGTGCTACATAGAGGGGGAGGATCACCTCCTTGGACCTGCTTGAGATGCATTTGTGGATGCATGATAAGGTATGGTTGGCCTTCCTGACTGCATCCCCACGCTGCTGGCCCATGTTCATCTTGGAGTCAATGATGACTTTTTACCCCCTCATCCAAGTCGCTGATGAAGATGTTGAACAGTGCAGGCCCAAGAACTAAGCCCTGCAGAACTCCACTGCCCACATCCCTCCAGGTGAAAATGACCCATCCACCACCACTCTCTGGGTGTGGCGCTTCAGCCAGTTGTGGCGACCCAATTAACTGTGTGGGTGTTGACACCACAGTCCCACACTTTCTCAATGAGAACTGGGTGAGAGACAGTGTCAAAGGCCTTCTGAAAGTCCAGAAAGACTACATCCACTGCTACCTCTGCATCTAATGATTTGGTGATCTGATCATAGAAGGCCACCAGATTGGTCTGACAGGACCTGCCTCTAATGAAACCGTGTTGGTTGCCCCTAAGCATGATCTCCCCTGCTGGTTCTTTGTGAATATGCACCAGAATAATTTTTGAGGTAAGATTAACTGGCCTATAGTTACCCGGGTCCTCCTCCTTCCCCTTTTTGAAGATGGGAAACACGTTGGCCCTCTTCCAGTCCTCTGGCACCACACCAGAGCACCATGAGTGCTTGTAAAGCCATGCCAAGGGTCCTGCAATGACCCCAGCCAATTCCCTTAGTACTCTAGGGTGGAGATCGTCCAGACCAGCTGACTTGAATACATCCAGTCCCTCCAGAAGTTCCGTAACTAGTTCCTCACTAACCCTTGGCCTAGGTGTGCCTCCCCTGGGGCCTGAGGGGGACCTAGCATGGGGGTGACTGTTCCGGTCCCTGCTTAGGAAAATGGAGGCAAAGAATTCCTTAAATATGTTAGCTTTGTCATCTGGTGTGACAACCAAATTTCCTAATGTGTCCTGCATGGGCCCCACATTAGCCAGAACCTTCTTTTTACCCCCTCTGTATTTAAAGAAGGACTTCTTATTGTCCTTAATCCGGGAAGCTAGTCCCAGTTCCATCTCCACCTTGGCCTTCCTGACTGCCCCCTGCATTCCCAAACAACCACAGTATAATCCTCCCTGGTGATGGCCCCTCCCTGTCATTGGGTGTGCACCTCCCTTTTAGCTAAGAGACATTCCTGGATGCTTTTGGTGAGCCATGGGAGCTTGTGTGCCCTCCTGCTCCCTTTGATCCATGTTGGGATTACCTC
>NW_017728915.1:28167922-28170266 GCF_001723895.1 Crocodylus porosus | reverse complement strand
TTGTGTAGAGGCATTTGAGGCCTCCTGTGGATGTGTGCACTGGCCCCCAACTTTCAGCATTACTCTGGCCCCTGTCGCTTATGTGTGTATATGTTTCACTCATTGGTCTAGGCTGGGCTGTACTTGTGGGTGTTGCTTGGTCTGGCAGTCTGATGATTCCTCCACCTGCATCTTCCCCTTCCCCCAACGAGCCTAATTTAAAGCCCGCTGGAGGAGGTCCACCAACCTAGAAGAAAACACATGCTTACCTTTAAGGGAAAGGTGAAGCCCATCCCATCCGAGCACGTATCTTGTCGTGATGTGTTGATCATTGTGGAGGAAGCCAAAGCCCGCCTCGAGACACCATTCCCGAAGCTGCCAGTTGGTCTCCGTGATGCATGTTGCATGCCATCTTCCACGTCCACAGACTGGTAGGATAAAAGAGAAAAACACTTGTGCACCTATCTCCTTTAGCACACACCCCAGAGCGTGGTAGTCCTCCATCAGGCAATCAGGGCTTCTCGTGGCCACATCATTAGTACTCAAATGGACTAGGACCATGGGGTAGTAATCGGTGGGCTGGATCACGGTTTGGATCATCCCTTTCATGTCCTGAATCTTTGCTCCAGGTAGGCAGTAGACCTTGCATGTTGAGGGGTCCTGGCGACAGATAGGGCCCTCTGTATCTCTCAGGATGGAGTCACCTATGACAATCAGGCAATGCTTTCTCCTCCTGGCCTGCTTACCTCCTTCGGCCTGCTCGGGATGAGGAGTTGCCTCCTCCCTGGTTTCCTCCTCTTCTTCCTTCTCCTCCAGAGTTGCCAGGGCCTCGTGCCTGTTCTCCAGCCAGACTGGAAGAACTGGCACTGCTGTGTTATGAGCAGCCCTGGTTTTGGAGGTGACTGTCTGCCACTCTGCAGTGGAGGGCACTTCCTGAGGTGATTCTTCCTTGGGTGCATAACCCTGCAGGGAAAGAAAATAGCTGTCAATTTCTTCCTCTGCCTCCCTGATTCCACTCAGCCTGCTAACCTCCTCCTGGAGCTCCCTCACCTGTGCCTCCAGGGCCCTAAGGTGGGCACCTGCAGGACAGGTGTCAGGGTACTCAATCCCTGCCCCCCCAAATGACTCCAGCCAGGTAGGCATCAGGCTTCTTCTTAAAGACCCGCAGGGTAGGAGCCAGCACCACTTCCCTTGGAAGTTGGTTCCAGATCCTAGGTGCCCTAACTGTAAAGTAGTTCTTATGAATGTCTAATCTAAACCTACTCTCCAACAACTTATGACCATTATCCCTTGATATGCCAGGAGGTGCAAGGGGAACCAAGATCTCCCCCAAACCCTTCTAATCCCCCCAATGAGTTTATAGACAGTCACCAGGTCCCCCCTCAGCCTTCTTTTGTGAAAGCTGAACAGGTTCAGGTCCCGCAGTCTCTCATTGTAGGGTCTGCCCTGTTTTCCCCGGATCATGCAGGTGGCCCTCCTCTGTACCCTCTCAATGTTGTTCACCCTCCTGGCATGGGTTGCACAGAACTGGGCACAGTACTCCAGCTGTGGCCTGGCCAGTGTCGTGTAGAGGGGGAGGATCACCTCCTTGGCCCTCCTTGAGTTGCACCTACAGGCTATAAAATACAGTGCATTCATTATTTGGAATTATTTAATAGGTTTTTCTTTTTCTGAATATACATATACAGGCTCAGTCTGTCTGCCTGTATGTCTGTCTGTGTATCTGTCTGTCTGTCTAATGCTTTTGGCTAACTGTGCACGTGCCGCTGAAAGGGTGGGTAGCAATTTACCGCATGCCTGGGCTGTGTGGGCCCAAGTTTGAGCTGCTGTTGGGGAAGTCTGTGGTGGTGGTGAACAAGTAAACATATAAAAGTTTACTTTGTAAACTTTTAACTGAATGAGCAACATGCCACAATTTGCATTGTGTTGATACATTAAATGAGCTATACAACATTGTTTCTTTTTGGATAACTTGCATAATTAACCAACAAGAATAAATTGAGAACTGAATATACAACTGAGTCTGTGCAACTGATTGATTGTATGACATCATGTCTGTTCTTCAGTTGGTTGACATTTGTTACTATCCAAGGTGTCAAAGATCTAAGACTTTGATTTCAGATGCCGATGGCAAAAGGTCAAATGGCAAAAGGTCAGAAGCTAACACAACAAACTCTGTGGTTGTAATTTATCCCTCTGTATTAACAGTGTTGCATATACACACCCCTGTCTGTGCCTCTTTTTAAATCACTTGAGTTCTCATACTAGAGAGACAAACTGACCTTGACAGCCCAGCACAAAAGATAAAGTACCTATAGTAATGAGATTAGCTGACTTTAGTAAAGTTGTAAAATTAAATATACTA
>NW_017728915.1:28134447-28167547 GCF_001723895.1 Crocodylus porosus | reverse complement strand
GAAGCAACTGCCTTACCCACCCTGTAAATGCTGGGTAACATGATATCTGCATGCTGTAACTGAATCAATCAGCTCCTCTGCCTACGCTGCAAGCCATCAGAAGCGTAAGTAAAATAAATCTTTTGTGAAACCATTACGCTGTGTTTAAATCATACTGACTCCTGCTCACCGTTATCACCCACCTGCCAGGTCATAAATCCCTCTCCTCGCACCAAGCCGGTCGTGCCAACCCAGGCTCACAGGTCAAGGGTGCACCGGCATTATGGGGTGCGACACAAGGAAACAATTCTATATAGTGATTTATCAGCATAGATCCTTTCATATATGTTAAATGACATGTAAACCAACAGAAGTGATAGGAAATTGGTTCAAATATGTAACACAACAGAAGCTCAGTGCACATAAACCTTTTTCAAAATGGCCAAAAGCCAGTTTAAGAAAAACATCAATGGATGTAGTATCAGACTTAGCTGATTTAAGTTAAATCAGTTGATCAAACTACTGCCCCAGATCCTCTCCAGATTCAAATTAACTCTCAGTCCCCCAGCATCCCAGGATGGCTTTGCACCTCCCCAACAAGGGTGGGTGGGGTAGACTTGTCCCAAGCTGTCTGCTTCTGCTAATCAGGAAGGCATGTTGTAGCACCATCTGGCTAATGTCCTGGGCCACTGCAGGCATGTGGCTGCATTTCCAAAATCAAAAGTGAAAGTTCATTTGCTTATCAGTTCAATCTATGAAGTTTAGAATAACCTGTGAAGATTGAATTCATTCAGCCTCAGGCTTTTTGAATGTCTGCACTTAGGGGCGTGTGGGTGTGTGAGCCAAAAAATCTTGCAAGTGAATTACTTGAATTAGCTTGACATGAATGGTCTCAATCTACTGTAAATACTAGCTTAATAAAAACAGAGATGTTTTAAGAATGCATGTGTGGATTTGTCATTTTGTTAATAACTGTGAAAGTTACGTTGTTGCAATGAATGCATTTTTATGAAACCAGAAAGTGGTCGATATATGTAACAAAATTGATCAGGCTCTTTTTTTAAAGATTTAACTATATTATCAATGTGATTGCAGTGTTGTTGATAGACTAGAATAAAGGTCCTTTTTTTTTTTTTTTTTACCCATAAGTGTTATGACTCTGCTTATAACTGAATGTTATTTCAATTAATATTCCATAAGCCTGTCTTTATCATTTTGTTATTTTCAGAGTTTTATAAAGTTAAGAGCTGTCCAAATAATAAATGTAGTGTCATGAAACGCACAGGAAGATTTACTCCGTTTATCCAAACTCTTAAGGCAGGAGAGCCATTTGAAGTGAAACCTAAACTAGGTATGTAGTACCTTTAGGCTATATTGCTTATCAACAAGAAAACTAGCAGTGTAATCTCTCATCTTTTAATATATAAATTTAAATGTAGTGGTGTTAGAGAGATGTTACATACAGTTGGGCCAATAAAAGGTATCACCTTAAGATCCTTGCCTCTCAAATTTAGATGTTGCAGAAATTGCAGACAAACATTAATCTTAAAGCCAAAGCAAAAGGGAAGACAAAGAAAAATGGATGGATAGTTGAAGGTTACATAAAAGATTGATAATGCTTTATTGTAGTACTATCTATCTAATCTCCAAAAACACTTTGCAAATGCTTTATTTAACCACACAAATATCCTATGAATGAGTTACTGTTACAATCCTTTTACAAGATAATTAATTAATGTGAAATCTTAAATAATATACCCAGGGATGTTCAATAAAAGAGTGAAAAGTACAGGAATAAAAGAACTATTATGTCGCCTTTTGTAACTTATAAGATGGCCCGCTTACATTGGGAAAAGAAGCGAAGAATTGACCTAAGCAACTATAAGTCATCTCACCTTGTGATTACTTGGGAATTTGATGCTTTTCCTTATTCATCTTACTTTTCTAGCTTACAAGGAGATTCTGAAATCTATTATTGGAAGGGGGGAGGGGGTGAGCTGGAAGACGACAACAGAGTCCCTCACAGTATCATTAAGTTTATATCATTTCACATTCTCATTACAATCACTGTCAAAATAATAGGTTCACATTTGTGTTATGTTCTCATTACAACCTTGAATGAAGTATCAGAATTTTAATGCCTCATATATTCAAAGAATTAGAGAAGTATGCAGTATTGCTTTGACCTTTTCAATATTCTATAAACGGATTGTTGAAAATTCCACTTTTCTTCCTTGTTTACAACTTCTCTCTCTTCAGCTTTTCTTCTTTGTTAATTTGTGGGGAAGGGATGAAACGACTGACCTTTTCAGCAGTCTGTATTTTCATTGGCTAAAGTATACATCAAAATCATATGCTACGGAATACCTAGCAGCAGAATTATTTTATTTCCTTTTATTAGTAACTTGCAATAAAAGTACACAAGTGACATTCTATACTGTTGCTAAAAATGTAATGAATGTGAGGCATATCTAGAACGTAGTAATATTTCTGTTGTATAAAAAAAAACCCATTCAGCTAGTGATAAAACGGGGTGGATCCCAAATGCATATTGCAGGGGGCATCTTTCTGAGGAACCTGCAGATCCCTCTGGGATTTTAGCTGGAACCGTGGGTGCTCAGCACTTATGAGAATCAGGTATCAACCCTCTCCTGTATTCCTTTCTATATTTCTCTTCTCTTCTTTGGCCCTGCTCTGATAGCACTCTTATTTAATGGCTCCTGTTATAATATTGCATCTGCTAGACTGCAAAGGGGGATGAATTAAGATAAACTGCTGCAATAGATGCAGCTTGTGTGTTGATGTAGTGGTTATATTGAGGGGGGTGAATATTAGTGAATCCTGTAGCTGCAGCTGCTTGCTGGAGCCTTGGAAGCATTTCTGTGTCATTGAATGGTGTTAACTCTAAGCTAAAAGAAGATTTGCAATTAGCTTGTTACTATACCTGTCTCTCTGCATGGTAGACCTGGAGTCTAGGGAGTTCTGTACATGCAGAGTGTAGCTTCGGAGGGTGGGGGGAGTGGAGGAGTGACAATTAAGTAGTTTTGAAAACCTCTTTCCCTATATTTTTCAACTGAGAAATAAACTTCGTTTTTAGGTTTAGTAGACAGAGTGTAAGAGGAAGGCAAATATTTTCAAAGAAGGAAAAATGGGCCTTTTTTTTTTAACATTGATGGTTGCAAATGCTTATAGCCTTCAAAGGAAGGTCAAGCAGGGAGAAAATCCTTAAGCTATTTGCAAAAGAGGAGCACTCCTTTTGGTCATTTTATGTTATGGCTCCTTAAAGGAGCCTTTCTTGGGAAGGGCAGCATATACATTAATAAATAAATAGAAGTAACTTATAGCCTGAAACAAGTGGAAAGGAATTTAAATTCATGATATGCTTACACTTATGTGAGTGGCTAAAACCAATGTCATTAGCTACAATTTTGGATTTATTTCTGAATTATACCCAGATTCTTCTCTTTGGTATATTGGTGAAAATGCAGAGGTGTTTCACTGAAATTAGTGGAACGTAGTGTACTATAAAGGAGATAAGAATTGGTATTTTTAGAGTAGAGTTTGACTTGTGCACTGAGCATTATTTTTTCTTTCATGTGGATAGTCTATCTAAATTACTGAACTAGGAGCAGGACATACAATTTTTAAATATTGTTCCAGTACTGTACCCTAGATAGAATTTACCTTTCTTCATTAGTGAAATGAAGATTACATAAAGTCATCTGCACAGTTTGATCCAGAAATAAGGGGAGGTTAATGAGTTCTAAAAATGGATGTCCATGTACTAGGCTGGAAGGTAGATAAGTTGTCGTTACACTGAGATGCTGTTTTCTTATTGGTTAGGAATGCCTGGGAGTAGCGTCAAGATGATAGATAATTACATCTAATGTGATAAACTGCTTGTGTGTTTAGTCACTAAGGGTACATCCAGATGAGCACATGCCGTTTGTGGTGCCACAGACCCATCTTCAGCACCACAAAGTGTGCATGACATGCATGTGGGCATTTGTACCACCTGAAACCAGAGCCTCTGTGTGCCCTGATCATCACTACTGCAGCCCCAGGGGACCCCAGGACCCCAGTATGGCTGCTGGGGCCAGCCCAGGTGCTGCCTCCAGCCTCCCTTGCCCTACCTGGAGCATTTTTCCCTTAGCTAACCCCAGGTGCAGGGATATGCGCTGGGGCAAAAAGCAGCAGCACAAATTTGTGTCATTGCTGTTTTTTCCTCATGGTAACTGCACACCCCTGCTCTTGTGGATGTGGCCTAAATTTGCAAACATGTTTGAATCACCAGCTTGGGCTGGGTGGTTTACTTTGAGCTGTCCACACCTGAGTTGAGCTGGTGGGTCTGAGGGTCTCTTCCAGTCTTGTGAAGAGTACTAGGGAGGGTAAAAAAAAGCATAGCCCCAGAGCCCTTATAGTGGCTGGGTTTTCCCGACTCAAGACTGTGCTGTGAATGCATGGAGATGTTCATCTTCATTAGGCTGGTTTGGTTACCCATTTTGAACCAAGCCAATCTAAAGTTAAGTCAGCTCTGATGTGAACTAACTTGAGATGGGGCAAGCCCATTTTAGGGTGATTTAAGCCCTGTGAACACTTGTATGTTTGGGCACTTTAGATTACCCTGAGCTCATTTGGGTTGATTGAAATGTAAAGGGTGTATGTACCTGAAGTGAAAGTGTATTCATAAGAAGAATATGGGGAAGACCTGTTTTTTGTTTTTTTTCCCATGTCCGGCTCTTCCATCATCTTGCTACTTTTAATTAAAATGAAGAACTTTTTATAAGGATAATTTGTATCCTGTATTACACAAACCAAAATATTTGGGGTTAGATTAATTTTCATATAGAATATAAGTATTATTTTGGAAAGATCAATGTATTCTATATTGTTTGTCACTGTACAGTTAGTATTAGAGAAAATGCAAGGGATGGGGTTAACAGCTTTATATCTTAGAGCCTTAATACCTCCTGACTCCAGTAAATGCTTACTAAAACCTTCATATGTCACTGTTCAATGTAACTAAAGAAATTAAAAACAGTGGGCCAGACCCAAGACATGATCACCAGTAGAATAGCAGATGCTTCCGGTGACAATGGTCAACTTTTGGAAAATAATTCTCCAGGGGCAAAAACAGCATTTTCTCAGGACTTTGAGGCATTTAAACATGTTGTCCAGCCTCACCTGGTGTACATGCATGTATACTCCACAAAAACTTAAACAGATTTCCATATTTTAATGCAGATTTTTTTTAAAGACTATAATTTCATGCATCTTCTTTGTGATATTTTGAGGGCTTAATTGCTATGTCATGGTAATGCTTATCAGAAGGCACTGAAAAGCTTTAATTACTTTGTACTTTGGTTAGTTATGAATGCATGCAAAATTTAACTATTTCCCCAGAAGCAAATAAAGTCCACATTTATTATGTTACATAAAAGTTATGGAATGATTTAGAATAATTAAGTTGAAGGCTGACTTATTCAGGGTTTCACTCATTTAAATGGTGCATAAAATTAATTTCAGAAAATTATTTCTTTTTAAACTCCCATGCTAGACAGAAGCATCCATGTCTCCTGAATCAGAGGATTTCGCTGTAGGAAAATGTACTTTGTATAATAAGACCACAGACAGGTCCAAGTAAAGTAACGGAAGCACACAGTGATCTTAATGCCTGAAATAGATTTAGTCAAGCAAAATGATCAGTGAAAAGAAAGAAAAGGAAAAGGTGCCAGTGAGCACAGAAATAAAAGGTAATAGAGTGGGAAGAGAAAGGAATCGGAGAAAGTGAGAGAAATGGAGAAGTATGAGAAATGGGATAGAAGACAGTGTGACAATGAAAAGGAGTACCAAGGCCTTATTTTCAGTACTGTGTACAGTACATATGTAATCTGAGGCACATGCCCCTATATATTAAAATCTGGCATATATGATATTTAGCAATATGACATGTTTTTAATAAACATCTTCCTCTAAAAATAAGTGGTTTCTGAACCACGGTAGTGTGAAAAGGATTATTGCAGAAAAACAGGTCCTGCCAGTCTGATTTCTATTACCTTACTGTATGGCAATGGGAATTGCTTACTGGAGTAAGGTGAGCATGATTTATTTTTTTCATATTACCAAAATAATGCTGCAGGCTTCCAAGTTAGAAAGTTCAGTCTCTTTCCCCATTGAGATTACCATACAAGGAATGAAACCATAAAAAAGAATCATGATCATTGCCAGAAAAGCCATTTAGGCATGTGCATTTCTTAATGATGTTATAAAGGCATGTTCTGTTGTTCATGGTGATATAAAAAGAAATAAGAAAGATAAAACTGTAATACCTACATTACCATACTCTCTTGCATACAACATATGTTTTTCCTTTATAGTTAGCTGCCGAAAATTTCAGTGCACATTATATGTAAGCAATATAATAAGCATGCTATTGGTCCATTACAACCAAAAGTGAAAGTAAAATGTGCACCCAACTCATTGGGGGCTGAGCAGGCTCTGCCCCCTATCCACTCAGAGTTAGTTACTACAAGGAGGGCACATCTACATGTGCATATTAATGTGAAGTAACTAACTCTGGCTCATATCAGCTGGCAGGGAGCCCATGAGACTAGCCGGCCAGGCTGGGGCTGTTCCAACCTGGCTCAAGGTGCTGCAGAGGGGCTGGCTTGGCATAAGGGTGCTCCAGTGTAGGGTTAGCTACCAGGCAGCCTGCACACTGAAGCACCCTTTTGCCCCAGCTGGTCACATCAGCATCTATACATGTGGTGTTGCAAAGTAAAAAAAGCTCCACAGTAGGATAGTACTTGTATTTACTAGTACTACCCTGCTGTGGAGTTTATTAATTTCCTGCAGACTAATAGGCCTGCATGTGTAGACACTGAGATGTTTGCCATGGAGCTAATTAGTCTACTCTGCAGTAAACATTTTGTCAAGCATTTTGATGCACTCGGAAAGACCTTTTTTACTTTATTTCAAAAACAAGGTGAATATTATATTTTGGGGTGTTCATTGGCTTGCTCATTGCAAGTATCCCAGCTGTAGTGAGTTTTCAGGGCTGATTTGTAAAGCACAAGCAGCAGTGCAGATATACTGAAAGCTGTCACAGTCATTTATTCAGCCAGAGGCATAACTGGGTGCTTCTGTAGCCTGGCTGGTGAAGGCACATGAGGCAGCATCAGTGGTTGTATTGCTGGTGGTGGTAGCAGTGGCTGTGCTGGCAGTCGATATTTCTGTGCTCCCTTAATTTGGCACCCAGGCCTGCTGTCCCACTCACTGCCCCGAGCTATGCTACTGCTACATTTACTAAAGATGAACATTATACACAGAGGGCAGGACCCTGGCATTCAAAAGTTTGATTTAGATGAGGGATAAAGAAAATTTAAATTCTTTTCAGATCATTTTTTCCAGAGAATTGCCTGCTATCTGTTGAAAAGTTTGATGTTTCTGTGAAAACTGTAAATGTTTTTTTTTAATTCAAAAAGTAATGTTGCTAGTACGTAAGAGAGTACTTCAAGTGCCATATGCCTCCATCCTTCTTTGTGAGCCAGGCTTACATGATACACTGTGGCAAGGGACTTATTGTATAACAGTGACTCGTCACAGATAAAGCGCGATGGAGAGACCAGAGGCTAGCCAGGGAGCCTGACATATAAAGCAGAATGGGGGAGTTTGAGTAGAGCAGGGGAGATGATGACCTTTCTGAATTGAAACTCTTTAGGGTTCAATTTTTTTCCTCCAAAATTTGATTTTTTTTTTTGCAAGGGAAGAATATTTTCTGATCTAGCTTGAGCTTCTGATCCTGTTTTTGACCCCAAATCCATAAAATAACTTCCTGTTCATCAGAAATACATATAGCTACAAGAGTTTTATGTGTATGTTCATAACACTGGGGTAAAGGTAATAAATGTTGAACTCAAAATGCAACAAATATTTAGGTTAGAATTAGGAAAAAACTGTAAGAATAGTTTAGCACTAAAATAAATTTGTATGAAATCTGTGGAATCTCAATTCCTGGAGCTCATAAGCTAAGTTTAGGAAAATACTCATTGTGATTGAGCCTGGCTCCTGCCAGATGCGTGGACAAGATGACCTCTGAGTTTCCCTTCCCTCCCTATTTTCTATGATTCTGTGTTTTCATTTTAATACTAAAGCAAGTCAATAAACCTGTAATTGGGCCTCATTCAGTTAGCATTCCTATAGAGTTGCTTGTTTCTTTTTTATAAGTAGTAGTAAATTGTTGATGAAGCTAGAGCCATGTAGTCAGATGATCAATAAAGATTATACTATAAGAATTCATTCAACCCTGTTCTCAGTAGTATTGAACTGCTAATTGAAGGCTTGTATACATTGTGTAAAATGGGAGTGTCCTTAAATATATTAAGCCATGGGTGGTCCTATAGAACTCCAAGGAGTACAAGGATGCATCCATCACCCACTTGTACAAGTTGAAAGGCAATAATCAATCCTGTAAGAACCACTGGAGCATCTCTGTGCTATCAACAGGTGGCAAAATCCTCACTAGAATTCTGCTGAATCATCTTATGCAACACATTGAACAAGGGATTCTTTCTGAGTGTCAGTGCGGCTTCAGGAAAGGACACGGGAACATGGACATGGAGTTGTCAGCTCATCAGCTTCAGGAGAAATGCCAGGAACAGAACTCCACCTTGCACATGAGTTACATTGACCTGACGAGCATTTGATAGTCAATATCAAAGGAGGGCCTTTGGAGGACCATGGCAAAATTCAGTTGCCCCAGAGAAATTCATCACAGTGGATTGGTAATTCCATGATGGCATGCTTACTCATGTTAGGGGTTACAGTGAGTCATCTGAACATGCCCAGTCACCAATGGAGTAAAGCAAAACAATGTGTTTGCCCCAAACCTCTTCAGCACGATGTTTTCTGCAATGCTTTCTGCTGACTTTCATGACTATGACACTGGGATCTACTTTCCGCCCTTTCTTGAAGAGGGGTACCACATTGGCCCTTTTCCAGTCTTCAGGAACTTCACCTGAGTACCACGAATTTTCAGATATTTTTGCCAATGGGTGGGCTATGACACCTGCCAACCCTTTGAGTACTCCAGGGTGTAATCTGTCAGGACCAGCTGACTTGAAGTTCAGCCTCTCAAGGTGATCCTTTACTAGATCAACACCGATGCTGGGTATAAATATGCCCTCACTCTGGCTGTCCCACATCTTGCTAGGCAGAGCAGTCCCACTGGACTGATGAAAAACCAACACGAAGTACCCATTGAGCACATTGGCCTTTTCCTGAGTGTTGGTGATCAGCTGTCCTGTTTGGTTCTGCAGGGGTCCAATGTTACCCTTGCTTCTTTTCTGACTCCCTATATATCTGAAAAAGGACTTTTTGTTATCTTTGATATGTGTGGCCAGATGGAACTCTGTTGCAGCCTTGGCTTTCCTGATCCACTCCTTGCAGGTACAGACCAGTGCTGAGTACTCCTCCTTGGTGGTATTTCCAGCCTTCCAGCCTTTTATAAGTCTCGCTTTTGAGATGTAGGAGGTCCTCAAGTTCCCTGCTGAGCCAAGGGGGTTGCTGCATCCTTTTGCTACCCTTCCTCTGAGATGGGATGGCCATCCCCTGTGCTGTCAGGATCGCTCCCCTGAGGAGCAACCACTCCTCTTGGACTCCTCTTCCCATTGTGTTGTGGTCCCTTAGAACCTTGACAATGAGCTTCCTGTGCTTGTCAGAGTCAGCATTCCTGAAGTCAAGGACTTCAGTATTGCTGACTGACTTGCCAGCTTTGTGATGGATAGTAAAGGTGATCGTCTTGTGGTCACTGTCACTGTCAGGTGGCCAGCCGGATAGCTCATCCTCCCAAGAGTCCCTGCAACATTTTCTTTAGTTTTCTCCTCCTCTAGAGAACTATACATATATATAGACAGATGATCTAGATGTGTATTTCCATAGGACCTCAGCCTGCCGGCTGAAGTGAGGGATAAGTCTTAGGCGGAGATCCACATGCCCACTTTCTCTCCTGCCTTGTCTTTGGTGTTTATAGGAGTATGTTCAGTACCTGGATGTGCAGTTCTGCCTGGTTGTCATCTGCTGTCCTATGACACTGAGGGCTCCACCACCCCTACACCCTCGCCCTGTCCACCGGTTGTCTAAGTGTCCTCGGGTTTGTATTCTGCTGCCGAGTTCCTACCCGTGGCCCTTACCTCAACAAAAAAATCCAAAAGGAATCCATGCCTCCTTTCCTGGAGGATTGTCAACCATCTTTTGATAAGAAACAAAGAAACAAAACATCAGTGCGACTACTCTCTCCTTCCCCTGTTCACGTCCTTAGCATTGTGCCTCTTGCACCTTCTATTGGGGTCATCACAGTACCCTCATCTCATTGAAGTCATCCTTTATAATTTTTTCTTGTACCCCTTTTAGGGTCATTATGGTACCAGGCTTCAATAGTGCTTTATTAGAGTCTTTATGGTACCTTTTCTCCATTGGGCTCTGCCGGCTGCCGAGGAGATCACAGGCAGTTTCTGACCCTGCCACTCCCCCGTATCTTCCTTTAGAGCTCCTCTGGGGATTTTCCTCTCTGCAGGAGCCTCCTTGCAGCCCTCCATGTGGCTCTCACAGATTCCTCCAGCATTGTTCGGCCCGGCTCCTTCACTTCTGATCCTGTGTTCTCCCCTCCTGCCTGCTCCAGGCTCTTCTTTATACTGCAGTCTGAGTTCCCAGCTCCTCCCCTCCGGAAACACCTGGGTATGAAGGGTTTCATCCAGGTCCTGGGTGCCAATGTCAATTTGCAGGGATGCATAGCTGTCCTTGACATAGACAGCTACTCCCCCACCCCTTTTTTCTGTGCGATCATGCCTGTACAGTGTATAGCCATCTATACCTGTGGCCCAGTCATAGGTAGAGTCCCATCAGGTCTCCGTTATCCCTATGATGCTCATTTTTGTTGAGCAGAAGTACCAGTTCCCCCTGTTTATTCCCCAAGCTCCTGGTATTGGTATACAGGCAGGCAAGTGTCCCATTGAGGGCCCTTGCTTTCCCCACAGACCATTGCAAGACTAGGGTAGGGGTAGGTTCCCTTGAGTGCCTTAGCCTGCTGGATTTACCAGGGTTGCCCAGTGGGCTTTCAGTGGCAGTAATCCCCCCAATGCCTGATGGCCTCAGTTTAAAGCCTGGTCAAGCAGGTCAGCTGGTCTACCATAATGTAGGTGTTAACCCTAGATAATGCTAGATTCATGGAGCTGTGGTGATTGGGATCACTGATGGCACTGTAGTTCTGAAGGAAGTTATTAGAGTTTAGGGCTCTATGCTGACTACATGACCCTTGAACACACTACATCTATGAGCTCCATAAGTTGCAGTGACTGTAGCCCATGCCATTTTTTGGAAGGAATGAAAGAAAACAAGTCCTACTTCACTTTTGAAACAGTGAGTTTCTACTCCTCTCTGTAGGTCATTTCCATCTAAGGAGTCTGAATCCTTGTTATATTACCTACCAGTACAGCTATACTGAAAAAAACACTTTCTTTTTTGTCTTTTTCTGTTTTACAATACTGCAGTCTGCAATTTTCTAGCTGCTTCTTCTGAACAATTACAATAAACCTGAATTTCTCACACTGTGAAAAGAACTGCTTTTCTCGGCGTAAGCTTTATGGATAAACTTCACAGGAATCTTATGGAATGCTGTGCCAGGCATGTTCAGGGGAAGGAAGGTCAGTACTAGACTTGCAAATATGTGGGACCTGCAAATATTTGAGACCATATTTTTCAAACAGTTTACTAACTAGGAGTTTCTATCACAACATTTAAAAACAGATTTTCAAAACACCTCCAAATCCATTATTTGATATTGGCTTTGATCTTGAGATTCGCATCCATTAGGTGTTACATAAATGAAGTTAAAAAAAGTCAAAGCATTGACAAATATAGCTATATGAAAGTGCTATATGTTGAGGCTGAGAATAAGTTTGTATGGTTGACCAAATGAATAATACTTTAAAAGGAAAGCACATATTGGTACAGTAAGCTCCTATATGTTTATCTAAGGAAGTACATATGCTCCACTGGCATTTATTTACAAATAGGCCATATGCAATCTTAACCCTTATTTGTCTAAAGCAAAGTGCCTTAAGATACTGTCTGTTCTTGGCTGTAACAGCAATTTATTGACAGTACAGGAAATGTCTGCCCTCTCAACTGGGTGTTATTAATTAATATCTTGCTGTCTAATTAGATTTTTTCCTTCTCATTTAAATCTTGATCTCTAAAGCATACTGCCACATTGCCAGCATGTGCTGTGTTCCAATGGAGCAGAACATCTGGCAGCCCACCCTTCCCTCAGAGATTGTACTAGATTCATTGTGACTAGCAGCAGCTTTGTAAAACACCCAAATTAAATAGGTGTTGGTTTATCATTGTCGGAAGACACACACAGGGACCCAAGATGGTTGCCAGTAAAGTTTCTGTTGACCTTGAATGAAAGGACTTTCATTTGCTTTTGTTATTGGGGTTGGGGGTGGGGGGGTTGTATTGTTATGTTGACAGACTTTAAATTTAAAAAATTTGGCTCTGATGTATCTAGTTAGACATGTTACCACCTCTATAGAAAGGATGGCACTTGCTATAATAAGGTAGAGAAGACCTTGCTGTTTAATGGTTAACTCATATAACTGTTCTGAAATCAATGCAGGTTTTTTTGAGAGAGAATCTTGAAATTTGTGTGCCTTTGGGGGAATAGGATAAGATTAGTGCTCATTTAAGGAAGAGATTCCCAAGATTCCCTTGGGGGAAATCAAAATCATTAGTCTACAATATGTATTCCTTTTGATATTTACACCATGGCTCTAATTATCCCCCTAAGATCTCAGTTGCTCAACATTTATCTCTGCTGCTGCTTGGCATCCAGTACCTCCTTTGAAGAAGGAAGAATTTGGCTATCCAGTATGCCAAATACTAACACTGCTGCAGTAAAGAAATGAAAATGCTTGTATGCAAAGAGACCTGGTAGGTGAGTTTGAACCATGCCATTGCAGAGTAATCTAGTTCCTCAAGAGCTTATGCTATGGATTTTGAACCTGTGCTACAATCCTGCACTGTTAGGGCCTTGTCATACATTAATTTTAGGTAGCTCCTGGAGTTCTTAACCCCTTGATTGTCCACACATTAACATCTGGAATTAGTTTTTAGCACAGTTTAGGTGGCTTAAAGTTACACCACTCCAGGGCAGGTTTGTCTCTGATTGGTGTTACCCACCTTATGTTCCATTAAGGGGTGGCCACTCTCTATAGAGGAGTCGACCAAGTTGCAGTCCTCCGGCATCCATCCTTCAGCATCCCCAGATAAAGTGTTCACTCCCCCACCCTCCTGTCCTGTGTAAATGAACTTTCAACTTCTTGAACTGTATTGCCCAGGGGACAGTTCTGGCACTAAGTTGACTCCCTCTTCTACCACTGGGTGTGTGACCTTCCCAACCCCAGGGATGCAATCCCTTGCAAAAAGCCTGCAGAGCACACGTCAGCTAGTCATGTAGCAGGGCATGGGCAGGTCCAGCAGTCGGGTCTAGCAGAGATGGGAGGTGAACAAGATAGGGTCCCCATGAGCTGGGGACAAAGGCAGTAGCTCCCCCAAAAGTGCCTCCTCTCATTGCTCCCACCTTTCAGCCACCCAGGAATCATGACCAGCACCCCCATAACCCAATCCCAAATCCCGATTATGAAATCATGAGATGCATATTTAATTTCTCTCTATTTCTTTTTAAATTCTTTTTTTTATTTCTTATTTTTTGGCTTTTTAATTGTATCCTTCAGTGGCTGACTTACTTCATTTCATCAACCTTCCCCTACTCCTATTTCCTTTCCAGCTCCCATTAACTCTCTGTCTCTCAGCTTCACGTCTGTCCCCCTCATCCATCTCTTACACACCCCCACCTACAACAGGGAAAGAAGCCTCACCAGTCTCACCAGCACTGCAGTGACAAGTCACAGATGTGCAAGTGGGAGACAGTCAAAGAAGGTTTTTAGCCTTAAGGTGTGCCTGGTCCAAACTTGAGTTAGCAGTAACAGCAGTTAACATTTGAGCAACTCAAAGTGCAATATGTAGTGGCCCTTGGATACAAATTTCTGAGAAGGATAGTATTATAAGTGATATGTAGGCAATTGCTACTATATCACTTCATCAAAGGGAGGGGAGGTTGTTCCCCCTCCCCCCCAGCCTTTAGAAACGTTTTTGGTAACCTGTACCTTTATTTTAGTTCTTTACTGTTTCCTGAAAGATGCTCTCAGATCATAGAAAAGTACCTGTGTTGATTGATCAATTAACAAGAATTAACTAGATAGAAAATTTAGTAATTAATTTACTGTAATTGTTTCTTGAATAAAGGACATTGTTCCTACAGTCAAGGTATCCCCCACATAAAGTACCCTAACACGAACTGCCAATAACAATTTTTTATTTTTATCACTGTTTCTTTGCTGAGTTAAAGATTTGAGTGCAGAACATTAAGAAGAAATGTGGGTGTGTGTAGGTAGACTGCTGGAGGTATGGAGAGAAGGCAGGGTAAGAGACTGCGGGGGGGTGGGGGAGGACACAGGGACGTGAACAAGGAATAGTGAAAGATGTGAGGCATTTGGCACCCCAGTGAGAATAAAGGAATAAATGAAGTTGGGTGAAGAAAAGAGACAGAGAGACACCTGGGGTAAGGTGGGTGGGAGGGGCAGAGAAGGGTAGAAGAGAGGAACTTGGAATATAAAAATGTGTGCTAGAGTAATGGAGGAATAAGAAGAGACTGATCAGACCCACTTTCTCCTACTTTTTTCTGCATGTGCTATGATTTTAGCAATGGCCTGTTCCTTTGAAGCAGGATGACCAGATGGGACAATGTAAAATCTGGGACAATATGAAATCTGGGATGCTGCCCTCCCTTCTCAAATCACTGGTACTTCTGGCAGAGGTGGGAGCAGGATGGTGTGGTGAAGCTCTGATATGATCACTCAGGCAGCTAAGGGCATCAATGTTAATTAATGATTAATGCCCATTAATGACCCATTGTTCTTTACTTCACAGTGTTAACAATCATCCCTTCTATTTTATGGTTGTTCCACTAATCAGGCTCACCTATTTTAGGGCAATTTTGCTGTCTGCTAAGGCCTCTTATTTCACAGCTTATGCTGCTCCACCTCCCCACCCTGCATCCAGGACACACATTTTAATTTTCACTGGCTGGCCAGGACTGGCCTCCAAAATCCAGGACTGTCCCAGCCAAACTGGGATGTATGAACACCCTACTTTGAAGTGGTCTGAACGCTTCTCCCTGCTCTGCACATGGAAGCTGGATTTGCAACCTTGTTGCTGGGTTTGTCTTAGCACCTTTTCCTGCTCCTCTGCATGCACCAGGGAAGGCTCTGAAGGAAACGTAAATGTAAACCATTGTATTTCCTTTTTCCATAGTTGAGATGCACATAAGTATAAAGATCCAGCATACCCAGAACACATACAACTGACCCTAGTCTCTAGCACGTTCTTTCTGCTTAGGCAAACTTGTGTTTAGGTGAGCTTTGCTGAGGGGGGCTATCTACACCTGCCCTACAGTCAAATATTTGGTGCACCTCACTGTGCCTGATAAATTAAATCACCCAATCATTCATTTTCTACAGCTGCTTCACCTTTAGGCTCAGGATGGCATGAAACATTATACTTATCCATCATTAAACCCCCAGACCATTCTTTGATCCAAGCTTGCTGCTTGGATTCCCATGGCAACAACACCCTTACGTATCTTTTTATTTGATCATGCACACAGTTGAGGGAAAGGTAAGGAAAGGAGCTCAGACCCTTCCCAATGGAGTTAGCCTCCCCTGATCTCCTTATAGTTCAGCCAGTCATAATTCAGACCAGCTGTCCCAATTAATCCTTTCACCATTTGATACAGTTACATCTAACAACTGACTGCAGCTGGAGTGCAATGAGATAATTTTTGGTGGCTATTTCTAGCAGCAGGGGATGCAGAATTAAGGGTTTCACTTAATGAAGGTTTGAGTTGTGCAGAACTTGCTATTCTAGGAAGACATATGAGAAGAGTTCTTTCAACCAGTTATAGAGGTAGGCTCACTTAAATCCATGAAACCGCCTGTGTCTGGAGGATGAACATGCTGTTTATCCATAGGAAGATATGGACTGAACTTAGTAGCCAACAGTGAGGATATTCAGTTTGAGTTGCTCTTTTTTCCTGCCAGAGTGTTCCCTTCTCACGCCTAGGGAACTAGCCTTAGAGGAAACTTGACAAGTCTTCTGAGGATAGCATACAAAGCAGGAAAGTGCTGTGCGCTGGAAGTTATTAAAGCAGCATCAGTTCTTTGGCAGAGAAATTGGCCAGATCTGAAAATGCTGCTATAAATATCACTTTACATAAGCACATTAATGATCAAATATTAGATTACCCTTTTGTGATATTTTCTGAGCTTTAATTTTTATTTAATTGAAACAATATTAGGAATGCTGTAACATTTAGATGAATGGCTGGTGTAAGGTCAAGTGCTGTTTATCCATAAGTACATATTTATCCAGCAAGATAATATTTTAAGAGACAACCATATCACCTGAGACCCAGGTTATATCATTTTTTTGTAGAAATTGTGTTGGTGTTTGGGATTCTTTAAGGTATATTGCAAAGTACCATGACAAGTTTGATTTTATTATCCATTTTGCAATGTTGTTCTTCTACCAGAAGAAATGACCAAATGACAAGCTATGAATAATATTCCCTGGTAACTTCCAAATAAGTATTTGCTAATGAATGTTCCCATTTTTCAACATGCAGCACTCCTCTGGGTACTTTCTTTCCATTTTTCTCTTTACATATGATTCTGGACCACAGTGTTAAAGAAATAACAATGAAAAAAGTCGTTACAGTTTATTTCAAAGCATTTAAAACACCCATTCAAGCATTTATGATCCTTAGTGCTGTATATAGTTGTGGTAGAAGGTTTAATTCCAATCTTCCATTGCAAATGTAATCCTTCTGAATAAGATATGGAATATAATTATCTTGTGCGTATTTCCCTGAGGCCTTCTATAGTAAGCAGAAATAAAATAAATGCCTTCAGTTTTGACATTTTCTCTTGGTTTCAGCCATATTTTTGTTATGTATAGTGAATATCCCTCAGACTGATAGAATCTGTCAAATCAGAAGTAATATTTTAAAGATTTTCAGTGAATCTCCAATAATGTATTTTCATGTTCTTATATAGTTTATCATGAAAGTTTTTAATGAGCTATAGAAGAGTGTTGCTAGCACTTATTAATTTACTGTTTGTTAACAACAAAGCTGGTAAAATCATCCAAATTAGAGTTTGAAAAGACTTATTAGTTCATCTTGAGTGATGTAGAAAAGGGATAGGATTCTTCTTTCAACTTCATCTTTTTTGCAGATTCTCAATTGCTGTAAAAGATGTTCAGCTGATGTTGCTTTTATACACTACTTTCCACAGAAGAATATTCAAATCTCCTAGATTACAGCAGGAAGACAGTATTCCTCACAAATTGCCACAGCAAATTTATCCAAAACGTATGTAGTAGATTCCTAGGATATGGCTTCACAGGCCACTCTGGATGCAGACAGAAGTAACAATTTTTGCCTGATCTGGTCACAGAAAGCAGTCGATAGAGGTGACCAAACACAAGTGCATGACTGAAGAAAGCTTCAAAAATGGCTGATTGGGTGAAACTATGAACACTCATTGCATGAGGGGTCAGATGAAGATGTTTCAAAATGGATCATCTTCTGTAACTTGTGTCTGCACTGCCTCCCAGCTTGTCACTGTTTTCAGAATGGATGGGAAGGAAAGAGAGTGGAGTGAGTTTGGTCTGGGTTTTATTTAGCCCCACTAGACGGTGGGGTGGGTGTATTGGAGCCCTCCCAGGGTGAGAGGCTTCCCCTTCTGATTTTTTTTTCCTTTCTTGTGAAAGGTGCCTTGGTCACTTGAAATTCTGTCTAAATGAAAACTGATGCTCGTTCATATGGCACTCTTCATCTAGATCTGTGTGCAGATGTTACACTTGAATCAACCTAACTAGGTTTAAGCGGATCTAAGTGCCAATCTGTACATAGGTTCAGGGAGTTTAGATCAGGCAAAAATGGCCAGCTCAATTTAACTTTGTCCATCTGAGGAGGTGCATTCTCTAGATTGGTTTCATCCATACCCAATCTGAGAGGTACATTATCACAGGGCACATCTACATGTGCAATTAATGCAACTGAATATCCTTCAGCTCAATTTGAGCCAGTTAACTAATCCCAATGTCACTGTCTACGCGGATATTTAAGCACAGAAATTTACTGTGTTTCCAGATACTGCTTTCATCTGATGAAACTATCTGGCAGCACTGTAAATTAGTCCACTGTGGTCTAATTGTTGTGCATATATAGAGGGTGACACTTCAGTGCACAGCAAATTAGTCTGTGTGGACTGCTGAGGCAGCTGCAGTTCCCAAGGGGCACATGACACTACTCCTCTGACCCTTTTTAGTCTAGTTGCAGAGGGTCTAGTTGCAGAGATCCATTGATCTGGACCCTAGTTTTCCCAGGCAGCTGACCTGAGACATGCTATTGGAACCTAAGTCTTCCCTCCGGGCCCAGGACTCCCTTGCCAGGGTCTGTAAATATCAGACGTAGAGCAATAAAATTTTAACACGAAAGTTTACACTTATCTGTGCTCATTGTGTGCAGTATCTGCCACTCACTGTCCATGTGGTGGGTCCGTTATGCTCCAGCAGCATGGGTCTGGGTACAGGCGGGATGCAGGGCTGTTGCCAGGTGAGGGGAAAATCTCTGCCTGCTTCTGCTCTCCCCCCTTCTCTCATGCAGCCACTGCCAGCTGCTTGTAGCTCCCCACGCCTGTGGAGGCAGGCCCTTCCACCCTGCCTGAGCTACCTGGCTCCCAATTGCCCATTACCCAGCTGGGGCTGGTAATTGCCATTTTGCTGTGTGGACCTCTGGCTGGTCCACGCAGCCATGGCACAGCTGTGTCTGTCTCAGGGAGGGTGGGTAGGGAAGCCATCCTATGCCAGAGATGGCTTGGGAGTGCTTCTTCTCACAGTGATGGGGCCAGGTCCCGCAACAGTCTGCTACGCAGTAAAGCATCTTGTATAGGCGTGCCCAGAAGGTAGCAAAATTGTGGGCTTTTTTAAAAAATGAAAATAGCAATAATGCCATCTCTGTTAAGATAGATTGTGTTTCCCAGAGCTTTGGGATTCCTTTCAAAATAACAGCTTTTATTCCATATTGTGTCTCCAATTATTTGTGAAATGTTTTAGCTTTGACTTTGCCACATTTCATGAGGTGCAAGTTATCTGGCTTTTAGTCCATCTTCCTTGTTCTGAGGCTCCCTTATGAAATCTCTGATAAATGCTGCATGTAGTGGGAGTGTCTCTCATATGCTTCTCCTTAATTTAATTTAAATATTGCAGTTCAAAGTAGATTGGTCTCCAGAGCATGGTTTGCATACTTCTAGTACTGTAATTTTCTACCTTCCTGCTGAAATAAATCGTTGCATTTTCTTTTCATGTATGTGACTTCAATTTGAATGGAAAGAGGTTCCTGAAGGCACATGCTTTACATATCTGTAAGAACATTATCAGTGATGCTAGCTTTTATTAATGCTAAGAGAGATGGAGTGAGATGAAAGTTGCCTTTCCCCGCTCTCTTTCTTTGCAAGGATCCTTATCCAGCAAAAAGTCTTTAAAAAAATGGAAACAACCCTCCATTTACATTCTCTGTAATGCTGACACAAGTCTTATTTTTCTTTATCAGCGGGAGTTCTTTGAATCAAAGAAACTACTTTACGTGGGTCTTTGATTTCATAGCCAAAGTCAGCCTTTGAAGATTTATTTTTGGTGATGTTTCTCTGCTTGCTTCACGTCAGAAAGGGAAATATTGGACTAGTAGGTGAAATTTCTTGTTGATTAAACAGTGAACAGGAACCCCATTGCCAATGGTTTCTTCACATTAGTTAGAATAATAAAATAAAATTAGAAACCACAAAATGTTGGTGAAAACAGGCACTCTTGTCATTTTTATTGTACTAAGAAGCAGCGTAGGTAGACAGTAGTGAAGTGGATGTTTAATTAGTGGCTGTCTTCACAAACAGGCATCTAAAGTGTCATGGAGGCAATCGTCAAAAAATGCTAGAACTAAGGGAGGAAAAACGGAACCAACAACAGGCAGTCCCCTTATTCTTTCTAGCATTTGAGTGAAGCCCAAGACATACAACTAATATGCTGACAAATATGTTATTGGAGACTCAGTTAAATAAAATGACATTTCTGAGAGCCTAGAAACACATATCCCTTGTAAACTTCCCCTCTATTCACATGACGATCTTCCAAGCTTGTGGCCAAACAAACCAGTTACCAGATGTTGATTTGAAATGACCATTGTCTGAGTTTTGTCTGATCAACCTAGCATAGAGAAACAGGGGTATTCTCAAATACCCTTGGGCTTGTTTGTTTGTTTGTAATGTCCTTTTTTCCTTCCTGTTCAGTTGAACAGATTTAATTAAAAGTGGCAGCCTCCCCTGCCTCCATACGCAAATGATCTTATGCTCCTTTTTAAAAACATATTCCTCAAATAAAGTGTGTGTAGAAAGATCCTATTCACATAATAGTTTAAGACACGCATATCTCTGTGTTCTGCTACTATACAGAGGAGTAAAAGAGCCCCACTGTTTAAGTAAAGGTACATAAACACTTTTTCCACTTACCAATAGTGAAGCTAGGGGACAAGAAGGGAGTAGATGAGTGAAAACCTTTAATGAGACTGACACATGCATGCAAATGCTTTTGTTTGATTATATTTGTCAGCAGTGAAATTTCTCTTGTTCTTATTAAAAAAACAAACCCCAAACAAAAAAACCCCCCAACTTTTAAAACTAGTCTTAGTAAATTAATGGTCTTTTGCCAGTTCTTTCCAGGCCCTTCTTTGTCAGGCACTGCCTGATTGCCACTTGTGTAAAACTGGAATGTGAACAAGTCATTTTGCATAGTCTACTGAAAAAAGATAATGAAAACATGGCTCTTAGTAGAAATTCATAATTAGAGTAATAATCCCACCCCTTCTTCCCCTCTCCCCCTTAGTTCCTTTCCCCAATCTGATTAGCATGGGGGGGGGGGGGAAGTTTCATAATTTGCTCTCCAAAATTCTTGATTTAAACATAACTCAATTTATGAACTGAATCTCAGTACTCTCCTCTCCCCGCTACCCTGGCTCCCCACCAACACACACACACATATTTGCCAAAATGATATCTTTAAGTTAAGGTTTAGGAGTTTATCTGGAATTCTTACATTGGATAAAAGTGTCCCAGTAGGCATTTACTTAAAAAAAAAACAGTAATTCTTCCCTTGTGTAGAACTAAAATCTTCTCCAGTGTAAATTAATGGAGTTTGATCATTTACACCAAGATTTTCCTTTAGAAGACACAGAAAAGTGAATAGAGAGAAAAACCATCCCACTTCATTCAAAACTTGGAAAGTGAATCAGGAAACTAGTAATTTATGATCAGTTCCTAGCAAGGGATAATCATAAGGTGGAGAGGAGAGAAATTGTGATAAAATTAGGGATTGATAAAATCATTACGTTCAATTGCATCCTTATGGATTCCAGAGTTGAAAGGGGAAACTTATGATAGTTTATTCTGACTTCTTGACAACCACAAGCCATAGAATCACAAGCTCTGTTATCTTGCAAATACCTCTCTAATTTGATTGTGTAATATAGTGGTGACACGTACCTCATAACAGCAGCTAAGCACATGCACTTATGTTTTATGCTTTCATGCTGACATTACTTTCTTATGCTGCATAGAAATCGGAACATCACAAATAACTGAATGGTGACGCACGCCATCTGTGCCCGTGTATATCAAGTCTGCAGAACTCTTCGCTATGCCAAAGTAGTTGACAGAGGAATACAGAACTTGAAAATATCTTATCCTGCTGTTGGATGCAGATCATCCTGCTTGCCTTAATCACACAAATACATCGAGCAAGATTTGGCTGTGATCTTAGAGACATAAAAATAACACCTAGAACAAAACTCACACAATAGGAAAAAAACACATAAAAAACAAAAGAAACCCTCCAAAAACGTAGATGTGGTCCTAATATCAACATGTTTCAGTGTTTAGCTCCTTCGGGTACTTATTACATTATAAAATATATTATTAGCAAAGATGGTGTGTGTGTGTGTGTGTGTGTGTTTATCTGTTACTTCTCTGGGATCCCCACCTTTTGCTGGGGAAATTCCCAAGTAAATAAAGAAATAACAAAAGAATTACTGTTTTAGGAACACTTGTCGCCTGCCTTATTTTCTTAAATTTTCAGCAGATTCTGGCATGTGACACGCTTGACAGTGAAGAATAGCTGTTAGCCACTTTGCTTGATTTGCATATTTAAGAGAAAGTTGGAATCACACTTCGACTTAGTGCATATATTAACTAGGCATCTGAAATGGGCCATTGAATTCACCAGAAATTCAGACTTTAGAAAACCAGATTCTTGTTTGTTCAGAAAACATTTCTCTTAAAAACTATACCTATTACCAAAGGCTTATTACTAGCATGTCCTTGGGCACCTGTGATGTGCAGGGCAGAGGCAACTCCTGCCATGTTGATTGCGGCAGTCTCTGCTTTTTCATCTCTGCACAACCTGGGGCTCCTGCCCTGGTGGGCTCCCTGCAGTTACTTTTTCCGTCCCCTTTTTTTCTCTCAATAAGTGAACTCAAAGAAAATTCAATAGAAAATATCTCAGTTAACAAAATAACTTACTTAGAGCTTCTTTCTTGGTTTTACAATCTTAACATGATCTGCATTACCATTACTTTATGTAATCAAAGTCCTCCATCTTATGGTTTGTACAACATTCTCCCAAGCAAAATGATCAAAGGCCCACCACTTTGTGTAGACAAGACAAAGAATTAGAAGATGTGTTGTAGAGAATATTTGTGCATTGTAAGGATGACTGGATTAGGTAACTCAACATGTTTTTTTTCTATTGTTCTCTCTAGTTCTCTGGAATACAGTATAGAAACTATAACATAACTAATTGTGTATTACTTAAATTTTCATGGTTTATTTTATTAATTTGCCTCCTCTGATTATTTCACTTTGCTTTCCTATTTTATTCCCTTCCATTTGAATGTGACTTTGGTTAATGTAGAAAAATGCTTAGGGAAGAAGTAGTTAAACAAAAGGGAAAGCTGTTAACTTTCAATCAAACTGCTGAAAAAGCACTGCTGAGCAAGAGTCTCATAATACAGAGTCCTAATAGTTACTAATCTATGCTATAAATACTAGTAATTAAAAAGGAGGTTTTTAGTTTCATAATTGAACCATAAGCAACACCTAAGTACCCAGTGCCATTTTGAGTGTTTTTATGAAGTTTGAAGCAGGAATATGTGATCATCTGTTTTCTTTTAGTTTCAATCATTAATTGTCTTTTGTACCATTATGATGGGAATGTGAAGAGCATATAAACCAAGCTGGGGGTGGGGTGGTAAAAATGTGTATTTCAGATACACCAGTCACCAATGTGCACCAGTCACCTTGTGTAAATCCAGTATAATGCAACAAATTAATTAACTGTCCCAAATATATTTTTTCTGTAAACAAGAGTAGAATAGGTACATGCCTATATATTGATCAGAAGCCAGGATCTCAGAATAAGTGATTGCAAGCAGCCACTAAATCTAACTTGTACTAATTTGGTTTTTGATGGGTGTGGAAAGTATAACCTACTCCAATTTTATATTTGGGGGGTTTATGGTCAGTTAACAGTGTAAGGAAACAAGTCCCATTGGTGTCAATCAATTGGAATTGATTTGTGATCATTTAAAGCAGAAGTGAATTCTGGCATCAGGAATATATCACAAGGGAAGGGGTTTTGCTTGGGTGCTTTATATGTCTTAGGGTACATACAGATGTTCAGGGAGGATAGATTACATTAAAAATGGTCAACCAACCTAATTCAGCTCATTCAGGTGCAGACCTTACATTTAGATACCTAGTTAGGTTCATCTAAGTGAGAACTATACAGAAGTTCCAGGAAGGTTAGATTGGTAAAAGAATGGCTGACCCAATATAATTTAACTGTACCTTGAAGATGCACTAAATTAAATTAGGTATACCTAGACCAATTTAATTGAAATTTACACATTGTCAGGGCAGCCTCTGGGCTGGGAAAGTCCAGCTGCTGGCCCCAGCCCTCAGGCTGTGAGTTTCCTCCCCCCCTCCCCCCCAGCCCTAAGCTATTTTTAATCCCTTGTCCTCCCTCAATACAGGCCATACTCCCCCCATGCCACCGGCCAGTCAGCCACCACCACCCCAAGCCTACCAAAACCCTTGATTCTGCAAGTTGCTCCAAGTGCCAGTTTTCCCAGTGTGTGCCAGTGCTGGGTGCCAATGGAAGTAAGTCAAGGTGGGTGGAGAAATGGGTACTATGGGGCTCACTGGGGCAGGGTTGTTCATCTAAGAGTAGGAGGAAATTGGGGGGATAAAAATCCTGCCAACCCCACCCTTCCAGAGCTGCCAGCATCTTCCAGTCCTGACAAAACTTCCTGCAGAACTGTCAGCCCCCTCCAATCCATCTGCCCACCCCCACCCCCACTTACCAGGCTCTCAGGATCAGTGAATGCAGTAAAAACAACCGCAGGACCAGTTTGCAGGATCAAGGCAGTACCAGGGGACTGGGGGCCCAGGGACTTTGGCATGGTCAGACAGACTCTCAATCCCTCCAATCACCCCCTCCATGGACTACACTAGCCCCCCGATACCATTAAGTCCACCCAGGGACCCTGATGTCCGCCCAATCCTGTTAAAAATAAAATTTGGTGCAAATTGAACCAGAGATTTTTCCTGTTAAACCCTCCCAGACCCCAGGAACACTCCCTATAGATCCCACTATCCCTCCCAATCTCCTTATACCACCCCCACACTAGACCCTCATCCCAACTAACCCTCCCTCAACTTACCTTAGTTGCAGGCCATTTTTAACTTGAGCTAACCCCCTGAGCTTCTAGCTGGAATGTCTGTATGAGCCCTTACTCTTATTATCAGCTCTACTTGTTATGCCTTTCTGCTTTTGCCCCTTAACTATGTGTGTTAAAATCCCTGTACTATTTTTTGATCTGCTTATATTAGAATTAAATCATTTCATATCAGTGAAGATTTTCTGTTTTTCTTGTGAAATTGAAAGAACGTAGTCACTGAAAGCCATGTGATTTTTTTTTTCCAAGTATGCCCACTACCACCCAATTGGATGGTCTCTTTTCTTCAACAGAGTTACTTTTCTGCTTACACTCATCCATGATAAAGAGGTGAGTCACACCAGTGTTAACTAACAATGTATAGTAATGTTTAGTTCACTCCAATTTGGACAGCTGTGCCATCCTAACAAAGGTGGCATTTACATTAAGAAGGCCCTTAGTTCTGCTAAAAAGCACGGTATTTCCCCTCTGCTGTCTGTAGCAACATTAAGGCTTTTCAATTTGCCCGTTAACCCCATTTGTCCTTGTTCAGTTTGGGCCCAATGTCTCCAGAGAATGAGACCCTCCTGAGAATTACTGTCTGTTCACAAGTCAGTGGGAGCTAGTGGCATTCGGCACCCTGCTGGCCTGGGCCCTCTGGGTGTTATTGTTCCATGTCTCAACTCTTTAAAATGTGGTTTAGTTTTGCTTTTGGGTACATTGGTGCTTGCCTCCATCTTCCCTGAGGCACTAATGAGCTCCATTACCTTCCCAAGTCTCTCACTGTACTAGCCTATTGCACCTTTCAGGCTTTTTACAAGTTATTGATCATGTATTTTTTCCCCACTGTTCTATAAAAGGCTGGCAAAACCAAAGCAATTTTTGTGTGTGCAGAACATAAGAAATTCTATTACTTTTTTTGTTTCATTGTGCACATTTCATAAAAGAGAACACAGAGCCTCCCTACAGCTCTGTAAATATGTTCCACAAGAGAACATTTCCAAATTAATTCTCTTTGTAGTTTCAGTGAACCAGAGAGATCGAACCACTGAGACTTTTTTTGCCTCCCTGCTTATCACACATGTTTATCTATAGGATGCACCAGCTCCATTTTTTACACACACACAAAAAAGCCCCGAACTCACCAGCTCCTGCCAGGTGGGTGGGACAATCCCTGCCACTCCCCACTGCCCCATGCTGTATGGGGGGGCTCTGCTATGAGCCCCTTGACCCCTGCCTGCTCTTTCAGACCCCCTCCCATGGCTGCCCCACCTGGCCTCAGCTCTTGTCTCTTACAAAAAAAAAGCCCCAGACTCACTGGCTTCTGCCTGGCAGATGGGTTATCCCTCTGTCATGAGCCCCCAGAAGCCCCAACAGCTGCTGCAGAAGCCAGTGAGAGCGAGGCTTTTTTTTTTTTTAAAGAACTGGGAGCTGGGGTAGGCAGGGCACCCATGGGAGGGCTGGGAGAGCAGCTCGGGGCTGGAGGGTGCTCAGGGGGGCTGGAGGAGCAGGCAGTGGATGAGGCCTGGTGGGGGTCACCCCATGGTTCCCTCCCATCTCCTCCAGCCCCCTTCTCCCCCCCTCACACTTACCAGCATGGAGTCCGGGTCCAGCTCCCTGCAGCAGCGAGCAGGGACTGCAGAAATCTCTGAAGCTCTCTGAATATTTACTGAATTGATTCAGACCTTTTTATTGGTCTCCTGATTTGATGTGGATTTGGAAATTTGGCCACCGAATCAGGCTGAATCTCCTCTGAATTGAACTCGCACCCGAAGCTTCTCACAGCTCTAATATCAAGTCATGCAAGTAGGCCCTCATCCTTTTAATGATTCCATGGTGTCTGCATGCAGAACTGATTTGCTTTATAGCATCTCATTATTTTGTGGGAGGATTTATTCTGTTATTTATCCTGACAACTATTTTTAGGGAATTTCAGTTTCCACACTTTCAGCCTTATGGCCTAAAATTAGCTGTTCCCTCATGTAGCATTTCTTTCCTCCTTTCCATTTTTTTTTTTTACTTTAAAAAGTTTTCAGTCCATGGCTTGGATAGAGAGCTTATTCTCACCCACAAGTGTTTATGAAACCTGATTTATCATGATGTGCTTCTGAAATCTTTTCCTGAATAATTTGTAGATAATCTTCTAGTGCTACATAAGAGGAATCAAGAGGCTTGTCAGGTATAGGAAGAAAACAGCTAAAGTGACTGTTTAAAACTGCTCTAGAGATTATCTTTGGGAATAATATAAACAGGTTGGAAGACCAATGTTAAAAGTAGTCCTTTGAGGTATTTGGATATAGATGCCATGTCTTTTTTTTTTCTTCGTACAGTGCCTAGCCCAAGGAGGTCTTGATCTGTTACTTGTGCTCATAAATAACATAGTAATTCAGATAATACTTCAGGGTGTATATACACATGCTCTGAGAGCTGCTGTAATTAGACCACCCAGAACATCTTGTGTATCAGTGTCTTTGTGCTTCAAAATGGTGGTGGGGCCGCTTTATCTAATGGTCCTTTGACAAGCTTTGATAATGCACCCCCACCACCATTTTGAAGCATGGGGGTGCTGATGCACAAGACATGGAGGCTGGCTGGAATGCAGTAATTACCATGCTTCAGCAGACTTGCTTTAACACTACAATTACAGTGCATCAGAACAGCCTCCTCTCCTCCCACTAATATAAAACACACACACACACACACACACACACACACACACACACTAGTATAAAACCCCATCAAAATGGGCTATTTGTTATAGGGTACCACATTTCTGTTATCCACTGTCATTACCAACTTAAGCTGTTCTGCCTGGTCTTCTTCTATATAATGGGTATCTATCAACATTTCCAAGTGTCTCCTCTGTAAACTCCTTTGGATATTTCTTCAGGCATTGATGATTTTTCATGCAGAGTGCATTTGGATTCAATCCTCCACACAGTCTGGGAAGCATACATCTCATCACAATGGTCTTTGCTCAACAGACAATGCACTGTTTTATGATTCAATGTTTGTTTTAAAGTTCTGGTAATTCAGAGTTGTTTCAGTTCATCATAAGATCCCACAAATACTCTGGAAACAGTCTTATTGGAGGCAGAACCACTTTACCCTTATGACAACAACTTCAGAATTCATCATCTGATGGTCTTTCCAGCTTGAAAGTTTCAAGAGTTACAAAATTGGGACACCATGTTCATCAATCCACAACTATGTTCCTCTATCTCATCTTCAGCGAATCTGTTGTTGCCTGCTCTTTCAGCCTGTCTTCTGTTGTCTCTGTGAACCCTTTGCCTTTCTTGCATGTCTTCTACATTTTTGCTCATTTGTTTTGTCTTGTCTTACTCCTGCCATTCTTTCTGCATTCAATCGTCATCTATTCTCTGCTTCACCTTGGTAAGGATGTTATGGTTTAAAGTTAAAGTAAAGGTGTTAAGGGACAATTTTTGCTCAAATACCAAGATTACACCAGAACTAATTGAAATCAATCACTAAAAATAAAGAAAAGTGAGCACAAATATGTGTTTTTATGAGTGTGACAGACAAAATGACAAAGACAAAAACAAAACAAATTATTATAGAGGATTGGTATGACTCTGTTGTTACCAACTGATTCTTCCTCTAGCTGCTCATTTTTTAAAATCTTCCATTCTATTACACAAGACTGAAGGTCTGACCCATCCTTCATATATAGGATATAAATCACTAAATACCTGCTTTTTGCAAAGGTGCTAAAAAGCCTTATATATACTGTACATCAAAGGGAACAAATGGACAGGGAATGTAAAATAATTTTTGTTTCACCAAACAGAAAGCAATGAGGTAGGTGCCAAAACAGTGTTATGGGATGTTCTGTAACTGCTCCATGGCTTTATTGTTAAATAGGACAGTCAAAAGACACTGTTGTGTCACATGGGATCATAGTGTTACTGCAGTTGGAACTGCTTTTGCTTGCTTGGCAATAGCTATCAGGTTGAATTCAGTGAGGCAAGATGAGTTTTGTGCTATTGTTTTTGGTTTCTTGTATAACAAAATGAACCTAGTTTTGGTCTATTTTTACTCCCCACAACACATACCTCTGGTCTTCCACTTTTTCTTCTTTCCTGTGATATATATGCAAAACCCACTGATACCTGGATGTTCCATAATTTTCATCTTCCCAGTAACAATCTATGTAGAGCTACTTTATCCACAATGCAGTGTCCAAAAATAAGAGGATTTAATAATATTAATATTATACAATTATATTAGATGCAACTAAAAAAGTATTAAATTAAGGAGATTCCCAGTGGAATAATACTGGTGTCTGTGCTTTTAAGAATCCATTTAGTGAATTAGATAAGTTTTCAGAAAATCTTTAGTATTCAGTGCAATGTATAAAGTAATGAGTCTGTGTTTTCCATCTTTAAATGTAAGTGTTTATGCTGCTGTGTAGGCAATAAAAAATATTCAAACACTTTCTGAAGACAAAAACATTACTAGAAATAGAGAACTTGTTGTGTGACCTAAATAATTAGAAATAAAAGCCTTGTAGGTTTGAAAGTAATGTTTCAAGTTGTTTTATCTCAGAAACATGCAAACTCAAAAAACAATAAATGATAGGTCATATTTTTTATAATAGTTTCTCTTAATTCCAAAGCATGGATATGACTTCTACTGTTTCACTGTTTCATTCACATGTGGTTCCCTGCCAATGCAAACAAAATAATCTCAGTGATTATTTTATTACTACAGAAGGAAACATAATAAACAAATCCAAAATCCATGATCTCCAAGGCTAGGGAGTGCAGGTGTTGTGATCTCCCAGACTCACAGGGGTATAATGCACCCTTGAGCCTGGGAGAGTGTAGCAGCCATGGTCCCTCAGGCCTGAGGGTTTCACATATATACTGTACTATACTGGGAGATCATGGAAACCATGATACCTCAGACCTGGGGGGCGGGTCATGTGCAATGCCCCATATCTGGAAGCCCCTTAATTGAAAGGACTCCCAGCAGTGGGGGCTTTTTTCTTGCCAGAACAGAGGGAACCTGGTATCCGGCTCCCCCTGCAGCAGCAATAACGTGAGATAGGATCTAATATGCAATCCTGTAATTGTATCTCCTACACATGTGACACAGTAGGAGGTGCAATTGTGTTCATCACATGTTAGATCCCATCACCTTTATCTACACATCTATATCTGCCTGAAATATATATTTGTCTTCCAGTTCTAAATCCTGTTATACTGAATTCTTAAGGAGAGTTTTGAAACATCATAGTCATATAAGCTGTCTTTTTTTCTGAACAGTCTTTGAAGAGGCCTCTCTAATCTTTTGGGGTTTAAGGAAATTGCTTAAACATTGACAGATAATTAAAAGGGCTGTGTAAAGTGTTGGTTGCAGATTCAACTCAGTGGAGATTCAGCCCAATTCTGTTGCCAAATCTCTGAATCTGAACCAAATCAATAAAACCTTTAATCTCGCCAAATAGATTCAGAGAGGTTCAGAAAAATGCATTGATCCAAGCATAGACACATCTTTAAATGTTTTTTCTACATATCTCAAGGTACTAGGTAGCTCACAAATGCTGAGATGCAGGGGTGGATGGAGCATCCCACAGGAGTGCGGGAGTGGTCCCCATTGTGCTTGGCAGCAGACCCAGAAGTGGATCAGAAATACTTCTGGTCAGTGACTGGTGCTTCCTGGGTCTGGGGAGACACCCAGGGTCTCCCCACAGTTGATCGCCAAGCTAGGTTTGGTTGTACTTCTGGTCCACATCTGGCTTCACCACCATAGCACACAGGCCCGCCCCCCCTGCATTCCTGTAGGATGCTCCATCCACCCCACCATCACAGGATTTATGAGCCATGCCTGGTACCTCATGGTAGGTAGCAAAAACATTTAAAACCGTGTCTATGGCTGAATTGTTGATTCACCAAATCAGCATCAAATCTTCAGATTGAGCCAAATCGAATTGGGGTCAGTGATGTGAATCAATGAATTGAATCACTGTCCCCAGTTTGGGCCCATTTCTCACACCCCTAATAATCAATTTCCCAACTAATATAAATCATTTAAAAACTTGAATGCCTTCTTACAATAGTAAACAATTGTGGCAGTAAATGACTTTTTGATAGTTAGACACAGATAGACTTAAAACAGGTGCTTTTCACAAAACAAGGGTGTTACACAGGTGTAGTACAAAGGTTTGCATTTATACATAAATATTTGTAAAATATATATATTGAAAGATGCTTATCATTTCAAGCATTTAAGGAAGAACCACAGTTCAAACCATAGGAAGGAAACATGAGTAAAAAATGAACTATATGTTTTCTAGAACATTTTCCAATCATTGATATTTCTTTAAGTTTGAAAAACAAAAACATTTATAAAGTGCTTATATGTGAAACTATTTTCTTGTATATGTTAACAACTCTTGGGAGAGTTGGACAGTTAGAGATGTGGGGTTTCGACTTCCATTTTGACATCTCGATGGGATAGTGTTTTGTTTTGAGTTTCATTTCATTTTGAAACCACTGTTCTGTTTCATTTCGTTGAAACTGTTTTGGTGTTTTGACACTGTTTCAACATTTCTCCCATAGGCTATAGTGGGACACCACAAAACTGCCTATAATTTTGTCAGTTCTTGCCTGTATTGGATGGAACTTGCAAGGACGGTAGCTCCTTTTGAGGCCATGATGTCCACCAAATTTCAAGGAGACACATCCAGGGGTTTGTCTGGGAAACTGCACCTCAAGCTGCTGACAAGCAAAACTCATGTCATATATGTGTGTGAAGGCACAGCAGGGGGAAAACTGCAGATGTGCTAGCCTCTGCTGAGGCCACAAAGCTTGCCAAGTTTGAAGGAGATAGGTGCAGGTGTTTCTGAGAAACTGGACCTCAGGCTTTGACATGGGTGACCCTGTGTGTGAATTAAGGTGCAGCAGTGTGAAAACTGCAGGGATGGTAGGCCCTGCTGAGGCCATGAAGCCTGCAAGCTTTCAAGAAGAGAGGTGCAGGGGATTCTAGAAAACTGCACCTCAGACATGTGTGACTGTGTTAAGGCACAAGGGGGTGAAAACTGCAAGCATGGTAGCCCATGCTGAGGTCATGAAGCCTTCCAGGTTTCAAGGAAATAAGTGCTGGGGTTTCTGGGAAACTGCACCTCAGGCTACTGACAAGCAAAACTCATGGCATGGGTGACAAAAAACAGGGCAGTTCAAGCAATGCTGCCTTTTATGCCGTTTTTCCATCCCTCCCCCAGAGCACTGGGATTGGAAGGGACCTCAAAGAAAGACCACAGTCACTGGTCAGCTACACAGTCAATATGAGAGAAGTCCTTCCCCCCGCTTCCCCCTCCCTCTCTTTACTTTCTGTTTCCTTGCAGGCAAGCCCTGCCTGAGTTTTGAAATTCGAAACATTTCAAAACTTTTGAAATGTTTTGACTGCCCTTGTTTAATGCTGAGGCTGTTTTGAAGCCTTTCATTTTGTTTCTTCAGCTGTTTCAAGCTCAAAACAAGTCAAAATGAAACAGCCATTGAAATTTTTCACAGCCCTACTAATTAGTTCTGCAGTAAAATGTCACCATCTACACATATGGTGGTATGAGGATGGAGTAAACTAATTAACTCTGCTGAAGTGTGGTACTGTGAAACACAAGTACTATCCTATGGTAGAGTTACAGGAGTAATCCACTGCAATGCACATGGATTATACTTACATGGATTACATTATAATTACATTATAATCTGTGTAATCCACCACAATGCATGTGTAGACACTGATGCGGCTGACTGGGGTATGATGGTGCTTCAGTGCAGGGGCTGTCTGCTGGCTAGCCCTGCATTGAAGCATCCTTGTGCCCCATTCAGCTTCTCCACAGCATGTTGAGCCAAGTCAGAGCAGTCCTGAACTGGCAGGCTGATCTCCAGGACCCCTGCCATCCAGGGCTGCTCCACCGCAGCTCAACATGCTGTGTTCTCAGGTGCACATGCAAACAGTGCACCCAGAAGCAATAAAATTTGGTGCAAATTGAACCAGAGATTTTTCAAGTGCCTTAATAGCATGTGTAGATGTGCCCACTCTGAAAGATTACTCTCCCTCTCTCTCTCTCTCTCTCTCTCTCTCTCTCTCTCTCTC
>NW_017728915.1:28093147-28134347 GCF_001723895.1 Crocodylus porosus | reverse complement strand
CTCTCTCTCTCTCTCTCTCTCACACACACACACACACACACACACACACACACACACACACATGCACACACACACAGAATGCTTTGTTGGTTTTGTTGCTGATTTTTTTTGGTGTTGTCCATTTTTCTTTGTGAAAAACTAGAGATAATGATGACACAAGCCTGAAAATAATCTAATTCCCTAATACCATTTTAACATACTTTTGTATTTGGCACCAAAATTCTGTTTCTCAAGACTAGGAATTGTCTTCTTATTTTGGAGAAGTTTAAATTCTGCATGCATTCACTGCACACAGATTAAAATGGCTTGTTAGACCCAATAGATTACTGTGTCAGGGTACCTTTGGTGCTTGCTGCTTGAAGAGGCTTGAGCAAGCTGTGGAGCAGCTGGCAGGTGTGGTGTGGCTTAACAAGGTGGTCACATGACTTTAAGAGGATTCCTGGATGAGGCTGGGCAGCCTCAGTATAAACCCAGGCCCTCAGAGGTGGGCTGGCAGTTGCTGCAGGGATGCTACCAAAATAACATCACCTAGCTGGAGATCTGCTGCTCCCAGAACACCTGGAGGTCAAGGGTAGGACCTATGGGGATGGAAGAGGTTCCTGATCCTGGGCAATGATCTAACCCTACAACCTGCTAGGGCCGGATGATGTGCTGGGGCTGCCTATGGTGGGCTGGTCCCCAGGAAATGCCACACCAGTGCCTCCCTAGTGAAAGGCAAGTATGGGGTGCCATATAACCTCAACCCACATGACCTAGTGGGTTACCCCATAAAGGGAACTGGTGAGGGGTCCAGACATGACATCAGAGGCCTGAGGCCCAAGGAGCCTAGTAGCCCCAGTGAGGGGGCATCTGTGAGCAGGCTTTGTAGAGTAGGGCCTGCATGGGCAGGCCTGAAGGATTGCACATCAGCCAGCCTTAGAGATTGAGTCAGCTGTGTTTGTAGGGGCCCAGGAAGGCAGACCTTTATGAGAGGAAGAGGGCTGCTAACTGCTCAAGAACCTAACCAGGAGGCCCTCAACTGGTCAATTCTGGGGCCAGGAACAGAACAACTAAAGGGCGAGGACGTCTGTCATGAGGGACAGCCAGAGCCAGGGGCCTGGAGTTCTAACTGGCCTAGAGGTGAGACCAGGGGCTACAAGGCCAAAGTCCCCAGAGGGGGCTACTGCTGAAAGGGAAAGGGGTCTAGGGAGTTTGCAGCCCTGCATGATGGGGGGAGGCAAGTCAAGCTGACTAGGAGGGATCCAGATCGGGTTTCAACATGAGAGACTGGAATGTAATGGGTCCCAATGTGGGGTGGGAGCCACATAGTAATGTTATCTTCAAGGCATGAGACACAGTGTATGGGCAGTACAGACATCAGGCATTAAATGGGCAGCCTCCTGCCTATAAACTACTGCCAAAGTTACACAAAAGGCATGGCAGGTGAGGCAGGTGGGCAGCTTGCCCTAAACAAATGGGCAGGCCAATGATTAGACTGGCCTCATGATGGCCCCCTCACAATCACATTGGGTCTTCCATCATATTGAAGCATTCCACCACATCTAGTTGGTTGTTTGCTATAGAATCCATTCTAAAATGTCTTCTAGAAGCTAAAATAGACTTTCCAGTCAATAGATAATCTATAGCTGCTGATAATTACTGAATTCCTACCTTCTATGGTGACCATTGCCTGTGAAATATGTCTTTTGCCTATCAACTTGAGGGGACTTCAGGACAGCTTGTGATGTAGAAAGTGAGAGAACTTCTGGCTGTTTGTTTTGTTTTTCAAGGATTTATTACACACTGTGCCTTGCGTTCCTTATTCACAGATATGTAATGTGTGTGATGGAAGGGCAGTGGGTCACTTCACTTCTCTTCACCTTCTTTCATTTAATGATTTGTTCTCTTTCAGTCTTGAGGTGTATGTTACTCAAAGATGTCATGGCTTGCATTTTAAGTAGAGACAGAAAGGGACCAGAGTTTTTAACTACCATTTTTAGTATTCTGAAAGTTGAGCCACTCTACATGTTACAGGTATTGCACAGTTAACTAATTAATTGCACAATTACTTTAAGACTAGTTAGATATGTAAAGTACCTGCCACTCCATAAAACCTCCAACCAGCTATAAAGTTAGACTTAAAAAATGTGAGTAACTTTATAGCCAGTTGCTATCAAGCTTTAATTTACACATGTAACAGTCTCTTCCCTCCCTCTCCTCAGAGGCTCACCAGACCCAGTTGGGGCTGGTTGTCCCACAACTGAGGGGACTCTCAGTTGCCAAATCTAGTTCAGAACAGCATGCGGATCCAGAGACTCTCAGCTGCAGATCCTTGGTGCTGGGACCCAGCTGCCCCAGGGGTATATGGAACCCCAGGGCTGGGGAATCATGGCAGCCATGATCCCCCAGCCCCAGGGTTTCACATACTTCTGGTGCTGGGGGATCACAGCTACCGCAGTCCTGATTGTGCTTCCCTGAATCGGCAATAAGGCGTAATGGGATCTAATATATGTTCTCACAATCATACTTCCTGTCATGCGTGTGTGGCATGGCAGGAGGTGCAATTGTGTGGATCCTGTGTTAGATTCCAACACACTTTTACCTGCATGTGTTGGAGGGCCCTCAGTTCACACTACTGCTCCCTTCTGGATACGATCAGCACTACCGGTTGTATACTAGTCCCTTACGATGCTGAAAGTTTTATAGCTATATATAGCTTATACCATATATATACAGATTTTACTATATATGGATAGACAGATAGATAAGTAATATCCCATTGTCTTGGGAGTGAGTTTCTCTTTCTTCATCCTTTTTACTGCCGTGAAATTCTGTGTGTCCATGTTTCATGCCATGGAAATATTACAGACCAGGGCTGTATTCTGTTTTAGACAAATCTGTTCCCTTTTGGGCAAATCACACCTCCATTTGCTGCCTCCTCCTCTCTATAGAACTTCTTTTTTCCTGCATTCCTGATAGGAATTTTCAAAGAACATTGAAGTGTAATGGTTGTCCAGTAAATAAAAGTGTTCACTAATTTATTTCGGCACCCTTTCATGTGCATGAGCCCGTGAAATTCCTTTGCAAAACAGGTCCAAAATTCTCATTGAGGCATGATGCAGAAAGGTTGATTGGCCAACCTTGATAAATTCATCTTAGGGAGAGTCCAAACTTCTAATACAGTAGTTTAATAATGTTCCTCAGATGTATTTAAGGAACAGAAAATAATGCTTGTGACACATCTCGTCAGCAGGCTTTTCATCACCTTAAACAACTGTTTCATAGTCTGACACTGAATTCAGCTCAGCTTCCAAGCATTTAAAGCACTATTGAATGAAGTATTAGCACTGCATTGTTTCTAAAAGTGTCTATAAGCTAGAAGTGGCTCACAGAGTTTCTTAAATTTAGCCTGCCATACTTCTCTCTAATATGCGTCATATTAAATCCCTCTAGAATGTATGGTAGAATTAACACATTTATTTCAAAACTCTGTTTTAGAAAAGTTAACTATTCTTCCAGTAGCCTGTTGCATTTTTGATGCTCTATGGCCTTAAAATAGAAACTTTTGCATTCGCTTAAGTGAGTTTCTGAATGTTCTCATTTCTGACAGTCGTTGTTGTCTGGAAGTAGCCGTGAGAACTACATCCAAATCATGAGAAATAATGCATGTGGTGTCTCAGCCCTGCTCGCACATCGAGGGAAGTTTTGCTGTAGCATTCACAGAGCAACTAGGATTCTCACTTCAGTGTTAATCTATATTTATTTCTTCTCTGCAGTCCCACAGCTTAAGAAACTGCCACACTGATATATTTTTTTAACTTTGCACATTTTGGTTTTAAAAAGTTACTGTTGGGCTGAGATCTTGTATGCCAAGTTTCAGCCTAAAGCAAAATTTTATGGCTGAGTTATAAATATATTGATGGATCCAGCTGGAACTGTCTCATATAATACAATATGCAAAAAATCATCTGAGTCATAGATGTAGACAGGCTTCTTCAGGTTAGTAGAAAGTCAGCCAGCTTTAAGTTTCGATTTTATTTCTGCTTTCCTCTCTCTCCTAAAGGAGAAAGAGTGATGCCCTGAGGCCAAACAGGTTCAGCACAGATCTATACTCCTTATATTTTCATTTATCTCCCAGGCCTTCGCTCCTATTAAAGTTGTCAGCTGAAGGGCTTAGATCTTTTTAGCTCGTAATAATAATCTGAGTTGTTTGGTATATTTTTAATCTAGGGAGAAACTTATAATATTTCTGATATTTTTTTGGAGGGAAGGGGGGAAATTACTATTGATTCCTTGTAAACATTTTTTCCTCTAGTTTGTTCATGGAAGAATACAAGTCCCTACCTTAACCCGTCCTTGAAACATTGACCACCCATTCAATCTGTTATAAGTCGATGCTTATAACAAGGAATTTGCAAATAATAATTGGGAAGGTATTTGAATTGCAAGCAGTCTGTGTCACGTAATTAGGAATGCATTCTTGGAGTTAAGCATTAGCAGGCAGTGGACATAGCTCTATATGTTGCAGTGCCACCATTCACAATTGCTATTAAAAGTAGTTTTATTGTAATCAGCTATTTAGAACTATGAGTTTACAAGGTTAACTCATTATAATTATTCACATAATTAACATTTTGCTTTTTAATGGTTCATGTATTTGTCTATAGATCTTTATGGAATTATGTATGAATGTTTGCAAGGAGCTAAGATGCAATGGTGCTGAATACTTCAGCTAGGCTGTAAGTAAGGAATGTTTTAAGGAAGATCCTCTCACAAATGTGGGTGGGGAAGTGAATTCTGACGATTGTTAAAATCGCACAGAGAATGATTATAATAACGTCATCTAGAAGGGAGTTAGTTGATCAACTCTCACTTGCTCTTATTGGAAACTAGGGGCACCCTTACACATGCTCCAGGGTGGAGGGGGACGTTTTAATTAGAGCGACTCCAAGAGCCACTCTAATTAAAGCGCCCACAGCATCACATGTGTTCAACACCCTGTGCTTCAAAATAGTGGTAAAGGTGCTTTAACTAAAGCATGTCTGACAAGCTTTAAAGCACCCCCACTGCCATTTGGAGGCATGGGGACACTGAATATACATGATGCAGAGGCTGCTCCAACACTTGCTAATTAGCACACATGAGAGCAGACATGCAGCACATGTCTAAGACCTTTAGTTGCTTTTGACATCTTAGACATTATTTTGTTCTTGAACAAAATGTGTATTCACTTTCATGGTTTGGATTATTTCTTACCTGTACTGGTTCACCATTTGTCAAAGTTATCTTTCAAGTATCTTGACCTTGCTCTCATTGAAGTAGATGACAAAACTCCCACATTGCAGAGTGTAATAAAAGTGCCTGTTGGACCCACAGCATCCAAAGTGAAATTGCACTGGCCTTGGAGATATCTAATTGATTTTGTAGCTTCAAAAGTACCCAGAGAAAAAGACTGCAGAAAATTATTTAGTTGATGAATTCAGTTTGCAAAGCACTGCTAATGATTTTCCATTAATTAAAGACCATTAACTGATCAAAAACATATTGGTTTGGGGTCAAATAATTCTGATTAACTCATGCAAAATGAGACTTAAGGGACTGACAACTTTTAACAAATCTACACTGCACTTGTTCCTTCAGAAGAACTTAGCCATTGGTGGTTCATGGGAATGGCAAGGGGAAAATACAGTGTTCTATTTTTCCTGCCATTCCTTTAAATGCAACCCAAATTGACTGCCCAAAAGTCATTTTTTGTCACTTGACAGTTATTTAACCAATTATATGACATGAGCCAGTTATCTCAGGCCCGTTCTCATAGATTAGTGTCCACATCACAAGAATATACCTTTATGCTTGGCAGCCCTTGGTGCCTTTTTTGGCAGTCACTTAAGAGATCATAAGGGCAGAATTGTTAAACTAAGCTCTCTTATCAGATTCATGCTTTAGGCACTTTTATAAAACTTAAACTACTGATGCCAATGTTATACAATTCCGTGATTGGACAATGATGATCTAATCCCACTTTGCAATTCTCCAGACTTTTTCAACTAAGGATTTTGAAACCTTGATCATATTGAACCCGCAACTCCCATGGGAAAATGAGAGGTAGTAGCTATCTCATTTGTCTGCAGAGCTGTGAAGCCAGTGTTGTTCATGAGCAATGTGCTCATTTTAAAAGATCTCTGAAAAACTGACAAACTATTTTTTCCAAAACTAGTTTAATGCAGTGGAAACAGCAAAACAGGAGGGAAAATATGATTAGAAGACAAAAATGCTGAATTAAACTTAGCAATGGAAGACAACAGTTAGGAAGCCAAGATTAAAGAACATTAGACATTTTTACAAACAGTATCTGCCACAGTTCACCATCAAGGAAATTAGTGCTTGAGAATAAACAATATAAAAGGAGCAACATATCCAATCCCCCTTAACCATATTACACCAGAAATTCCACTACGGGTAATATACCCTAACAGATAAACCCAACATTAGAGGATTTAATTATTCAAAATATTATATTTAAATAATTTATTATTATTCTTTCTTTGACAAACACTTCCTGAAAGCTGGACAGAGTGTTTTATAAAGATTAATTGGCCTCTCATTAACATTCAAAATGTAATGCACTTAGTTTTAGTGTCTCTTGGGCTGAGCACATTCATCTTCACTGTGGAACACACACCTATGATGTTGGGTCGAACTATCAGACTATAAGAGTAAGGGGTTTTTTGTTTTAATTTACTTTGAATGAATGACTATTTGCTATCTGGGTCTTTTTAAATAACTGTCTGAAATACATGGATATAGCTTTGATTCACTAGAAAAATATAAGAACAGAATTTTAAAAAAGTTGTGAAAGATAATATTGCTGCTGATCAATTTCCTTTCTATAAATACTTAGCCACAGTTTTTTCCTTCTCCTTTTGGCTGAAAGGGCATTGCATGGCAGACTATATTAGAAAGAAGATCTTTCCTGAATACCTAAATATTTCTAACCACACCTTCCCCCTTTTATGGAAAGAAAGAGGAGAAAGAGACCATTTCAAGCTCATATATACATATTTTTTTCTGTTTCTGCTGTTTATGCATGGGCAATTAGGGTCAATCTTAAAGTTCTCCTCAATCCCATACACACCTACCATGTCTACTGGAGCTCTGTAAGAGTGCTCCGCAGCAGTCATCTAGCCCAACTCTGGAAGCTCTGCTGAACGCCTGGGTTTGAGGTTCACACAGCCTCTAGGGGTAGAAACAGATGTTTCCTAACATCTCATTTGTGCCATGATAATTTATTTTTTATAGTGGCACAGATTGTGAGCAAATAGACATGACTATCACGTTGCATCACACTGAAGGCAATCAGTGCTGTGAAAAAATGTAGTATTAGACTTTGCCGATCTATTGTGACAGACCTCTATTACCACTGTACTGGGAGACTAGGAGCAGCCTGAGCTGCTTGCACTCTCCAGCCACCCCAGGCAGGTGCTCCATGGGCTTGAGGGCTCCTCAACCACCCAGATCACCTCCTTAGTTTCTTTGTTTTCAGAGAGGCACCCTGGGGAATCTTGGGGGCCCTCTTCATAAGCAGGAAAATTCTACTTTCCTTGTTCTGCAAGATCCACCCTAGGGAGTGGATCTGGCTGAGTAAGGAAAGTACGGCTTCTCTCAACTCAGCCAAACCCACTTTCTACAACTGAGGGATGGATCTGGCTGAGGGGGGAAAGCTGGGAGATCACATCATCCCTTGTCCCACACCATCAATGAATGATGGCCTTAACCCCAAGGATCTTTTGCATGGAAGAGGAACTCTTTACATGAAGAAGGCTATACAGGCATCCTTATCTCTGCTTCAAAAATGTTTGCAAGAGAGATACAAAAGAAACAAACATGGAGCCAAATGACTGTGGGAAGACTGTTGAGCACTGAAATGCTTGGGAACATCCTATTAAACATGGAATGAAGGCGTTTGAGAAAAGAAGAGCCCTTCATGCAGAGAGAAGAAGAAACCTCAGGAAGAATCTTGCACCACATTCAGACTATTCAGTGATCAGTGCAGAAGAGCCTGGCATTCAACAATTGGGCTCTACAGCCACATTTGCTCTTGTTCAATGGGCTGTTGCCTCATTCAGCAAAAATCTAGTCAAAAGACAGGCAGATGCGCTATAGGGTTATGCAAAATAAACAGGCATGATGGTGTAGATTGTTTCAATAAATACTTCAAAATGGATATGGTGTGGATAGGAATTGTGTAGATTGCACTCATAGTTCAGGCTGGTTTAGATCACCCATGAATATCAGCTTGGATATACTTAGAATGAAAAGAAACAGTTGTCTGGCATGACTTTTTTTTTCTTTAAGCCTAAATTGCTTATTGATTTTCATTTGAAAAACCTGTTTTCTCTTTAATATTTGCTCCATTATTTTATGCATGCAAGAACTTAGTTATTCTTGCTCTTCCCTTAAAAAAATCAATATGCTAGGTAGAATCAATAGGCATGTACATAGTTTAACTAACTGTAGCATAGTTCTCAATTGCCTCTAAGACAATGTTTTCACAGTAATTCTATTAGCTATGTAAATTCTTCATATTTAAACTTATAATATATTTTTGCATGCCAAATACAATTCTCTAATTTGATAATATTTGATAATAAAAGTTGATCTCAATGAAAGTTATGTTTAGCTTCTATTAGCAAACACTGAATATTATTAGAGAGACCAAAGGAGCACACAATTGAAATTCCTTCCTGTATCTCCTGAGATGTACAGTCATTTTCATATTGCAATTGTACATTTTTAATGGCACTGCTCAAATGATGGGGATATTTGGGGCATTTCAAATCAGCAGGCTTGAACTAGGTGTAAAAATCGGAATTGTACGAGCCATTTAATTGTCCAAAAAATTGCATTGAAACTTCAGCCTCGAATGTTAAAATTTAGCTAAGTTTCTTCCTTTGCATATGTATCATTATCATCAGTAATGAGGGTATTTTAAGTCAAGCGCTGTTTACAATCACACAAGTAGAAATCTATTGGTTTTACTTCATTCTTATTTATAAAATATCATTTTAATTATCTTCAGTGGTTTTGCATACATATAACTTCCTAGCCTCATCCTAGAATTCATGCATTTCTGTTGATGCCTCACAGGGAAGGATAGAAGCCAGCCTACTCATCCTTAGCTTTGCTAGTTCTCATGGGACCATACAAATGATAAAAAATATTTTAGTTACTGCATTCAAGAGACTTTAGGATACAATGGGTGCACTGTGCATCTACACAGTACTGTCTTACAGCGGAGTTAATTAATTTACTGTGTCCTAAAACTGGCACATGTGTAGACAGTAACACACTACAGAGAGCGTAATTAGTCTACTCGGCAGTAAAGCACACATGTAGATGCACCCACAGAGAGCATTTTTTGAGTAAGTTCACATTTTGCATGTTCTCTATTCAAATTAAAACTTTATGTTAAAGTCTTCAATAATCACTTTCCATTAAATGTTTTGGATCAACCTGACTTCCACAAGTAGAGAATAATCTATTTATTTATTTATTTATTTTTGTGACGTTAATTTAGGGCTGTCACAAGATGCAAGTTTGATAGCACTGGAGACCAAACTTGATTCTGAACAGTATTTTATTTATGCTGAGATCAAAATCTGGCATTGCATCATAATTGCATGCCAGAATCTGGCATTGCATCATAATGCTATGATACTATGATAATCACACATTTTTTTTAAAACAAGAGAAGTTCCTGCCTTTCCAAGGCTAATGCATAGGGAGTCTACCAAACTTGAGGGGGCAGCCAGATTGCAAGGCCAAATGCCATTTTTTGAGGGCATATTGTGGTGCTCTCCCCGCCCCACCAACACACCTCTGGCCAAGGGGCCCTGGTGGCCCCATCTTCCTTCACTGATTGGTGGAGAGGGCCGTCTGTCATATGGCCCCACCCCTCACTGCTGCTCAGTGGAAAGGGGCAGAGCCATATAACAGGCATCCTTCTCAGCCAGTTCAGTGCTTAGAGGCAGGGGTAACAGCAATCTTGCCAGCAACCCCTAGCCCCCCTCCCTTCTTTCTCTGGTGCGCCAAAGTGGCCAGGCTAGTATTTTATTTTTAGTAAGTTTGGGGGTTTTTTGCTCCATGGATTTCATGGAGATCACCTGATTTAGTGATGGTCATAAAATCTGTGCCAGCACAATTTCTGTAGGACCCTACTAATCTATCTCCTTACATTAAGTGATTCAGCATCTCTGGGAAAGATACAATGAGATGCTATGTTTTTAGTGGATATCCCTGAGACTACTGAACTCCTTTTGATTTCAGTAGAACTAAGGCACTCAGTGTTAGGGACCGGGGTATGGGCATTTGGGAAAGCAGCTGATATTCAGCTGAAATCCAGGAACAGGTTCACAGGGAGCCAGGAGTCAGAGCCAAAGTCAGGGTTGGCTAGGAGTCAGAATTAGAGTTCCAGCAAGTGAGCCAAGGAAGCACAGAGGAGTCAGGAGCAAGCACCAGAGTATTTGCCTGGATAACCTGCATAACATGCTAGGTTGTTTGCATATAGATTAGTTGTCAATAGGAATGTTTTTTTTCTGTTTCCTGACAGTGAATTCCCATTCAGCATCAGAATTGAAATCAAGACCATTAGTCTTGTGAGTGACTGTGAATGTAAGGCCCAAACAGCCACCTCCAAAGCGCTGTCTGACTCAGTCACTTGTCTAAGTGGCTGCTTTAGAGCAGGCAAATCAGGCACTTATAGCTGGACCTCTAAACCTTCCACAATATAACTTGTCAAAGCTTGGATGTTCTAGTGCAGTGCTATAAGGGTCCAAAGGCAGGACAGCCTGCAAAGCTGCGCCAGTGAGGAGCAAACACCATGTGGGCCCCAGTGAATGAAGGATGTCCAATGCTATCATCCAGTTCCAGTCATGACTGGGGGCTAATTCGCACATGGATCTTTTGTGGAGGGTATTGGGAGTATATACACAAACTGACCAGTGCTGTGGTTTCACCATGGCTTGAAATGCTGTTGAGCTATGTGGTAAATAATGAGCCTTTTGGCTTTGGACTAGTATCATGCATAGCTTGTATTATATATAAGTAGGTACAAAAGTCCTTGTTTAAAAGTGTCTTTATGGAGTACCTGTGCTGAAAACTTGCAGGAGTTTCAGAAAAAGTAAAATATATCAATTCTAATTCTATGGGTACATACATAATTTGCCTATATGTGAATACTATAAGTATTTTATTTCAAGGCCCATGTTTACAGATTTGCTCCTCATGTCCATGTGCTCGGGGAGAGCAGGGTCTGACAGTAAGGAAGGGGGAAGGGGCCAAGGCAGGGAAGATGCTAAGGAGGGCAGAGGGCAAGGGGACTACCTGACACCCCAGATTTATTTTCCCTGCTGTAGCAGTGGGGGAGGGACAAATTCAAGGCAAACGTCCAATTTATAACCTGGAAAAGCATAACAAATGTATAATTTTTCCATAGATGGAATCTAATTAATGAGGGGTCGGTCATCTTATTCAAGTAAATACAAGACTAGCTGTCTGTCTTTCTAAACTATATATATATAGCGTGTCTTTGTATAAATGATAAGTTATGTCAAAATAGATTTGGTTTTTTTCATGTATTTTGGAAATTCCTTAACCATAAGCCTTTCTGATACAACATTGCCACAAAAACAACTCATTCCATTTTCTAGCAGACATAAAAAATACGAGCCCTTATATCTTTAATCAGAAACAGGATTTCTCCATTCCAAGAAACAAAAAACTTCAGATAAAAATGATATATTAAAAATTGCATTTCTATGCCCCATCTGTTATAAAGAAAGATAAACTGTAGAGACAGGGATAATACTACAGTTTCTACAAGCCTTGCTACCCATCAGTTAGCTTTGAAAACCTTGTCACAATAAACATGTTTGTGCTTGACATTAATAGGGCATTGCTCCCTGTAAGAGAAATCCCTGTGCAATAAAGGGATCGTACCCAAAATCAACTGGAAAAGATATACTCTTAAGAGAAAATAACAACTGTTGAAGCTGTCTCGCCTGGTGCCTCCTGCCAAGCTTGAGAGCACAGACAAAAGACTTTTGAATATTACAAAACAAACTAAAAAATAATCATTAAAGCATAGGGGAAGAAGGTCAGCTAAATTCTTCACTATTAAAGTTATAGATGGTTCCTTTAAATGCTCCTTCAGTTAGTCCAGTTCCTATTTTCCTTATGTTTTATTCAAGAAGACTTGCAAATAGATGACTGTGGAAATGTGAAGGTGTTTGAAATCTGTTTTATTTTTAGGAAAAAAGCAGCTGGTGTTGGAAATAGTTGGAATATGGATTGTGAGAGTGAGAAATGAAAACAATTCAATCACTGTTTGTTTCTTACAGGTTTGTAATTTGATCTGCATACACCACCTCATAATTAAAAATGTGTCAGTTCTGCCTGCCATTTATAGTTTCAGTCTTTAAATCATGGCATCTCTCTCAATCTCTTTCTCCATATATAGAATAACACTGGAGCTATGTGGAATTTTTTGGTAAAATGTAAAAAAGAAAGTTTGGCAACACTAAATCAGTTTGTAAATTCATGCCAATTTTGCTGTATTGTTCATTTAGGAAAAAAAATAAAAAATCAAAGCCTCTCATGTCAATGTGTATTAAATATAAGGTTTTGATTTTTTTTATAGCATTCTTCTTTCATTTCATTTCAAACATTTTCACACATTAAAATATGTCAGAATTGCTTGAATGAGAGATAATACCTTTCATTTGAGGCAAAATGAAATGTTTCATTTTGATAAATTTGGAGTATTTTTCTTTGATTCCTAAAACTACCACATTTGTACATTTCTGTGATTCTCCCCCCCAACGGATTTCTGGTAAAACCAAAATGTCTCATTTTGCCAGGCTGAACTATGACTGGATCACATTCAATATTCTTTATTACTTTAAATCAAGTACCAGCAAAATCTTGTATATTTTCACAATGTCAAGCCATTCTAAAAACGAAATGAGTGTAGCAACATGCTTGTGCCAGTCATAATCTCAACCCATACATGTTGAATACAAGCATGAACATTTATTTAAATGTTCTGTGACTGTACTGTTTCAGAGAGAAGTGTATTTCTGTGCTAACTTCCTTCTTCTGAACAGAAATTTCTGAATTGTTCCAAACTTCAGTAATTTTGCTCTTATTCCACTGCTCATAGAAATCAAATGGGAACCTTTCCCAGGCTGTTTTCAATCTAATGAAATGTCAGTCCAACTGAACTCCATTTACTTGTGACCAAAATCCATTTTTCATCCGTGACTCAGAAGTAAAATATTAGAGCATTAATCCAATTGTCACCGAACCTCAATTTTCTGGTATAATTTAAGAAATAATGGAAAATTTATCTTTTCTGTTTTACATGCTAAGTCTATTGTAAATATACAAATTGCATGAGTGAAACAGTTTACACAGCCATGCTTCTTGATTGTATAGGGTTACAAGTGCTTGGAAAATGGAAAGGAGCAGGACAAAGAATATGAACTGACATCAAGGCAGTCAATCAACTGGTATTCTGAACACAGCTGTGAGCATGGACTTATTACTGGCCTTTACCTAATAATTATTTCGCTGTTTATAAAGATTTGCCCCTGCTGTACATATACAGTGAAATGTCTATTAAGAACTGTCGCACCACGTAACCGGCGTAGCCCTTGACCTGCGAGCCTGGGTCGGCACGACCGTCTTGGCGCAGAAGGGATCGATAACCGGACAGGTGGGGATTAGCGGCGAGGAGGAGTCAGGTCACTTAAGCGTATTAGTTATAACAAAGGTTTATTGTACTTATGCTACAGATGGTCGTAGCATAGGCAGGATAGCTGGCTTTGTTCAGTTACAGTGCATGAATAAAAACCAAACTAGAGGGGTCTGTTGGTTCATGGGGTTCTTGAGCTGAGCCCTTGCTTTCTACCCTGGTGTCGAAGCCCGGGATAGGTGCGGCTGCCTGACTCAATAGTCCCAGAACTGGTCAACAGCTCACGCACAGGGAAAAACTATAATGCACTTTCCATCAGTAAACTTCTGAGAGCTCTTTGACAAAACGATCAGACGAACCGGTGAACGAGATACGCCAAATGAAGAACGGCTGGCGGGGAGAAGGTGTCTGCAGGTGGCCAATCTGCTGACTGTGTCTCCTTGGTGTGCTCGGAGTTCTCCGCTTAATGGCGGGAATCTGCTCTTAGTTATAGTCAGCAGTGACCAATCACTTCATGCCAATTGTGAATATTTATTGACCGCCAATTACGTTCTTACACAGTGATCTAGATACATATTCAAGCGACCTAGATACCTATTCATTTGACTCAGATACATTATTCATCTGGCTGCCCTCAGTGGGTTCAAAAGGTCAGCCTTGTGATTGGCACCTTCAACACTTATCATTGCAGACAACAAGCTTCTAAGTGTGGAGAACAACTTTTAACAAACTCCAATTGTAATGCTACCTTCAGCAAAGAAATAAAGGCTACTAGTGCTGAGGGGTCTTTATGGCCTGTGTCCTTACTAAGTTATTATGGTCTTTTGCTTTGCTGGCATCGGCACTCTAACCGACAGGTAAAACTCAGACATGACAAGAACCTCTTCTAGCAAAAGCTCCCTGCTCTCTATGGGTTACAAAGCAACCATTCTCAAAGCTAGGACTGGACTTCTTCTCATGAACCTTCTTGAAAATTGAATGAAAACTAAAATAGGCAGATTATTTTCACTTCTTGCAGAGAGAGGCCATCTCCTAAAGGAGTCATTGTTTTCTTCCAATCAGTCCAGTCAAAGCCTTCTTCCCCCACTGACTTAGAGGGGGTTGCATTTTGTTCAAAATGTCCCGTCCTGAGAAAAAATGCAACCCACAAATAGGGGGAAAAATCCTAACCTTTTTCTTTACCAAAAGGAAGTCTCAGATTTGAAACCAGCGGTTGCAGCTGAATTATTTTTATGAACTAACTAGACATCCTAATGAAATGTTACTAAAGCCAATCTGCAGTGCAAAGCAAATCATTCTGCTGTTACCAGTTCTATTCAAGTGTTCAGTGAAACACCCCAGTGCAAGCCTTCGTATCCCGAATGCAGTTTAGACAGACCACTGTATCTACTTCTCTTTCCTACTCCATCTATTTCCTTAGAATCATTCCCTCGTATTACCCATGTCTAGTGTTATGAAAGCACTCACTCTTGTTTCTCATCTTTAGTTGGTGCCCAGCTTTGTGAGACTCATAAGTAATAACCCACATTAATCTACCTTGACAACTAACTACAGCAGTCAATCATATTTGCCATCTGCCCATCTGGGAATGTTCATGTCAACTCATGGTTCACCTTCAGCTGAGACTGGTTATTATTATAAATTACTACTGTAATCTAATCTCATTGTTTTATCTCGCTGCCATTCTCAGATTCACCTCCATAGCATCCAAGACCCCTCCCCCCCCCAGTAATGATAATCCTTCCTTGTCTTACATTAATATCTCCTCTGAATATGAAGTTCAGTACTCTGGAAATAACTCGACTATAAATTAGCTTCATTTCTGTTTCTTCTGTCATCTTAGTATAATGACAGTCCCACATTTTAACAAACTGAAAGAGCAGAAATGAATATTGTAAATGGGCCAAAATACATACAATCTTTTCTGTTCCCTTTGTCCCCTTCATTATACGTAGGAAACCATAGTGAAAATAGAACCAATGTGGCATTAACTGCAACAGAACACTCTTTATAATTTTCCAGTGAATGTCTCTCAAAAATGTGAGTTTCTTTAGTGCTGAAATTCATTTGAACAAGGGTTTGCTTAGACCTGATGAGGTGATTGCAGGTATATTGGAATAAAAGCTGTGAATAAGTATGTGTAGTGAAGGTGTAAATTTCATCTAGCGCAGTAATATACATATAGCTCATACTTATTTTTCTATTGCTGATAAGATGTTCAGCACCATCTGTGACTCCAATCATGAGAACGGTTCTTTTCCCCAAAAAGCTTCAGGTGCAGGCTGTATAACTGTAGATCTGCTTAGTGGAGACAGTGTCAATTTGGTGTGTTAGCTGTATATATAGAAAGAGATCAATACTGTAGACAAGGTTTTGGGGGGTATTTTTTTTCTTTTTCTGTCAAGACTAAGGTTAAAAAAAAGATTATTAGTTCTTTCCTCCTTTCCTTCAGAAAAAAAAAAAAAAAGAAGTCATGTTTAAATTTTCCAGCGGATGCTTTATACTGTGATATTTTATGTTAGGTTGCCTCAGCCATGTCAAATGATACAAAGTTACATGATGTAATTATGGGGCTTGCATTGAGTTATCTCAATATGACATACCAGGCAGGCAACCTGCTTTAAAAGACATACTTTTCTGGAAACTGCAGATAATTTTCTCAGAGTGGAAAGCAGTTAATAGTGGGTGCCCCAGGTAATGGTATCAGAACTGATATTCTTTGGTATGTTTATTATTGATTTGGTGGATGAAATGGGCAAGTTAGCTGATAACAGAAATTTATTTAGGTGAATTAAAGCAACACCGAGTGGCAAGATTTCCAGAAGGATCTAATCAAATTGGTTGGCTGAGTAATACGATGATTATATGGTGATAAAACTGAAAGTATTATACTGAAAATAACAGTACTTTAATGCAGAAAAATGCAAAGTAAGACAAGTTGAAGGAAATCATTTAGCTTTCTAAATCTACGGATGGCTTCATAATTAGTCATGGTTGCTCAGAAAGTAGATTTAATAACAGACATTTTTGGATGCATGAATGATGCCCAATCCTGATATCAGTGGAGTCAATAACAAACTTATCTTTGATATCAGTATTAAAAAGGGGCTGGCCTGTGATTAATAGAAATGGCAATAGTTAGGATACAGATCTTCTGGGGTTTGCTTTAATGTCTTTACCTCCAACTGGCATCAATATATGTATGTGTGCACATCTGCATGTGTTAACGATTCTGGTGGTGGATGCTCAGTCAGTCATGAACATTGTAAAGGAAGGCCCCCATGTTTTCACTATTCTACAGACAGCAATAAATCCAGTGATGAATTACTGAGAGGATAAGAGCAAAAAATAAATAAAGAATACAATCTAACAAAGTCTGGACCACATTGTTGTCTCTAGCATGACTAGCGAACCAGAATGATAGTTGTGGACAGGCTGACTCACTAGCTCGTTCTTCCATTCCATACTAGTAGAGGAAAAGTGACCTACACTTCAGCTTCCCCATTTTGCTTTGTAATAATGAGCTGTAAGATTAACTGTAAAATGCTGGCTGAACGTCATGTTTTTTATTTGTTTGCAGTGGAGGAATAGCAGAGCTAACTGGTCAGGGATGAGGTATAACATGCCTTAAGATTTTTTTTAAAATCTCCAATATTGATGGATATGTCTATACCTACTCTCACATGGGCTGTTCATAGTTCTAATTCTGTTTTCATGCTGGCCCTCGTTTACTATTAAAAATGTCTAACATCTCTTTCAACTCATTGTTTCTTTTATTTAATCCTTGTTACTGCTATTGCTCTTGCACAGCTCCAGCTGCTCTCCGTTTCTCTTTTCACTCCCACAGCACTGAGAGTCAGCATGGTAAACATTGCTCTCACGTCATTTAATAGGAAAGGCATAGGCCATCTGGTTCTGCCAAGTTTTCCAGGGAAGCAGCAGAAAAGGATACCCAAATGATAGCAGAATTATTTTGCTGATGTTTGTGTCTTCACTCTCCCAGTAGTGCAGGTGAAAGTAAAATATTCACTGTTGATCATGATGTTCAGAGTATGCTCATGACTGAGTCAGGTTCATGGCAATGAAATGACAAGGGAAAGAGGAAGACGGGGGTGACACCAGCAGATGTCAAGAGACAGGTAAAGAGAATATTTTGTAGGGTGTTTAATCCTACACTTTAGGAGTACTTAATCAGAATTACTTGGAAGAACTTATCTTTTAAGGGGCTTCCTCTCCCAGCCTCTTATTTGTTCTCAAAATAGTCTTGCACAAATAATAATTGTGTGCCTAATTTTGCATGTGCAGTCATTCACATGCTTGGTAATGATACATAGCTGATGAAAACGGTATTTTTGCAAAGCAGGTACCTTTTGTACACACAATTCCATCTTTGCTTCTATCAACCTTAGTGCCTTGAACATGAAAATAGGCAATCTCCTTTCGTATGACTGCCTTCTTGACTTAAAAAAAAAAAACAATGTTCATCAAAAACTGTGTTTCTCCCTTTATTTCTACATAACTGAGAAGGCACTGCTAAAGATCCTGAAATAAAAAAAATGCATGTAGAAAGATATAAACATTAGTGACTATAATCTAGTTGAGCTTTTGGCTTAGTCTAAAATGAGACAAAAATGGATCAAATGGACAGCTGAATTTCAGCTGATCTTATTTCAGGAAAATGTGAGAGAAATCAGTGATGGGAAAATGCAGAAAGGAAATAGAAAGTGTTGAAGGATAAATGAAGGTATTTCATCTGGCAACAAATGCACTCAGACTGAAAAAAAATGACCCAGTATAGATGAAAAATAAAGGGTCAGAAAGAGACATCTGTAATGTGTGAAATATCAAAAGCAAAGGAGAACTGGGAAGATTAAAGAATAAAGTAAAGTAAGTGGAGAAACACCTGATAAGAAACATAAAGATGGAAAAGGAAAAGTACAGTTCAGGAGTTTAAGATAAATAAAATATGTTTCAGATAATACATTAAAAAAACCAAAGTCATTGAAGGAGACTGGAAAGCAATGCACAGTTTAAAAGTGTCTTTCATGTCAAACATGTGCGGTAAAAATAGTACATAAAAATACAATAGAAAAATGCTTAACAAATCCAGTCCTGTTTTCACAACTAAACCTATGCAAAATAAGCAAACATGCAATTTTATTTGTTGCTGTTTAAAGTCCATAAGGCCCCAGCCCTTTAATGTGGCTGTCAAAAGTAAGTTTAGTAATTTGTGCAAATGGTGAACATAAACTTTTGCAATTAAAATGAGTCAGGCAATATGACAAGATCCAAAATGAAGGAGGGAGTTGGCTCATAAAAGGAATGGATAGATAAATGGTAAAAAGTAAGATTAGAAGTTTTATTTGCCCTGTTGTTCTTAAAAAATTATAAGGAGCCAGATACAAGGAAAAAGAAGCACTGGACAAACCAATACTATGCTATAGTGATCTAGGTATTAAAACACCTGAGAACAGATAACATCCCTCTGCTAAATTAGATTTAGTGTAGCATTCTGAAAAAGGAGACGTGCAAGGCAAGAAGGCATTTAGAAGCAGGTTTTCTTCTTCTGTCGGTCAGAAATAACTCCATGTTTCAGACCCATATGGAAAAGTTACGGAAAAAACAAATTTGTAATAATTAAATATTTAAGCTGGATTTCAGTGATGGTTGCAATAACTAAGGACATAGTATGAGAACATCCAGAAAGATGTTTAGCAAAAGGACAGAAATATTGGATTTTTTTCAAAGGGAATAATTGATATAGTAGAATACAGAGATGCAATCTACCTTGTGCAGCCAGAAAGGGAACAGGCAGAAAAAACAGGTTTCAGCAGAAAACGTGGTATAGTGTCAAATATGGAATTTTAGACCCTGAACTTCCTGACCCCTCCAAACATCTCTAAGCCTTGTCTCTTTTTAAAATGGTTGTGTGCAAGTTTCCTGGGAGTTTAGTCATATGAATACTTTTATATCAAGTGAACATGTTCAGTAGGGCATACAGTGAAATACACAACACTTGTTTCTCAGTTCTTGGATTTAGGGAGCTCCTAGTAGCCTGGAACACAGCAGCAAAGGACTATGGGATTTCTTATTGTAAACACTAGCCAGAACCTTTTTATTTTCCTCTCGATAAACACGACTTTATTATCATTAACATCCATTGCTGGGGTTCTTGTAACTTTCCTTGACATGTTTATAAATATTTGACTAACTAAATTGTCCCAGTCTCTCTGATAAAAATAACTAAATGGATTCTTCTGGTAGGAGAAAAAAGCTAAATACCTTATGCTTTTCCCTGTAGGCAGTAAGAATATTGTTCTTAGCGGGCCTCATTCTAAGTCACAGCTGTCTGCCTTGCAGCCTATAAGGGGATATATCTGCAGCCCCTGGGCTCCACACTCCTCCTCCCTGTGCTTTCTGCCCCAGGATGGTGTGGAGTGTAGCAGCATGTCCTGCTCCCCTGGGGATCTGGGTGCCTGTGTGCACGGCACTGTGCAGGGGCAGTACCTGCGTTTGGTACAATTTGGTGCAGCACAGTGGTCAGGAGGGGAAGCATTTGCATTCAGCCCAAGGATCATCTGGCCCAGTGCTGGTGTTGTCCATGCAGCTTGCAGCCCCCAGGCATCTGCAAGTTGTGTAAGCCTGCTCTAAATTATTCTTGAGGTCTGCCACCCCTGTAGGCAAGAAAAGTCCAGGTGAGTAAAAGCCACCTTTCCTCTTCCCCCCCTCCTTGTAGCTGGGCCAAATGGAACGCTGAAGATCGGGACCTAGACGAGGTCTGCAGCAGAGCCTGTAGGGAATAGCCGTCTGCCATGCTGTAGACACCAGGCTACTTTGTTATAGAAGCTGGGATGCTTTGTTTCATGCCTATGGTAGAAAAACTGGTTTTGTCAAGCTGTATTAAATTGAAGCTGATTTTTTCTTCTAGTATTGCAAATCAGTTCATTGTATCGTTCTGTCCTCAAGCCTCAGAGATCTAGAGATACATTTAATGACTGCATCAGCATTCAAGTTGAGACAGATGATCTCTTTCTTTCAGCTAGGCCTATTTGTTGTGCAAAATGTTAGGCCTTGAGCCACCCAGAAAACTATAAGCCTTCCTCAATTTTCATCTGAAAAAGGAGATGAGATCTTGTTTCTCATTCAAATCAGGCATTTTACTTCAGATTTTCCTAATAGGGATCTAACATGCGTGGTCACAATGTTCAGCTAAGGCTCAGGGGTAAGCAAGACAACTTACCCAGGAAACCCTGGGTAGATATGCCATATTTGGATATACTATATGACACTCTTACCATGTAGGAAAATATGTTGTGGAATATCAAACCACAAAGAATTATGGGTGGTCATATGGCTAGCCTGGTACAATTAAGTGCATATCTACATAGCAAAATAAAGAAAACCTAACCAAAGCACATGCCTACTAACAGACTGGCACACATTTAAGATTCATCATTTATTAAGTGAATATTAAGAATACATTAATATCATTTTTCCACTTAATTTTTTTTTTTTACAGAGGCAGTCGGAAGGTGCCAGATTTACTACTGTAGACTTTATGCTATTGCATAATGGCATGTAAATTAAGGGTGGCTTTCTTTTCATATATGGTGATTTAAGAAAGGTTTTGAAGCGTCATTGAGTTTGATTGCTCACATTATATCTTATTAATGAAATTTTACAGGCTGGCAATAAATATGACTTTTCCATAGATTGTGTAGGATCTTCTAAGTTCATTTCCTGTTTCTCAGCTATATCAGGGTATTGCTTTCTTTAGAATTCACTAGAATTTATAGCTCTCTTAGAAGAATGCTGATTTATCAAGAGACATAAATCTATAACTTTATAGAAAAAGGGACCAAAAAAGAATTAAAAAAATAAAAATAATAATTCTTCATTATTTCATCTACATCGGTTCATATAAAGACACTTGTACATTTGTGGGAAACATTTGATTTCACACAGAGTGGAGGTGGCGTCTTCTTACATGACGATTTGGCGATTTCATATGATCTTTTAGGATGTTCTACAGTCTTGTAGTAATTCTGGGTACAAAAAAGAGAGGCTTTTTTAAGTTTCTGTCCAAATTATCAATATTGAATTTCCTGTCTTCATACTGATAAATCAGGTAAATATTTTACCTTTATCTACTACCCCTAGATTTTGTTGGATATTCATACATATCACTAGTAAAATGTTTTCACATCTGAAGAAACACTGGTAAAAAAATTCTGCACAAAGATACTGCAAAAATAACTTATTTTTTTGAACAGGAGAAGGTAGGGCAGAGTGACACCTTAGAGACTAATTGGTTCAGAGACATAAGGCTTTCGTAGGCAACCACACACTTTGTCAAATACTGTCAGAAGCTGTCAACTATGACTTCTTATGTATTTCTGAATGAGTTTGCCTCTATGGGTACATATAAGCATTACATTTTGATTGCCCTAACCAAAGTTAGGGCAATCAAAATTCCCTGGTGTGCAAGCATTCACAGGACTTAATTTGCTTTAGAAATGGAACACCTAATTACTATGTGCCAACTCCTGCCTCAAAGCCACCCCCCTATATGAACTCCCCAGCTCTTCTCTGCCCCTCCCCCATTTAATTGCCACTGGCTGCCCATACCTCTTCCCAGCTTGCATGTGCTACTCCTGTTTCAGGTTTAGGCTGCTTAAAATAAGCCACCTAAAGCTAGCCTGGGTAACACCCTATGGGGCCACTTTCCCCTGTCTTCCGCTTGAATTCAGCCTAAAACAACTAACTATTTCTCTCTATGTCTGAATAGCAGTATGGACTCATTATTAAGGTAGATGAATGATATTATGGAGGTTTCATTCATAGTAATTAGAGTGGTGATCAAAAGATGAAGAACTATATGCTTCTGGGATTTACATCAGTGGTTTTAGGGAATCTACACTTCTTAAACCTTAAGACTTAACCCTTTGGCTTACTCCCAGCATAGACACCTGGAAAAGAGAGTCATTTGGAAAATGTTATGTGAGGTGCACATTTTCTCATAAAGTACATTGTTATCATCTTTATTGCCTAACAGAAGGTCAGCTAGTCTCCCATTTTCTTTAAAAGCTTTTATATAAGGCCCATCTGTTTTGAAACTACTCTGAGTAGCCAGAGGACAAGCAGAGTCTACCGCATCACATAACAGCATGTGTTCATTCAAGTAAAACCAACAGAGGGTGTTTTAGCTATTCTGGATTTCTTGTTTATTTAATATCAGTCACCTATTCTCAGGATTCATCCAAAATAGATGGCTACCCCTCTATCTAGACCCTTCATTTAATATTCTGGATTGGCTCAATAGACAAACTATAAAAATCTGGTAAACACACATGCAAACACATATACACCGGTGTCCTTTGCGAGCACACATGCATGCAATTATGGGCAAACAATGTGATAAGGATAGAAAAAATAAGCTCAGGAACCCTTTGCAGTTTATTTAAAGTTCACTAAGCTGCAATGTATTGTTTTAAATACTCCCTCCCTATGTTTCCTTTCCCATGTGTTCTGACTGATCTATTTGAGATTTTACCATATTATGGGAATAAATATAAAGAGCAACAATTTGGGACTATTTTACTTTCTTAAATTGTGATATGAGGCCCTTTAGGAACCTAGTGCGGGCAAGTTAAAAATTATGTGAAATGCAATAGTCTCCAGTGTTTGGAGAGGGGCAGAATGCTATGTAAATTTTGGACCAGAGTTCATATGCAATTCTAGTGGGGAGACATCTGTTCTCTTAGCACACAATTTCTTAGCCTTGCCAATGTGAATTGTCCTGTCTAACGAGATATTAACAGTCCACGCTGCACAAGTCAACTTTAAATTGCATTAACAGATGCAGCAGAGTGCTTTGAAAGTTTTATGTAGCTACATATATATGAGAGAGAAAATATATATAGCCATTCAGTTACTTGTTTTTATATTCCCAACACTCCCTGTGTTAATTTCTACTCCTTAAATCATATAGATGCTGTAGACAAACCCATACTGTTTTCCCATGTGTTCTTCTGCAGCCCCATACATTTTGAACTGCTTGGCTAGGTTTGTTCTTTTTATTTGTGGTGTAAATTAGCATCATTGTCTCTGAGAGGAGCTGGGGGGGGTGCAAACCCAGACCTGGCTTACCACTGTGTTTCTCAGTTTGGTACTTGCAAACAGAAGAGGGCAGAGTGAATACAAGGGCAGCCCTCCTCACTCATGACAGGGAAGCAGTGTAGATTTAGGCTTAACCTGCTATTTTAGTAGCATATCTCAGCCCCCGCCCTCCCCAGTCTTGCTTTTGCTCTCTCTCTCTTTTTTTTCCCTTTCCTCTCTCTGCCTTCCATTTTCATTTTCTAGGAGCAGGCAGGACACATCTGCTTGGTTGCTATTACTAGTGTGTTTCCACAGTATTCAACTCACTGTTCTTCCTGGGGGAAAATATATTGAACAGTGGATAGGCTGGAGCACTATTTATTTGTTTTGGATACAAAATAAATTTTAATAATGAAAGAATTAAAGGGAGCTATCTGAAACATTTTAATTCAGCAAAGCAATAAGAATAAGAAATGCACAAGCTCCTTTTCCAAAGTAGGTAAGATTTCATTAGTTCCTGACCTGCAAGTGATCTATTTTTCTATCCACACTGAGTTGCTTACCCATGATAGCTTGATGGTGCTGAGTGATGTCTAGAGGCATTAAAAGTCTTCAGCATTATAGAACCCTGACTTCTCCCCTCAGTGCCAATAGCCTTTTTTCCATTTTATGACTAGTTACAAGTTGTATTTCTTCTAGAGTTAAGTATTTTGTAATGAGTTATTTTCTTTTCTCATGAATTTTGCAGCTTTTTCAGTTTGTAGATAATCCTTGAACAAATCATATTTCCCCCGCTTTGCATGTAAGTATACTCTTTGCAAATAATAACTCACCGAATCATTTTTAGGACTGCTGGGAAGTGGTTTGGAGCCTACTACCTTTTTTTCTATATTTTCTTATATGCCTCATTTAACACTCCAAAACTAACAGCACACTTTCCATTGATTTCAAAGGATTTGGGATCTAGCCTAATTCTATGACCTTAAGAGAATTCAACCCTTGACTTTTCTAATTCTGATTAACTACATTAAGTCTAGTCAGAATTAAAAAAAGCCAAGGGTTGTATTCTCTTAGGGTCATAGAAATAGGGCTGGAATGGAAACCGTGAAGTCATCTAGCCCAGCCTCCTGCTCAGGGCAGGATCATCCCTGTCTAAAGTAGCCTATTCAAATGTCTGTCTGATGTGCTCTTGAAATTTTCAAGGGATGTAGATTTCTAGCTAGCCATTTCTTAATAGAGATGGAGAGACTGTAGGGTAACCTTTAATTGCAGCTGCTGTGCCACATCTGTTCTGTGAAGAAACATGCATCCTGATCATGAATTTTGGTCAACATTGTGCATGCTTCAGAAGTGGTAAGGTCATGAGTTCAAGGTCAATAAAAGTAATGCCATGGGCTTCAGGCCTTACATCCAACCACAACAGAAAGATACATACTATTATGTTAATATCCTAATTATGATAATAGTAGAGAATATCATTCTGGTGTGTTCATATGGTACTAGCTTGTTTTGCTTTAAAATCAAATTAATTGTTTTGTGTTTTCCCTGTTATATGATCACCAGATAAGTCAGTTTGTTTCGATTACCACTTTGAAGGTAATTAAAAGAAGATAATCACAGTGTAGCATAGACAAGTACCCAAACATGATTGACTAAGTTGGGTAGTGAGGTGTGTGAGGAACATACTGAGTAGTATCTTAATTACTGCCATATATGCATCTGCCAGTGCCCTATCCTGCCTTTTATGAGCACCGTAAATATATTTTAATCACACTGGATGTTTTAGGTTTATAAAGGAGATAGAATTGGGACTATAATATGTAAAATTTCTGAGAATGTGTAGTTAAACACATAGACATTCATGGCTTCTTTTTCTATAACCTATGGAAAAGTTTCAGTTGGTACAAGAACTTGTATTTCTCAAATAAATAGGAAAATAACTGTAATTTGTAGCTGAATAATCATTAAGGGTGTGCAAAGTGGGCTGTATTTGATTTGGATTCAGATTCGGGGGACAGTGATTCAATTAGTTGATTTGGATTAGTGTTCCAATTTGATTCGGCCAAATCCAAATCTGAAGATTTAATTCTAATTCAGAGAATCAGCAATTTGGTCATAGACACAGCTTTATATGTTTTTCTACGTATGTCAAGGTACCAGGTGTGGCTCATGAATTCTGAGATGGTGGGGTGGATGAAGTATCCCTCAAGAGTGCAGGGGACCACCCCTCCATGTGCTCGGCAGTGAACCGAGAAGTGGGCTGGAAGTGTTCACTTCCAGGTCTGCTGCCGAGCACCTAGGGGACCCCCCATGGCTTCCTGGTTCAGTGATTGGCTGTGGGGGGGACCCTGGGTGACCCTCAGGCTCACGAGGGACCAGTCACTGAGCTGGGGACAAGGGGAGGGGTCCTCTGCACACTCTGCAGTGGACCCGGAAGTGAACTGGAAGTGCTTCTCCTGCACTTCTTGGTCCACTGCTGAGCTCCCGTGGGATGCTCCATCTGCCCCACCATCTCAGCATTCATGCGTGGCTTAGTATCTTGAGGTATATAGAAAAAACATAAAGCTGTGTCTGTGTCTGAATCATTGAATCACTCCAGATAGAATCGGAGGCTTCAGAGAGATTAATGGGTCTCCTGATTCAGTTTGGATTCAGAGATTCGGCTGCTGAATGGGGCCCAAATCTCCACCAAATCAAATCAGTGACCGAAGCTTCACACAGCCCTAATAATCATACTGATCCTACTTGGAGGAAATATTAAATTATTTCCTAGGAGGAGGATTAAAGAGGAGGATAAGACCATCTCTAAGATCAGAATTGAACCTATCTCAACCCTTAAGTCTCCTTGCATCAGTGCAAACTTTCTGTCTAAGGCTTACACTATATTCAGTGATGCTCAGGACAGATGGAAATTAATTTCTTTTTTAAGGCAATATGCCTACTGAATTTTGTTTCTGATAGGTATTATTGGATAGTAACATTTCTATTGAAAAAATCTTTAAACTATTGAATTCTAAAGGCTTGAAGGGAAGCAACAGCAACTACCTACAATAATTTCACTGGTCAAATTAATTTTTGTTCATTGTATTAAAATTTGAGTATTGATAATATGGGATTCTAGCTATCCTTATATGCCTGTGACTATGTGAGAGAGAAAATTGGTTGCTATTATGTTCCCAGAGGTGGCTTGAGAAATGTGATATGTTTACACTTGGCTCTTGATATTTTTGATTTAATGAAAGGATTTTATCTCTTTTTATGCTGAATCAATGCTAATACTAATAAGAACCATTAAAATATGTGCATTCTTTCTATTGCCATTTTTCCTGTATTATGTTTGGGGGAAAATCAATATACAGAAAATCGCATATATATCTCTAATACATACAGCATAAATACTCCATTAGCTATTTAGTTTTCTTTAAAATATATAATATTGTCCATTTTCTTTTCTTATGCTAGTCTTAATGGCCCATGCAAATTTAAGGAGATGTTTTCCTATCTACTTCTAGTAGTTTCCAATTACTGATGTTCAAAATATACTGAAAGTAATTAAGATAGTCACCAAGAAACCCAACAGTAGAATGGCAGTTCAACATTTTGATAATAAATTTACATTGGATAATAGCCAAGACATTTAATAGAATGCTCCAAGAAATTGCCTTTAGAGGATTTAGAATAAATTGGATGATGCTGCATCTCAAAGGGTGCTGTAAAGTAGCTTGACTATGAGTGAAGTGTAGAAGTCAGGGTAGAGATGCACCTTAAATATTAACTGAATCAGAGAGGAATAAGCTTTCAGGAGCAAAAGCTCACTTCATCAAATTTAAGTTAACTCTTGCTCAGGAAAGTCTATGCATCTCTGATTCAGTTAGTCTGTAAGATGTATCTCTACCCTGCCTTTTTCTTGACTTAGATAGTTTGCCAAGTTCACCTTATCCCTGCTCATAAAGTGGAAAAGTTATCTTCTAAATGATTGCACGTGTGCACTGTTGTAATAATGTTTGTTAAACTCTTCCCGTCCTCCCTAGGTGACTAGTAGGTAAGGCATACTGAATTTATACTTTAAACAGCCCTACAGTGACTGGTAAAATGTACTCATGCTAGTTTCTAAATCAGATCAGATTTCCCAGTTCAGCATAAATGGTAGAAAAACCAAGTTGGATGTACAACCCAGATTTCAGATTGGCGAATAGTAGGGATGTACAAAACAATACTGTTTTGTTTCGACATCCATTTTGCCATTTCAATACGGCAGTGTTTCATTTTGAGTTTCATTTTGTTTTGTAAGCACTGTTCCTTTTTGTCAAAACTATTTTGATGTTTCACTGAGAAGCTGTAATGGGGAAGTACAAAACTGCCTATAACTGTCATTTTTGGCAGATTTAGATTAAAACAGCAGACATGGTAGCCCCTTCTGAGGGCGGGGAGCCTGCCAAGTTTCCAGGAGATAGTTGCAGGGGTTTCTGGGGAACTCAACCTCAAATTCTTGAAAGAAAAACTCATGTCACTTGTAAGTGTGAAGGCACAGAGGGGTGACACAATAGCAGGTATGGTAGCCCCTGCTAAGGGCATGAATCTTGCCAAGTTTCAAAGAGATAGTTGCAGGAGTTTCTGGGAATCTGCACCTCATGATGCTGACAAGCAAAATTCATGCCATGTGTATATTAAGGCAAAGTAGAGTGAAAATTGCAGACATGGTAGCCCCCGCTCAAGGCCATGAAACCTGCCAGCTTTCAAGGAGGTAGGTGGAGGGGTGTCTGGGAAATTGCACCTTAGGCTGCTGATGTGCAAAACTCATGACATTGGTGACACTGCATGTGTGTTAAAGCATGCCTTCACTGGTGCTGGGGCCTCTACACAACATGGTAGTGTACCTCAATGAGGTCTCCACCCCTGTTACAGCCTCAATCCAGTCCACCACTTTGAATAACAACAGATCATGATTACTTAGTGAGCAGCAGCACAGTAGCACCAGCAGCACCTCAGGCAGCCAGCCAAACTGTCACAGACTAGAGCCTTTCTGTCCTCTCCTGCAGAAGCTTCTTCTCCAGCAGCTGCCAGAGAAGTCTCCCTGGGGCTTAGATGTACCCAGGACCCTGTGCCCTTTCAGGCAGCTGACTGGGGACAGGTGCTAGGAGTGTTCGTCTAAGGACATGGCACTGGCAGCAAGGTCCTTTGGGTCAATCTAATCTGGTATTTTTTAGCAGACCAAGTGAATAGTTATAGAAATATATCTTAGCAAAATTTTGTGTTCAAAAACCCTTCTTCAGGCTGAGGAAGCACTTGCAGTTTGTGTGTGTGCTGTTCCTGGATGGAAGGAATAGTAAAGAAGTCAGAGGCTGGCATGCAAGAAAGCCAGTCAGTGAAACTGGAAATGGAGGCATCAGGGGGTGTAGGACAGGCTGGTGTGGCAGGGCTGAGGGGAGGAGGGGGTTGTAGCTGTGAAGGTAAAAGTGAAGAGGCACCTGGGGAGTCAGATGTCTGGCAGGTTGTAGTGTCTATATTGAGTCCATTGGTTTCTGTACCTACTTCCTAGGTAGGCTAATGAAGTTCAGCTCATAGGCTCATCTGTGAAAAGTGGTTTGTAAATTCGAACAAGCACTGAACCTTACTAACCTCATCACCAGAAGCCAACTTTCTACAGCCCAAAACACACCAAATGGATCCAGACCATGCCGTGACAAGGCATGCAAAACCTGCCAACAATATCTACATTATGGAGATAACTTCAGAGTGCAAAACATATTTCCATCAGGGCACTGAATGCCCTGATGGAAAATATGTGGAGACACCAAGCAACAACTGTGCACCAGAATGAGTGGACATTGAAAATGTATCAAAGACAACAACAGAACACCACCTTCACAGATGAACCTGTGAACTGCACTTCATCAACCTCCTAGGTGTAGAAATTCATGGACTCAGTATAGACATTGGAATTCTGACACACTACAACCTGCCAGACATCTGACTCCCCAGGTGCATCTCCACTTTTATCTGTGCTGCTACATCCCCCTCCCCTGCACCCCAGCCTGTCCCTCACCCCCTGACACCTCCATTTCCATTTTTACTGACTGGCTTTCTTGCTTGCATTGCATGCCAGACTCTGGCTTCTTTACTATTCCTTCCATCCAGGAACAGGACACACACCAGCTGAAGATGCTCGCTCAGCCTAACAAAGGGTTTTTCAATATGCATCCCAGGCAGCTAAGCTGAGCATACCTGGAGCCTCACAACTCCAATGCAACAAACAAGCCTCAGGCCTGTCAAAGATGTGATAGGTCTGGGCTTTTCCCAGCCAGGACTGTGTGTGTGGTGGCTGGAGGTTATGGCACCTCCTATCCAAGGAGGTGTGGTGGGGTGTCACTACATCACCAGCAATACTGAACACCCTCTCACTTGGAACAGTGGTTGGTGGAGAGGACAGGTGTTCCCAGCCAACCATGGTCAAATCTGCCCACAGCTGGCTACAGCCTACCCAGTAGGCCAAGGGGTCGCACAGCAGCGGCTCCACATCCTTGGTGAGATAGGCAGCTACCAAGGCCTGAGTGCTAGCTGCCTGATGGTGGGGCCTGGTGCCTCTAGACCCCACCATGAAAGCCATGTCCATGCGATTGGAACATGAACAGGTGGGATTTGCGGTGGCGGAGTCTGAGTGGTTTCAAATAAAGTAGATTTATTAACTTACGCTTTGTGGAGCATAGGCAGAGAAGCTTTTTCAGTTACAGTATTGAAAACAATGAGCAACAAACAACAAAGGGGTCTATTGGCCCACGGGGTTCACTAGTGAGCCCTTGCTTTCTACCCCCTGAGGGATAGGTGCGGCTGCTCAATAGCTAGTCCCAGGGCTGGTCAACAGCTCATTAATCAGGAAAATGAACAGCAAAACGAAACTGTAACACGATGAATGAATGATGTGAATGTCGTGACACCAGTCCAACCAGACAAACAGATGACCGGAGATGGAAGCCGAGTTTGGAAGCCGAGATGTGATGAAGTGGAGATGCAGTTAAAGCCAGTAGGGATGATCCAGATCATGATCGATGATCAGTGCCAAAGGTAAGTCAGAAGCCAGGAGATTGGTATAGCAGAAATAGGAACGGAACGAGATCAAGAACGACACGAAACGCCAAGCAAAGAAGGAGACCAACGGGCTGAGGAGCCCTACTGAGGAACAGTACCTGAAACGACAGCTTCTGTTCCCAGTCAAGCGGGTCTCCCCCAGTTGTGAGACAGTCTCTGCTGAGAGCAGTCTCTGTACTCACACTGGGTCCGATCTCTCCCTGTCTCCCCTTGAGGGAGGGGTCTCACAAGGTTTTATAGCAGCCCCCTTAGCCAATCAGGGCGCTTAGTTGTTAGAATTTTCTGGATCAATGATGTCAGGCTCTTAAAGAACTGAGCATGTGTATTTCAACCCCTGTGTATCAACTGAGTATGAGTCAGCAGAGAAAGTAGGTCATGCTGGTTGACAGTCCCTCAGGTCACCCAGGGGACATGTCCTGGGCACACTGTGGAGATTTCCATTCAGGGCCTGGCTGCACATGTCAGCTTCAATCCTCTGTATTGGCAGCATAAACTTAAGATTTTGTTCTCACACATTCCAGTGAAGGAGACCTGGCTCTAGGGGAAATTTGGGGGGTGTGGAGCACAAACTCAAATGATTCCCCATCCTTCCCCAGAATTTCCTTTGTTAGGGCACTCAGATCCATATCCAGCTCCAGCTCTTCCTCTCGCACTGGAAGGCTCAGCATAGGAAGTGAAATGGGGATGAAGGAGACTGTCATGCTGGTGCTGCTGGTTGTTGTCATGGTGGGAGGCGGGGATGCAGGCTCAGCCACCAGCAGTGGCACTGGCACTACTCCCCTCTCCTTGCTTCCTGTACTAGTGGAAGCCTCATGTCTGCTTGTTGTAGCAAAGAGGCTGTGTCTCTGCTTGAGGGGGGAACTTACACCTCTCCCTCTGCACCCTCTTCCATCCCTCCCTGAAGGCTGGCCCACCTCCCTTTCCAGCACACTTCATGGTGTGTTTCAGTGTCTTGTCTTTTTAAAAATATATAAATGTATATGTGTGTTTTCCTATATAAATTCTATATTATAATATGGAATATAAGTATGAAATTGAAAATAATCAATCAATGAATATAATAAAAAAAAAAAAGGGAATAGAATGAAAGCAAAAGGCAGTTAGGGAATCCCACTTGCTAGGCTAGCAAGTAGGAAATCAATGGTAGTAGCCTTTGTTGTCTAACACTGTTAAGCTTCTGAAAGATAGCTCAGTAACTGACCCCAAGGCAGAAAGCAAGTCAGTTCAAACAATGCTGCCTTTTATGCTGTTTTTTTTCATCCCTCCCCCAGAGCACTGGGATTGGAAGGGACTTCAGGGAAGGATCACAGTCACTGGCCAGCTACACAGTCAATATGAGAGCCGTCCTTCCCCGCCGTCCCCTTTCCTCTCCTTACTTTCTGTTTCCCTGCAGGCAAGCCCAGCTTCAGCTTCAAAATTCAAAATATTTTGAAGCTTTTGAAATCTTTTACTGCCCTTGTTTCATTCTGAGGCTGTTTCAAAATCCTTCATTTTGTTTCCATTTTGCTGTTTTGAGCTCAAAATTAGTCCAAACAGACGGTGACATTTCTCACAACCCTAATGAATAGGCAATATATTCCTGAGATGCTGGACCATTCAGACAAGCATTAGCAGATTCTGTTTCTTTGGGGTGTATCAATATAGACTATGACTTTGACCTCCATGCCCACAACATTTCAACATTTAATATGTCATACCCTAGAGCACACCCATCTCATATACCATCACCTATCTAGATGATATGGCCATTTATATCTGTGATGGGGAGACCCACCTTAGAACAAGTTCCAGCCATCTTTAAATATGAATGCAGGCTGCTACTCTGATGGCAAAACTAGATAAATGTAGGATCAGGAAGAAGGCAATGCAATTTTGGATTTGTTTCAGGGAAGGACAAGCTCTAGTTATGTGTTTATAATGTTAATATCTTAAAAATCAGCTCAGCCCAAATGAACAAAACACAGGTTAGAGATTCCTAAAGCCCATGTGGTTATTGCTACAGATTTATGCCAGGATTCTGCATAATAGTGGTTTCCATTCCCATCAGACCTTATTATGATAGTGACCCTAGGAATGTCTGCAGATCCAAGAAAGGTCTTTTGGATGTTAAGACTGCATGTGTCCATGAGCCTGGGTTTCTAGAAAGAACAAATTGAAGGGAGGCCTACATCACAGTGTTATCACAGAAGATAAAATTGGAGGGAAAAGAGCAGGAGTCATACCTCAGCCAAAAGCTGTTTTCTCGGGATTAGAAAAAAAGGAGATTTGGCCATGAAGGCTGCCTATGCACGCACTCATTCACATCTTAATTAGAAGGCATCAGAGAAAAATCAGTTAAACAAGTCTGCTCCATGTTATAATTCAAATGCTTCAGCATGGCTGCATCATCACCTATATTAAGCCCCCATGGATTTTAAAATGGATGTGGTAGCACTTTATCTAAACCTTTTTGAATAAGCTTTAGATAAAATATCCCACAGCCATTTTAAAATATGTGAGGGCTTAATACACATAACAGTAAGCCATTTTAATTAGAGCTGCTAATAAAAATGTCCCACCCCCGAGCACGTGTATAGGCAGCCGAAGTAGGCTGTAGATATATTCTATTATCTCACTGGAAACTCCTTAACTTGGCTGTTGATTATGCCCTCTTAAGATGCTATGAAAGACACATCTCCCCTCCCTTCCCAGTTTATTTGATTGTATCTATCTCTTAATCTACATTCTTTCCATGTGAAGTATAGGTCCAGAGTAACTCATGAGATACCAACAACTTTATCCTAAGTTGTGGGAGAACATACAGCAGCCCCTGTTTCCTCAGGTACCAAATCAAGGCAGAGTCTGTGAGATGGTTTATACAAACCTCATGCTGATCAATGCAGTAGTAGTGAGGTATTGTAGACTTAATCAGACCCAACTTGTCCATCTGTGAGAGGTATCAGATCTAAGCACCAAAGTTATACATAGCCCAGTTTTGGTGGTTGACCAGGGAGGACAAAAACCTTTCAGACCTAAGCAGCTGTAGAAGAGCTGGATGAAGTGTCATGATTATTGACGACAACTCATTAGCTCCCTCCCTGAGGGAACAGAGGATCAGACACTGAATTAATTCTTTTGCACTATTAATACAGACTTGCCTTATTTGGGTCATTTTCTACCAGGGACTTGCTGAAGGAAGATGGCCCACAATCTTCTGTTAATTAATTTGTCATTGGCTGCCTTTTGATTGATAACACAGAAAAAGATAGATTTTTTACCACACATAGGTAGAACCCTTAGGGCATGCACGTGCCTCTTTCCCTGCCTCAAACCCCATTGAGGTAGGGCAAGAGGCACATGTAGGAATGAAAAAAAGTTCCCCATCCTGCAAGTTAGAAATTTAGATCCCTGGATATCCACCCACCCCAGCCAGGCCCAGCCAACAGTGACAGGACCTGGCATAGCATGCAATTCCTGCCACCTGGCTGGGCCCTTCCTATAGCAGCAGGACTTGGCCTGGCATACGAAGACCGTGTGGAGCCGAGCCGGGCCTTTCCAGCCCTGGGGCTGCTCATGCCACCTGGCTGCATGAGTGGCCCCAGGGCCTGCAGGATTCAGGCCAGGTCGTGCTGCTATAGGAAGGGCCAGCCAGGAAGCAGAACCCAGCTGGGCCTGGCACATGGAGTCTGCATGCTGTGACAGGACTTGTTGCCATGGGCCTGGCCCAGCCAGGCGGCAGAGGGTTCCCAGGACCCGGCTGGGCCTGGCACATGGTCCTCATGTGCCACACTGGGTCCTGTCACCATGGGCCTGGCTCAGCGTGGCTGGGCAGCAAAGCAGCCCCAAGGGTGGCAGGACCCAGCTGGGCATGGTATGCAGTCCCCACATGCCGCACTGGGTTGTGCCACCATGAGACCAGCTCAGCTGGGTGGCAGGAGGAGCCTCAGGGCCAGCAGGACCTGGCTGGGCTCAGTGCATAGTCCCCCCGCTGCTGCTGTGAAAGGTCAGTTACTGGCTCTGGGCAGGGGGGCTGGGGCCCTCCAAGGTGGAACTGGGATCCTGAGGGGGGGGCCCTCCAGGGTGCCTGAGACCCTGGGCAGGGGGGCTGGGGCCCTGTGGGGGATAGGGACTGGTCCTCCAGGGGTGAGCTGGGGCCCTGTGCCATTCCATGTGCTTTGGGGGTGGGGCTGAACCCTGTGGGGGCCAGGGGACCCATCCCTTCTGAGCAGCCTTGCCACAACGTCCCCCACACCCACTGTCCCCCCAGCAATTGCCCCACAACTACCCACATACCCAACTACATCCCTCCACACACCCACCCACCTACCCCAACACCCCTTCTCACACCCTTCCTGCAAACACCACATTCCCCCCATCACACCCCCATCATGTGTGAAGAAAACAAAAAGTACACATCAATACATATAGGTATTTAGAATTTATTTTTTCATGATGACAGAGACACTGGTAGGCTTCCAGATTGTTTTAACATTGTAAACATACCAATAAAGCATTGCCCAACTGATTTCTGTCTCTCTATCTCTCTCTCTAGATATGTGTGTCTCTGTGTGTGCATGTAGAGTGGGTTTTTTTGTTTTAACTGTGGAAGAACATGGATTTTGGGGTATTTTTAAAAATGGATTTGGGATGCTGCTGCCGCAGTGTGGCTGGCACAAGGGGTATTGTCCCCAGGTACCAATTGGCTAGGCCCCAGAAGCTCTTGAGAGCAAGTAGCCCTGAGTTGCTTGCCAGGGCAGCTTTTTATATGGGTGGGGCCAGGACAGGGAAGCTTTTTATACTGCTGGGGACAGCACAGGAGCTAGCCCCAGGCTCTAGCTCCCTCTGGCTGCAGATATGGGAGGAGCCAGGCAGGGTTATTTTGCCCCAAGTGGCACAATTTGCTCCACAACAAAGTGCATGTCTGAGCACATGCGCTGAGGCAAAAAGCCATGGCTCAAATTTGCACTGTTTCAATTTAAGCTGCTGCAAGCACACATGCTTGCATGTGTGGATGTGCCTATAGCTGCTACTAGCCAGAAGGTGGATGAGTGTAAGACAGTCTTGCCCCTATGAGGATGTGTCCTGTAGGACACACAGTGGGTGTGTCTACACGAGATGCTTTACTGAACAGTAGCAGAGTTTGCATGCAGTAGCATGCATGTCTACCTGTAAATGCAAGTAGCAAATTTACTCATGAGTAGTTACTGCACAGTAACTCACATGCAGACGCTGCAGTGTAGTCAGCCCTGCCACTAGGTAGCCAGCCTGAGCTCAGCCTCAGGGCCCTGAGACTGGGAGTCTCTCCTGCCCCAGGGCTGGCCTGGTTCTCTGGCAGCCCCAATCTCAGGCCCTTAAAAGTCTGCAGGCAGTTTGAACCCTGAGGTACATGTGCAGGGAGTCTGAGGTGACTACTGGCCTCTGCTCCCCATGTACAAGCTGCAGACTACCTGTGGGAGCCTGTCTACACCCCAGAGATGTTCCTTAGCACTGCAGTGCTGTGTGGCTGCCAGGGCCATGCCATCCAGGCCTGCAGGGTGCTGCAGGCTCCTGACAACCCTCTCAGCATACCGGCCCAACTGCTAGAAGCTCCTGGTCACCAGGACCAGCTCCAGTTGCTTGCATCCAAACCCCAACAACCTTCCCAGAGCCTGCAGGTGCTGCAGAGAATTGCCTCCCTATGCAACTGCCAGTCCCATGCCTTGAACCTGAGCTGGGCACTGCAGACAGCTGCCCAGGCCTGGCAGCACAGGGATAGCCATTCAGAGGCCTGGAAAGCCAGTATGAGAGTCCTGATGGCCTCGTCATCACTTATGCCACACCCCACCACCTGGGGCCCCGACTGTTCCATGGAGGAGACTGGCAACTTTGTGGCACTTTGGGGTAAGGTGGAGGTGAAGCAATAGTTTACATGGAGTGGGTGCTCCAATGTATTTGTCTATGAGCAGCTGTCATGCTGGATGTGGGTGCATAGGCATAACTGGTCTGTGCAGCAGTGCTGCAGAAAGTTCAAGGCCTTGCAGGCACAGTGAGTTTCCATCTCCAACCACAACCAGTAGTCAGGAAGTGCCCATAAGTCCATGTCCTTTATGTGGCCTCTGACAGATATCCTTGCACCCCAAGACCCAGGCTACAACCATACTCTGTACTGCAATATATGCAGCCTGCCCAAGCCCCTACTCCATCCTGGCACCCACATTGACATGTTGCCAGAGGAGGGTCTCTTGAGGAGCCAGAAGCCCATCTTGCTGAGCTCCCCATCCCCATCCTCCACCAGCTACTCAGGGAGCCCAGACCAGCACCTGCCTTGACAGCTCTGAGACATCAGACCCAGCCACAAGGTGCAGCTGGTCATGTCACCACTAGCTGCCAGCAGTGTCAGCTCCTCCCCAAGGGGACCCTGCCCAGGCACCAGCATACCATGCCCCTCCAACTGTGAAGTCTGCCAGGAGCTGCACACTGTCACTGCCAGCCAGGATCAGCTAGATCTGCTGGCACCACTGCCCATGTAGTAAGCCGTGCACTGGAGGGAGGGCCCTCCTCACCCCGACCCCTGCTCTGCTGCCTGCCCGGCCTGGTCTTGCTCCCCTGCCCTTGGGTTTTGCCCACTCCAGCATGCAAGGAGGTGGGAGCAGCCTGCTTAATAAAGTTTTGCACTATGCCTCCACAGTGCACAGGCTTGGGCCCCTCACATGCTAAGGAACATGCCAATGCTGGTGGTGATATATTCCTTGGGTGTAGATAGTAGCCACAGGTACTCCTCCAGGTGGTGGTAGAGATTATGGGGAAGCCTAGGCTTGCCACCCACACCTTTAAAGCTCAGGGACCCATGCCAGGTGTACAAGTGCACCCAGGGCAACATGGCAATCAGCAGCAACAGGGCTGGGTTGGGTACTCCTTTGTCCATGTAAACAACTCCTTGCACTGTGCTTGGGTCACATGCAACAGGGGCATACTCAGGGAACAGAGCAGCTGTGGGTTGGGGCTGGCCCCAGCCTGCCTCCACAGGGATCCCCACTGTGGGGAGAGCAGGGGTGCAAGCAGGTCTGCATTGCAGTCATCAGGAAACCCCATGCCCCCTAAGCTTGGATTCCATGGGCTTGTTAGAAGAACAAGAGACAGGCTGGCCTACAGGAGAAGTGGGTGCAAGGGAAGGAGGGGGGTCTTCCTAGCTGACTTAACATGGTCCATGGGCACCTGTGCATGCCCAACACCCTAGCTGAGTCCAGGGAGAACACAGGCTCCTGAAAAGAGCATCTCATCTAAAAATGTTGCAAACTCTCACAAACAGCTTCTTTCTCATTGATCTGCAGCCCTTGCAGCTGCATGCAGGAACGGCTGCTGTTGGCAGCTGGGATATGTGAAAGGAGGGGCTGCTGTGTGGCAGTGTCCTGCCACTCTAGGTATGGGTGGAGATGCTCCAGGAGGTCCAGAAAGATGGCCCAATTCATTCTGAATGCCTTCAGCCACAGCTCATTGTCCTAGGTCTGCTGGATGATGTGCAACTACCAGTTCTGGCTAGTTCAGTGGACCCAAGGGTGGTGGGGCTGGATGCCCAGGAGGGTGAGGTCAGCAGCATCCAGCAGCCTGTCATTGGCTTCCATGCTGGGGTTCAGCCAGGACAGGGTCCAGGAGGCAGCTGCATTGCATCAGCAGCTCTGGTATAGTGTGGCCAGGCAGGCAGTCACTGTGTGGAGGGGGTACCAGAAGGGTCCAATCTATGTGGCAGTCCAGCAGGCCAGCATGGTGGCAAGCAGGAGCCCAGGGTTATGGGCATCATTGCCAGAGGCAGGGGCTGAATCATCCATGGCATGGGGAGGCAGAGGTGGGGATGAGACAGCTGCCCATGCTGCCCCTGTGCTGTGCACACTCCTCCTGGCCCAGGAAGTGGCTGGCCAGGGAGCACAAATTTGGACTGGCTTTTCAGCATCATTGCTTGTGGCTGGCAGCTGTGGCTGGAGCTTTCAGCTCCCCCCTGGTGGTACTAGTGGCCCATTACAGGGCCACAGAAAGTACTTGGAGCATCAAATCTGGTCCCACATCCCTGCATGTGTAGATGCCTCCCTGGGATCATTAACTCATGAATAGCCTACTCACAAATAAACTCATCCTGGATTAAATGACTGTGTAGATGCACGCATTGTAACTCTAATAGGGAACACATATTCTAGAATAATATGCTGTTTTCTCATGTAGGTTGTGTCACAGTGGGTACATCTACACAAGATATATTGCCATAGCGATGAGCTACTTTGCCGCAGCTCATTGCTGTGGTGATGTAGTGTCAGCAAGCATGAACTGTGATACCGACGCTACTGTGTAGTAACAACAGGCTTGCTTAAGTACTAAATGACTGTACAGTAGTCACCATTATTGTGCAGTCCCAGTGCCTCATGGATTGTTTTCAACACTACTGTACAGTAGCAATGTACAATGTACAAGGCACTGGGACTGCACAATAATGGTGACTACTGCACAGTCATTTAGTACTTAAGCAAGTACTAAATGACTGCATTAACAACTGCACAGCCTGGCACATGGGTAGATGTGACCAGTTTAAGCAAAAGTAGAAAAAGGCAATTCCTGAAAAAGCAATTTAATATGAGAATTACAATTATAATGCACACAAAATTACTTAAAATGTGGACCTGAAATTGCCATACAGCATCCAAAAGATTTCTTATTCATACAAACTCCTGTTGACCAGCCCCATTAAGCAAAGGATAAAGGCCTTCACTTCAAAGCCAATGTTTGATGTTGCTGATTACGGAAATGTCAATTCCTAAGTGGGAGTCAAGGACCACAATGTCTGCTGCGAACTGTAACATGTAGTGTTAACCAACCTGTGACCCATGTGACAGATGTGATAACTAACCACACTGACAGAAGGTATGTGATCGAAAAAAAGCCACAGGCATTTCTTTGATTTTGCTAGAAATATCACAGCCTGATAAAGCTGACTTCCTAATTAGTGGTCCATAGCCTTGTCATTGTTGCAGTGCAAGAGGTGCTAGCACTGGAGAATTCAGTCTATGAAGTGCATTCATTGACTAAATTAGATTTTGGAACAAGTTGTTAATTGGCATAATAGATCAAATTCTGTTCTCTTTTACTTCTGTGCATCTATTATTTTAGTATGACTGTGTAGGGAGGAGGAGAATTTTATCCAATACGTAAATGTGTTTTATCTGAAGGCCCAAACTTGAGTCAGTTTGTGTTGACTTCAGTGGACACAACATTTGTCCCTACAATATTTTAACATGAGCTAACTGTAAAACTCACTGAATTTTGAACTGAGCTAATCCTTGGTGTCTTCTACTTGACTTGCCTTGCTACATCATTTTGAAATGCCCACATTCATAACTTCTCTCAATTTACTTCCAGATGTAAATGTATAGTAGAGTAGCATAATGCAGGATTTTAGGGATGTATTTGGTAGCTGTGTTGGTCTGAGACAAAAAGAAATGCAAAACTCTAGATCTCTTGGTTCAGAGATGATACCTTTTATTAGACCAACTAAGAAATAACCAAAAAATATCTTTTTCTGCAAGATTTCAGGCACATATACCCTTCCTCATGCTCAGGGAAAATTAAACATGATAAAAAGTCTCCATAGGTAGAAAATAAACCTCATTTTTACACAGAGGAAGCTGAAGGTGGAAGTCTGTTCCTCTGGGTCTAAGATAGTGTCTTTGTGAGTTGCTTTTTGATGTACAGATAAGGTGGGATTCCTTCCCTGGTGATGTCAGATGCCTGACAGACAGGGAGGTGTAGAAATCTTTCTTGTTCAGCAATCAAGTTTAAATCCAAAATACAGGGTTTTATACACTCTTGTGTGTTCATTGGACAAATAAAACCTAACATCTAAGAAAACCACAGATCTATTTTAAGGGGATCATTAATCTTTACTTTTTGTGTGGAACACAAAATCACAACTTTGTGATGCTTGCTGCATTTTTTGAGTCTGCAGTAGAAGATATTGGACAAAGATTAATTTTCTGAGTGTTTTGTATCCTGTAGGTTTTCTTCCACCCCTCAATCTCTTTGCCAGATCCTGTCCTTGAGAGTAAGAAGTAAGTCTATTACCTCCAGCAGAAGTGAAGCTTTTGGCCATTTGTACATGCCACAAAATTGGCCTTTAAAGTGGCTTAATGCCCTTTTGCACTGCTTTAATGGGGCAGCTATTTGCACCTGTTGGCAGCATAATGCACTTTAATGGAGGGCTGTTTGCATGTGTCAGTGGCGTAATGCACGTTAAATAACTCTGGGATGCAGCAAAATAACATCTCCAAGGTGCTTTAGTTTGCC
>NW_017728915.1:28087197-28093047 GCF_001723895.1 Crocodylus porosus | reverse complement strand
AAGTACTAAATGACTGCATTAACAACTGCACAGCCTGGCACATGGGTAGATGTGACCAGTTTAAGCAAAAGTAGAAAAAGGCAATTCCTGAAAAAGCAATTTAATATGAGAATTACAATTATAATGCACACAAAATTACTTAAAATGTGGACCTGAAATTGCCATACAGCATCCAAAAGATTTCTTATTCATACAAACTCCTGTTGACCAGCCCCATTAAGCAAAGGATAAAGGCCTTCACTTCAAAGCCAATGTTTGATGTTGCTGATTACGGAAATGTCAATTCCTAAGTGGGAGTCAAGGACCACAATGTCTGCTGCGAACTGTAACATGTAGTGTTAACCAACCTGTGACCCATGTGACAGATGTGATAACTAACCACACTGACAGAAGGTATGTGATCGAAAAAAAGCCACAGGCATTTCTTTGATTTTGCTAGAAATATCACAGCCTGATAAAGCTGACTTCCTAATTAGTGGTCCATAGCCTTGTCATTGTTGCAGTGCAAGAGGTGCTAGCACTGGAGAATTCAGTCTATGAAGTGCATTCATTGACTAAATTAGATTTTGGAACAAGTTGTTAATTGGCATAATAGATCAAATTCTGTTCTCTTTTACTTCTGTGCATCTATTATTTTAGTATGACTGTGTAGGGAGGAGGAGAATTTTATCCAATACGTAAATGTGTTTTATCTGAAGGCCCAAACTTGAGTCAGTTTGTGTTGACTTCAGTGGACACAACATTTGTCCCTACAATATTTTAACATGAGCTAACTGTAAAACTCACTGAATTTTGAACTGAGCTAATCCTTGGTGTCTTCTACTTGACTTGCCTTGCTACATCATTTTGAAATGCCCACATTCATAACTTCTCTCAATTTACTTCCAGATGTAAATGTATAGTAGAGTAGCATAATGCAGGATTTTAGGGATGTATTTGGTAGCTGTGTTGGTCTGAGACAAAAAGAAATGCAAAACTCTAGATCTCTTGGTTCAGAGATGATACCTTTTATTAGACCAACTAAGAAATAACCAAAAAATATCTTTTTCTGCAAGATTTCAGGCACATATACCCTTCCTCATGCTCAGGGAAAATTAAACATGATAAAAAGTCTCCATAGGTAGAAAATAAACCTCATTTTTACACAGAGGAAGCTGAAGGTGGAAGTCTGTTCCTCTGGGTCTAAGATAGTGTCTTTGTGAGTTGCTTTTTGATGTACAGATAAGGTGGGATTCCTTCCCTGGTGATGTCAGATGCCTGACAGACAGGGAGGTGTAGAAATCTTTCTTGTTCAGCAATCAAGTTTAAATCCAAAATACAGGGTTTTATACACTCTTGTGTGTTCATTGGACAAATAAAACCTAACATCTAAGAAAACCACAGATCTATTTTAAGGGGATCATTAATCTTTACTTTTTGTGTGGAACACAAAATCACAACTTTGTGATGCTTGCTGCATTTTTTGAGTCTGCAGTAGAAGATATTGGACAAAGATTAATTTTCTGAGTGTTTTGTATCCTGTAGGTTTTCTTCCACCCCTCAATCTCTTTGCCAGATCCTGTCCTTGAGAGTAAGAAGTAAGTCTATTACCTCCAGCAGAAGTGAAGCTTTTGGCCATTTGTACATGCCACAAAATTGGCCTTTAAAGTGGCTTAATGCCCTTTTGCACTGCTTTAATGGGGCAGCTATTTGCACCTGTTGGCAGCATAATGCACTTTAATGGAGGGCTGTTTGCATGTGTCAGTGGCGTAATGCACGTTAAATAACTCTGGGATGCAGCAAAATAACATCTCCAAGGTGCTTTAGTTTGCCATTGAAGGAAGCACTGGGCCCCGTGCATCTTGGGGGCTATGCAGGCAGCCTGGTGGCAGCCTGTGCAGGCAGGCTCCACTGAAGAAAAAAAAAAAATGTGGTGAGCTTGATCTTTCTTCTTTTTTTCCTCCCTGGAGGCTGCCTGTCTGCCTGAGCTTCACAGAGGCCTGGTGCTTCCATCCACAGCTGCCTTGCCCTCCAGTACCACTCAGGCCAGGTGTTTGAAGGTGGGTGCTGCCTGGAGGGTGCTGCCGCTGCCATAGAAGGAAGCACCTAGTGTCCCTCCCCTCCCCACCACAGCTAAGGGATCTCTCAGCCCACCATCGGCTCACCCTCCCCTCCCTGCTGCCGGAGAGGCAGGTAAGGTCAGCCCAACCTTTGTGTACACGCCACAGGGGTTTACTTCACCCTAAATTGAAGCAGTGCTTTTAAAGACCCACCACTTCAATTTAGGGAGAATTAAACAAAAGTAAACCCCCAAGCACCCTTTTGTAGCCCAGGTAACTTGGGTATATATGCTCCTTCTCCAATTGAAGGGGATTGTTAGTTGGCAGGTGTGCTGTGGGGTGGGAATTGCAGACTGCTCAGTTTCCCTCTGTCCCTATAGAACCAGGACAGGACAGTCAGGGGACTTAACTATGTACACATTTATTTACATTAACTTATCACAGGGGAAAGGAACATGGATACAAAAATATGTACAATGTGTATACATATATTTATAAGAAATCTAAACCAGTAACACAAACAACGCCCTCTGGGTAAATGACAGAAAACCTTATACCAGTGCTCAAGATACCGGTAAGTCACAGGTAAGTATATGATCTGAAACAGATAAACCCCAATGAAAAACTCAATCCTGAGGGGAAACCCCAATGCCCTTGGGCTTTTCCCAAGCCCTACAAAGAAGCTGGTAAATTTAGGGGGGCCCTCTCAGTGGGACCTCCCCTTTTAGGAGCCCTTAACTAACCACAGGGGGGGAGACTCTCTTCCCCTGTGGGAATCCTCTTTTCTCTGAAGGTCATGGTTCCCAGGCCTGGAGGGTGGTCCTTGTCCTCTGCACCAGGCTGCTCTCTTGCCTCCAGTGGGCTTTGGGGGGGTCGCTGTTCCCTGGAACAGGGCTCTGCAATGCAGGGCTTCTGGGGCCTCTGGATTGGCCCTGTTGGCTGGCTCAGTAGCCTGAGCACCATCTGGCTCTCTGGACTCAACCTTTTGCTATGGGTTGGAGGCCTGGTCTGCCTTGTGTAGCACCAGGTTCGGTTCACTCCTGGACCCTCTATGCTGTGCCTCCTGCACTGAGCTCCTAGCCTTGTTCTGGGGGTTGAGAACCTGAGCTGCCCAAGTGCTCCAAAGGTCCTACTCCATGCACTGTCCTGTTCACTGTGTCTCTGGCCACACACCAGAGGTTGCAGACCCAAGCCACCTCATGTAAGGTCTGGATGCTGTGTGCCATGCTGCACACCGAGAGCCAAGCTGCTGGAGCTGTCCTCTGTTCCCCGCTGATTGAAGTCTTCAGGAGCTCTTCTGGGCTACTGCTTCGCCCTGCTGAGCAGCTCTTCTCAGCTCTTCTAAGCCCCGCTCTTCTCTCTTCTCTGTCCCGGATGCGTCTCCCTCATGCTGGACACGCAGCTCCTTTTATATACTCCAGGGCTCCGTCCCTGAAGTTTTCTGGACCTGAGTGTTGCAGTCTTCAATCAGGTCCACAGCAGGGGGACAACTCCTCTCCCCCTCCCCTCAGGAAAGGGGCATGACTGAACTCCTCTTGCTGCCTCCTGATTGGGGCATGAGCTCCACCAATCAAAACGGCAAGATTTCAAGCCTGGGACTCACTCAGTCTCCAAAAGACAAGCCTGCTACACTTTCATATTAAGAACTGAAGAGACTATAGAAACAGCTAGACCTGCCGTTTAGGCCTGATCATGACAATTGATTTTTCAGTCAATTGGATCTTAAGTTATCACTTCAACTTCAAGAATAGGATCTACCCACAAGCTGCCAAACTCATTCTCCTTCTCCTTCCAGGAGACTTTCTAGAATTTACATCCTGTCATTTTTCCCTGGCAGATGGCACAGAGCCAGCGTCACATTTTCTGCCTTTGATCTATTAACCTTCATTCAGTAGCTACAGTTTCTACGCACCTTTCATTAGCCCTATTTTGCGTGCAATGTGAGGATGAGGAGGGAATTTTCACATCAATAAAAAGCACACAGTATCATGACAACAGCACTTCATTCTCATTTTCTTTTTATACATTTAATCTGCCTCAAAGGAGGAAAAAAAGATTCAGTACCATTGTTAGAGAATTAATAATAGGAAAATACAGATTTCAGAATTGTAGAGCTAAAAGCAAATATCGCAAGGCTGAAATTCCTGGCTGCACAAGGTTTTACCACTATGTCAGTGCAATAGAATCCATTCACTTACCCATCCTAATCTAGTAAAAAATGTATCCTGCATTACATTTTGGACCTGCCTTAATATTCTGCAAACAGTTGCAAAAATACATACTCCCCTTGCAGCTTCAAAATTACAAAAGGCCTATCTATGCAGTAAACAACCTTGATTGTCTCTCGCTACAACCTTTTAATGACTGTCATTGCTTTAGCTTCAAGAGGTTGTATGATCTAATTAGGGCAAATTGAATAAGACTGCTTTTATGCTAAAGCATAAGAAAGTTAATTGAAATCAATCCATGTTCAGTGAAAGTGCTGGAGACATTGCTGATAATTTAAAGCAATTAAAAGATGTTGTCCTGAAGCAAAGCAAAAACATTAAGTCTAAGATCCTGTTAAAAGAAAGCTACCTAAAACATTTAAATGATATTATTCAGCTAAGATGGACTAGGGACATCTAAAGCAATTAGAAATCATAAAGCATAAAATCAGTCATGTTGTAGTCTTTAAGCCATTTTGGAACTCATTCGTCATCTCAGGCCAATTTTTTTCTGTATTAGTAGGTTTTTAAAACAATCCGTTTTGTGACAGACCCTTTCACAAGGAGGTGCTTAAAGTTGCCACAGCATGTGCCACCCAAATGCCCTACCAGTTCTCGTTCTCAGAGCATTTAAATATCTATCACAGGCCACAGTTTATTTTCTGAAACTTGGCCACCAATTATAGGTCCAAGAATGCAGCACTTCCTCCTGGAGCTGAAGGAATATTATTACAAATTCCTTGCCTTATGTCAATTAAGCAGACATAATGCATGGATATATACCACCTGAGTGAAGAATATTGAAAAAAATGGTGACTATATAAGGGAAAAAAGAAACAATCTGAATGAAGTCTGTATAATTTTAATAGGTTAGGTATCAAAGCAGCTGAAGTTTGACATTCTTATTTTTTATTAAAAAGATAGCAAACAGAGTGTATGCCTAGCTTAGTCCTCAAATGCCCAGAAGTTATTATTGCTACTAATTACTAAGACTTTGAATGGCTGCATGGTAGTAGCCGCACACTTTGACTGACTTAAGTGAGAACTAGAAATTCAGTACGGAAGGAGGATTTGAGTTCCCGGGAAAAGGGAAAAGCACTGTGAGAGAGGCAGTGCTAGGTCACTGGGAATGATGACAGTAGAAGAGTTGATAATTTTCAAAAGAAATTTTTTAAAAGGAAACCTGAAACGGTCAACTGAACTTCAAAGTATGTTTTATCAGGCATTTTTCAGTAATAGAAGAATCAGCGAGATCTCGATAGTTGAAGAAATTAACTGCTAACTTGATATTGACTTACTGCTTCTAATAGGCTTTTTAAATGGAGAGGTGTTTCATGCTGAAATCATATTTTGATTGATTCAAGGATGCTTATTTAAGAGATTCTCCCTGAAAAAAATATCATGGTGTAAAATAGAAAGAAAGGGTAAAAGAAAAGAAATATTACCCCAGTTCATAGATAAAGGGACTGAAGCACAAATAGATTAACAGACTTGATTAAGGTCTGTAGCAAGGTTAGGAATGGAATCAAGTACCATTTGAGTACTTCAAACTTCTCACAAAATGGCCAGACCTCAAATGACTCTGGAAATGGAAATGTCAACAT
>NW_017728915.1:28050490-28086859 GCF_001723895.1 Crocodylus porosus | reverse complement strand
CTGCTATTCAGTTTTATATGTATCACTTTTAACAAGTGTAGCTGTAATAGTCTTGCATATTACATTGGAAACTCACTATGAGAATGCCATGCCTTATTTCTTGTGCAAGATGGTTAATCAAAAGTGACCCACAATTTCAAGCATGAATGCATAACTTCTCATTATTAACCAGTGGCTGAGACATTTTATAGCATTCCCACTTTGGTTTTGGATGAAGTGACAGAACTCAAGAGGCCCTTAAAATACATTTTATAGTTCAAGTTTCATTCCAATATATCTCTCATTTGGTCTAATACACTAAGAAGACAAGTAGCCTACTCTAGGTGTCTTCTGTAGGGATGTCCTTTTAGTACAGGTAATTATCATCATCATCCTCAGCAATCTCCCACAGTCAAGGATGACTATCTTTCATGATTGCTTTATCTGAGAGTCCACAGATGGATGATGAGGCCAACCCTGGATTGACAGGCTGTGTTGCAACTCAGGCATGTATTTCTATGTGGGGTGGGTGGCTCTAGATTCTTCACTATATCCACAACACAGTATCTGCCATTTCCACCTTTCCATCTTCTGTTGTTGTCATAAGGTTTCAAAGTACTGATATCCTTATAGCTTACTCTTCCTCCATTTGGGGTGGTCCTGGGCAATGATGTCCCATGAGTTGATATTAATGTTACATGTTTCAAGTTGGCCTTGAAGCACTTACTCTGCCCTCCACTTGAGCATATTCCTTGACTGATCTGGGAGAATAAAACTTCCTTCAGGAGTTTGGAGTTGGATATCCAGATGATGTAGCTGGCCCAGCGAAGATGATGCTGGATGATCATTACCTCAGTGCTCGTGGTGTTTGATTGTGAGAGGACACTAATGTTGGTATGTCTGTTTTCCCGTTGGATCCAAAGGCCCATCCAGAGGAAGCATTGATAGTACTTCTCCAGTGATTTGGAGTATCTCTTGTATGTTGTCCACATCTCAGCTCCACACAGTAAGGTGGGGATCATGACTGTTTGCTAACTATGATCTTGGTTTCAGATCTGATGTTGCAGTTCTTGAACACCCATTTCCTCAGTCATCTGAAGGCTGCACTTGCTCTTTTAAGAAAACATTGCATTTCATCACTGATGTCAGCCTTCTGTGAGAAATGGCTTCTGAGGTATGGGAAATACTCAGTGTTCTTCGTAGTCTCACTGGAAACTGTAATTGCTAGAGCTGGGGTCTGTTCATTAAGAGCTTATTGATGGAGGACCTTAGTAATCTGAATGTTGAGCATCAGTCCCATTTATTTGTCTGCCTCAGTAAAGATGTCACTGATTGCCTGAGGGTCTACTTCCAAGTAAGCACATATTACAGCATCATTGGTGTACTGGAGCTCAGTGATTGAGGTTGGGGTAGTCCTGGTTTTAGGTCAGAGTCAGCTGAGAGTAAATACTTTACTATCCATTTGGAGGTTAGCTCCAGTCCAGCTGGAAGCTTGTTGGTAGTCAGATGTAGCGTTGCAGTAAGGACTATTGAGACGAGTGCTGGAGCAATGATGTGGCCTTGCTTAACTCCCACCTTAACTTCAAAGGAATCTATGATAGAACCATTACTGAGGACTACTTCTCACATACCATAATGGAGCAGGAAAAGAATAGTGATGAATTTTGGTGAGCATCCATACTTCAGAAGGGTCCTCCGCAGCACTTTTTGGTTGATAGAGTTGAAGTCTTTCATGAGGTCAAAAAAGGCCATTTATGGAGATTTATGTTTTTCCCAGCATTTTTCCTGCAGCCAGAAAACAGTGAAGATGTCAGTTGTGCCTCTTGATGCCCTAAACCAGGCAAAGTCTGGCCCATGGGTGTGATCAGGCCTGTGGGGACTCCACTTCCTGGAAAAGGATGCCATTTTCCTGTGGCAAACTCCATTTCTCCAACTGGGTTTTGCAGGATAGATTTGAGAGCACTCTCATCAATGATAGTCTTGATTGAAAAAGTCTTCAAAATGCTCCTTCCAATGGGTGTTAATATTTCTCCTTTCCTTGATCAGATCTTCTCCATTCTTAGGTCTCATGGGGCATTTTTACATATGTAAGTGCTGCAGTGCCAGGTGCTTTGAAAAGTGCCCAGTGCTACATTGCTTGCAATGTTATAAGTGGTGAAATGCACAGCAGTACTGATGAAATAGTGGTTGTATGCTTCTGAACTAAAACACATAGAAGATGTTTTAGTTCTAAAGTCCACCACCATAATTTTCTGCACACTGATGCACATTTTGCTGCTTATACAACTGAAAGCAGGGCAGCACAGTTCACATCAGCTCACATGTGGAGCAAACTTGATTAAACGAATCTGTTCTGAAGCAGAGGATTTCCAGTGTATCAAGGGACAAAAAGATATGTGTATAAATACCCAAGGTGGTTGGTACCTGAGTGCTTGCACCATAGATAACTTTGGTGGCACTGAAAGAAACCACACATATCATGGATATCAGTGAGATGTTAAATCTCCTTTGGCTGATCTTCCTACCATCCATTCTTCATATTGTAGGTCCTTCTTTGGACCTCTGCCTTGGCTTGTTGGTAATTCAGTTTCTTTTTCTTGGAAATGATGTCATTCTGCCAACCACAAGAGGCTTTGCACTTACAGTCAATCAACTCTCGGATCTCCCGGTCACTGTCATTAAACCAGTCTTGATGATAAAGAATCCAAATGTCTCTCCACAGTTGATGATGATGATGGACTTGAAGGATCCCCAAGTGCTGTTGGCCTTCTCCCATTGTTGCTGATTGGAAAGCACTGCTGAAACAGTTCTTGCTTGTTTGGGTTCTTGAGTCCTTCAATGTTGATTTTTCTTTGGCATTGATTTTGCTGCAGCCATTATTTGAGAGCCAGTTTGAGTGACATAACCGAACAGATGAGCCAGTGATCAGTCCAGAAATCATCAGCTCCTAGCACAACTCAGGTGATGTGGATATTTTTGTGGTCCTGGGCACAAAAAATTATGTAGCTGATTATATATCAAAGTTTAGATTGTGGTTGTTGCCATGAAGTCTTGTGTCTTTTTTTCTGGCAGAACAGAGTGTTGGTGATGGTGAGTCCACATTCTGCACATTTGGTTCATAGAAGGATGCTGTTGGAATTGACTTTTCCCACTTTTTCTTTACAGTTGGTTCCTTTCCATTGTTTTGAGTCCCTTCAGAGTCTGGCATTGAAATCACCAAGCAGAATAAGTCTGTCTCTCTCTGGAATGTCAGAAAGCACTTCACAAAGGTTGGAGTAGAATTCCTCCTTGGTTTCATTGGTGGCTTCAAAGTTGGGGCATACTCACTGAAGACAATAGCATATTGGCTCCTCACCAGTTTAAGATGGAGAGACATGAGGTGCTCATTAATTCCAATAGGGAGCACGTCATGAATTCAGCGTACCCCCAGTGGCTCAGGGTGGGGAATGACGGCAGCGGGAGAGCAGCAGCAGTAAACAGGAGCTTCCACAGACACTGCCAGCACTGTTGGGGGGGCATGGCAAGTGCTGACCAGGGGTCAGTGACCACCTGCAGATGCTGCTGGCAGTGTCAGTGGCACCTTTTTGTAGGGTGTGCACCGCCACACTGAGGCAGTGCATGTGCACCCACGCGCACTCCCTATGCGCCAGCCCTGGAACACATTGAGTTGCTTAACAGTTCACTTTAATGCCAAAGCCAACTATGTGAAGTCAGTGTGTTCCTTCCTGTTTACCCTTCCAAATGAAGATACGGCTGCCTCCTTGTTCTTTCAGCTGCCCATCTTCTGCTCACTGGGTTTCACTCAGTGCAGATACTTCAGTGTTGTGTTGCCTGATTTCTCAAGCTATGATTGCAGTGTGGTGCACTGTGGTGCTCTGAGTATTCACTATTTGAATTATCCATGAGGGTTCTGATGTTCCAGGTCCCAAAATTGATTGTGTGTCTTAGTTGATCTTGCCCACAAAAAAGGCAATCCCACTAGATGTGCTTATCCAGTCAGGAAAAATGTAGGCAGACGATGTTTATCCCCAGGGCACCTTTTCTAGCCCCTTCCCCATGTTGGGTAAGCAGAGTAGATCCTGAAGAGGGCTTCTCAGTCATGGTTACCACTGGTGAATCACATTCCTGCCTCATCCAAGTGCTGCATGACCTTCTTGGAACTGCTGCCTTAATGCCAGTTCATGACTAGAAGATTACAGACTCTCACAATCCGGCGCCTGTCATCACTAGCTTTTTACCAAATGATTTGAAAAAATGTATTGGGCAATCTGTTTTCATGTAAAATGCCTGTGTGTGATTTCTTTTATCATGGCGAAGCTGCTGTATATCAGCTTCCACATGGCTTTTGACAGAACAGGATCTTGATGCAATGGCAAGGAGGCTAAGACAATTGGAGATGTAATTCCACTGCATTCTTCATCCACATTCATAGCCTTTGAGATTCTAGCATCTTCTTCCTGATTCACTGTTGAGGACTTGTAGACCCATGCTTGGGGCTGGACAGGTTTATTGTAATGGTTACCTATACTCTCCATGTCACAGCACTGTCAAAGACTATATGTGGCTTTTCAGGAGGGAAAGCATTGCTATCTGCTGTCCCCACCACATTTTGGAAATGCTGACACTGATTGTTCTGCAACTGCTTATTTGTCACAGTTATCCCTGCTTATTTCACAGCATACCTTCCCTGAAGATCATTCCACTATCCACCACCTGTGGATGTTCTGGGTAGCAGTACAGCTCTGTTGCCAGGTAGGTAATTATAGGTTTCATGTAAAGGCCTATATGTTACGTTTCCCTGTGTAATTGTTAATGTATTTATTTTTAATCACTTACAGTTTTTGAAATCTTATGAGTGATTTCACGTATCAGCAGTAATACACTTCATCTAAACAAGCTCGTCAATGCCACGGAGCTCAAATAATCTCCTCACTGAGGTTTCAGTAATGTATTGATGTTACCAGTAAGTGACACCAGCCAATCCAGTGTAGCCACATTAAAATATTTCTCCTTTCCCAGTGCTTGACTTCTAACTTTTTTACCACAATGGGTCTTCATTATCCAGTAAGTTCCTGAACTTTGTCAACTTATTTCATCAAAAAATGTCCATGTCAATTACCGTATTGTCTGTCATGACAGGGCTGCACCTAAAAAGGACATCATCTGTGAACCTGTGTGCAGTTCTGGTCACCAAAGTTCAGGAAAGCTTAATGGAAAATGAAAGTGGCTGGGTCTTTGGAAAATATTTCAAGGATCTAGACAAAAAATACAGAGGTTGAAGCTGAATTGATTCAATCTTTGCAGCTTAGTTTAAGCTGTGTAGAATGAACTGATAAGCAAGTGATCCAGATCAAGGACAAGTCTGGAGGACTATGTGATCCAAGGATCAAGGGTAGACTGCCCACCTTGCGAAATGGTGAGTTATGGGGAATGTGCAGAGCATACTGGGAGGCTGTGAGTTAACTTGAATCTGGATGGTCCAAGCTGCCTTCTCTAGTGCCCCCTAACTTTTAGACTGGGCACTGCAGGCATGTGGCTGCATTTCTGGAATCAAAAATGAAGTGAATCCTCCAGGGTTCTTCCAACTGCAAGCATGTTACTAGATTTTGTGACACTGAAGCAAAATCATTTCAGGCTTCAGAAAATATATGCTACAATAGAGATAACCACATGCAGTATTGCCATTTGTGGTTCACATCATTGCACAAAGTGTTTTCAGGTTTTATGTCCCATAATGCCATATTTGCAATGTGGTAGGATTAAGAAAAATATTTTTTGCTGATATTCCCACAGATCCTAAAAAATCTGTTTGTGTTTTCAGGGGGAAAATATATGCATCGGTTTCCTTTTGTCTTTGAGGTCTTCTTTAAAATGTATCAATATCTACACATCTGCAAAGATCAAATTAAAAAAAGCAAATGGGTTCTGGCTACTAGTTTTGAAGCATTTCCCACACTGGCTGTCTTTCAACCTGTCTATTTAAGTTGGAGATAAATAGTAAAACTACTTGGATACAAATCATTTAAAAACTTGGCTGAATTAAAGTTACCATCCTATGTGGGATTGTATTTGTTAATTTTTGGATCACTTTAGGTTTTGTTTGGTGTATTGCAGAGTGGACCACAGGCTCCCAATTTCTTGTGTGAAGCTGATCTCCCTCCTCTCACACCCCAGGTTAGTCATTTCTGTTACAATGCTCATTGCATTTGCAAATGGTACAGTCTGTGTCTGTCTTCATTTGTTGCTATCCCAAAATATAGTAAAGCATCTTTTCTTTGTGAGGTTTTTTTTTAGGAACAATCGCTCATATTTTTAAATATCCTGGGAGGCACGATTAAAATAATGCTGAAATAAGTATTGGGTGCACAAACTGCTCTTGGGATTAAAGTAATATGGATGTAGAACCATAACCTCAGACCCCAAGGGAACAACCTTTCTTACTTAGTGATATATCTACAATCTATCCCTTTGGCATGCCTCAGGGAATTCTGAGGTCAGCTTTCGTTTAGGACTCTAGGTAGAAAATTAGGTGTCTAGGGGTTGAGAAATTATGAGATAGAATGTCTCTGTTCAGTGTAATATCTTGTCCTTTCCTTTTGGAAACCAAATTTCTTGCACTATTACATTTTATGCTGGATATTTTATTGAAAAGCAGCTAATTTTTCCTTTTGCAACTGTACACTGCTTTGAGATTTGTCACCAGTTTCACTTGTTCCTGAAATGCAGAGAAATATTACCATGAGGATGATGCACATAATTAGGATTTGAACCTGAATCCAAATTTCCCTGAAGTTTGCAAGTGATTAGGTCTGAGGTTTTGGATTGACAGTACAATAGAGATAATGCTAGCAACAGCAGCTAAGTATGAATCCAGATTTAAGTTTCTTGAAAGTTTGATGGAGTTTGAAGGTATGATTTCACTCAGTTTAGAATCACTACGATTGAATTTGCTTTCTGAAAACTATTCTGCTCTACAAATACCAATGAATATCTTCATTAAAAGAATACAGATACTTAGATGTTTAAATATATTTTCTTTCCCAGAATTTCCACTTTTCAAAAATGAAACTAGGTCTCATTGTTATTGTTTTGGGGGGGAAAAATCCATTATTTTTTAAAAACAGAATCATTATAAGAAGATGCATAGATTTCTGATACCCTGAAGGTTCTTTAAATTCCACATTTTTTATTTTGTATTGCTTCTGTATTGCATGGTTGGTTTGTTTAGCCATCTGAATTTTTTTTAATTGCAGCAATTTTGAATTTTAAAAAAGTCACTTTTTAAAAATAATTCAAAAAAAATTTGGCCAATTGAAAAACCAGCCATGCCTTTAAATATAATATTGATGGAATTATTTTGACTAGTTCTATATAATCCATTTTTTTCCACTTTCTTGGGCACATCTATATGTCACTGTACATCAACATCGCTGTGGTGCCATGCTCTAGTACTTTCTTTTGGGATTACTAATGCACAGAGCAGTAACAGGGACAACAGGGCAGGCCCTATGAGGAGAGGCTACAGGACCTGAACCTGTTCAGCCTCCAAAAGAGAAGGCTGAGGGGAGATCTAGTGGCCTGTTATAAACTAGCCAGGGGGGACCAGCAGGCCTTGGGGGAGTCACTATTCCCCCGTGCACTGCCAGGAGTGACCAGGAATAACGGTTACTGCCAGGAGTGAACAGAAATAACCTGCAGAGGGCAGGTTTAGGTTAGATATCAGGAAGCGCTACTTCACAGTCAGTGCGGCTAGGGTCTGGAACCAACTTCCGAGAGAAGTGGTGCTGGATCCTACCCTGGGGGTTTTTAAGAGGAGGTTGGATGAACGTCTTGCTGGGGTCATTTGACCCCAGTACTCTTTCCTGCCATGGCAGGGGGTCAGACTAAATGATCTGCTCAGGTCCCTTCCGACCCTAGAAACTATGAAACTGCCTGTACTGCACTGTGCACATGGCACATAGTTAGATTTTGCTGCTATGTTGCCGTAGTGGCACACTAAAATGGGAGAGCATGCCACCACTACGGCGACATAGCTGCTGATCACATGTAGACCCATATGATCATTACATTGTCGTAGCATGCCATACAGTGACATAGCATGTTGCTACATCACTGTAGGGTGACATGTAGATGTGCCCCTTGTGTACGTTAGACAAAAATTCCCATTAAAGGTGAGATTTTTCTTTCTAAAACCATAAAGTTTCCAGAATAGTATAAGTTAATTTGAGATAAATGTGGACTCCAGTCTTCGTTATGTAATTCAGCATCTATGGGAAATGCTGTATAACTAGACAGAATTATTATTAATACAATAGTTACCATATCATTAAAACCATTCCACTCTTGTCCATCACAACAATGATCTTTCCTGTAAAACAAGGTGATGTGTAACTGAGAAAAAAAATATTAACTGAGCCTACTCTCTGTGCTTGTTACTTTTATTACAATAAAGATAACACAAAAATGCATTTGATTAAATAAAATAACAAGATGATGTTTAATTTGGGGGAGATCATATATGCGGAAAGCATAATTTAGAACATTGCATTAGGCTGATATTTAAAAATATATTCTTCTTTCACTTGACACTAATTCTATTTGACTTAAATGTGTTACTTTTCACTCCAGACTCTGTGAGAGCATTCGGAAACTTAATTGATTAATGTTGTACATGTATCTCTGACACACAATTATACATTGTCATTCCGTGCTTCTTGGATTAAGTGGTACAATTATGCCACTTGTATATACACAATTATCTTGCTCTTTCCTTTTAGGAAAGTATTCTGGTCCTTTACAGTATCTTGATTTGTGTGGATGTAATAAAAGGTGTCTCTCTCATAGATTGGTCACCTGCTGCCAATTGCCCGGTATTTGATTCTGGCCATTAGTTTTTCAACAAGTTGGTTTTCATTGTTACATCTCCCCATGCTTCAGTAATCACTCATAAATGAAAATGAACTCCCATTCTCTCATTTCTGCTGGAAAAAAAATCAGATGTTAATGAGCAAAAATAAAGTTTGTGTTTTTTTAACAAGCTCAGACATTCAAATCAGTTACATGCTGGCCAAGTTGCTGAAGCCTTAGAAGTGTAGCAGCTTCCATAATAAGAAAAGTCAAAGCTACTTATTTTTACAGCACATTCAATCTAACAGAGAGAACCTCTGGAAGATTCTAAAATTGCTATTCCCTAGATTAACAAATGTCCTTTCTCTATCAATTTGCAGAGAATTACAGTTTATTCCTAACAAGCTTTTGGCCTATCGGTATATAGCAACAAGCTGTCAGGAAACATTTCTGTGGCCTGTAAATTTAATCAGTTCATTGTAGCTGCTGAAAAAAAAAAAAAACATCCATCATCAAATGCTTTTTAAAGAACGTCGATGGTCTAACTGTTCCATATGCAACTGTAAATGCACACACACCTAAAAGACAGGTTACTGACCTCATGGATGTCAAGTTTTTTCAAAGATTCGGCTTCTGTTGTATTTTAAAATATATTATATATTAATAGACCTATGAATTTGAGAACAGTCTTCCACTGAAGAAAACAAGAATAGTTTGGACAATTTACTGCATGTTCAGAAAAAGTTTAGAGTTTCTGGCATAATCATCATGCTTGGAAGAGGTTAAAAATAAACAGCTGTCCATCCTTACAGATGGCACAGGATAGCATGTGGGATTGTAATTGCCTGTTTCTAATAAAAAAATGCCCTAAGCAGAATTCCTAAGAAAAGGCACTACATGAAATTCCTTGCAATTCTTCTGGTTGGAGGTGGAACAAAGTAACAGAGAGAGGCAGATCCCAGCACCATGTATCTGTGAGAAGTTGCTTCCTCATTTCTCTTAGGCAGAATGACTGTAACAGAAACCTAAGATGCTGTTAAATATTGTACAGGTGTTTTATCCTGAAATTCTCCTTTTTCAGATGTGCCTGGTAGGAGGATACATAGAAGCAGTTTTAGTGTTTTCTGTTAAAGGAGATACAGTTCTAGACTTACGTAGGCACGTATTATGCCTTTTTAATCGTCATGCCTTATACTTATTCATCTATCTTACATTTCACAAATCAGCTGACATTTTCTCTTTCTCTCCTCTGTCTAGACAGCTGTGTACAAGGTGACATCCATGTACACCTCTAGAAAAATGTCTGGGCCCATTTTTTTCTTTTCTCTTGAGGTTATCCCTAGTCTAGTTCTTTACTAAATTATAACTAGAAGTTGACTCAAGAACAGTGTCTGCTGAGAAAGCTCAGGAGCAAGGAGTTTGTGTCCACCATTGCAAAGGGTAATTTCCTTTTGCCAGCCCTTTAATTATCATACAGGGGGTGGAGAGCAGTGGGGTTCCAGCAATGTTCTGGTGACCAGATATGGAAACAAAAGGCCAAACGGTATTTGAAACCAGGTAAGGGATGAATCAGGTCATGAACAATGTGTGTCTCCTCATGCTGGGGGTGGCAATGTGATCACCAGCAAGTGACAGCCGCAGTGGCATTGGCAGGGGGTGCTGAGTGGGGACTACCTCCAGGTGGCTATGGTAGTGTTGGTAGTGAGGGGGGGGTGGCAAGCAGCAGGCTGCGAATGTGGACCACCTGCAGCTGCCAACAGCCGCATCTACACTGGGGGCGGGAGCAGCAACTATCCACAGAAGCCAGCAGTGGCCTTGCGGTGGCCAATCTTGAGGGGGGGTACGTGCCCCCCTGTGCCTGCTCTACACATCGCCTATGAATCATCATGTCTTTCACTATATAAGCTATTACTGATAGTTCTCAGATGAGTTAATAAAGTTGTGGCCTAATTAAATCACAGCTTCCTTTCTTCTCATGTGAGAATGAGAATATTGTTAGTTTGCTCCAGGTCATTATGAAGGTGTATAGGAGAATGAAGAACAAGGTTGGAAAACTGCTTATATCTTTGTTCAGCAGTTTCAGAGAGAGAGAGAGAAAAAGAAGAAACAAAGATTAGTACTGGCCGTGGTCTGAAGATTGAAGACTTTGATCTCTGGGCCTCTCAGCCTGAAGTCTTTCAGTAAAATGTTTTGACAATAACATAAAGCAAGGAAACAAAAACAATTTTAATGCAAAAATCCTTGAATCTTACAACACATAAATAGTGGGTTTACAACAAGTTTTATGTCTAACCATAGCAAGACATTAACTGCAGATGTCACTATAACTTACCCAACATGCCTGATCTCTTGTTTTCCAGTATACAGTTACTTTCAGGGGGATATTTTTATGTTTGCAGCTATGAGATACATGAGACTATACATGACTCTTCATCATTTTCCTTTAGAGGTTTACATCTGAATCACCTAGTAAGGTCATATATGGCTCTAAATGTGCAAAAAAATTTCAGATACTTTGTTTATTTTTGTGTCATGGTCATTCAAACTGAAATATCCATGACCCTATTAACAGACCGTTTTTCTCTCTTGATTCTTTATGAACTCTTCCTGACCTCCTATACAATGTGTCATCTTTTCCCTCTGGCTAACATCAGTCATGGTTGGATTAACATCAACCACACATTTAAGACTTTGTCATTACTTTCTAGTAGAGTGAACCTAGAAGGAATTATACTGACTTACACTGGGCTAATTATTAGTGCAGTTTGGCATAAACACCCAAAATGATGTACAACTGAACACTATTTTATCTCCTTGAAAAAAATGTATGAAGTTGTTAATTCTGGAAATTGAGGAAGACATTAAAATGCTACTCCAAGGTAACATTTCTTAATTAAATCAGGTCAGACCATTACATGGTCTTGACCTTCACAGGAACACAATTCTGAATGACTTTGAGAGAAGGTTGCAATATGTAACTGAATTAGTTCAGCCTGTCCTTCAGTGTGTTACTTCACTTAATTTATTACAAATTGATGTACCCTTAAAAGGACCTGATTTTCAAAAGGTAGAAATACAAGGCCTTTATATCCCCGGCCATGTGTAGACGAAACAACAGGCATGTGTGTACGGCACTTTAAAGAGGGCTAAATGCTTTTGTACCGCTTTAATGGTGTTAGTGTTTGCGCATGTCGGCAGAGTATTGTGCATTAATTCCAGCCACTGTAGGAAATTCAGCAGCATAATGCACCTTAAATAACTTGAGGTGCAGCAAACTAAAACTCCTTCAAGGAGTTTAGTTTTAGTTTGTTGCCCCTACAGCTGTGAAGTGAAGCACCAGGCTCCATGCAATTCCATAGGCCTGCAGGCAGCCTGACAGCAGCCTAGGAAAGCAGACTCTGGCCAAGAAAAGCAGCAAGCCTGATATTCCCCCCACCTCCCATCGGAGTCTGCCTGCTTGCCTGAGCTGTGTGGGGGCCTGGTGCTTCCCTCCATGGCTGCGGTACCCCGCAGGACTTCCTGAGCCGGGTGCTGCGTGGGCGGGGTGCCGCTAACATGGAGGGAAGCACCAGCTCTCCCCTGCTGCAGCCTAGGGACTGCTCCACCCGCCAATAGCTCATCCTCCCCTCCCCACTGGAGTAGCAGGTAAATCAGTGGGGTGTGTGCATAACACAGGGGTTTAATCAGCCCAAACTTGAAGTGGTGGTTTTTAAAATCCACCATGTCAATTCAGAGCCCCCATTTCATCTCCACACCACCAGATATCAAGACACCCAAAACAGAATATATCCAATATCAGAAGTTGCTTTGGACAAACTTGGCCATAACATTCTAAGTTGATCTCTACTAGGAGCAGCCTACCAGCAACTTGAATTGATCTGGGAACTTCCCAGGACGGTTCCCTAAAAGTGCATTAGAGCCAAGGATTTGCCAGTTTTGTATAATGCAGATAAAAATGCATATGAAAACAGCAAGCAGGTATAATAGTTCCTGAAGGTAGAAAATCCAGTATAAGATAAGACAGAAAAATATAAATTAGATAGTGTCCTTCCCTTCTTCTTTTGAGGTTCCATACATCATAGAGAGGAATCATTATTGCAAGGAACTGCATGTAGCTATGTGAATAATTATGAGTAATTTATTGAAAGGGTTTACTGTAAGTGTTGACAAAGGGTACATTTTACAAAACAGCTGAGCACCCAGATGTTCCTCTGAGAAACCTTGAAAATGATTGGATTTTTTTTTTTTAAAGCATGACATGCAGCATCTTCCACTCTTCCCAGGTGGATCTCCTGGTATGCAGTTCGCTTTCAAATATGTGGTCAGTTCACTTGGGTGCCTAAGTGGGATTAGACTTGCTATGAAAATCTGGCCCAAGAACTTTGAAAGGAAGGAGGAGAAAAAAAAAAAAGAATATATGGAAGAGAATGGAGTCAAAATTTCCTAGGAATTGCAATGTAAAAATTTCAACTCTACCCCATTTACAATTCAGCAGAGTCAGTAAGGAATAGAATACAATGCGTTTCAATCTAAATGATTTATGTGTTCCCATAAAGTGAAAAGAATTTTGATACTAGTAATGTAATACTCAACATATTAAATGCTCTTGGGGAATTATTATAGCTAGTTCATACTTTATCAGGTTTGAATCATAATGCAAGCTGTTATCTTCTGTAGTTGTACACACTGGAATTCCATTCATAAGTGGTTTGTGAGAAGTGAGGTTGTATTGTGAAGAATAATACACAATGCAATCATTTACTTTTTATTTAGTTTTGATATCAAACCCATGTTTTTAGCTTAAAATAATATTTGCTTAGCTTGGATCCAAAATGCTTTTTAGTCATGGAAATCTGTTACAGTAGTAGGATTGTGAGACTTTGAAGACAGGTCTACACGTGGTTAGTGTTATACTGTACCATACAAGTCCCAGATGGTTGATTCTGTGGAGGTGCAAATGGGGATATTTTGCTCAGCCAAAGTTGGCACTGTTGCTTAAGGGGGAAAAAATGGCATGTAAGAGAAACCTGGATAACTCCAGGACTAGGAGAATAGAAAGATCACTTCTGACTCCTTCTGCCCCTGCCCCTGTCACATAGTGAGTACAGCTCAACGAGGTCTGGATCCTTCATTGCTTTTATTTACAGTTCTTATCTGTTATCAGTGCTATATTTCTTAATCCAAATCAGGGATTCTTCCCTATTTAATAGGAGCAGGGGGACAGAACTAATCCCGGACTTGAGTATGAGCTGTTGCAGGGCAGGCAGCTGTTGTAGGTCCAGACCCAACCCAGGGTCAGGAATGCAGCCATAGTTACTACCTACCCTACCGTTAACTCTGCCTTCCCATTTCCTCACCCCTTTTGCTTACCCTCAGGCTGGGTCATGGCTCCGGCCCTATTCCAGCCCAGGGCATGCAGTACATTTGATTGAGCTCCAGCTGTTGCAGTGATGGTAGTTCTTGTGGGCCCTGGAGCCCAGGCCAGAGCTGTCACCAGCACCATTGCTATCAGGCCAGGTGGGGGCTTAAGCAGGCTGAGAGCCCTGCCAAAGCCACAGGGTAAATGGCAGGAAGGAGCAGTGGAGGGGGCGCAGGGTCTGCAGTGGGGGAGCAGATGGTATGGGGGCAGGTAGCAGTGGAGCAGGAGGGGCAGGCACTGGGGGGCATGCACATGGGGCAAGTGGTGGAGGGACAGATGGCAAAGGACAATGTAAGGGGGATAAAGGGGCAGGCATCAGGCTGCTTGACCCCCTACCACTTCCCCAACCACTTGCCCCCACTACCACTTGCTTCCCACCACCTGCCTTCTTACTGCTTTCCCCATCGCCTGCCCCCCTTCTGTCTCCCCCTCTGCCTGCTTCTCTACTGCCTCCCCTGCCACATGCCCTACCATTGCCTACTTCTCTGCTACCGCTTTCCCTACTGCAGTAGTGAGGGGAATGAATTTAAGAAAAACTTCCAATAAGTAGGTACTTGACATGGAAAATTATAGCAGGTTTATAACTTTTCCATGTACAGAATCTCATTTTTAGGGGCGTATCTTAAATTCAGACTTCTTGGATTTGGGGTAAATATGGCATTTGAAGGATAGATGTGTCTTCACTGCAAAGGGCCTTTTCTATCCCTAAGTGAAAACACAAGTTTGGTAAAGGAGCTATCCACTAGGGTAGTTTCACTTGAACTTTCCCTTGTTTATGTGACCGTTTTTCCTCCCCAGTAGGGTATTTTGGGGAGGCACTGATGAATTTCTTCTCCATTGCAGCCCAAGTGCCAGATGGAATGATTTAAATTATAGAGGCTCATTTAAAAGGCAAGCCAGGACATTGTGTTATTTGTATATATCCAATAGGAAAAATCAAAAACAAAAAACACGGGGGCCAAGAAGGTTCCATGGACTTCCCTGAAAGCTGCAACAAAGGATCAAGTTTATTCCATCTGGAATAAACCACTTGATTCTTATTTTCCATATAGGTGAGCTGAGGTATATGACCTTTGACCTTTTGCAGGACTGTTACTTCTTCCTTTTATACATTCTTGCCCCCCACCCCTCAGAGATTGCTGCTTTATATCTTCATTCTCTCCTGACTACCAAGCAATATTGGACTGATCAAGTTATCTAAGAAGACCAGCCAAGATAAATTAGATGCTTAATTTGCACATCAGGAACTGCAGACAGACTAATTTTAAAACGACATTTTGATAAAGTAAAATAGTTCTGTGCACACATTAGCAATTGCCAGTTGCACAAAACTGTGAATGACAAATGAGCGCTAGGCTTTGAATCTTTGCTTAAATTAATGTGTGAAATGAACTCTGTAAAAATGTACAACAAAAGATATTGGGAAACTCCTTACATAATTTGGAACATTAACACACTTAGTTTTGTAGTGTTTATTTCTATTGCTACCCACAATGCTAATTATCATCTCTGCGTCCACAAACAAGGGTGGAGTCAGGGAGTTACGGTGGTATAGTCTCATCCTGTTACCTGCGTAACACACAAATAGTGAAGTTTCTTTGGCCACCAGTCTGTACCAGTGAACTCTCCATTGCACCCTTATTTTCAAAACCCTACCTTTGCATTTGTACATAAATATTAGAACCTGTCTAGATTAGAACAGCCATGTACATATCCAAAATCGGAAGAAAGGTTTCCATGAACTCCCTGTTGCACATATTTTTCAATTTATATAAAAAATGCACTAAATATTCTATAATGATGTTTACTGAGGCTTCAAACTTAATCAGCTATGTTATGATTCACTGATGAGCTAGGACCTACAAAATCAATGGCTTAAAACATTCATCTGTGTGTGATTTTTGAGTTTTAAACTGATAAATCTTAGAAAATTGATGTCTTCTGGAAATGTTATTTTAAGAACCTGGGCCAAATTCAATTCTGGTGTCCATGGGGAAAAAATACTTTCAGCTCAGTGAGTGGCACTTACTGAGGTCTGGGATGAAGCTAGCCCTTTGACTAGAACTATATCTGCTAAAAAAAATTATAGTAAGGCAAAGCAGTGGGAAGAGAATTAGGTTATACTAGGTATTTCTGAATTGGGACAGAAGTATCTGAGCTCACTGTAACTTTGAATTTTAAAAAGTTCATTAGAATTTGCTTGGTATGAAGAAAAGACTCATCTTTTTTTCAGAGGGCCCTGCATTCATAGGGTACCAGTACATGTGCACCCAACTTTCCTACCTTTTGAAGCATCATTTAGAGTCTGTCCAACTTGTGTGGCTGCATGAGAACAGAAAAAGTGGCTAAATGTGATGAAATAGGTTTCCCTTCTCTTTCAATGAACTTAAGGGAGACAGTTATAATACATAGCTATTATTGCCAGCTGCTCAAAATTGCTCTTAATTTGGAGGTACTGTGTTAAATATACACAAACCTCCTATAAGAAATGACCAAGGTTTCTCCCAATAGAAGCCACAAGCATATAGGTGTTCATCAAATTTCTCAAGCACAAAAAATATGTCTTGTGGAAGAAAGATCTTGCTGTTGCAATAAGGAAGATCTCTCCTAAAGGAGAATTTCTCCTGCAGAGCAGAATGAGTTTGTGCTTTCTAAAATATGTAGATCTAAGTTGTTCAACCTGAAATATTTCAGCTACTTTTAGTTATTGAGTACTTGTCCCAAATATTAATGTCGGTTAGTATATACACACTTTTTCAAAATGCTATATAATATTTTCATAAGTGCTTCTGGGTTTGAGAAGAAGGTTTGCTTAAAACTAGATAAGTGAAAAATGACCCTTTTCCAACTTGGTTTTTAAACTTTGTCCTTTAGAATGCAAAAAAAGAGTAAAAAATGTGCATTCTACTCTTGTGTCATTTTTCTTATCTTTTTTATTCATAAACACCTTCTTCCCTTTGCTTTATTGTTCTCCTTTCATTTACACTTCACTAAGGATTTGCAAATTATAAAGGACATACAAGTGAGTTTGGGAAAAAATGTGTCTGAGCATGCAACATTCATGTATGCATTAGAATAAAATAAAACATTGTTAAGATTAATATGAAAGATTGTTGCAACTCAAGAAGCACTCATTATAAATTACTGTTCTATGTATAATTTATTTCCCTTCACTTTAGGAATAAATACCCTTTGGGAGAAGACATTCTCTCTTTTACTCAAAAGAATCAGAAAAATATCTTTAGATTTGTCATAGCATTGGGCCAATAGAGAGACAGAATAAAGACTATATCTTATCCAGACCCTGTTTGACCATGTATGTTATGAAACATGGGTGATGAGCTCTGGCACAAGTGTGAGCACAGGCTATTAGTTAGTTATATACTATACTTGCATATATATAAACTACATTAAAGAGTAAAGAAACAGTAAAAGAGAATACTGGAGTGATCTTGATTATCAGGTCATCAACCCTCAAGGAAAGGATAGCTGAAGAATAGAACAGAACAACAGATTTTACTTTTTTCTCTTTTTGCACATATTTAATAAAAATAAAGAACAGGCCTCTGCTGGTTTGCAGCTAGTCATTACTTACACTCTTATTACCTTGAGCATAATGGAGCACATACGTAAATAATGGCTAGCTGCAAACCAGCAGAGACCTGTTCTTAATTTTTATTAAATATGTGCAATAAGGAGTAAAATCAATTGTTCTGTTCCATTTTTCAACCATCTTTTCCTTGAGGGTTGGTGGCCTGATACTCATGATCTCTCCACTGTTGACTTTCTACTGTTATCTTGCTGGCTGGTTGAGCCCCATTTCTATTAACTTCTCTATAGCCTATATTCACACTCTTTTTGGTCTTCTTCATTTGTCCCCATGCAGCCCTATGCGGTTGTCTTTTTTAGGCACTTATCTTTTCTAACTACATGTCTGAAGAATTTTACCTTCCTTATTTCTATCAGTTGATGAAGTTTCTAGTCATGCCAATCTTCTTCAACATCTACTCATTAGCTGGTTTTTTTCCTCATCAGTAGAATTGTCAATGTTTTTCAATGAGAGCCACTTGTGTGTTCTCCTGTGTGCATGCGAAATGAGAATTTGCATAAGGCATATCACATAGGTGCCTAAATATATATTTCTTTACTGTACAGGTGATTTCAGTGTACACATTTATGCATTCCTTTAAAAAATATGGCCCTAAATTTTATATTTGTGGACAGGAGGGAAAAAAGATTTTTTGTAACTTTTCAATTGACCTCTACTCTCTCTGTTGGTGCCATAAATGTGGACTTGCCTAGATAATGACCATTCAGTTTGATCTGGGGTATTTTATTAGCACTGTTCCAAACTGTGGAATAAAATATAATTTTATAGTATCACCTAGCAGCCCTTGATTAACAATGATACCCCAGAGCAATATTTGTTTCCTTCTTGGACAGAAGCAAACTTCAATTTTACAAGCGATCCTTAATATTTATCTACTTGCATTTCCCTGGGGTCCTATGAAACTTCAGAATCCTAAGGGCACCTTTGTATATTATGTGTACCTTCTGGGCAGAGACTGTTTAAAAGTCCCCTAGTATGAACATGCACATTGTTAGTAAATTTAGTAAAATAGAGCAAGTGCAGGAAAAGCCAGATAAACATGATAAACACTAGAGATTGTTGAATCCAAAATGGAATTAATACCCATACGTTTTTTGTAGTAAGTGTTACTCTTTATGGCATATAGTGTAGGGCCTTGTACAGATACTACACTTTTACCTGTATAAGTGATCGGAAACTGCTCTATACCCGTAACAGAAGTTTGGCACACAAAACCGGTCTGTATCCCTAACAGAACAGAAGCTCAGCCACACATAGACTAGTTTAAAAACGGCAGAACCCATTTTAAGATTGCCCTCACCCCACCACCACCATAGGGTGAATGTGTGTTCTGTTCACTACCGATCTAAACTATGCTCCTTACAGAAAACTACATAACTTAGATCAATTCCCCCTCAGGCTTTTTGAATGTCTGTACCTAGCTGGGAGAAAGAGAGAGAGTGACAGGGCTCAAAAGAAGAAGGGCTAAACATAGGGTCAGTGGCTCCAGACCCACAGCCCCAAAGGACCCAGCAGAAACCCTCCTTACCCAGGTGTTTCTGGAGGGGAGGGGCTGGGAACTCCAACTCTGGTATAAAGAAGAGCCTGGTACAGGCAAGAGGGGGAGCGTGGGGCCGGAAGGAGGAGGATCGAGCCCAGCCACGCTGCAGAGAACCCTGAGAGCAACGTGGAGAGATGGTAGGAGACTCCTCCAGACAACAAGCTCTCAAAAGAGGGAACTTAGAGAGAGGACTGTTGACCTGGCAAGCCTGGCAGAAACAGGTACTGTAAAGTCTATAAAAGAGAGGCACTCTAGAAAATTGGTACCTTAAAGTCCCTAAAAGGGGCGCAAACAAAATGTTGTCACAGATGGACCTAATGGAATGAGGGGAATTGTGACGACCCCAATAAAAGGCTTGTGGAGAGGCACCATAGAGACAGTAGTGGAAGAAAAGAGAGACTGACCTCACGAATGTCAGTTTTGTTTGTTTTCTCCTAAAAGGAGCTTGAGCGATAATCCAAGCTAGGAGTGCTGGGTTTTGAGTGTTTTTGTTTTTTTTTCCTTTGGATGGAGGCCACGGGGAAGGATCAAGTGGCTGATCAGAGACTGGTGGAACGGGCGAGGCTGTTAGGGTGGCGGAGTCCTCAGGAATGTAGGACCTCATGGGATAACTAACTGAACTACACATCCAGGTACTGAACCAACTCCTTTAAACACCAAGTCATGGCAGGTGAAAGCGTGGGTGTGTAGAACTCTAATTAGAATTTGTCTCTCTTGAGTTGGCCAGCAGGCAGTGTCCTACAGGCCTTCAAGTGAAGGCAATGCTTGACACTAGCCTAGAACTTAATGTTTATTGCTATGATTCATTTTCAGTTGCTGAGTCTTATCATGACATCAATTGAAGTTTTATTTGAAAAAATTCTCCGTGGTTCAGTCCAAATGTGGGGGGGGGAGGGGATCTATTCTTTTATAATTAGATGCATACTATTTTGTCTGAATAAATATGCCTTTAGCTTTATAATTTCTAAGAGGAGCAGACAAATGGATTGGTGGTGAACTTTTCTTAGCACCATATTAGCTATTCACTATAGTTTGGTTAACAAAACAGAGCATACATTCCACTCCCCATCCCCAGCCCCCAGTAATTCTCTCCCTCTTCTTCAAGTACTACCTTTAAATATTGAAAAAAATAAAGTCTTTTAGGCCAATTCAGCCATGCTTTTTATTTTCTTAACACACTTTCCTCTATGCTGATTTCTCTTCTTCCTTACTCTCAAACCTTTAAAAATTTTTCTCCAGTGTTCCCTGTTTTGTTTGGTTTTGATTTTTACTTTCTTCATGCCTCTACACTGAATTCCTTCTAGAGCTCTACATGGGGATGAACTTTCTTCCAGTCTGCCATGCATTCTCTCCACCTTCCTCCAGGAGCATTTTGGGAAGGGATATGTGGCCATAGAGACCTTTGAAAGGAGGCTACTTAATCCATATAGTTTGGAAGAGTTGGGATGAATTTTCTTATCCCACAATAAAAGAGGAGTGATGGTTTCCCCCACCCCTTTACCACATAATGCAAAATCAGAAGTTAGCCACATTGTGGACCTTTGGCAATGCTGAAATCACCTTATAAGATAATTTTCAAGGCTTCTTTGGTGACAGGACTTAGATATTTGGCTGCAATCTGCTATAAAAGTGGGCAGCAGATTTATAGTCCTTGGTTGGCCTAACTGAAACTATTCCAACTTCTGTCAACTGAAATTTTGACTATTAAGACAGAAATTATGTGAATGTTAAACACGATGTAGGCATTAATTAATGTAGGGCCCTATGTTCTAATATGAATTTAGTATTCATTTTGGAAAGAAAATAGATCTTTTTATAAAGGCAGAGAAAAATCATATAAAAGTTTAGCTAGAAAAAGGGAGCTAATAATTATGGAGAGGGCTCATTGTAGTTCCATATCCTTGAATTTTTAGCCCTTTTGAATTTCCTTGTGCTCCTAATTAGAACTACTAAGTGCAATGTCTTTGGAGGAATTTTTTTTCTACATTACGTATTCCTGTATTCAAATGTCAAAATTTATAATGAGGATGATACAAATGACTCAGTTCTCCATAGGAACCTGTTTTAAACTTAAGAATATTCAAGTACTGCCACCGGAGTAAGTAGAACCCTAAAATTATTCACGTATAGCTATCCTGGATCATAAAATTTAATCTATTCCTTGCTAAAGTAATCTCTTTGTTATAGAACAACCTTGTACAGATGGGAAAAGTTTGATTTCACTAATCTGCAGGATAGAGAATAACATTTCCAAGATGCATATTATTTCATGAAATGAATATTCTTTCTTCATGGGCTTGGCTTCACATCAATGTCAACTATTTCCTGTGGTCTAAGAACATGATGACTAATTTAAATACTTTCTTTTTGGGGGTTATTGGGATTTGGGCAGAACTGAACCATGAAATTTACACCACACTTTTAACCTAGTAATTCTTCAAAAATAAAGAAAGAATGGAGAGTTTTATTTTCTCGTTGTGTTTGAATTCTTCCAGTCACGTTCTAAGTGTGGTCTGTTGGATAGGACCAGAAAATAGGTGTCCAGATTGTTCATAAAATACTCCACTCAGTCAGTGAACTTGAAGTCACTGAATTCTTTGCATTTAACTTATCCAGGGCTAAAATGGGGATTGATACTTTAAGTCTGGCTTTTGTTAATTAGGATTTCCATGTGCCCTTAATGCCCAACATCTCCACTATAGACACCTATAACAAATGCTATTTTAGAGAAGTAGGAGCTGAGGTCATGGGCAGTACTGGGCATTTCGAAACTTAATGTTTGTAATGATCTTTCAGGTCTTCAGAATATGGTGCTATAGAAGCTACATTATAGCTGTTGACACAATCACTGTCTGCTACTAGGGCTTCCAAATACAGATTTTTTTTTCTAACTGATGCTAGTTGCAGAGAGCTGCTAATGGTAAAGTGGAAAAACACAACTTGTAACAGCAATATGATTGATAAATTTGAATTTTAAGTATTCCTTAAGCAACAGTATACATATTCTTTAACCATAACCATAACTAATTTGTATTTAACTGATTAGAAAAGAGGTGTGCAAGCTGATATGAAATCATATCATTCAGAATCATATCCAAAGTGAACTGAAATTAATGGAATGGAATGTTCCATTTCTCTTTGGATAGGACCTGGAAATTAAAAAGGGTTGGCTTTGTAATAAAGCATATTGAATGAGGGAACTAATCTAAAATAAGCCACATAAATCCTGATATTACTCTATTGAAGTCATTGGAATAGTTAAAGGTTGAATGTAGTAAACTGAATTTAAAGTTGAGGAAGGCAATTCAGATGCTGTGTGAGAGCCAAGAAAAAAAAGATCTGCAAAGCCAAAAATATGTATTAAGCTTTTTCTTCTTTGTCTTGAAGCCACTTTATGTAGAACCACTAGTAGAGATGGCCACAAGCAGATGTTCTGAAGCAGAGAGATCCTCTAATAATCGTAGTGACTCAGATCACTGAGACTGGAATAGAGGGAAATGACTTGGGGGCCCTGTTGTATGACCTCAATAATTTTATATTTCACTTAACGGCAGCTGCTATGTCAACCTCCAGCTTATGGTACTATAGCTTGAACAAACATTCATCAAAGAACTAATTTTGTCCTAAGCTATTGATAAGCCAAAATGCAGCAGAAATTATTCAAAACATGGAATTTCCCTTTTTCTGGGGAATGTTTCCATTCTAACACATCATACTTCAAACTTTCCCATGGAATTCCCCATGAAAATTTCCCATGAAATCCCATCCTCCCCCCAAAAAAAGTAAAAAAAAAAAAAGAGAGAGAGAGAGAGAAAGAAGGATTTTCTTTCTTCCTTTTAAAATTACTTTCACTTGATATTTTTCTGAAAATATTCAGTAGCAGCCCATAAAGTGACAAGCTGCAGAATATAGTGTATTTTGCTATAACTGGAATCGTAAAAAAATTCAGCATTGTGTCATTTATTAAAAACCAATAAGACTGCTTAAAACACATTTTCTCTTTCAAAGTATGTTCTGCTGATGTTGTAAACCATCTGACATTAACCAAGAAAATGGCATAAGCATTCACTATAGTAGTTAGAACAGCATCTGATGGGAGTATTCTAGCACAGAATATATTTTTTTATTGTACTGAAATATTAAATATATTGTTTGTGGATATATTATACTTATATATAGTAAGTGCACAATCTGTTGAAAATGGGATGCTGTATCTCACCAGATTAAGCTCATAACACTATATGTATTTTAATTAACTGCCCAGTTTTGAAGTATGTATTTTCTCAGTGTCACCATCTGAGAGGTAATTTAATGGGATCACTTGAATGTGGTCTTTCCATTGCCGAGATAATTAAAGAGTTTGAAAACTAGGATTAATAAATCATTATAGCAAGTTAAGATTCAATTAACATTATAAATGTTAATATTTTAGCAAGTAATTGACATCTGATTAGCATGTTACAAGGTGTAGTTGTTTAGATATTATTTCATTCTAAATCTCGCTTACAAAATTAGTGTATGAAACACAGATGCCCATATATAATTTTGCTTTATTTACAAGGCAACTAAACCTATCTTTATATGTGCTTGCTCAGAGCCACAACTTGCAGCATATGCTGAGAATATCATTAATTAATTATAATAAACTTTGCCAATATAATAAAACGTCTAAGGGCAACACAGCTGCTTAATCTAAATGACTCGAGAGTTTATTTTTGAACGCTGTGTTTTTTATAGTACTGATAGTTTTATGTCTAAATTGGAGGGCAGCTCTGTTTTAATTCGGTGTTTCTTAATGTTGAAAAGTCTATGCAAATGCTTTTGTAAAACATCAATGATGAGCTTTTTTGCTGGAGAAAATCTTAAGTATATAAGGAAAATGTACAAAGACACATTTTGTACCTAGGTACTATTCCATTATATTGAACAATTTTAGATTGAATCACAAATTTTGTCTAAGGAATGTCAGTCCTAGGATTAAATTCAGACTAAGCAGTAAAACACCTTTAATTTTATGCTTTGCATTTTTTGTGTGTTTCAGAGCTGATATTATAGCTGTCTCATGAGGGCACCTGAACTTTGATTTCCAACTTATTGGGCTGGTCATGCTACATTCTGCAAAGCATCACTTGTGAAGTGCTGCATGCCTTCTATTCCACTTGAAATGGATAAAGAAAAAGATGAAGAGTCTTATTTTTTCTTGCTTTTCAAGGGCCAGATTCTGCAGCTCCTGCGGGGTATGTAAAGTGGCTGGAGGTAGCCATTCACATTTCTTCTGCGAACGGGGCAATCTGTACCAATTTACCTTTCAGGGAGATGACTGAGACTCTTCTCATGGAAGCTGCCTCCACTCCATCCCCAAGACATTTCAGTGCATATATTCAGGAAGGTTAGATCAAGCTAAAAATGGCTACCCAATCTAAGGTAAGTCGGTTAGTGGGGAGTTGGGGTAATTGGAGCGGGGTAGGGCAAGCAGGCTCAGGGGAGGGATTGGGTTGGGCCAACCTGCTTCCGGTGAGCATATAACATATCCCCATCCCTCCCACCCCTTCCCTCTCTGGGACTAACTTCTTTGGCTTGCAACATTAAATCAACATCATTTAATGTTGATAAAACCAGCACTGGAAGCATCTTGTGCGATGAGGGGTTTGGTGGGTTCAGGAGTGGTGGGAGCTGGCTGGTCTGTGGAGGGAAGGTTGTCAATCTGGGGGTGGGATGAGGGACTGGAGGGTTAAAAATAGCCCATAGCCAGAGGGGCAGGTAATGCAACCCCAGGGCTGGGGCTGGTGGCTGGGCTTTCCAAGCCATGGGGTGGTACTGTACAGAAGTTAGGAGAAGTTAGAGCAGTCTAAAAATGACCAACCCAATCTAAGTTCAACCACCTCAGAGTGGTTAACTTAGATCAAGTCAGCCATTTTTAAACCAATCTAACCTTCCTGGAACTTCTTTACAGTGCACTTAGAAGATACATTGCTACACATGATGCTACATCCCTGTCGCAATGTGCTAAAGGAATGTAGCATCTGCAGGCAAAATTCAGGATGCTGCAGCTATGTTGCTGTAGTGATGCACTTCCCCTTTATAGCGTGTCACTATGATAATGTAGTGCCTAGAAATAACCAGTATGAATTGTTACTGAGCCATCTTTTAGTACTGCAGTAAGGAAGTATTAAAAGTTGGCACAGTAACAACAGTGCCATAACAGCAGGTGTAGACATGCCCAAAGTGACCTAACTAGGGTTCTGAGTGTAAGGTCTGCACATGGTCAAACTAAGTTAGATGGGTGGCCATTTTTAATGCAATCTAACCTACCCCAACCTACCCGAGCATATGTATGTGCCATTCTTTCAGAGCTCATTTCTTTCAGAATACTTCCAGGTGTGGGGCCCTAGTAATCTCATAAGCAGAGGCAGTATTGGTCTGATTCTGAATTTCTCTTTTGCTGTTTGTCCTTCAAATCTGAGAGTGATCTGGGTAGGTAGGTATTTTCTTTAAGAAACCTAGATGTGTGGTTTCCTTTACCCCTTCACCCTCCAAATCCAGGCAGGCTGACTTTCAACCAACAAAGACCTGCACTTTGAGTTCCACCAATAAAAGCTGGTCTAACCTAAGAGTATGTCAAGACAAATGCAAGTGCTTATCCTCATTGAAGAACCCAGAATATATAGGCTTACTCTGTCATTTCCAGGCTCAAATCAAGAGAAGCATCTGGCTGTTTGTGCATTATTATTCCCTACCCTCAACTAAGAAAACCAATTTGTCATACTTGAATGACTTCCAGAATAGTGCTTTCCCTGGTCCTGCTTTTATACGCTGCATTGTAAAGCAAAATTGAAGAGTCCAGGAAAAAAAGCCACTTTCACAGACTAAGAAATACCTCCTATTTACCCTTTAAAAAGAGGCAGGCAAAAATAATTTCAAATTTGGATGGGGTGGGGAATGGGGATTATCCAGACAGTAACTGAATGTCAACATGCAGCCTACAGCATATTAGAAATTAGGTAAATTAGAAATACTTCAACAGTGAGGAGTATAATAGAAATCCTGACAGGTCCTGTACTGTAGACAGCTTCTGGGCACCAGTGTAATAAATGAACAGAGATCTATTTGATTTTTTGTTAAAAGTGAGAAGCCCCTAGAGTTTCGTGTTACTTCATTTAGTACTTGGTGAGGCTGTTTATATGAGACCTTCCCCTACATTTTAAATCACTTATTGCCGCTTTGGCAGTGTCTGTTAGATTCCATTAGATTCATTAGCTCCTCTAAAGAGCACTGCTCTGTGGAAATAGCTGAAACAGCTGCCCTGTGTAATTTTGTTATTGCTTTAATTTACTCAGAATCCTGTTTTAGTAGTCCAGCTGTCAAATATAAAGAGGAAAAAAACAATCAATATAAAACCACTTTTTACCTTACTATCCTTATGTATGCACTTTGCTCAGAGAAACAGGGAGAAACAAGCAAATGGGATTATTTTTTTTGAAGGCATTTCTCTCAATTGTTGCATCTGGATTTCAGCAAGTGGTCTGAGGTGCCTCCTCCCCGCTGCAGACAAATCCAGGTGATCTGCAGAGGAACTTCTCTCACGTTACAGAACAAGTCAGTTCTCAAGTAAGGCTGCCTTCTGTACTGTGCTCTTGAAAATGTCCTGCTCCTTTTTGATTAGGATTGTCAAAATGTAAGTCAATGACATTACAAGCATTTGCAAAAGTACAAATTACCAAACCCTCACAGATCTTTAGGTAGGAACATTTGGGTGAGTTTTTATTCATAGTAACAATATTGGTGGAAAGCAAAAGTGTTTGAAGATCACTCGGGTATTCACAGTTGTTTTGGCCATCTTACAAATGTTTTGATTTAATTCTTACATTTAATTATTAATTAAATAGATAAATTGCACACACACTTCTTCAGAAGTTAACTTTCAGGCGGAAAAAATGGGGTCTACTATTGATTAGGTAATAAGTATCCCAGTAAGTATTATGAAGAAACATCAGTAGTATCAAGTAACAGGTTACATGTAGAACAAATATTCAACCACAAATACTCATGATAAATATTCTGGGACGGGTTCAAGGACTATTTTTTTTTTCGCACTAGCTGTGTATTGAACAATCAGTAATAAAACACAAATTAATAGCAATTCTAACTTGAAAATTTAGCACCTTGTCAGGGATAATTTATGAATAGCTCAAATTACTAAAAGTGCAATATAATTTGCTCACAATAAATCATTTTCCCATGATTACCCATTATAATAAAGTAGGTTTACTTTATCTTGCTTTCTTGTTTCTGTTCTCAGATGGTATTTCTTTATACGAAAAAGTCATAATTCCTATGGTAAAGTTGTAGGATTGGTCTGATATTGGGCACACCGCAGTCTTCAACAAAGTTTCCACATTCAGCTCTGCTTCAGTTCCAGGTGTCTGCATGGAACCTAAGCACAAAAAGCTTTCACATTTCCATGATACAGGTAGCTAGCTACAGGGTCCACACCTTAGTGATTAGGATTAACAGAAATAGTTCTTGGTCACTTTTGTAGCAAGACTTGAAGAGATCTGTTTTCAGGTATTTCCAGTTAAATAGACTGAGTACCTCTGGAACTGAGATAGGCCTAAGACACTGCCTGAGACTGGGGTCAAGTATTTAAAAGTAAATTAGGAAATATTTTGTTCAGAAAGCAAAAGTCATGATCAAGAGGGGAACTCACTTTGGTTTACAGAAAAAATGTGGGAATATGGGTTTTGATTATTGAAAACTGGTCTGAAAGAAGCTTTGCTCTTTAGGGCTAAAAGACTTACACCTCTAGAATGGGGAGTTATGGGCAGATTTTGAATTGACTGAAGTGGGGTGCAGCACACTACCCCTTAGACCAGCAGTTCTGAACCAGGGGTACACGCACCTCCAGGGGGTATGTGAAGCTTCATCAGGGGGTACATGAGATATATTTCATACATTGTCTAACACAGGTTGAAGGACCTAAAAAAATTAATTTCCCACTGAAAGGGCGTACGTGAAGTCTCATTTTGAGACCACGGGGTATGTCGACTGAAAAAGATTCGGAGCCGCTGCCTTAGACCATGAAGGGAATTGAGGCAAGGTGTCGCTGGAATTCCTCGGGTGGCAGAGGACACTAGGTTGCTGGGCAGAGAGCAGGCGTATAAAGTTGTGGGGAAGACCCATCCCAGCTATGACAGCTGTCACTGTCCCCAACTGACCTGTTGAGGGGCCCAGAGCTGATTCTGCTTGGTTCAGCCAGGGACTGTGGGGAGCAACTGCATGGGTTCCTTGGTAGGGTCAAGGACAAGGGTAGGAGCACACCGTTTCCTCCTTCCATCTCATGCTCCCAGCCCACCCCCCTGCAAGTATACCCCACTAGCCAGGAGCAGGGGCTGGAAAAAAAGAACTGTGCACTACCACTTCTGTGCCCAAGTAAGCCAGGCTCCCCGCACAGCCACTCCCTGCAGTGCAGGGCAGGAGCAGATCAGGAATGGCTCTAGGGCCTCCCCTGTGACTGCCTCAGATGGGGACAGCAGCAGCAGCACACAGGTTCCTCCTTCCAGCCTGTGCTCCTGGCCATTGGGGTATACTTGCAGAGACAGGCAGGGACCAGGTTCTGGAAGCAGAAACCTGCACAACGTCACTGCTGTCTCTTGTTGAGCTGGGCACCCTATACATGTGTAGCCTATGGCTGGAGCAGGGCAAGAATGGCTCTGAAGTTCCTTCTGCACCTGGGTCAGCCAGGGACAGCAGCAGCAGAGGTGGAAAAGGGGTGCATCTGCATTGCTGCACCTCCCCTGTATCTAGCCTTGCAGGGGGCCTATGAAACTCCTTATGATTTAGATAAACAGGGTGTTCAGTAGAGGAAAGGTGATTGCCTACCAGTGAGAACCAGGGAAAATATAGATGGGCTAATATACCACATCATTGAATTATGATGTAAACCAGATGATTTCCCTCATACACAAATTCATTTCCCTGAACTGGTCATGAAAAATAACCCGTATATTAACAACTCCTTTTTTCCTATTCTCTTCTTATCCCCATCCTGCTTTTTTCTCTCTTCCTCTCTTCTCCCTCTCAATTGAATATCCCAAACTGGGAAATTAAGAGTTAAACAACAAGGAACATGTGGTGCCAGGTGTACAAATTCAATAGACAAATTATTTCTGGTATATCAGAGTGGGACAACTTATGGGCAAGCTTTCATCAACTCTTATCTTGGATGAAATAAAATGTGAGTTTGTGGGGAGGAAAAAGCAGAGATCCTTTTGGCTTTTGGCCTAAACTTTCAGCCTGTTAATGAGGATTATTATTGTATAATTCAAATGGACATGGACAACTGTCTCTCTCTCTTTCAATAAAACATCACCAGATGATTTGTCTAAATTGTGCTGCTGTTCATCCAACTTCTGAAGATGACACTTGACAGTTGATTGACTTACGTTTGGCAGGCGGGAGGCTATCTGTTAAAGAAAAGAGAATGTGTAGCACAGTAACTAACTCCTTTCCTTCTCACTGTTTGTCTTTTATTCCCTCTCTGTTTTCCTCCCTTTTTAATATTTTGCACCCCTTTGTTCAATATGGAATACAGAGTCAAAGACATTGTTTTATATTTCTTGGTATGTCAACTACTTCATTCATACTCATTTTTAGGACTGGATTTTTTTTAAAGCTTGGATATTGCATTACCCTTTTTCCTTGGAGAAATAAATTGTGAAACAATTACAAGTTGGTATTATAGGAAAAATGCCATCCATAAATCCTAATGTATTGTAAGATCGAGAACAAAGACATATACTAAAGCTATATACAAAATAGAGTCCTATATAAAGTTCTAACAATATAAACTAAATCAGAGAGTAAATTTTTCAACCTGCACTGACGAGCCGAATAGTAGAGATCAAAATACTTGCTGTGATCACCCATAGGTTTGTCACTCATATGCAACAGAGAATCATTTGGTGCATACTGAAGTCATATTTGCATTTGTTTATTAAAAACTGCACCTGTGTTTTTGCATTTCACAAAGGCATTTTGCTTGCCTCTCTGCTGAGAGTGATAATGAATGATTATATTTGGATTCTTGGTGGTGTAAGAGAGAAAGGAATCTGGTCCAGCTCCTTCATTTTCTCTGTTTCTCTTTCTTATTCCATATTGGCTTTCCTTTCAGAACACCTGCATACCCTGGATTACATTTCATTCATCTGTTCTCCACCAGCCCTTGTAATGTACTCACAGATGCAAAGTCACTGGTCAGCACTTTCCGTGTTACCTGGGAATATTACGGTTATTATTTTTTCATTTGAAAATGAAAACAAGGGGAAAAGTACATATAAACAAATTTAGCTACCTTTATTATAATTTTAGGGGTATATTGGCTTAAAACTAGCATTTTTTTTCCCTAAAAACAGTAATGGTACAGAATGATCAAGACATACATCAACATGGGAATTCATATCAAAGCCTGAGTTTAAAGGGGAGGCCTTGCACTATGACTTAAAGGTCAGCAAATCTGGTCTGCATCAGACTTGGAGAAAAGATGAGGACCACTGTATTCCTAAACTGTGATGCCTTCATGGAACCATGGCTGAAAGGGACTTAGGGGTCATGATTGACCATAAGATGAACATGAGCCACCAAGGAGATGGCTCTGGCTTGCATGCATAGATGCTTCTCAAACAAATCTTAGGACGTCATCTTCCTGTTGTACTCAGCCTCAGTGAGGCCGCAGCTGGAGTACTGCATCCAATTCTGAGCTCCACAATTTGAAAAGGATGTGAAGAAGCTTGGGAGAGTCCAGAGGAGAGCCATGTGCATGATCAGAGGACAAGAGAACAGGCCTTATGATGACAGGCTGAGAGTCATGGGACTAATCAGCCTGGAATGGCATAGGCTCAGGGAGGACCTGGTGGCTGCCAATAAGTATTAAGGGATATGCATCAGGATCAGGGGGAATGCCTGTTCACCAGATCACCCCAAGAGATGACAAAGTCAAACTGTCACAAACTCCTTCAAGACTGTTTTAGACTGGACATAAGTAAAAACTTCTTTCCTGTCCAAGCCCCCAAGGCCTGGAATAGACTGCCCCCAGAGGTGGTGCAAGCACCTACTCTGGACTCTTTTAAAAAACATTTGGACACTTATCTTGCTGGGATCCTTTGACCCTAGCTGACTTCCTGCCTCTGGGGTAGGGAGCTGGACTCGATGATATTTGAGGCCTTCCAGGCCTAATGTCTATGAAATTTATGAAGTGATGGCTAGGACCCTTGTCTCATTGAGTTCATCAGGAAAAGTTCCATAGACTTCATAAATAGATTTTACCTGCTGTCTTTTAAATGGCAGTTCTGAGGATATCAAATGCTTTAAAAACGAAAGTTACCTTCTTGCATGGTGTACCTACCTGCAAAGAATATTCTGTTGAACATCCACTTCTGTAACAGAAGGTCCCAAGGGTCTTGCTCATTCCTGGAGGAACAGCAATAATTCTGGACCTCATTCATAACATTCCCTTGATCTCACATCTCAAAGCCACTAGGTTCAGAGTTCTGTTACTGAAATTCCTCATGATAAATATATACTTTCCAAATTACAGTGGTAATTTTAAAAGCCTTCTGTTAGAGTGTGTTTATTTCTAATATTACTTTTATGCAATTTGAAGAGTTCACAGACATGCCCTTTATTTTTAATTATTATTAATATGTTTCCAAATGTCAAAGCTTGTATCTCCAACTTTATGCTCAGATATACAATATGCACTAAAATTGAGGAACATATATGAAGTGTGAAAGATGATTTTTCTGCCTAATATAGAAGCACTGTATTTTGATTCATGCTTCATAGTGCAGGTAGCTGAGAGTCAGTTGTCTTAATGGCTTAGTGTTCTTCACTGCACAGGTGTTTACTATTGTCTCCCCTTTGTAATGGTCTTTATGTTTTACAGATCAAACTGACCTTTTTAGGGCAATTTTGCTGTCTTTTAGGTATTTCTGGTCTCCTCCTTTCTATTTCACAGCCCTGGAAACTCCTTAATTCTTTTCAAAATTGTACAGCCACCCAGTGGCATCTAGAGTTTCAGTGGGCACATCTACACATCCATTAATGCACCATAATTATGGTGCATTAAGTTTAGTATTTGTAATAACGTGCTTTTGTGATTGCACATTAGCACATTAGCATGGTTTTTGCTTGTCGCACTCAGTAGAATTTATCTACTGCATGTTTAAGGTCTCATGCAGGTTTGCCCAGTTTTAATTAGGTGGGAAAGGGTGGCTGAATCAATTGAAGATTAGAATCTATCTCTGCTCTATGTAGCTATAATTTTAGAGAGATTATTTTTTTTTATTCTGCCTTGCAATAACAACATACTTATTATATTCTGGGAGTGTTGTATGTGAGAAAATACAGTATTTATATCTTTTCTAACAGCTGTCATGCTCCTGTCCCTCTTCCTTTCTTTTCCCTTAATTACCTTTCAGCCTGCTGTCTTGATGATTAAAGGCCAAATACCTTGCTTCAAAGGTTGCAATAAAGCATGTGGCGATGTTCTTTTTTATTTGTTTTTTTTATTGATTTAAAGAAAAATGTAATACAAACAGGAGAACAATTATATATCAACTATACACAAACTGTGATTCTATTTCCTGCCAGTGTTGATTTTGTTTTAGGATTATGTTGGAAAAATATGGGATTTCTATTCCTTTTCACAGCCTATGTATGCAGCCTACAATATGCCATACATGTATGAGTTTCTGCATCTAAATTTCTAGACAAAGAAAATGTACTTACTACATAGTGGTCTCAAAATTCAGATTAGGTATTTCTGCTTAGGAAAACAGCTAAAACTGTGTGAATTTTTAGTGCTTGCTTAAACACAAAAACAGATTTGTTGAAGTTTCTGGGTTGCTTTTCTTCAGTTTTGGTGGGCAGTTAATAGACTTTTTGTAGTCTTCATAAAGTCATGATGAAGCAAAACATTATCTTCTGTTACTGTTAACATGAATTTTGTTCTCAGAATATGGAGTTGGGAGAGCTCTCATGACGGTTTCATAACATCCTAGTTCTGCTTTGGAGCTCTCAGCATTTTAAATTACTCCTGCATAGATTTCCATACCTTCTCTAATCTCTTTTCACTTTTCACAGCTCTGCAGTCTTCACAAAGCTTCCATAGGTCCCTTTGTTAAGAGTAGTATAAATAGCTTGGACAGCTTTGCTTAACTTTAGGTTTGGACAGTGCAGCACCTCTACTTTGCCTAGTCTGTTTTGAGGTTCCATCATCTTAAAGTCTTCACACATTACCTGATGATCCTGTAAACTTGGGACATTGTATAGTACATCAGGTATTATCTGTCATCTTGGACAACTTCCTCCAACTGGCTCTGATAGAAAGATTTAAACAGGTAGTAGTGAACCAAGCAGTTTATTTTCCCCATGTGTATGACTCATGTAGGAATCACTTTATCTGTACGCTTCTGATGAAACAGTTAACCTGCTGCTTATTCCTTGGGATCGATGATTACAAAATCCCGAAGACTCCCTGAAAAATGTTGGCATATTTCCCTTGAAAAACAAATTTTAATGAAAAAAAATCCCATACTCAATTCAGAAACCCTTGAACAGCTTCACTTGTGCCATGCTCTAATTCTGATGAGAACATTCATTTCACAATGGCTATTCAACAAACAAATTGTCTCACTATTTGAAATAAAAAGATCAGATTAATTGGTTGTCTGTCTCCCAGTAACAGAACTTTCTCTTAAACTGATACTTCCCATTCAAAGGGTCTTCATATGTTGAATAGACTTAATTTTCTGTAAAGTTTCTCAAACTTTATTGTTTTCATTGTGCTGGTTGGCTTTGCTGTTAAGGGGGTTTATTATGTCTTAATCTTTCCCAAGTGGCTTCAGTATAAAATAAAATACAATGTAATGTAATAACACACAGTTAGTATTTATACTTCAGGGTAAACCAGGTCACAGAAAGGAAATAGGAACGTTCTTTCTCTCTCAAATGTACTCGATTGTTTGTACCCTGTTTGATAAACTTCTTTAAGAACCACTACCCTGAAGAAAAATGTAGAATTTGTCTCTCTGTAGTGCAGCTTATATGGGCCCTTATAACCACCACTGATTTATATAGTACTATACTATAATTGACTCATTCCATCTTTTCCGTTGGAAAAAATACATGTTTAAAATACTGGGCTTTTCAACCAGTATTTTCTAGTTGAACGGGATCAAGAAAAAGTTGTAGTTACTTAAAAATACCTGTCTTTGAGCTCTGTCTTATCCTGAATTTGCAATGGTATGAGCCTTATCAGCCTACCATTTTTGTTTGTTTAAATTATTTTAGAAAGCAGCAGAAGTGCCATTTAGCCAGCAGAAATGAGCCCCAGAAGACATGGCTGAGGCTGCATATGAGAAACTATTTAAAGTCCAATTTCAGCCTTGTATAATCAGAGCTGTGCTGTTGGGGAGGTGGAAAACACAAGCCTGCAGCTGTGAGGCATTCTCTCTGCAGAAACAAGGCTGAAGATTTTGACTGAAGTGTGCCTATGACTAAAACCAAGAGGCTCTTGGCTATAGGGTCTTGCCTCTCCTATCACTGTCAGACTAATTGCTACATTTGGGGTGAAGAAGGAATCTTACCCTATGGTCAGGTTGATATGGATGGTGGGGTTTTTTTGCCTTTATCTGAAGCAAGCAAGGTGACCCTCTTCCTGGAATCTCCCAAGCATGTTTTATCAACGCTTGCAGCAGCAGGACATTGGCCACTGTGGCCCTCCTGCTTTGCCTGTGGCAGCATAGAGTGGCATGCCTTCTGACTGTGTGGCAAAGTTGCCTGTGTAGTTTCAGTAACAGGTTAGACAAAAATGTGTATGAGGTGTTTTGGATAAGGAAGATCTGACCTCAGGCAGGGGGCTGGACCTTCAGAGGTCCCTGCCAGCCCAAATTTTCTATGAGTCTGTGAAAGAGTAGACTTCTCAACACCATCTATTCCTCAGATAAATAAATCCAGCAGAACTTTCTTCCCAGTTTCCTTTTCTAGTGTACAGGGGCCCACCCTAATTCCTCATGAGATAGATACACAAATTCTTACTCTTTGTCATTCAGAACTTCAATTCTTCAACTATCATAATTACTCACTTTGGTCAGGGACCACAGATAACACAAGCATGTATGTCTCTTGTAGCATCATAGAATCATAGAAATGAAGGGCTGGAAAGGACCTTGACAGATCAGGTCCAACTGCCTTGTGCTGGGGAAATGATCCCAGGAAAGCGTCTGTCCAATCTCTTCTTGAAGACTTCCAAGGTTGGGGACTGCACCACCTCCTTGGGAAGTCTATTTCAGATGCTGATCACCCTTACCACAAACAAGATCTTCCTTACCCCTGAAACCATCCTTTAACAGTTTATGGCCATTACTCCTTGTCTACCCCTGGGGTGCCCTAGTGAACAGTTTTTCTCCCAGGTCCCAATATTCACCCTTTACATACTCATAGATGGCCACCAAGTTCCCCCTCAGTCTTCTCTTTCCCAGGCTGAACAGTCCCAAATCCCTTAGCCTTTCCTCATAACATTTGTCTTCCAGGCCCTTAATCATTCTTGTAGCCCTGCTCCGGACCCTTTCTAGATTCTCCACATCTTTTTTGAAGTGCAGTGCCCAGAAATGAGCAAAGTACTCCAGCTGGGGTCTCACCAATGCTGAGAGGAAGTATCACTTCCTTAGCCTTGCTCATGATGCATCAGCTAATGCATCCCATTATGTTATTAGCTTTGGTGACTACAACATTGTACTGGCAGCTCATGTTCATCCTGTGATTAACCATAACCTCAAGGTCTCTTTCAGCTATTATGCTGGCCAGAACATCTCCTTCTAACCTACATTCAGGTTGCTGGTTACTTCTCCCCAGATGAAGCACTCAGCATTTATCCTTATTGAACTGCATGTGGTTCCACTCCGCCCATCTTTCCAA
>NW_017728915.1:28037886-28049974 GCF_001723895.1 Crocodylus porosus | reverse complement strand
TTTTTTCCAAAATGTTACCTGATATCAAGGTCAAACTGATCAGCCTATAGTTTCCCAGGTCCCCCCTCCTCCTCCTCTTCTTAAACATTGGTACCACAGTGGCCCTTTTCCAGTCTGCTAAGACCTCTCCTGAGCACCATGAGCCATCAAATACCTTCACCAATGGTTCCACAATGACTCCAGCCAATTTCCTCAGCACTCTTGGGTGTAGTCCATCTAGTCCTGCCCACTTGAAAACATTCAGCCACTCTAAATGCTGCCTTACCAGTTCACATTAGTAATAATGTTGTTTAACACATTATCCAGAAAATTTCAGGAGGCAATGCTTATGGACAGTACTGAACTGAGATAAAATCGAATCTAAAGTTTAAAGATTATATGCTCCAATAACTCAGTTGACTGGGAATATTTCTCCTATTCTAAATCATCACCATCTTGTTTCCACCTAAAATTTTAGTCCTTTTCCATGTTCTCTAGTCTTAACTGTGCAGAACTATTATTGCCATCCAAAATCAATCAACATTTCTCTATTGGTTAATTATAGTTTCTCCTTTTAGAATATCCTATTGGTATCTTCAGTGTCTTGACTGGTGAACTTTTTCCTAACTTATCATTTGTAATTTAATTGTGGGAAATTTTCAGGTGAAGAGAAAACAGGTCTCCATTTGCATAAAACCTACCTGAAAACATAACAAAATTGTATCTTTTATTGGAGGGCTAGAAACAGCATTACCAATATTAATTCCTAAGAAAATTGTATCTGTTTCATAGATTTCATAGACATTAGGGCGGGAAGGGAACTCACAGGATCATTGGGTCCAGCCCCCTGCCCAAGGAACAGGAAGTCAGTTGGGGTCAGATCACCCCAGCAAGATGAGCATCCAAGAATGTCCTAAAGGTATCCAGAGGAAGTGCTTGCACCAATTCTGGGGGAGTCTATTACAGATTCTGGAGTCTCAGACAGTAAATAAGTTTTTCCTTATGTTCAGTCTAAAATGGACTTCCAGCAGTTTGTGACCATTAGACCTTGTCTTCACTTGGGATGCCCTGGTGAAAAAACATTCTCCATGGCCCTTTCCCCTCCTCCTACAGACCTACTTATGGGGGGTCATGAGTACATATATACTCATGCTCAGCCCCCCCCCCCTCCAATGTCTCCTTCCACCTATGGTAGGAATATAGCATTCTGCTATACAAGGACAAGCCTGAAATCAAATTATCAGTCACTATCCATGATGTCTTTAATACACAAAAATTCTAGCATGCAGTGAACATTTTTATTTTCTCTTTTTAAGTAACTGTTTCTTAAATAAAGACCTTTTGGAAATATTAAGATAATGACAAAACATAAATGTAGCATTCCAAACTTCTTAGTAGGTTTTCAGCAATCAAATGCCAATAGATCATGTGGCACAATAAACATTGGAGAGGTACAGGAGGAAAAAAAACAATATTGATATCGGCACCTAAAGTCTTATTATGTGCAGTTGCGGAGGAAAGCTGAGAAGTGTGTATCAGCAACTTTTTGAACTGTACAAGAAAGATCCTAATTGTAGCTGATTCATTATTCATCAAAGAATCAATCTGAGAAACCTAAAGGTAAATTCACTATAGGGCTATTCCTCCTGTAGAATATGACATGAATAATGTGGTCATTCTTTCTTCGAAGGAGGTTGCATTTGAGTATCTCTGTAGTATGAAAGTTTTGCTGTTTTTTTAATATTGACCTAATTTTTTCCTTTTAAATTTTCTCCTCAAAAGAAACCAAATTTCTTCAGGAGATAACTAGGGAGTCTGATCTCTGTGGTACCTTATAAGATAGACTTCAGGAGCTTTGAAGAGTTAAAAGGGTGCTACTAAATTGGAATGTAAAGTGGATATGTGTTCCAGTGGCAGATAGTGCTGTTACTATTATTCTGACAGGAATACATCTGAATATAGATCTTTCTCTAAAGATCCATGGTGCTTTATCAGTCTTGTGTATTATGCCAGTCAATGTTGCAAGGCAGGATCTTTCATTTCTTTTACACTGGGTTAGGATATGGACGGGAAGCACAAAGCTACTGCCCCATCTCTCAAAGGTTTCATTTACAAAGGCCCAATAGTTTGAGTTATCAAAATTTTAGACCATACACTTTCAATTTACTTTTGTAAACCATGTGTCATGTTTTTGTTTAATCTGAGCTAATTTACAATTCTGTGTCTTCCTGGAAGTGAGATTGCATTTGATTTCATTCTTCTGTGCTATATTACAATACATTTTCAGTAATTACATCAAATGGGAAAATCAGATGAAGGGATAGATCTTTTCCCTGAGGAATTATAGTTTAGGTATGGTCTACGGGTTTAATAGGCAGGTTAAGGTGAATGAATTGGGTAAAAAGGGCTTGTATGAGATCATGGCTCATGCAAGTGAATGTCCATGCTAATAATATTACTTTTTCATTATGATGAGGTTTGGACAGAGATGGATTCACGCTGTAACACACGGATCAGATTTTTTCCAAATGCCATTGTTATTTGAATTTGGGGGTTTGATTTCATCCATAATAGCAATCACGGTTAACCACAAAGGTGAAAGCTTCAAACATTTTGCAAAGTGCAGAGATATTAGGATTTTGGCTTGTGCTGATCTGTAGCTTTAGGCAAACATTTCCATTCTGTTTCCCCACTCCCCCACCCTGTTTTGGGTCACAGTTAACCCAGTTAATCATTACATTTAGAATTAAATGTACAGCTCTGCCCAGTATCTAGGGTTTAGGGTCAAGGGAAGACTGATTTCAATAACACGAGAGACAAAAACAAATTTTTTGAAAGAACCACAGCAACAGAGAATTGAAGAACTCAAACCATGGAAGTAGGAAGCTACATACAAGTCTTGCTATTTATACTGGAAGAAATGTTGGTGATTATAAGGTGATTGTAATCAAGCCCAAAAGGGATGAAATTCAAGACACCGATTACAATAGGGCTGGGGGTCAAAATGAGACTAGTCTCTTTGGTTAAGTACAGACAGTCAAAAAACCCAAGACTGAATCTTCACAGGTTAGTCTAAGCTATGTAGACTGAACTCACAAGCAAGTGAACCAACATACACTTTTGATTACAGAAATGCAGTGACATGCTTGCAGTGGCCTGGGCTAGAACCGGGGGTGGGGACAGGACTCTAAAGCATGCCTCCCTGCTGGGTTGGAGAAGAAAGCTTGGGCCAAGGCTAGCTCATCCACCCTGGGGGGTGGGGGGGAGGGAGATTGAGAGAGAAGCGCAAAGCATCCTGGGATGCTGGGGGACAGTGAATTAACTTGAATTTGGAGGGCATCTGGGACAGAATTTCAATGAAGTGATTTAATCTAAATCAGTGAAGTCTGATACTATATCCCTCCAGGTTTACCAGTTTTAGCTATTTTGAAAGTAGTATATGTACACTGAACATCTGTTGTGTTACAGATATGACCTGATTTGTGATCACTTAGACCAATTTGTGTAATTTTTGTCCCTAGCCCTTAACTAAACAATGCAGAATCAGGATGCATCCATCTGTCCTCTTAATGAGTCAAGGAAAAATTCAGCCACATATTTAAAGGTTATGTCATAATGCATACAAACAAGCAAGCAACATTGAAATCTATGAAAAACTTTCCATGTGAAAATTTCTAACTTCTGGGAACTTAACTTTGCAAATTTAGTAATGTTATTGTAACTCAAGGAATTTTTTAGGTGCAATTATAAATTTCTCTTTTAAAAACTGTTAAAAAGTTAAACTACTAGATTAGGTGTGTTTGAACTTCACGTGTAAATTCATTAACCATTTGGAAAACATTTACTACCTTAACTGCTGAATTTACTGGAGAGAGCTTGAGAAGAAAAGGAATAGAAAAAACATAGAAACTTTGATAGTCTGACAAAGCAACCATTGAAAGACAATCTGAGTATCACAAAATCTGAAGTAAATAAAGTGTTAATGACTAAAACTGCACAGATCCAAGAGGATAAATCAAGAAAATGTTATTTACAAAGTTTGTTAGTTTCTTGATTAAACCGGCATACCCAGTAGAATGTGCATTTGCCACACGGTCTTCTTTGTTTGTATCATACCGAGCCATGAAAGTCAATTTAGTTTTTAAACTAGATCAATTTCTTTCCTAAATGAGCTGAGGTAGGGTCACTCATCAGTAAACCTCTGTCAAAAAATCTTTTTCAGATTGTCCAGCTTTGCTCTTTAATGGCACCAGCTTGAATTAGACCTTAATGTTATGTCACTTTAAATTAGTGGCTTGAGCTCAAACATGGCCATAAAAAGAAAAAAGAAAACCAACTAGGGTAAACAGTTTTCTATCAAAACAAATCAGTCCAGTTTACACATAATTTCACCGTCAGTTTTGTCTTGCCACTCGTCATTGTGTTATTGGTTTAAGTTTTGATAATAAAAACCAATACGTGGAACTTTTCAACATTTTTATATTTTTATGTAACATATATAGAAGAAACAACATTTTCACACTATGGCTCAGCATCGAGCTTTCTCAGAGAGCTCTTTACTCTGGTTCTACACATTCCCATCAAGCTCTCAGCAACTAAGCTTATGATGTTCATCCTTGACTGGTGTCTCAACCTCTTTAATCACCCTTTCTTCTGACCAGTAGCTAAGTGTTGCTGCATTTGATGTCATTCTGAACATGCCAGCTTTTCCTCTTGTCATTGTTGGTTGATAGGAAGGTTGCCATCCTTCACCCCTTCAGAAAGTGTTGGATAAAAAAAGCTAAGGGTCATGAAAATTCATATGTGTTTAAAAATAGATGTAGAAGTTAATTAGATATGGTTATGAAAAGAAATTATGTAATTGCCAAAGTTGTTTTACAGAGTTAGTTATGACAAGCTAGAGGACTCTCATTAGGCAGAATATCCAGTGTATACATATATCAAAAAACTGAAATCACTGGAAACTGAATCTGGTATAATTTTGACTTGAGAAGGTGTTCCTTAATCAGATGGGGGAAAGAAAAATTAGCAAGTTTCATCAATGAATTTAGTGTGGAATATACAAACATTTTAGAGTCAAGATGAACAATTGTATAAAATATCTGAAAATGTTTAAAAGCATCTTTTAGCCTGAGGTGTCCTAGTGTTTAATATTTCTTGCTATGATATTTTAGAGTCCTTCATTTATATTGGTGTTATTCTTTGGGGTCTGTGCTCAAAAATATAATGTAGTTGCATCTCAAATCTTTTAAATGAATCTCTTCCCTATTTGATGTAATCTACATCTGATATTCAGTTAATTGGAAAAGAGAGTGGCTAACTTTTATATAGAAATATTTTATGATAGGGCTTTTGGAAGATTTTGTTACAGATAGATAGATAGATAGATATAATGAAATCTTTCAAACAAATGTCTGTCTGTCTGTCTATCTCAACAGATAGATTATAAGATATTATTATATTTTCCAAACACATCTAGATAGATCTGTTGTATCTTTTATTATAAATTATTTATTACAGATAATTATATCTTCCAAACAGGGATAGATGGATATCTATCTATCTATCTGTCTGTCTATCTATCTATCTCTGTATGGAAGATATAATAATATATTACAATCTATCTGTTGAGACATATAGACAGACAGACATCTGTTTGGAAGATTTAATTATATATAACTGGAAGATTTGACCTTATATATAGTTAAGATCAAATCTTCCAGACCAAGAAAAAACCAACCTGAACAGTGGAAGCAATGCTTGCAGGAACAAAATGATAGCACAGAGTGCATCTATAACCATGTTGATTATCTCAGCCAGATACTAATATGAGGAGGAATGTAAAGGATCACAACAGATGTTACCTGGTAGTATTGATTAAAGACTCCAAAGTCATTTTACTAAAGCTGTGGACGGGGGAATATTTTTTTAGTCTTGAACTGGCTCTTTCAGCTAATTCCAGATAGTATTACTGTACCATTAATTAATGGTATTTAATAGTTTTAATAGTGAAATCACATGTTGGTGTGAGTCCATTGGATCTATTGGATAATAGTTCCTATTCTATTAAATACCATCCCCTGTGTTCAACTTGAACCTTCCTGAAAATGAAAGGACTAGATGGGCATTAGGAGAGAAGAGCCCTCATTATTTCATTGTGTATTCAATAATTGCAGTTATTTGAAATTGTGATTGTAACTGTAGTACATTCTCACTATATTGTATTTGTGTTTAACAAGCTCATGCTCACTCAGAAGGATCATTTTTGTATTCCATCACATGGAATGGAGCTCCATTGGCACAATTCCAATGCAAGAATGAAAAATTGTGCCTAAACTCAAAGAAGTATATTAACCTTGGGCCACTGCATTCATGAGACCTGCTCACTTGAGCTAGTATTAGTATTACCCTAATTGTGAGCATTTACAAACCATTTTCTGAGCTTGGGAATCATGCCAATAGTAATGCTCTTTACAATTCATGGTTTTTAATAATGTGCTTTGACTTCAGAAAGCAATAGAAAAAGTGGCAAGTACAAGTGAGGGAAAATTTAGAATTTCTCTCCCATGGAAAATCCCAGCATTTGAACATAGAATGAAAATTCAGATTATAAAAATGTTAGGTTTTTTTACCCCAAAACAAAAACACTAAAAATTCTGGATAAAAATGTTAGTTAGAAATGTTGAAACATTACATTTTGACACTTTTGCTCATACAGACAGTTGTAAAATGACAGGGAAACCATTTTTCTGGGTGATATTTTTTACTAGGCCAACTGCATGGCTGAAGTAGACATGCTGTCGAATGCGCTGCATTGTTTTTCAGGTCTGAAGAAGACCTGAGGAAGAATAAACTGCATTTGAAAGATTGTCCACTGCTAGAAATGATTCTGGGAAATGGAAATGATATAGGCTTTTAGCCTGCAACTAATCTCTTTCCCCTCATCCTTGCAGCTTCCTGAGACTGGGGTGATCCTAGTTTGGGAAGGGCTTGGGCTGTTCCAGGCCTCCCATTCCCAGGTGGACTGGAACAGCTGGGCAAAGATACCTGCCCACCTCTCCTATCAAAGAAATGAAGTATAGGAGACATAGTCCATCCTAGCTATCTAACCCATGATAGATAGCATTTGTGAGAGAAGCAGGCAGGAAGAAGCTGGCAGCTGCTCCTCCTCTCCCCTCCTTGTCTGAGAGAGAGACAGGAGAAGCTGCCCCATATACCTTCTCCAGAACAGGGTGCCCCTGGTCTCTGAAAGGCACAGGAGCCTCTACTGATGGCTTTACTCCTCCTGGCCCCTGGTAGAACTTAAGCCATGGGAAATTGTATAGATATCCATTCTCCTGGGAGAAAATCTCCAAGAAGCCATTACTACCTGGTAGGAGTTGGGTTATTTTTTCCCAGAATGGCCATTTTTTTCTCCAAAAGAAAAAGTTAGAACATTTGTCCATTCTTGGTTGGACAGTGTTGATTTTCCCCATAGAAACTCAATGCTTGTATATGGCATTAGCCTTCTCCAAACACACTGTTGGTCCAATAGAAACTGTTACCCGGAAAAATCTTTGCCCCTGGACCATCACAGGCACAACATCACCCCAACACTATTTGGAAAATATGATATTTAGTTTTCAGTTGTTGAAAGGCTGGGGAGCTCTTTATTTCAAGCCATTTCAACTGCATTTTGCTATTATGTGATGCTTATTTGGGGTAAGAACTACAACTGCTATCTATCATGTAGGTCAGATCACTAGTATAGACTGTCTCCCGCATAACTCACTTACACATACATGGCTTCCATGTACATGTCAAAGGAAAATCCATGTGACATAATAGAATGATTGTCCACCAGGAAGCCTTGGCTTTTTAAATGGATGGAGATGAATTCTTTACATACCATAAGGCAAGGTAGCAAATAGAAATGTACTTTAATGTTCTTTTTAAGCTAATTTGAAATTAAACATTTTGGAAACTTTTCAAGTAACAAAATGTTCTTATTAAACTTGCATATATAAACTCCCCCCAACCCCCCTATCAAACTTGATTTTCTTAATGGAAAATTGAAAATCTTTGGCAAAATTTAAAATTTGACTACAGAAATCTCTTTACTACCTATTGTGAAATCTGTGGTCCATTAGCAGTGAAAGGGCACATTTATGCATGACACGTGTAAAATCCCTGCTTGGTCCTCTCTAAACTTTTAAATCATTATGCCTCTGGGAAAAGAGAGCATAGATTTGAATTTTTTATGCCCTTCCCAGGAATTAAACTGTATGAACTGGCATGTCAAGCTGTCAGCAATAGACTTTTTACCAAATCCCATGAAATTCCATGTCACATCAAAGCAGTTTTTATATCATAATCCAACATTGCTAACCAACCCTTCTTGGTTAGAAATACTGTCCAAAATACCTATGGCAAAATGTTCACTTTCAGGCCCTGTCTCAGCTCTGATCTTCTACTTCTCTGTTATTCATATAATTTATTTAACTTATATGGGACTTTCACATTTTGCCTGCAGAAGACCAAATCACAGCCGCCAAGGAGAATGATTTCAGTTGATTTTAAGAGAATCAGATTTTGACTGACAAGGAAAACAGAATATTAAACATAGATTCTGGTGTGAATTTTGGCACTTACTGAAGGTAAGAGATTTTAGGGAAGTACTGGAAACATGAGAGAGAGTAATAGAGAAATGTAGGGCAATAATACAGGCTGGTAAAACTATCGTAGTTGTAACATGGCAATTCAAAAAAAAGTTAGATGAAAAATATTTAAGATCTTTGAAAAAAGGGAAACACAGAGTCAAATTGTGGTGACCTAGAATGATGTAAAACAGATAATTGCACAGCTAAGAATTCTGAAGGTTTTGAGGGAAAAGTCTAGAAAAAAAAGGAAACATTAATTAAATGCTCCTACTTAAAGACAGTTCTAAAATTGTAATTACAGGTTGACATCTTGAGAAAAGGAAAAGAATTATTATCAGCAGGAAGAAGGCAATGCTAATGACATCATAAAAAGACAGAGGAAAGCCAATAATAAAAAAAAGCTAGAAAAGCTGCTTGATATGTAATGGCATTCTGCCTAAAAACAAGAAACTAAGATCTTACTTGTATATAGTTAATATATGGGCAAACTATTGTTATATATACAGATTTTCCTCGCTTTATGCAGGGTCTGTATGTGCAAATTTGGCCTTATGTGATGACCCTTTTTATACCAAAAATTCATTATATTCAAGGTAAATTCACTCATGCAATCAGTGTGGTGGAAGCCCATAGTCAACTGCTTTGTGTGGTGCATTGTGGGAGTGACATGCACCAAAATATAGTCTCCTGTGTGGATCTGTGCTCCTGGCTTATTGTCTGCAACACGTGTTTCTGTAGTTGCCATCCCTATAATGGTAACATTCATCATCTCCCTGTGCTTGTGTGTACTGTCTGCTGTTGGTGAGTACCAAAATTGTCTTGTAAGCATGGTAGAAATGGGTCTGGGGGTCAGTACAGTTGAGGTCCTGGAACATATCCCTATTTGTTACATTGTAAAGTAGGTTCCCTTTATGCTAATTCGAATAGTGCACCATGTTCCAAGAATACATGTACAGCATAAATTGAGGGAAACCTGTATACAGACCACCTGCCAATCGTTTAGTCAGCCAATCAAGTATCCATGCACATGCTTCTAATTCTTTTCCACATATCACTCTCTCATGCACACGACACTCAACTGCCACTCAGACAACACACTTACTTTTCCCCTCGCACCTTCCAGCCAAGTGTGGGGGACTCATAGGCTATGCTCACCTACTTTAAGTATGTCATGATGTCATTGTAGGTGACAAGTTTACAAGGCCCAGAATGTTCCATCCCTGCTCTTTATTGAGCGTGCTCAGACTCACTTAAACAGTGTAACTTAAGGTAACTACTTAACAGACTAGGGGACACTGTGGTTTCTAGCCCAATACCATCATGCACTGGTAACAACCAGTGTGAGGAAGGTTAGCTAGTGTGAGGAAGGACAATAATCAGTATTTTCCTTTAGGTACAAAAAAGGTACAGAAAAGGAAAGAGCAGTTTTCTCTATCTATCTATCCATCTATCTATCTATCAGTAGTTTGCCCATATATTATTTATATACAAGTAAGACTTGGATATAATTTCTTGGTTTTTTAGGCAAAATGCCGTGTACAAATTTAAGGTCAGAACCACATCACTAAACCTGTCTTCTTGCAATACTAACTAGTTTCACTGAATGTTAACAGTGGGCATGTCTATATGTTCATTAATGTGCCATCGTTACTGCACATTAAGTTTAGTACTTGGGCAACCAAATATTAAATCAATGTGCAGTAACTCGCAGTACTGCACAGGAGCACTAGCACATGGCTATTTAATGACACTTACTGTTCAGTAGCATAACACAACTGTGCAGTAGCGTATTAGCATTGGTTTTGCTACTGCACAACGTTATTAGGCTAATGCACAGTTAGCATCTCACGTAGACAAACCAAGTATGACCAACATTTGAAAATGCTGATAATAGGACCAAAGGTTTTACTGCCTGGGTGATTATTTACAGAGACTCCTGAAAGTATTAATAACTGCTATTCTTACAGGAATTGATCTACTAATCTCTCTATATTGCTTCTATTGGGCGTATAACCCTAATACTTGAGCCTCAGGTACAATTATTTATGTTTCTTGACTCATCCTGGTGGGCTTATCTTTTAACCTTTTCCAGGTTTGGCAGGTTGTTTTGGTTGCCATGTTTTTGGTGTTTTAACAGTGAGCTATTATTGCAGGAGAGCAAAATGCTATGAAAATAGTAATCTTTGAACTTGACTTTTATATTTTAACAGGTTTTTCCACTGTCAGTTGAGATGCTTTTGCCTTAGGAAGCTGTATCAGAAAAGAACACAGGTGGCTGCATTACATCATAAAAAAGCATCCAAACACTGAATCATGAATGGTTTTGTTGTTGCTTTTAGTTATTGCTTGTTGCTATTATTCAATGCACTGTTGTTGTTGTTAACACCCCTTTACCCATGTGTCTGTGTGTGTTATTAATTATTATTATTTTATTCACTCAAACCAATGTCGTAGGGGTGGGTGAACCAGAGTTGAGGTGGACCACTCTCCCATGTGCAAGACAGGTCTTTGTTTTTGGTGGTAGATAGCTGTATTTTTGTGGCTACCCGTTCCCACACACAGCAATGGCATTGGATTTATTGCGGCTACTTCCAGAGGTCACTATGTTCATGATAGATGCAATATACTACAACTCTCAAGAGGGTGTCAGAAATTAATTCAACATTGTTTTATCTGCAAACTGATACATAAGAACTGTGCCTCAATTTTTTATTAGTACTGTCAATATTCTGCCCGGAGGTTTCCTTAATCCTTGTTCATTACTTCACTTGCACCATCTTCACTTCATTACATAATCTATATTTTTTCCATGTATAGTTAACTGTCTCTTTATCAATGCATTATGCATTAGGTAGATTTAAGTATGAACGGTATTTTAAAAAAAATAATTGGTTGCATCCTATTAAAACTCTTACAAAGAAACCTTTATCTAACAGAAAATTCTTTAAAAATTGGTTTGGTGATTTTTTTTCCCCTAGATTTCTTCTACAGATATAATTTTATATAGCTCCAGTTATACTTGTTGATAGCATACTAGCATTTTGAGTATTTAGCAAAGATTGGTAGGATTCTTTAGGCAAGTTGTACCACCATCACTGAAAACTAAACATTGTTCCTTATATATTCTTTCATACTCTGTATTCACTCCTTAGAGATAAGTTGTTTTCAAAAACAAGACCCAAATCCTGAAGTCCATTATTTATCATTAGCCGTGAAAAATACTTAGTGGACACTGTAATCTCATGAGTGAATCCAAAGTTATTGCATTTTTCAGTGAGTAAAACCTGAGGGCAAAAAAATATAAGTGAGAAATTTGGGATACCACCTCTTACATGTCACTCAGCATTTCATGGTTGATGAACTATATAGCAAAGCTCCAAAAGTATATGCAGTATGGAAATTTCAAAATATATATTTTTTATTCTAACCCAAGGTTGTCTCCTGTGGCTAAAAAGACAGAATGAATAAAA
>NW_017728915.1:28025102-28037701 GCF_001723895.1 Crocodylus porosus | reverse complement strand
GGTTTTGCTACTGCACAACGTTATTAGGCTAATGCACAGTTAGCATCTCACGTAGACAAACCAAGTATGACCAACATTTGAAAATGCTGATAATAGGACCAAAGGTTTTACTGCCTGGGTGATTATTTACAGAGACTCCTGAAAGTATTAATAACTGCTATTCTTACAGGAATTGATCTACTAATCTCTCTATATTGCTTCTATTGGGCGTATAACCCTAATACTTGAGCCTCAGGTACAATTATTTATGTTTCTTGACTCATCCTGGTGGGCTTATCTTTTAACCTTTTCCAGGTTTGGCAGGTTGTTTTGGTTGCCATGTTTTTGGTGTTTTAACAGTGAGCTATTATTGCAGGAGAGCAAAATGCTATGAAAATAGTAATCTTTGAACTTGACTTTTATATTTTAACAGGTTTTTCCACTGTCAGTTGAGATGCTTTTGCCTTAGGAAGCTGTATCAGAAAAGAACACAGGTGGCTGCATTACATCATAAAAAAGCAGGCATCCAAACACTGAATCATGAATGGTTTTGTTGTTGCTTTTAGTTATTGCTTGTTTCTATTATTCAATGCACTGTTGTTGTTGTTAACACCCCTTTACCCATGTGTCTGTGTGTGTTATTAATTATTATTATTTTATTCACTCAAACCAATGTCGTAGGGGTGGGTGAACCAGAGTTGAGGTGGACCACTCTCCCATGTGCAAGACAGGTCTTTGTTTTTGGTGGTAGATAGCTGTATTTTTGTGGCTACCCGTTCCCACACACAGCAATGGCATTGGATTTATTGCGGCTACTTCCAGAGGTCACTATGTTCATGATAGATGCAATATACTACAACTCTCAAGAGGGTGTCAGAAATTAATTCAACATTGTTTTATCTGCAAACTGATACATAAGAACTGTGCCTCAATTTTTTATTAGTACTGTCAATATTCTGCCCGGAGGTTTCCTTAATCCTTGTTCATTACTTCACTTGCACCATCTTCACTTCATTACATAATCTATATTTTTTCCATGTATAGTTAACTGTCTCTTTATCAATGCATTATGCATTAGGTAGATTTAAGTATGAACGGTATTTTAAAAAAAATAATTGGTTGCATCCTATTAAAACTCTTACAAAGAAACCTTTATCTAACAGAAAATTCTTTAAAAATTGGTTTGGTGATTTTTTTTCCCCTAGATTTCTTCTACAGATATAATTTTATATAGCTCCAGTTATACTTGTTGATAGCATACTAGCATTTTGAGTATTTAGCAAAGATTGGTAGGATTCTTTAGGCAAGTTGTACCACCATCACTGAAAACTAAACATTGTTCCTTATATATTCTTTCATACTCTGTATTCACTCCTTAGAGATAAGTTGTTTTCAAAAACAAGACCCAAATCCTGAAGTCCATTATTTATCATTAGCCGTGAAAAATACTTAGTGGACACTGTAATCTCATGAGTGAATCCAAAGTTATTGCATTTTTCAGTGAGTAAAACCTGAGGGCAAAAAAATATAAGTGAGAAATTTGGGATACCACCTCTTACATGTCACTCAGCATTTCATGGTTGATGAACTATATAGCAAAGCTCCAAAAGTATATGCAGTATGGAAATTTCAAAATATATATTTTTTATTCTAACCCAAGGTTGTCTCCTGTGGCTAAAAAGACAGAATGAATAAAACTAATTCTATACTTTTGGGAAGAGCTACGAGATAGGAACACATGGATAATGTTTCTCAATCCAGAAGGCAATCAAATGAACACTCTTTCTATCAGATTCTTACTGGGTGCATCTACACATGCACCAGACTGCACAGTTGTTATTGCGCTGACATTTAGTACATGCTTAAGTATTTGCTTATGTACTTGCTTAAGTACTTGCAAATACTTAATGACTACACAGTAACTCCCATTACTGCACAATCCCAGGGCTGCATGGGTCATTTCTAACACTACTTCACAGTAGCAACAAGCTACAACATAGTAGCTTGTTGCTACTGTGCAGAAGTGTCAGCATCACGGTTCGTGCCTACCTACATTACGTTACCATAGCAATAAAATAGTTGTTGTACCTCATCACTACAATGACATAGCATCTTGTGTAGACACACCCACTTAGGAGCAGTAAGTTTAAAGGGGATTCTTCTTTAGTGCTCTATCTAGCCAAGTCAGTGAAGGGATGTCCATTGACCTCAGTGGATTCAACATTAAGCCCTCATTCCATCTGAGAAAATAAGACACCTACCACAGTCCAACTTCATCTCTGGTATCAACTGTAATCTTCATTTGTATAATTACAGTCTCTCTGGAAATACGTATGTTACCATTTTGTTTAAAGCCATTGCTCTTGCTGAATCATTAACTGTGTCGAGGCCAAGAAAGCACTTACATCATGGATAGTGACAAAGGAATCAGTTATTCTGGCCTGTATGTAATACTACATAGAAGGACGGAGACAGGCACAAATGTAGCCTTTGTGATCAGAAGAGCGAGGATTGGGATTGGCAATTGTGCCAGGAAGGTAGGAAGCAATCAATCCCAGAGTTCTGCTATGTCCTTCACCAACTCGTTCTGCAGGCCAGAGAGGCAGATTGGAGCCTGCAGGAGAAAGGGAAACTTCCCCCCTAACTGGGCACCAAGAGGTGCACAGGCATTCTGAATCCCTTAGGCAGAAAGCCACCCAGTTCTCTTCTTATGGCAGTGCACCAGTTCACTCTGCTGACCGATGAGTATGACTTTTAATTCAGCACACCAGCTACGTTAACAGAGCTTTAAGCGCTTGCATTGTTAAGATGTTAGGCCAACTTTATACCTGCTGCAAACTTGCACAGCTTTGTTAAAATCAATGGAGCTTTGAGGTTATATCAGCAGAGGATCTATCCTTATCATTGTTATTTATGCAACATTTTATAAATTGTTTTCTGCACTTACCTCCTGTATTTTGGAACAATTCAGTTGTATTTATATATTTGAAGCAAGGATGGATTTCAACTGAGCGCTGTCAGACAGAACAGATTCTATAAAGCAGGAAAACACAGTTGAGCCTGAGAGCAATCTGCCTGGCTATGTTAAACTTTCCATATGGGATTATTACTTTGCACATGATTCCCATCTCCGTCACTCTGTAAAGTATATAAAAATGTTAGCAGCGAGATGCAGTGCTTGCTGATTTTAATAAGAACAAATTACAACTTCATAATAAAGACAATTGTATGTTCGAGTTGCAGGGAAGTAATGTGAATGTCAAGGTACATGTAATGATGTTAATAAGAATGTCTATAAGGCAAGGCATAAAATATAAGATCTTCATAAGCATCAGTTCATGGATTTCTTTTATTTGCATCATCCGTTTTAAACAGAAGAGAAAAAATGATTAGACCGTTGTACACCTTAATAAGAGGAAACAAGAGCATAGTGGATTAAGAGCTAATCAAACTGCCTTATCAGCACCACTTAGAAAAGTAAAGCAGATCAGCTTTTTTTTAAATGATAAGAGCAGATTATGGGCAGGGGAAATGTAATTCTCAAGACACATCTGAATAGTAGCATCAGTCAGTAGTAGGACAAATTTATGAGTAATCGTTATTCAGTATGTACCATCAATAACATGAATTAGACATGTACAAGAATAATATGTAATATATGAATAATGTGTAATTTTCCTTTCACAATACATATGTTGTATTCATTTTTGGTTACTATTTCCTATTCAGGCAGGAAAGATTATAGAAAGGGTCATGATGATACTCTCTGGTTCATTTTTAATGTAGGAAAATGAACCAGAGTCTTTCCTTTTGAATTCATAAATATCCAGATGAAGAATGTGGAAGCTCAGAACAGACAATATTTTGTAATCAAATAAGTCACTTCTTTCTCAGGTGTGTCAAAAGATAATGATTCCACTTGGAAATCCTATAAGTGCAAAGAAGCCTGATTTATGTATTTATTTTCAAGTAGGAAGGTATATAAAATGCCTTTATATTATGTTTTGGAGGGATGAAAATATAATATGAAAGGGTCCAATATCATGGGATAATATGAAAAAAAAGTTTTCTAAAGCAATTAATGAATCAGGTTATCATCACTGTATTTTATTAGGCTTGGGTGTGGCTCAAACATATATTTTTCAAGTATTTCCATTAAATTTTGACTGTGTACCTGGTATGATGTTGAAATCCTCAGCATAGACAGCCTGAATGCTGCTCCTGCATATCTATTTGTGTCATCCTGCTTATACTCCCTATCTAGTCCATAGAAATTATCACTGACTTTGTTAAAAAGTTTAAGTGTGCATACACCTGCATAGTCATCTGCCTTCTTCTCAAAATGCCACTAATCCCATAAAAGAGCAGTGACTTTTTTTAATGTGCAATATGTTGAGTAGGCGTGTTTTCCTGAAGTATCAGCACATTAAACAATCAGTACAGCTACAGTGCCATTTTAAATAATTAGGATTAATTTTCTTCAGCTCTCATGGAAACAGAGTGAGAATTATTTGCAGTTACCTGTACAATGCTGGCTTAGGCATGACACACAAGTTGTTAATTTAATTGAAACAAACGTGAGTTAAAGTTTTGCAAAGTCACTTATGACTTTGAGTGGTCTCTGTTTTTAGTTGCCTGCCTTCAGACACACGGGAAGGAAGGACATTGATTTTTAATAACTGACCAGCATCCCCATGAAAATCAGACCTTTCTTTAGTCATTCTGAAAGAATTTGCCCGGATTGTTTTCAAGGTAGCTTTGAGGTTTCCACAAGGCAATAAAATGTATTTTACCACAAGGCAATGTAACGTGTTCAGTTACAAAAGCTGGTATTTTCAAATCTGCCTAAAGAATTTATAGCTAATTGGAACTGAGTATCCACTAGACACATTTGGAAACCTCAGTGGAAGTAAATTAATTGCTAAGCTTATAAATTCACCAGAACTCAACTGAAATAAAGAAATGAAAAGCAGGTATGATCCTTTTGGTCCTGGATGAATATTATATCACCCTTTTCCGGGTGAGATTTTGATTTCTTTCTTTTTTCTTTTCTTGGTGATAAAACTTCGGTTTTTTTTTTTTTTTTTTTTTTGGTCCTTAGGAGATTTAAAATATTCATTCTAGGTATAAGAAAAAGGAAGTTTGGGGGTTTTTTTCTTTTTTTTTTTTTTGGTTTTTTTTAAATTCTGACCTCTGGATCTCTAGTTAAGGAGTGGGATGCATGCTTTTGAGTTTAAAAGTACAGCACAGAAAGGCAAGTGATAACAGTCCCTAAAGCAGAAAGAGCAACTTCTTAAAGACTAAACAATAGTATTCAGCAGATAGAGGAATTGGTGAACTCTCCATTTCATGTGACTACTCACAGGCAGTAACAAACAAAAATCTTCACTGAAGCATAGGGAAAAAGGCTTTGTGTTCTTATAATCTTGACGATAAGATTTGGGCAATGTTAAAACGTAGCTTTAAAGGAACAAGTAACGTCACTGAGAGACGTAGATTCTGCCTTAATTTCACGTGGAACTCCACTTGTACGAGTTGGTGGCAGCAATCCCTCACGGTCGAGTATGATCACTGTCATGGGTCAAGCAGAGTTGTAGATGAGTCTGTTGATAGCTAAGAAGCCTTATCTCAGAGCCACAGACTCTCTAGCAGATACCACAGGTGGTGGATGTTGTGCAGTCCATGAAGAGGAGCTTTGAATGAGTAGCTTCATCAAATCCAACTGACAGTTACGTGTATGTAAATAACTAATAAATGGACCACTAAAAATTAAAGAAGCTAGCTATGGAGTAAAAGGAAGAAAGGGAAGTTTTGTTTTGTTTTTCTCATTGACTTAAACCAGAGAAGTATCTTGCTCCTATATATATGGGCAACCACCAGTTCTCTGGATCATGGTATACATGTAAGAGTTCTAGTTAGGGCCTGATGTATCTGTCTGTGGCTAAGAAGGCCAATTTGAGAGCAACACAGCTTGTTACAAATCTTACAGATCCATGTGTTGTCTGAGATGGAGATCAAGTTTACAGGACATTGCTTTCTTCTTTCTCACTTTACATCCTTTGGATCAATGCCACTTCATGCTGAGCCACTCCCAGCACCAGATGTTCCTTCCAAAATGAACGGGATTTTCTGTACTCCTCCCAGCTTTCTACACTGATGTTGAATGACTTCATATCATTTTTGCATATGTCATTGTACCACCATAGAGGGTGACCTCACTTTCCATAGCCATCTCAAATATCGCTCCAGCACCTCTGAGTTTGGTATTTTGTCTTCCCACTTTATTTTCAGGCTTTTACGCAGACGTCTTATGTGAAAGCTGTTCAGCTTCGTGATGTGCCCAGCATATGTAGTCCATGTTTCTGAACCATAAAGGAGGGGTGACAGCATGCAAGTCTCGTAGATTCTCAGCTTTACCTTAGTTGATAGTTGACTGTTAATCCCTTGCATGTTTCTGTAACAGTCTGAAATTCTTATCTGCTTTTCCAATTCTATTAGTTCCTTCTAAAGGTCAAGATTCCTACTGATCATAGAACCAAAATAGCAAAATCTCCTGATGACACCAAGAGTTCTGCCCTCCAAAGTGATATCAGGTATTGGTTCTTCCACACTTCGGTACATGATCTTAGTCTTCCCAAAGTGCCAGCTCAAAGCTCTTGCACGACTGAAAATCTGCCCAAGAAATTTTGCAGGGAAGATTCACTGTGGGCAAACAAGGCCACATCCTCTGGAAACAGGAAATCTCTCAGTACCAGCTCTTTCACCTTAATTTCTTCTTGTGATGCTGAAGAAGCCTCTACCTAGTCTGGTTCAAAGATAAATGGCATCATTACTGGCCTTGACTGCATGAATGAGCAGGAATGAAAGGTAATGTTAAAGAGTATGAGGGTTAAGACATGGTGACTGGTGTCTCCTGGATCTGAGGGAGCACCCAGGGTCCTGCGGCTGATTGTTGAGCTGGTGGGCAAGGAGAGGTGTGGCGGGGGGAGGTGCCCTGTACACTCAGCAGTGGACCAGAAGTACTTCCAGTCCACTGCCAGGTCTGCTGCCAAGCATGCGGTGGGGTCCCCCACACTCCTGTGGGACACTCTGTCCACCCCACCATCACAGCATTCACAAGTCATCCCTGGTACCTCAAGGTAGGTAGAAAAAACATTTAAAGCTGTGCCTATGGCCAATCGTTTCTTCAGATTCGGATTCGGCTGAATTGAGTCAGGACAGTGATCTGAATCAGTGAATCAAATCACTGTCCCTGATTCAGGCCGAATCCAAATTGAATATGGCCCATTTTCCCCTATAAGAAATATCATTACATCAAAGTATGAAAGTAATTGTAGTGTATAGAAACAAAAAATCAAATACCTTTGACATCAGCAGTAGGGTGAAATAGGGATGTGTTTTAGCCCCCGATCTCTTTACCATCTGGCCCATGCTATCAAAAATAATACCTTTAGAAGGAAATATTCATCTTTTCACAATTTGGACCTTTCACTGCTATCACATTTTATTAAGTACTATGAAGCCAGTTACTTTTTGTTCTTTATCAGTGTCTCTCAAGGCTTAATTTTCTTAGCTTGTAAAATACTTCTGTTATGGATATTGGCAGTATTTCCAGTGGCTACATTCTTGAAAGTCTATTAATGTTAACAACATTATGCATTCTTGCACTATATGTATCTCTGGTCCTACTTTCACCACCCTATCATTCTTATCTACAGCAAGAGAGAAATCTCTTCTCAGTCATCTGGCCTTCTGGTTTGATCCTTGACATTTATGATTCTTCTTCTGTTCCTATCTGCTCTGTCACCTCTCATTCTCTCTCTTTTTTTTTTTTTGTTCCTCCTCAACTCAGTAAGTGTATATTTGTAAATAGAAATAGCCCCTTTTGGTTTGATTGCCTGTCTTTTAGCTTGTGCCTGTGGATGTTTGCAGCTACTGTGAAAATGCAAGTCTGTTCACTGGCCTGACATAGCTGACTCAGTTTTGCAGGATCTGACTGATGATGCATCCCCGACACTAAGCAGAAGCTACTCAATATAATGATCTTAATGGGTGATGTGTGTGCTGCTTGAACCAGATCTGCATTTTCTGCAGTCCTGTCAGGAAAAGAAGTAGTACTGCCGATGATGATGTGAATTAACAGTGAGATTACTGTTGCAATCACAGGACAGGATGTCACATTGGATTAGGTGGTGAGGGTCACGTTGCATTTGTTGCCCTATAGATATACTGTATTTCCCCCCACCTTTTCATTGTTATTCCTTATAAGGATCCTTGTTCAAGTGGTCTGTATCCAGTAAGGAAAGCAGTTTTGGACTGAGATTGCAGTGAATGAGAGTGAATACAGGGAAATATAATAAAAATGAAGGTTCCATTTTTATTAACCATAGAGTTCAGGAACAACCAGACAGGTATTTTCCACAAAAACAAATAGACACAAACCTAGGTGCAAAAGGTATTTTACATTCAGGAAGAAACAGTGTACATAGCCTTTCTTTGGAAGGGAGTTCCTCAAACTAATGGATCACACTGCAGCCTATGGAGGTACTACACAGATATGAGTGGGCTACTAACTTTTCTTCTTTATGAGTCTGAATGCAGAAGAATGGTGCCATTCCCCGCACTACCTAGGACACCACGGGTATCTGGTCTGCATTCCCCAGGTCCTGTTGATGTCCAGCCAAATAATCTTCTTGTTCCTCCAGGCTCATTTGCTTTCTTTTCATACATGTGGTCCATTAGTTTCATTCAAAGGGACTTCACCTCATCTACTGCTCACTTAATTCAAAGAGACTACCTCATCTACTGTTCACTTCAGCCTGTATTGACCAGATTATTACTCCTAATCTATTGCCTAGTGACTGGTTTTGGAAAAAGTTCTATGGTTGATACCAGAGACTATATTGAATATTCTCTCACCCAAAAAAGGAAAGGCCTGGGTTTAAACAGCAGAAGGGACTAAGAACCATGATATAAATATTCTGTTTAATGACTGACTGTGATATACATGTTTATGCAAAGGCTGTTTGTCCCACAGTCTCAATCACAAAATAAATGAAAAGAAGTAACACAATTTTACTACTTTCTAAATGGAAATAGTAACAACTGGAGCTGAGGTATGAAAATGGACCTAAACTGTCTTTCTCTCACGGTAGCTTTATACTAGTGGTTATATGCTTTATATCAGTGTAATGAACTGCTGGAGAAGAATCATTCTTGGGATTTTCTCAGGGCCTTGTTAGACCTTAAACTGTAAAGATGAACAAATGTTCATAGGTTTAATGTTGTTCAGCTTAGTGGCACAGTCACACGGTGAGGTAATAAATCTTCTCTGACTCCTTCACCTGCACAGCTGTGACTTGCCACTAGAGGCATGGTGAGCAGAGGCAGGACTAGAAGCAGAAGTGGCTTGCTAGGGCTGTGAGAAGCATTGGGCACTGATTCAATTCAGTGGCGATTCAGCCTGATTCGGTGGACGAATCTCCAAATCCGAATCGAATCAGGAGACCCTTTACTCTCTCCAAATCAGATTGAAAACCACTGAATCAATTCAGAAAGATTAGAAAATGTTCAATGATTTGGACATAGACACCGCTCTAAATGTTTTTTCTACATATCTCAAGGTACCAGGTGGCTCGTGAATGTTGAGATGGTGGGGTGGATGGAACATCCCACAGGAGTGTGGGGGGTCCCCAGTATGCTCAGCAGCAGACCCAGAAGTGGACCAGAAGCACTTCCAGTCCACTTCCAGATCCTCTAGGGAGCATGCTGGGGCTCCCCCACCCCCTTTGGCTCAGTGACTGGTGCCTTCAGGGTCTGGAGGGGCACCTGGGGTCCCCCCCATGGCCAATAACTGAACTGGGGGAGGCACAAGGGGGGCTCCCTGCATGCTTGCTGATGGACCCAGAAGTGGACCTGAAGTAAGTACTTCTGGTCTACTTCTGGGTTTGCCACCAAGCACATGGGGGGGGGCATGCTCCTGTGGGATGCTCCACCTGCCCCAGCATTGCAGCATTCATAAGTTGTGCCTGGTACCTTGAGATATGTAGAAAAAACATTTAAAGCTGTGTCCATAGCTGAATGGCTGTTTCTCAAAATCAGCATCCAATTTTCAGATTCGGATTCGGAGGAATCAAATTGGGACAGTGATTCAAGTCAATGAATCAAATTCAATCCAAATCCAAATCCAAAACAGATATGGCCCATTTTGCACACCCGTACTGCTCATTGCTCCCGCCAGGTAGAATGCAGGCCCACCACCATGCCAGTTTCAGTGAGACCAGAAAGACCCAAGGAAGCAGTTTTCCCAGAGTTCTCTGGTGTTGCTGAAAGTGACACAGCAGCTATGCAATGAATGCGGGGCAGCCGGGATTAAGCCCTGACAGCCCTGCTCTTGGTGCAGGCCCACTGTGTCAGTTTTAGTGAAACCAGAAACCTTGAAGGCTTCATCCCTACAACTCTCTAGTTCTGAGAGGCCTAATCCTTGTTTCTCCAGAACTCAGGTGGTGCTCAACCCCTGCACCGGTTTCAGCAGGAGCAGAGCCAGTAGTGGCACAAGGTACCATGGCTGCTAGGTGCTCCAGAGAGAAAAGGATCAGGCCCCTCAGAGCTGAAGGAGAGCCCAGCCAGCCAGCAGTGCTGCCGGGAGGACGTGGGGCAGCAGGGACTGCCTGAGTTCCAGAGAAAAAAGGATTTATCCCCTTGTAGCTTAGAGTATTCTGGGATACTGCAGGACTTCAACTTGGGCAGAATAGCTGAGGGAAGTAAACACATGGTAATGAAAAAGGAACAAAATTAGGCAGTTATAAAAATTAGGTGTTGATGTGCAGCCAGTCATGGGGTTAAGAGCTCCAGAAGCTGCCTAAACTTACTGTGTAACCAGGCCATCAGATGATAGCTAGTGATGCCAAAACTTTTTAGACCTGAGACACCCCTTGTTGGACTCAAGCCATCCCTCAAAAAATGCCATCTCAGTTATCACTAGGGGTTCTGTTTCTTGACTACACAAAAATAATAGAGCCATTCTTATTTTTTTTTAAACTCAGAAAGCCCACCAACAGGCCAGAAGGTTTTGACACTGGATTCTTATTTGAAATAGTTGGGTTTCTCCTATGACTCATGTGTGCACACCTAATAGTGGTAGCATGGTGTTGCCACCCACAGGTGCCACAGCACCTTGATTGAGAATCACTGCTCTAGGTATTACAAGTGAAATTGTGGCAGCAGGAGTCTCAATTAACTGAGCCGAATTAAGAAACATTGTTTTGGCATGGGGGCCGATTGAGTAAGTCCTGAGCTAATTTATGTCACAAAGCAGCATGTTTATTGCTGCTTACTGTGTTCTGTTTGTTAATTAGTATACTATTAGTTAATTAGTATACTAGAAGCTGACCTCTTAATTTCATGTCTCTGTTTTAAAGCTGCTTAATAGACACTTTGTTGCTATTGGTCATATCTCTACTGAGAGCAAATGGGTGCATAAAATGAACTTATCCTTTCTTACTTATTTTTCCTTTCTAAAACTTAATGGTCTAACTTGGATATTGAGGGGAGAGGTACTGGATTTGTACTGTTAATGTAAGTTTGATTGACCTTTATTATCCACCTCAGTGCCTGGATTCAATTCCTTTGTGAGTTGTATTATCATTCACTGAACGCATGTACAATTATATTCTATTTGCTGAAAATTCAACCCACAAAGAATGCTTTGCCATGGATTCCAGTCTTCAATAGGAATCTGACATTTTTTATGCCAGCCCTGGGAATTGCAAATCTTCCTCTGCAATTGGGAGTTTCTTGTGTCAGAATATTTTTGGTTTCTCTTGTTGCTTTGTTTCTATTCTCTTCCTATGTTAATATTTCCCCCTTTTGAATTTCTCATATTGGGTTTACTGCACAAAGAACTTATGAATGGGAGAGACATTCATTCATTTCATTTAGCAGCATGCATTCAGGCTTTGCAGCTCCTTTCGTCCTTTGTAAGGAGAGATTCATTTTTTTCTGTTGTGAAAGAGGAATTAATTCCTAAATTTATGATTTTTAAGCATTTGTTGTTTGAGAGCTTAAGCACATAAAACAGTTGTTGTGCAAGCTGAGCACATCTGGCTGCATCTCTTTCTTTTCTCCAGAAAAGAGCTTCTTGTTTATAAAGCTCTTCCTGTCTTGTTTAGAGACACAACAAAGGACTAGGCAGGATTTCATCTTTCAGCATAAAAAACTATTGTGCTTTTTAATAGTCTTATATCCTTATCTCAAGCTTAAATAAAAACAATTTATGTATTCTGGGAATCAGGGGGAAGGTCCAGTAGGGTAAGGAAATGAGAACTGGATAGCTGAATTTTCTACCAAGACTTGCCACTATCATGCTGGTTGGCCTTAATCCATCAATACATGAGTTGACATTGTTTGATATTTGTATAAATAAGGGTATGGTTCTCTGACATACTCTGATGAAAGGTACAACAGGCTATGGCAAGATTTACCATGCCTTACTGCTGCAATAGGAGGGAAGGCGCCTAAACTATTAGCCATTAGCCTGACTTCTATCCTGGGGAAGATCTTACAAAAGTTTATTAAGGAGGCCATCCTTGAGGGACTGGCCCAGGCTAACATCCTAAGGG
>NW_017728915.1:27962225-28024232 GCF_001723895.1 Crocodylus porosus | reverse complement strand
GATGATCTCCCGAGGTCCCTTCCAGCCCTAATGTCTATGAAATCTATGAAATCTATGAAACTAGAAATGGTGTAGCCGCATCTTTGTGACATCTCTGGCAGGATAATGAACCAGCTTCTCAATAGAATCATAGTGCTTCCAGGTAAGTTAGCATTCCTCCTAATCAGGTCAAGCAAAATGCCACCCCCAACCCGACTACTATGGCCTGCCATAGTGCAGACTTGGGGGAGGGGGCTGCATTCTGGCACTGTTCTGAGTTGGCACTTGGGGTGGGTGCCCTACTCACCCCCCGACCCGCCTTTAGTTATGCTACTGTAGGTCAGTGACTCCTTTTCTTCACTGTCTTCAGTGTGGTTTCAATCAGGACTCTAACCTTTGTGTATCCCAGTCTTACATTCAATAAAATAAACTTATTAAAACAGATTTCCATTATCACACATTCACTTCCATCTTATACTGACAATCTGCCGAGGGAAAATACAGCAGAGCATCAAGCCTCTCTACATGAGATATATGCTATTCTGTTTGCAGCATTCATGATCAATCTGCTGTAAATGTCACACACTAATTACTTTATTTAATATAGGTTGGAAGGGGAATAGATGTTAGACAAAAACAGAGATGGTCCAGCAACAGCTATGAAGCCTTTCCTTTTCAGTGTTCCTGTTTCATTTTCTCCCCTTTTCAAGTATCTGTAGTTTTTCCTTCATTGTATTTGTGGTCAGGAATTCTGATGAGCTAATACTTGACTATTTCAACAACCAAACACTCTATCTGATTTTTTTTTTTTTCCCTACAGGTAATTTATAGGTTGAATAAACTGAAAGATCAAGTAATCTTTGCTACTTATGAAGGCAGCTCATCTCAATATTCTATTTAGTTATAGGGCTATTAGAAAAAAACCTGTCCAAGTGAAATTTTCTGGTGGAGCAGCAATAAATTAAATATTTTAAAATGCTGTCCTAAACGCAAGTTGTAACTAACAGTCCTCGGACTCCTTTCTGAGAATCGACATATAGATACACTTCAAGTATCATCATTTAAACATGAATATATTTCGTAGACGGGAGATTTCAAAATTAAATCATACTTAGAAAAAAAATAGTATGCAGCAGACCTGAAAGATTTAAAATTGTAATAGTGACCTCTAGTGACTACAAAACTAATTAAGTCTTTTCAATAAAAACTTAATTTTCCTATAAACCTTATTCTTTATCATTTTTTAAATATATTATTCCATGTGCATGTACACCCACACACACACACACACACACACACGTGAACATTTCTAGGCTTGCAGTGGAATTCATGGTGATCACTTACATCTAGTTGAATATTTACTACTTCTTAATAAAACTTGAGCCTATTTTAATACCTGTGTTCTAGCCTAGAAAATAAATTAAAACCTTATGTTCATCTGAACTTTTGTTTCCTTCCTAACAGTTAATGTTTATAATATAAGATGAGGTTATCTAGTATATTTGGATTCAAAACCTAAAATGTCCTGCCTTCATATCTTCATTGCCTAGAAAACATCAAACTGATGGTTTTAGCTATATACCCTGTGATCCCCTACAAACCTTATTCTTCAAGTATCCTTTTCTTGGAGCATTTTCATTCAGGTGTATTAGTTGATCATCTCATGAAACCTTAATTAATGTTGCAGAATGTACTGAAAAGCACAACATGCTGACCGTTGGTATGGTATTATTGTAAGATATTTTCATAACTATGTTAGAGCCAAATTCTGGTCTTAAATATATAGACCTACTGATTGGAACATATACTGTCGTGGGCATAATGAACACATTGGGTGCCTGTACACAAGTGCAGAGGCTACTCCAATGTGCTGTAATTACAGTGCGTTGAAGCAGAAATTGATTAATCAAGTCTGCTGGAGCATGGTAATTACCACGCTCCAGCCAGCCTCTGTGTCTTGTATATCAACATCCTCATGCTTCAAAATGATGGTGGGGGTGGGGGTGCTTGAACTAAAGCTTATCGAAGAAGCTTTAGTCCAAGTGCCCATGCTGCCATTTTGAAGTGCAGGGACAGATGCACAGGATGCTGTCATGCTTTAATTAGAGTGGCTGTCAGAGCCGCTCTAATTAAAGCACTACCCCTCACCCTCAGAACGCATGTAAAAGTGCCCACCTTGTATTTCACACTCAAAAGTTAGATGCAGTCTCAGTTTACTCCCATTACAGATATGCATTATGAACAGTCTTTAATTACATGATCAGATATTTTTCCATGATCCTTTTGTCTCATTCAATGCTCAGAGTAAAGGGCAGTCATCAAATGGGTAGTTACCCAATATTTCTTTTTAGCCTCATCATTAAATATGAAACTACTGGCCTTATTTACCACATCATTCAAACCATGCACCAAATACAAACTTAATAATTTCCTCCTGAACATTCCTGTAGTGTTGCCAGCATGGTATCTTTGCAACATTCCTGTGACAGGAGGTGGCATAGTAACATTGCCAACCCCAAAAGCACATTGGGGTCGAGCCTTGGGGTCGTCAGTGCAGATGGCTGTCATTTGTGTTTCAGGAGATCTTAAGTTTGAACCCAGCTACCAATGTAGACGCAGCTTTAGATTCCAGATTTTGAACACATGGCATTTCCAGAAAGTATGTAACTTCTGCTGGACTGAATCTGTCATCCCTGGGGTATTTACATTTGACGTGGACACAAATATTGGAATTGGAGGCTAATTCCATATGTGAGAGGAAAACGGACAAATAAAATTCTATGGCAGAATAACTTTTTTTTTGTTTTAAAATGTCTTTTTATTTAAATCTTTTAGCTGTTTGTAGCAATAAGGTGATTAACCCTTTCCCCTGATTCTTTGATTTGTAATTAAGTCAAAAGACTGGAGGATGAGGGGGCTGGCTTAGGGATGGAGAAGACCACAATCAAGGTACCTGAGAAGAACCATCCGCTGCTTGGCTGAGACTCAGACAGTCAGGACCCAAAATAGTGGACCTGAGCTGAGGTGTCTCAGCTAGACAAAAGGGGGATGGAGTCAAAAAGGCTGAAGCCTGAACAAGGGTTGGGGCCTGAGGGGCCTGGTACTGATTTGGGAGGGGGGTGGGAGAGGGAAGGGAAGAGGGGAAGAAGGAGGGGGAAAGAGGGAGCAGGGCGGGAGAGGGAAAAGGAGGACATCAGTGAGGCATGTAGGTGGCTATAGGAGAAAGCAAGATGGCCATGACAGTAGCCCAAAGGCACCAAGGCAAAAACTATCCCAGTCTCAAGGGCAATCTCTTTCTGAACTCATTGTGATTTAGCATCAAGTCTTGGCATGCAAGAAGCAGGAGGTAGAGTAGGCTGGGGAATACAGAAAGTGACGGGGATCAAAGCCCTGACCTGTTACAGGCACATGAAAATAAATCTCATTAATGCAGATGAAGGGAGAGATTCAGCTGTAAGTTTGTGGTAAATGTATTACATGGATAACATTTCAATATATATGCAGGTGCACAGGGTGGACACCGTTTACTTCAGTATATTTATAGATAATATTTACTGGCATCCTTGATTGTTGTATTTTTTTTATCCAGAAACTGATCATATTTCATTCTGAATACCCATATATTAGTATTTCCCAGCTGAATATGAGCCAGCAGCGTGCCCTTGTTGCAAAGAAGGCTAATGGCATACTGGACTGCATTAGTAGGAATGTTGCCAGCAGACCTAGGAAAGTTATTATTTCCCTCTACTTAGCACCCGTGAGGCCACATCTGGAGTACTGTTTCTAGTTTTGAGCCCCCCCACTACAGAAAGGATGTGGACAAATTAGAGGGAGTCCAGCAGAGAACAACAAAAATGGTTTGAGGGCTGGGACACATGACTTACAAGGAGAAGCTGAAGAAACTAGGTTTATACAGTCTGGAGAAGAGAAAACTGAGATGGGGTTTAATAGCAGCCTTCAGCTACCTAAAGAGTGCCTCCAAAGAAGATGGAGCTGGACTGTTCTCAGTGGTGGCAGATGCCAGAACAAGGAGCCATGGTCCCAAGTTGTAGCAAGGAGAGTTTAGGTTAGATATTAGGAAAGAAACTCTCTCAAAAGGAGGCTACAGGTTGAAACACTGGAACAAGTTACCCAGAGTGGTTGTGGAATCTCCATGCTTGGAGATTTTTAAGACCAGCTAGAGAAGGTCTTGGCTGGGATGATTTAGTCAGGGCTGGTCCTGCTTTGACTAGAAGGTTGGATGAGATGACCTCCTAGGGTCTCTTCCAACCCTAATTTTCTATGATTCTATGAAGAGTTATTTCACTATTTTCATAGGAGATATGAACCCTTAGTACTAGAAAAATAGTAAAAGCAAAAAGTTTAACTCTTTTTCTTTATTTATAAAACATGGCCAACTATTCCTTGACTTTATGCACAACTATAGTATCCGTAGACAAGGAGCTATTGTCTGTGATAAAGATACATTCTTCTATCCAAACTGTGCATGTATCATCTTTTAAGCTTTGAATCCCCAGGAGTCTGTTCAGTGGCTTTCATGCCTTAGTGGCTTTTGGGGTCTTAGAACCTTTGCTTGAGTCTGAACCGTTTGCCTTGAAGTTCTTAAATTAAAGACTGACTTTTGGGGTTATTATAGGTCAGCTGTTAGTTATTAAGCACAGAGCAATTTATAATCAAATCTGATGAGATTTTGAGGTTTCCAGAGATACTCTCTGAACTCTCTTGGTTCAGAAAAGCAAACATTTGTGGCTTCAGCAGAAGAGACATTTTTCAAGTTTTATCTTTTATTTATTTTAAAAGGATCAATAGAGTAATTCATGCAAAAGCTACAAGATAGCTACAACAAAAATAAAACAAAACATAACAATGTATTACAAGACTTGCAGTAAAAATCTGCCTTAAAGAAAGACAGGGCTACTGGAAACAGAAGGGCTTAATCTTGCTAATTCAGAAGTATGACTATAAGTGTTACTCTATAAGCATTGCTGAAGGGGAAAAAAAGCCAAATTAAAGAGACAGGAGAAAGAAAGAAAGAGACTCAAATCCTTGTTAAACCTGTTCTCACTTAGAGATCTTTTTTAAAAGTTAACTAGTTGAAGGAGGATACTGTCTTGCTGACATTATCTGAAGAACAATTTGAGGTTTTTTCCTGCAATTTGAAGAATATAGTGGGAATTATAGTTCTAATATAGCCCTTCATTTTTCAAGAATTGCCTATTATTAGAACTTTGAAAATAATTGATCTTTTCTGTTCAACTGGTGAAATAACAATTTTTCCCCCTTATTTTTTTTCTTCAGAAAGAAAAAACAAACAAAAAATAATGTCAGGTTAAAGAAACATTCGATTCAACACACAATGAAATGTTTTGTTTCAATTTCTAAAATATTTTTAAATTCATAAAATGTCAGAACAGAAAATTGAAGTGTTTTGTTTAGAAAATTATTAAATTAAACGGTTCTCATTTTCAGGGAGGGGTGTTTCAGTTAGATTGTCATAAATAATGCAACCAATATTTCACAGCTAAACCAAATATTCATTAAAAATATTTCCACCCAGCTCTAACCAATGTATGAAAGACAGTGGCCCAGAACTTGGTTAAAACAGCTTGTTTAGTTCCACTCTTTCAATGAAACAATAGTGTTACACCAGCTAAGAACACTGTTATCTAATACAGTGGATTCCACTTTTCAGAATCGCTGCTTAATAGAATCAGCCACTTATTTGAACCAATATGGGAAAACCAAAACCATCGGTATATTATTACATGTAAAAATTGCTCTCCTATTAGAATCATAATTTTCAGTTTTTGGAATAATTTTACTGAAGAACCCCAGGGATTTTGCAGTTTTGTGAGGAGCTCTCTGCAGGCTGGCTGGGAAGGAGTGGGGGGAGGGTGGTCCTCTTTATGCATATGGTCCCAGGCAGCCTGCAGTGCAGCTCCTGCAGGTAAGTGAGGGGCGGGGGAGGTGTAATTAAGACACTGTAGAAAGGGAGGGAGGGAGGTGGGCAGGGCTGGGGCCCCAGTGGAGTGTGGGATGGGGCTGCAGTCACGGTAGCTCTGAAGAAGCGCAACCCCATGCCACTGCCTATACCCCCCCCACACACACACACTGTGCACAGATTTAGGGGGCGCAGGTCCCTCCCAACCCCTCTGGGAGTGCATGCCACACCAAGCCAGGGAGCTGGCCCCACCCTCTCATGCCCAACTCCACAGCAGGCAGCAGCAGGTGGGCAGCTGGGCTCCACTCCACTGCAGTAGCCACCACTTCCTGCCAAGGGAATGGAGCTGTGGACCTTGGTCCCTGGCCTCATAGCCCTGGCAGCTGGGAGCCTCCTCTGGCAGGGCTAGGGGGGTCAAGGGGATGTGGGTGGGGGGCCAGGGGCACCATCAGAGCTGGGGGGGTCTGTGGGAGGGGATGAGAGGTACAAGCAAGGCCAGGGGGCTTTGGGGGAGGAGTGAGTATCTGTGTTCTTAAAAAAACAGGTCTCCTTTCAATGCAATCAGCTGGTTAATAGAATCAAATCACCATTTCCAAAAGTGATTCCAGTAAGAGGAATCCAGTGCATGTGGGAAGCATTGGGGCATGGAGAACCACACAGTTACCTTGCTTTAATAGGATGGTGGACTTACTACTTGTGTGCTTGTGGGAGTCAGCTGTTCTGTTGTAACCATTTCATCTTTTCCTTCCTATCTTGCAGTAAGATTAACTAAACCACTATGATTTACTCTTCAGTGAAATAGGTGGTAAATTATTGGACCTTAGTTTCTACCTGCTGTGGGTTAGAGCAAGTTGCCAAAGCTGTTACAGCAGATTCATTTGAATCATAGAAAATCTTCCCGTTTAAATCCATACAATTGTTTTGTGAGTATAATTTATTGCTCCTTGCCCAATGTAAAAAAAAAAAATTTTGCAGGAATCCATAAGGTCTGAATTGTATAGATGTTCACTGAAGGGCCTTTAATTCTATAATATATGCACAATATGGCCTGTGACGTCACCATTTTCTTCTGCATCCCCTTCTCCCCTTTGTCCTGGGATACAAAATTCAGATCATGCTAGTGTCTTTTAGGACAGAAGTTTTGGTATACTTTTTAGTAGATCGTGTAGATTTGTCATGGATGAAGTTAGTCCAGAATATTGGGTCAGTCACACATAAGAAGAGATGGTTATTTGATTTAATATTTTAGTTAAGGATTATTCTAAAGATGCATTCTCTTTTGACCACATGATAAAATGATTTACATCATGCCCTTTGAGGTTGTGCAGTAGAACTTACCATCATAGCAACGCTTTTTATTTTATTTTTTAAAGAGAATTATAGTAATTTATAGAGAATTATAGACATTTGCAGAGATTCTTTTACAGTTCTGGGTAAATCATGCCTTTCACCTATAATTTGTGTCTATTGAAAAATTATGGCAACTCCATGTGGCACCCAGTGACTAGGGAGACAACGATTCAATTACTCATGTTACCCATTAGCCAGAGCAAGCAGAGAGCAAACACCAGCACGCATTGCTTGCAAAAGCTTTTTTCAAAATGGAGATCACTTTGGGCAAGCTCCCTTACAGACAGCCTGTGAACACAGGGGGCGGCCACGAACAATAGTTCTTTCCACAATTATACACTTTGGTTCATGTTTATTAACATTTACCCTCCCTTCATTCCTCCTTCTGTTCCACCCATTTCTCCTCCCATTTCAAGATCCGCCTCTGTTTATTGTTTACTTCATTAGCATGGACTTGCTTATTCATTTTACTCATTTACATACTGGTTTTGCTATGACTGCATGTCCTCCAAGGCCATGAACTTACTTCTTTAGTCAATGGGTGGACTTTGACCAAAACCTGGAAGTGTTTTCACCAGTCACCATTCACCTTTTTGCATATGTTCATTTCAGATTCTGTTACCAATTACATGTTGTTTTTCACATTCCAGTCTGCTTTTTCAGTCTCATGTTGAACTATCTTCCACATTCCTAAGGCTTCACCTCATTCACAGCACACGGACTTGCACAGACTTACTTGAAAATGGTTGACACAGGTAAGATGGTTGCTAAGCATAAGCAAATGGCTGACTTAGCATAAGCATTCATAAGCAAAATTTGCTTGCCAATGTATCTTGCAATATTACTTTTAATATATTATTCTGCCTTGTGGTCAGCAGCTCTACTAAGCCACAAGTCATGCCTTTATTCAGTTGCAAATCCAGTGCTCCCCAAGATCCAAATACAGTCACCCTATCAGCTACATAGTCAAAGAATGCATCTTCCAGTTTGGCACATATATGGAATGAACATGATTTCAGACATGCACATTTCATTTTGCATATCACTAGTTCTAACCTTTTTTTTCTGACAAGTCCTACATATAGCTTACAAAAATCACAGAATGTTCAATATTATAAGATATAGAGAAGTCCTCTAATATGCAGCATGACCTCAACTTCTCAAAGGCAGTAACTTTTTTTTTCATATCACTCCTTTTTTTTTTCCAATGTCTCACTTAGCTTGCTTTGGGTGAAGAGGATTTATATGTAATCCTATCTTTGCTACTAGAAAATACCAGGAGAGTATTTCCTAAAATCATGTTCGGGTGGAAGCAGGGGAAATAAGAAGAAGGAATGAAGAAATGCAGTAATTAAAATGAAGATTCTATAAAGAAATAATAGTATCAGTGACAAAACTTAATATAAAATGTTAGCAAAAGTTTTATTGACAAAACAGATATTAGCTGGCATTTAGCTACCAGATTTTATGCATAGCTGTAACTTTTTTGCTGCCTAAAAGCCATCAAAGATATAGCACAAACCATTAAAGTGTATTAAGGAAATGGAGTTGCAATTATCTAAATTACAGAAACAAAGCAAGTTTAAAGCTTCTGCTGTCTGCGAATTTTATAAAGTACAGTTTTTACGTATATGTTCCTATAATCTATTAGCGGGTGTTGATGCTGATAATGTCCTACTCCTTGCATACCAGAAAAATTCTCTGAATGATACTGGAAGTTCTGAAAGTGCAAAGAAGAGTGGGTTGGGCCAAGATATGGGTGGGATCTCAGTTGCTCAGATAAAAAGTTGTATATTTCAGTCTCAACATTGATTGAATTTACTCCCATTAAACATGGTGCTCTTAATTAATTGCTTGTCCCTGTAGCAGGTTTGTAGCCATTGGGGAAGCCATAATGCCCCCTGGTGGTTCTGCACTCCCAGCCTAGCTCTGGGTGTGATGCAGCCCTCCCTTGTTTACCTGCCCACCATGCCTTGATCTTACTAGAGAGAGTGTAAGGGAGGCTATCCTGAGCTGTTAGAGAGAGTCTATTAAGCCCTTCTCAGCTTGCTTATGCTCTTGCAGGGTACCTGTAGCCTTAAGGGAAGATTGAGTGGCTCCATCCCTCCCCTGCATCATGTCCCAAGCCTGGCAGGTGCTTCTCTCACTGATCTTCCCTGTTTACACTCTTGGCACCCTTTGGGCCCTTGGACATCTAGGTTCATTACTCAGCCTCCTCCTGAACTCTCAAATCCCTCATCCCACACATAGCCCCTTCTGTGAGCTCTCAGGCCTCTGGTCCCACATGCAGTCCCTCACTGGGCCTGTGAGCCCTTAGTCCAGATATCAGCTCCTCCTCCCCACCTCCCGCAGGCTTGAGGGCTGTCTAATCTGATTCAGCCCTTCCCTAGGCACATGGACCATCTGGTCTGGCTCCTAAACCCCTTACTGGGCCCCACTCTTTCTGTGGAGTCCTGGGTTATCAGTCCCCTAAGTAGGCCTTGAGCCTTCTACATCAGGGCTCAAGGCTAAACTACCAGTGTCACTCAAATAAACAAGAAGCATCTCAGCCCACTGGCAGATACCTTAAACCCTCTAGTGATTTAACATAAAACAAAGGCCCTTGCATATAAAATCTAGTTTTTCTCTGCCCAGGGGATTTTCCTCTGTTCCGAGGCCTGCAGAGTTGTTTAGATAAATACAAGTCCCTTTAGAAGCGCCTCACTTTATGGATGCCAGGAAAAAGTGCCTGACCGGTTTAGGCTCTGGGCTTATTTAGCTCTAGCCCAAGCCCTCTTCCAGTCAAGTGAGTCTCTCATTTTCCTCCTTCACCACCTCAGGCTGCTTGCTCCCATCTAACCCATCAGAAATATAGCATAATACATAAGTTACAGAGCTGTACATCAGTGTCATAACTAGGGCAGGTGAGTGGGACAGTCACCCTGTGCAGCAGCTTGGGGTTGGGGGTGGGCAGAAAAAGATTGGTGCTGTTACAGCCATACAACTATGGCAGCAGAATACAGCAGCTGGAAGCTGTCACCACCCCCATGTATCACAGCTGCCTTGGGCATGTAGCTGTGTTGTTATGCCTCTGCTGTATAGAGTTTGGCACACTGTGGTAATGTCTACACATGCAATTAATGTGAAGCAATAAACACCCAGGTGCATTGCTTGAAATGTGTGCCCGGGACCATAGCACATTGAGTTGGATTGGAGCAGCTGCAGCTGGCAGGGGGTCCAAGGGATCATCTTGCCAGCGAGAGGTTGCTCTCCTGCCCCCCCCAGTTCAACATATTGCAGATGTGCTGCCTGGGGCACAAGAGTGCTTCATTGTAGGGCTAGGCAGTGGGCAGCCCCCACACTGAAGGACATTCATTCCCCAGCCAGCCACATTATCATCTACACATGCATTGCCGTGCATGGAAAAAAACTCCACAGTGGAATAGTACTTGTATTTACAAGTACAACCCAGTTGTGGAGTTTAGTAGTTTCCTGCGGGGCTGTGTGTATAAATGCTGAAATGTTTACTTAATGCAGCTCCACAGTAAATATGTCATGTAGACGTGCCCTCCATCTTCTGTTTTCAGAGGGTGGAATGCAAAAGAACAGAGGCATTGTGTGTGTGTGTGTGTGTGTGTGTGTGTGTGTGTGTGTAGAGTGGAAAGGTTAAAGAAAGTCGTGCATTTGGCAGGTTTGTGGCCCTTGACTACTATAGATTCTAACTTTGCGGAGAATTCAGGTGGATGGAGCTATAAACTAACAGATATACTTGTTCAGAAATCACTTCCTAACGACAGATGCCAGACCTTCATTCTTAAGACTAGATCAGTGGTCAAAAATGACCCCTTTGAATCCTTCATCCTTCCTGCCTTTCATCCATACAATACCCATTCTAGTTGCTTAAAAGAAGCTCTGAGAGCAGGACTTTGAGGAAAAGGAAGAGGCAATGCAATGGTATTAAAAGTCTGCTTTGCCTCTCAGGATTACTCATTTGTGTCTGTGAAGTGTTAAGAGAGATTCAGAGCTGAAGTTTATACTTTCTTACCCAAATGTCAAGATCTGTGTCAACAGCCCTGCTAAGAAGCTGACATTTTTACTCTGTGGTTGATGACAAATGATCCAAATGTTCAACAATAGTACCAGGGTACCACAGCCATGCTACCTTTGTTCAAATATGAGAGCTAGATTACATTCATTTGGTCATTGTCTCAAACAGCTGATAAAGAACTGAAGCTGGAAAATGTTAATATAGTAGCTTGACATTTTCCTTTTTTTTTCCTATTCCACTTGTATCAAAAGTGATTTCATGAGTTTAAATGAAGGGAAATATACTGTATGTGCATGATTCAACAGATTAATCACTGCCACTTCAGCTCCTGGACCCCTTCCCCAACCTACCTACCTTTTAAAGTTAACCTTTTTGTGTCAGTGAGTTAAATTCTACAAAAATATACATCTACTTAGGTAGGAACTGCCTTCCAAATTTGGGTCATCACATAAAATACCTTTGTTTCTGTCTTTTGTATATTTCTGCATGAATTACCTGGCAAGCAGATTAAAGCTTAATATGAGTACATTCTAAAATTCAGCCTGGGTTGGTTACCAATTAATTTATATTGCAGTAGTGTAAGTGTCTTATTCAATCAAGAACATGCTTATTTGATACTTATTGGTCTTCCTTCTCAGTGTATGTTGAGTTAAAAGATGAAAATGTGCATAGCTTTTGTGTATAAATAGTATCAGTGTCAATAATTTAACTCATTATTTTTTAAACTGTACATTATGTTTTTGTTGCCTGCTTGAACAGTGATATTACAGCCCACAAGAATTTAAGTTGTACTTGTAACAGGCCAGTACTTAATTTTTAAATAAGCATCATTTTCAGGGTGATGATTCCTTGTGTTATGTACCAAAGAACTGGCTGTTTTCCCACATAAAGTCTTCTTAATTAGAAGCTATAAAGGATACAAGGGTGGTGGGGGGGAGGAAAGATAAAGAAACATAAATGACCAGGCAAGATCACCAAAGACCAAAGGACAGTGCTCGTAATATGTCTGAAGCCATCTATATTAAATGTCATGGAAGTGATAAATGGTGTCTAGCTACTGAGATATATAGATAGCTTTTCTGTTTTTGGAGCACTGAATGTCTCAAACTTTATAAGAAACTAGATAAACTGAAGCTTATGCTACTGAGAAGCAAAAAAAGCAATGACAGTCTCATAGTAATTAAAAGAAAACTCAGAGATGGATCTCTTTTAGAACTGGGATTGGCTTCTTAACCAGGGCAATATGCATGTTTAATTGAGTGTAGAAACCAACTGAGCTATTTTTGCCTGAAAAGCCTCAGGTGAATGAGTTATTTTTCTACTTAAAGTAGTGTGATGGATCTTTTAGATGTTTTCTGGGCTAGTTGCAACAAGCCCCACTTTTTTTTACCTAAGGCAAACTCAGGTCACCCCAGTTCCCCAGGAAAAGCAACTTATGCTTTGAAGAGATTTGAAGGAGTTGTACTGTATCTTGTTCTCCCCTAACAATGGTATTCCTGAGAAAGAGATGGATGATGGTTTCTGTGCCCAGATAGATTAGTTGGAGGGGAAACAGCTGAGCCTCTTAGTAACTGAGATCACCGATGCTCAAACTTTGAGCCCTGTGGGCCAGATGAGGGGAAGGGCCCAAACTGTAGGCTGTATCCCTCTTTGGTTCAGTGTCTGCACACCCAGATCAGTCCCTGCACCATGCTAGGTCAGTCCTATATGCTGAGATGGGTCCTGCACTAGCCCTGCCAGACTCCGCACACCCAAATTGAGCCCTACATGCTGGGATCTGGCCCTATGCTACCCCAGGCCCAAATACCTGATCTAGAGTGCTGGACCAGACTGCCTGGCCCATTGGGCTTCCCACCCATCTGGAAATTTGGCAGGAGGAGAATGGCAATTAACATTGTATTGCTTCCTCACTGCCCATTTTTTCAAAGCCCCGAGAGCTGGATGACAGCCCCGTGGGCTGGATCTGTCCCATGGGCCATGGATTCAGCACCCCTGACTTACACAACTGGGGCAGATACCTCTGTTACCTTAAATAAGACAGTTATGGGTCAGGCTATACCCTGTGTAAGAAACAGAGGAGTCTAGCATTCAGGTGGTGCCTAGTCTATACCATGAGGTATACACGTGTTTCTCTTATACAACATCTGAAGGATGGTACAGACAATACATTTGACCATTGCTGTGTTGTGGGTGTTTTCTTCTATTGCAGAACGATAAGGGTTCTTAAGCAAAACATGGATCTCCAAAGAAATATTTCTTATTCTCCATACCCTAACAATAAGTTGACCCAGACTTAAAATAAATAGTCTAACAGCAATATAAATATAACCATCTAAAAGTATCTATGTTCTTTAAGCTTTGGGCAGTTTGTTAATAGCAAAAGATTAAATCGTGTCAAATACTGTTACTGTCATGAATCACGCTGAGTTCATTTACAAAATAAAAAATCTGATTTACCTGTGTCAAGGTAAGGTTTCAAACATGGGTGCTGCCAATGCTGAGAGTTAGCTTGATCCTGAGTGAAAAATTCCATAGTACAGTCAGAGCCTGTCCCTTGGTCGACCCCTAGGGTCTGTCAATCACTCATGACCTAGTTTCTGGTTCGCACGTGCTCAGATCGTGTACAGCTTCTGACAAAACGCATGCTCAGAAGGGAGCTGACCTGACGTAATTGGCCCAGAAAGTTCTCTGCGGAAAATGATCTGATTGGACAACAAATTGATATAAAAGGCGTATGAGCCCCCCACCGGTGTGGGCGTTGGGCGTTGAAGGTGTGGGTGTTTAGGGAATTGGTGGTGTAGGGTACTATAGAGGGAGAGTGTTGACATTCGCTGTGAGAGGAAGGGAGCAGCGCAACTCCTGCACAGAAGCTGCTACTTGGAGGGTCTGTGACAGGGGAGAGACTTCTCAGTTCCTCCCCAGGAGTTAGGAGTTCCACTCATCGTATTAGTTTTTCGATTTCGATTCCTCGAGTGATTTTCGGTTACTTGACTTCGATTTTCGCCTGATTGCGATTTGAGTCCTCCTCGCCGACAACTGAAACAGCATGGTGTCTCATCAATTGGGACGGGCGTCATGACAACAACGTTCTTCGTTTCATCACATTACAGTTTTGTGCAGTTCGTGTTCCATCCGATGAGCTGTTGACCAGCCCTAGGACTGACCAACAGGCAGCCGCCCCTATCCCTTGCAGGGTAGATAGCAAGGGCTTGTTGGTAAACCCTGCAGGCCAACAGACCCCCTTTGTTGTGTATGTTTGTTGAACTGTAACCGAAGAAGCATCATCACCTACGCCTCAAAGCGTAAGTTAATAAACCACCTTGTTGTTTTGAACCTAAACGATCCTCGTGTCTCAGATCTCCTCGCCAGTACACCCGCCTGTTCCATGTTCAATTTACCACCCCGGCCAACCGTGACACTGGGGCTTGGTTCACCCCCCCAGGACACATTTACAAAATAAAAAATCTGATTTACCTGGGGAGGGGAGAAAAACATTTGAAATATGAAAAAAAGGAAGCTGAAAGAACATAGAGATACCCTAGTAGGGATCAAACATGAAGTCAAGGGATACTCAGACAAACATATGTACTCAAAATATGTACCACCCACTAGGGCTGTGCGAGGCTTGGGACTGTGCTTTGAATCCGGGGAAGCTTTGGACTCTTCGGCGTCTGAAGCAGCATGTCCAGATTGAAGTGCTGGCTTTGCTAGGCTTCTCAAGTGGTTCAGAGCTTCCAAACTGCTTTGGAAAAGCTTTAGAGCCGCTTCAGAGATCTGGCCATAGGGTATAATGAGGAATCAATGAAATATCCATGTCACAAGTTTTGTCAGTCAGCAGTTAGGGGTGCAGGGCACCGATCTCCTCAACAGCTGGCAGGCGTCATGGCCACAGCAGTGGCTACCATCTCTACAGCTTTCACCCTGTACACATGCAGTGTCCCTTGCGTCACGAGTTTCATTTGTCCACAGCTTAAGGTGCAGTTTCCCCCAAACCCCTGCACCAATCTTCTTGAAACTTGGCAGGCTTCGTAGCCTGAGCAGGGGCCACCACCGCTGCATTTTTCAGCCTGCTGCATCTTAACACATGCAGGGTCAGCTGTGTCACGAGTTTTGCCTGTCAGCAGCTAGTGGTGCAGTTCCCCCAAACCCCTGCACTGATCTTCTTAAAACTTGGCAGGCTTTGTAGCCACCCCCGCAGTTTTCACTGCACTGTGGCTTAACACATACATGTGACATGAGTTTTGCTTTCAAGAATCTGGGGTGCAGTTTCCCCTGAACCCCTGCACTGATCTTCTTGAAACGTGGCAGGCGTCATGCTCTTAGCAGAGGCTACCACCCCAGCAAGTTTCATCCACATCAGACAACAAACAACAAAGTTATAGATATTTAATGGATTCCCCATTATACCCTATTGCCAGATCTCCAAGGCGGCTCCGAAGCTTCGGAGCTGCTTGGGCCGAATTGAAGTGAGAAACCAATCCGGAGCTCCGGATCGGATCCCTGGCATCCAAAGTGGCCAGATGTGAAGCTGGATTGAATAGCTTCAGGCCTACCACCCATCTGAGCTGCCCAAAATATGCACCTATCAATAGATCGTACACATATTCCAAATCCCCCTGGATTACACTGGAGCACGAGCTTGGTTTCCTCACTCAGATTCAGCTACATCCATAGGCTTGGGGTTGGCTTCCATTTAATTTAGAGTGAGGGGAAGGAAGTGGCAGTCTCTTCAAAACATTGCCTACTTGTGGCACCAAAATTAACCATCACTATCAATTAATTGTGCACAGCTATGCTTGTGCCTCTCCTTTCTTATAGGAGGGATGCCATAGTTAATATGGCATGTCAAAGACCAGGTACAGACACCACACTTTCACTCATATAAGTGATCAGAAACCAGTCTATACCCATAACAGAACAGATGTTTGGCACACATAGATTGGGCTTAAAATGGCAGAACCTGGTTTAAGATTTGTCCTCTTGCATCAAAGGCCAAATGTGTGTTCTTCTGGTTGCTATTGCTCTGAACTACACCACTTACAGGAAACCACATAACTACCTAACTTGGATTGATTCTGCCTTGAGCATTTTGAATGTATGTGTCTAGCCAAAGGTTCCAAGTATTGTGTGAACTGATATCTCACAGGGATGGGAACAAGACAATTCAACCCACTGTTACCAGTCCGCTACACACTCCACTTGGCATTGGTTATACTCAATTTTTGTGTAAAAGAGCACATTACAACTAGACTTTAAACTTAAAAGCATCTCAGCCACTAGCAGGTAACTGCTTGCATGCTTTCTCTTGCCTCGTGGTTAATGAGTGGTTAATACCACTTTGACTGGTTCGCTGCTTCACATTTACCATGTGCCTGGCCCATAAAGACCATTACAACAGCACAGCACCTAGTAAGTACACTGTAACTTCAGCCCAGCTTACCTCATGGCAACCTATTCATATGTCCATCCCTTCAGTTGATATTTGTGATGTTCTCTTTTGGAAGAAAGGGAAGAGAAGGCAAGGCAAAGGAAGGAAAGGGAACTGAGATTTTGGAGCATAAGAGAGTAGTTTCAGAAAGAAGTCATCCTGCCTGCCACTTGAATCTGGACTTTGCTTGCCAGGAATATAGCCACTTCTGGGAACGGGAAGAGTTTCAGCTCTGTTTAAAGGATGACTCTGTAAATCTGGAAAAAAATGTTAAATTATCCGCCATTATATTGCACATGATTGTACTTTATTGGTTTAATCTACCTATGTGTCATTAAGAAGTTGGTTTACCTGATTAAGAACTATCATATGGTGCGATTAAAAACCTATCCAAAATGGTTCAATAATCCAAGAAATGAATGAGTCATGCTTTGTGACACTGATGATTGTAAAAAGTATCTATACTTGTAGGTAATGTATACAGACAGTGGGTATCTATCCAATAGTCTAAGTGAAGCTAGTTCAACTATTTATCAGAAGCAGTGAGTTTGTTAAAATTAACCTTCTCCACTGTTCACAAACAGATTGCCCACTAACAGATAATTCATTTGTTATCCATTCCTTCTGTGAATATTTTTTATTATATCTAGGCCAATGGATTCTTTGCAAACTGTCCATAGCAAGTGCTCCTTTGAGTGCTGATTAACTGGCATTCATTATTCCATCTGCAATGGTTTGCTTACATTTTTTAGTCGCATTTGTGTTCTTTCATTGGATAAGTTAAAATTTTAGAAACAGAAACAGTGCCTAAAAATAATCCTGGGGACAATGAATTTCCCAGACAGAGAATGAGATGAAGTTTACAGGTGCTTTGTTAATCACCCCTGGGTACAATAACTTACAGTGGCCATCGCACTCATCATGGCATAGTTTCATTTTCGCTCTGGTAATTAAATTACTGAGACAGAAAAGCCAGTATCAAGTCCCATCCTGATTTGCTGTCCCTTCTCTTCTGAGGTTATCCAGATGGCTTCACAATTCTTTTTTGATTTATTCAGGGAAAATAGGAGCATCTCAGGTCACTGTCTTGCAACATCTCTGATCTGAACATATTTCTCCTATTTTTGTTCTTTTCGTTTAGAAGATGTGTATGTGTCTGGTGCAGATTCATCCTTATCAATATGTATGGTTTTCTTGGATGAGAACTTTAGTCTTGGCTCTCATGTAACAAAGCCTATGAACTGCACCAGAAAATAATTGTGCTTAAAAGCACAGTATAGCTAATTATGTGGATAAGGGCCAAGGTGTGTACAGAGGAGGGAGGAATAAGTGTGAGCCATGAAAAAAGTAGCACCGTTTCTGGGCTGGACTACTTTGTGTGCTGGTTTCTCCTGCAATATTCTTTGCTGATGGAAAGAATACTTGACACTGACACTGTGGTGCCATGGCTTAATTTTTTCAGCTAATTCTTAAATCCTGCAGCTTGTTTTGCATAGCTTGTGGCTCAATAGCTTCCTTTGGCCTTCATCTCTCCAAACCGCTCAGTCTAACTATCATCAACAAAGTCTGGAATCTGGTATCTCAACTGAGTTATGGAAGTTATTGTCTAATCCACATAATGTTTGAATTCACTAGCTGAAATCAAAACTGAAAATAGTTTTCATCCTCCCAGTAGTGATTAGCAGTGGGGTATGTTGCATCACTCTGACGCAAGCTATTTTATTGGAACTTGGGGTTCATTTTCCTTGCTGGTTTCTGACAAAGTAGAGTTCGCTCTCTCTCTGAAGGCTCCTGTGTTTTCTTCGGGTTATTTGTCAATGTACAATTATGGGATATATTTACTGTCAATTCTTTGGGTGTTATAACCCCATGTTTAGGCTTCACACTGTGCTGTATTTCCATTATGTTTCTATATTATCCTAGGTTTCAGCACAGCCTCCCCTGTAGTATATGGGTGTCTCATAGGATTGATCCTTAACGCAGCAAAAGAGAAAAGGATTGACCCTCAATGCAGTAGAAGAGTTTATTAATAAATGCTATAAATCTGAAAATGGTTACATTATTCACAGCTTCATTGTGTTATATTTTTCTTATATAATCTTTTTATTTTACATTAGAAGAGTCTGTTTCATTTTCATAAGCTTTTCTGCTAAGCACAGCACTCAAATTAAATTGGCAGCTAAACATACACAGGTGGAATCTTTAACAGAGAAAAAGTATTTCATTGAAATATAATGTTACCAAGGTGTTTTCCTGAATATCAGAGTTAAGAACCCAGTGCGGTATTAGATGATATGATGACACTGCAATGTCCATGGGGGCCTGTGGGAATTAGGTACCAAACTCCCTTTGATTTTTGATGCTTGCAATGACAACACATGCATTCTAAAAGATTGATTGTTTTAGGGAGGATTGAACATACTTGTATTCTCATTTTTCATTGTAATTGTGCTTGAAAAATTACTTTTGTACTTGTTCTACCTAATGTTTTTTCTAATTAATATTCCAGAATGTGTAGGAAGCAAAATACCTTTGTTAACAGCTGGATAGTGTGTACCTGAGTTTCTACCATCTGGTCCCACATTTCCTGCTAATACTGACAGGATAAACTTAACTCTAGAATAAAATTCAGTAGAATTCAGCTAATGATAATTATAGCTAGGAGATCTAATTGATAATTAACCATATATCTAACATGTAGTTTCTCTAGGAATTGGACCACACATTTTTACCATATCGTAGTCATTGTCTCCGGCAAGCAAGTAAGATGTTTTAATATTCTAATAAATTTTAAATTAGCAGTGGTTTATCTGTATCCCTTTGCCCTCCCCACCTGGTTCAATGAAAATCTATGTATCCTCTCCCCTTAAACTCCACCTCTCCTTTTATCTAACTAAGATGTTTCTGTTGCCTGGATACGAAAGACTGTTACTGAGCTGCTGTCAAGATGGCCATTTTATTACAGTGATTTATAAATGGATTATCTGTGAAAATGGCTCAGCCTTTTATGCAAGCACCCTACAGAGGCAGACATCATTCTAATTGGTTAGTCTCAACAGCAGGTCTTGCTTTCCTGATATTTTACAGCAGTAGGCAGATGCTTTACTGCAAATGACAGCAATCTAACCCAAAAGACTTACTTAACTTCTAACAGCATTAACCTCAGAGTTATTCATACATTTTTCCTGGCCTTTGTTTCAGATTTCTTTGAGGTTTCTGGCCATCAGTCTAACATCCAATTTTCTTCAAAATTCTCCTTAAGAGTAAAAAGCAGTAGGGGTTAACAAATTGCTACAACTTAAACATACAGGTTGTCTTGACTAAGACCCACAGAAGAGAATCTCCTTTTGCCTCGTAAAACAAATGCATTTTTTAAATCTGCATTTGGGGGGTGTACAAAGTATTCCCATTCATTGCTGTATATGATTTATCAATATTGCCATGCTGTTTAAAAAAGATGTTCAATTATTACTTGCCATTTTCAATGTTCAAATCTTCAGCATTACTAAAAATATTGGGCAGATTATGACAAAGCTCTTATATCAAGTTATTTAAGCAAGTTGTTTTGTGTAGCTTTCCCATGATGTTACACAATTATATTTAAGCAGTGGTTTTCAACCTTTTTTCATTTGTGGACCCCTAACAATGTGAACGGAGGTGCCGACTTCTTTGATTTGTAAATGTGGGTATTTGCATACATTTGATTGATCATAGTCATCTTTTGTGGATCCCTTAGACATAGTCTGTGGGCCACAGGTTAAAAACCACTGTATTAAAGTGTCGGGAAATTGATGGCATAATGTTATCACCTGCCAGAAATGTGCTTTGTAGTTTAAAACATCCTTTTTACTGAAAGGAAATAGCCATTTGAATTAACATTGATTGGCATGTCAGTTACCTCTGTGTCCCTTACAAACTCAGTGAGCAACAAGTTTAACGATGTGAATGAGATATAATCATATTATATATAGCATTATTTCTATTTAGAAAAGTGGACACTCAAATCTAAGTGTTAATCACATTTTGAATCACAAATGAACATTGTTATTTACCAAAAGTAAAAGCATAAATAATGCTGATAGGGAGCTAAAAACATACATTTTATATTCTATTCATATATATAGATATATAGATATATATATAAAAGCTTGGATGCAAATATATAAAATATATTTGCATCCAAGCTTATAACTGTGCTATTTAATAGAAGGTGAACGTTTTAGGAATAAAATGCGCAGCAACACAGCACTAAATGACGAACTGCAATTTATCCAGTCTTTATTCACCACCGTTTTACAGTTTTATAAAAAGTTCATTTCTGGAACTTGACTTTAATGCAGACAGTGCTGTTAGAATTGGTTGATTCATGTGTTTATTTTATTATTAAAAATTAAAACCAATGTTTGGCAGGAAGTTACTTGTAAAAAGCTACATCCAAGTGATGGAAGAAAACTAGGGATTCTATTGTTACTTCCTGAAACAAAAAATAGTTGAAAACTGTAGCGGAAACCTCTCTCAAAGAAACTCATTATACAGCAATATGCATAAAAAGCACTCTTTTGCCCTGGAGTGTTCTCTCCTAGTTTTCATGGCAAACTCAGTTCACAAGTAAATTCACATACATCTAAGCTTGGTTTATAAATGTATGCATAAAGGATATCCAAGCATTCAGAATTTTGATTACACAACAGCTTAACTGAAGGCTTTAAAATATCAAATTTGTGCACAATATATTATAATAATATTTAAGATAAATATTTTTTGCAGTCAAATGGGAATACAGTTGAACAGAGGACAAGGCAATTAAATCATAGAAGAGACTAATGAGTAACCAAATTGCTTTTGGAGTTTTCTGAAAAGTCAGTGATGTTGAAGAAAAAATTTGACACTTCTACAAAAGTGATGTTTGAATGTCTCCAAATAATTCAGGTATTTTATATAATTCAACTTAAAGGGTATTGCCTACAATAGGAACTCTACCATGAAGCAACAGCCATATGTGCTTATGTTTGAATTTCCAGCCACTAATATCTTAACTTTCAAAGTAACATACTTGTTGTTTAATTTTCAGGGAGGATGTTATGGTTCTTCAAATGCTGTCCGTTTGGAACTAGTTTTATTTTAGGTTAACAACATTCAGAAAAAAAGCCATAGTATTTTTCAAGACCGCAACAATGGAAAAGTTGTATTGATTTAAGACAAAATCTTCCCCAATTTTTTTTTTAAGCCATTCTATAGATTACACAAAGGTCCATCTTCCTATTTGACCCATGTCTAATGACCTGGATACACAGCACATTAACCCAGTGTAACTTCTTTTCATCAGTTTTGTACACAGAAGGGGGTGTACACAGCTCTCCGAGAGCTGCCACAGTAGGCTGTGTTGCAGCACGTCACCACTACAAAGTATAGACTCTGATAATAGCCTTTGTGTGCAAATAGCTACCGTATGTGATGGGAACATGCCACTTAAACATGTGGATACTCAAATCTAAGTATTAATCACATTTTGAATCACAAATGAACATTACTATTGACCAAAAGGAAAAGCATGTTTGGTGTTGATAGGAAGCTAAAAACACATATTTTCCAGGGTAAGCTATACTAGATTTTTGTTATGAGGGCACCTATTACATGTGCCTAATGCCTGCTTCAGTCTGTTCTAAGTAGATTAATTGAGTCTGCTGGAGCGTGCTAATTAGTATCACATGAATTCAGTGTCCCTGCAATTCAAAATGGCAACAGGGGCACTTTAACTAAAGCTTGTCGAACGAGCTTTAGTTAAAGTGCCCCACCTCCATTTTGACCCCTGGGATGCTGAAAACATGAGACTCTGAGGGCTCTTTAATTGGAGTGGCTCCCAAGAGGCACTTTAATTAAAACACACCCCACCCTCACCCCGGAGCACATGTAAAGACTCCCTCAGGACTTAAACATGACAACCATGTGATGTGTTGACAGAGCAGCCCAGTTCTCTCAATCTACCCTACTTAAGGCCTTAATACTTGAGAGCATTTAAGCATATCAACTATTGCTGAATGAGGAGCTATTTAGGAGGAACAAACTGTCCACTTTAATATCTGTTATGATACTTAAGAATCATGGGAGAAATCCTGGTTTCATGAGTTCAGAGACAAAACAGTTTTTTTCTTTCAGTAGGACACACAAATCTATCCATATGCTTGGAGATGGGGAAAACACAGTTACTGTAGTTTTGAGTGCTTTTTTTTTTTCCAAATTTTCATTTGAAAACCATATTTATAGGCAGAAGCCTGAAGTGATTAATTCATTAACATTTAAAATCCAGTGCTTTTCAATGCCATAAGTAACTTTCCCTAAAATGTTTGTAAGCAATATTTAAGTTTCCAACATCTAAATTCTAAAAATAGACATATACTATAGCACATATGAAGGCGCTGTTATGAGGTATTATCATCAAAAATCTGTTTATGACTATCACTTTAATAAGGACTGACATAGTATGCCATAATGACTCCAAGACAGTACTGTTGTGTCAGAAATCCATCGAGTAGACCTTGTGGATACATTTAGAGGAAGCAGTGAAGTGTTCCCAATTCCTCAAAATGCCACAGTAACTGAAATGGAGGTACCTGGAAAAATTATTTTGGGGACTACACTCTTCATTGCACTGTTTGATTGCTGGTATTAAAACTGCCTTGGACAACCAAAGTGGGAAAAAAAAATTATTCCCAGTCAATGTTGCCTCCTTTCTGTGGAAAAACCAACACTCCATGTCCAGTGGTGAAATCATGGAATAAATGCGCATTTCCAAGCTTACCACTGTACATAATTTTTCTCTTATAAGCCTTGTATATCCATTCTGTGAATAAAGAAAGAAAAATGAGCAACACAATTTTTTTGGTAGGAAAAACACTATTTTATATAAAGCACATAAATGCCTCAACCATAGCTGCGTCCTGAATCGGAACGAAACACTCTAATTACAAAGAAGCACTGTTTTTGTTAAGTATAGGTTCTTGCTGAAAGAACATAGTCATATTACCAACTGCAGCTGTTCAGAGAAAAATATAAAATACTGAAATAATAGTAATTGAAAAAATAAAGAAATCTGTTTGCAATAAATATCTTGAACCGATGCCACCTACATACGTTAGTTCTGTTCAAGGGAGGAACTAGCAGTCATCCAGTATATTTCTGGTTCCTCTTGCATTTTGCAGCTACCAGAAGAACTTGGCAAAGAGACAAAGTGAATCTAACATCAAAACAAGCTTGGTTTGTGGCATAATGTAGCTTAATGTGGTTAGAGATGAGCAGCAGTACTTAAGTACTGGCATTTTGACTTCTGCATGCTGCCATAACTGAATGATATTACTTGAGAAAATTATGGGCTCGTTTGTTGGTTGATTTTCAAAATGACTGTTTTATTACCTTTAGGGATTATAATTTATGGATTAGGATAATTACACATAAAGACTTGACTCGCAAGTATCCAACCATTATCCTTGTACAACATTAATTCATCACTTCAAAACAGCAGCTCTTTTTTGAAAAACAGTTTTCACCTGCAAATACTGTAAATTTTAGTCATACTGAGGCCATTTTCTATAGCATTGTAACAGTGTGCTCTACCAGAGGGCCAGCTGGTGGTTACTGCAGGAGAATCCAACTTTATATATATGGCTCTCAAATGAATGGCACCCAGAATGCAATCTTGCAAGGGTCAGAGAAGCCAACCTTTTACTCCAGGCTTGTAGTCAGCAGAGCACAGACTAGCTTCTGCAGTAGATTGCTGGGGTCACAAGAAAATATCATAGGCCATACATCTTGTATTAAATAGTTTCATTTTAAAGAAAGCAAGTCAAACCAATCAAGGAAAGGCAGTAAAACTGTATGGCTGCAAAGTGCCATTAGTGAGCAGGCTAGTGAGTTAGTGCAATGGCAGTTAGAGCTTTACCTTTCATTGAGACCACACTGAAACATAAGTTCTAGCCCCCAGGAGTTCAAATACTGGATGCAGGGAATTCCCAGATAGTTAGAGAGGGAGATGCCATTATATCGTCTCAAGCCCTGTTTCTTCTGCCTTCTACAACATTTAATATCTTAGCCTTTCATTTTCTTTTAGGAGGAAAACAAAAGAATGGTCCAGTTCATTTAATAACGTTCATTCAGCTCAAAATTGCCAATCCCAAACATTCATTTTCTATTTCTTTACTCCATGCTAAAGGATTGGATTATGTTCTGTAGGGCATTCACCTGAGAGGCATACATAAGCTGGGTTTGTTCTCCTGCAGAAACCTGCTAGCTATGTGCTTATCTAAACTATTTGTCATCTTTTCTTCAGGCTTTTACATGATTCCCAGCCTTATAGCATCAGCTGGTTAGCAGCTGAACACTTACAGGTGGTACAGAGCTCAACAACTTTTGCAGAGCTAGCTAACCTGTTCCAGTCTCTTTCTCTTTCAGGAATCTCCTAGGGATTTCCTGAAATACAATAATGGTGACCATCATGAAACCCACAATATTTTGAGGGTGTTCATGGGATATCATACATGTTTTGTTGAGTTTGTTTTACTGATATAGCTTGTGGCAGGTCATTTATGTCCCTTTCATCACAGTATGAAATATATTGTGCCTCCTGTATGTGTCTTTATGATTTTGAGATGTAGTTTAGTCAAAGGAACTGAGGAATGAATACTTGAGGAGAAGGAAGAAGGTAAAACTGCTAAGTATATCTTGCCATTCTGGTACTAAGGCAAGCACAACTGCCACTCCTGAACACAGGCAGATTGGAGTATTGTTGGGATGGGTCCCCGAGATGGTGTCTGCCTGTCATTGGACAAAACAACTCCACAGTAATGAAGGCATCTCAGAGAAATGAGCCATTAACTAAAGGAATTCCAGATGCCCCAGAAAAGAAAGAAATTTCAGGAAGATTCTTAGACTCATCAGCAACTGGGACAATGCTGATGGGGTGGGGGCGGCTGACTTGGAAGATATTTAGGGAGATAGTCCTGGTCTTTGAATGATCCCAGGCTTTTGGGAAGTCCAAGTCACCAGCGATCATGGTGGACAGGATCAGCAGGACAGAGTGTTAGGTTGTAGCCAGATAAGAGGCTACCCATCCTTCTCTTCTGTCTTCAAACAATATGATCAGGTTTTTTTGTATCATTTTTTTCTCCCATATAATAAATCCTTTTTGTGTATTTTCTCCTTACCGACAGCCTGTGGTAAAGCATGATCTCTGGGCAGATGATATTGTAGACTAGCCCATCCTACTAAAATTCTTTCACAACTGAAGAGAAAACTACTTGGAGATAGCAGATTTTCCCCTACTGTGGCTTTGGGGTCTGGTATGAAGGCAGTGGAGCTGCGCCTTACAGGGATAATGGGTTATCCCAGGGTCTGTTCCTGGTCTGTTCCTTTGGACAAACAGCAGGACAATGGGGAGAAACTCGGGGCTCCAAAGGTATCATGTGGATGGGTTTGGGGCACTAATATGGCTGTCATCTTCCTATTATTTATTTTTTGGTATTATTCCAGAAGATAATGGTCAAAAGTAGTGTAGAGACATGAGAAGAGGAAGAATCCCAGCAGGCAGAAGCCTCAGTCAGGACCCATTGTGTTAGGTGCTGTCTAAACACAGAACAAAGAGTTAACAATCTATATTCACTATAAAAGATGACATATGAATATAGACGGGTGAGAGAATATGTGAAAACAATGAGATAGTATCCATTAGCATGAGAAGCAGTGGTCTCAGCACACAAACAGCTTAATTATCATTGGGGTTTTCTGGAGGTATCATAGCAAACATAGAGTATGCATACTGATACCACTTTCTACCTTCTGGGACAGGCATGGATAGCACAAGTGTGAAGACTTTACTGCCATGGGGTCAGTGCTAGATGTATGCAGGAAGTGGTTTCCTCTAGACTGTGAAGTGCATAGTTTTCATGAGCAATAAAAACTAGCTATGAAAATTTAAAAGGGAAAGAAAAAATAACACCATGTTAACAAAAACTTAAAGATGCTTCTATGATAAATACAATGGCCACATCCAGATAAGCATTGATGTCTGGTTCCCTGGGGACAAGTAGCAGTAACACACCTCTTGTAGCTGCTACTCATTCCCAGAGGACCACATATGCTCTAGCACGTGGCAGGTTACCCCAGCATTTTAGGTAATTTTCACCAGAACTATGTCATTATGAAGTGACCTCAAGAGAAAAGGGTCTCTATCAATTTATCAGTTAAATAACTTGTGGATTTCCATTGCAAAATATACCCACATTTCATTTTAGGGCTTTCTTTGACTAGCTTATAAAAGTCAGAGTTTTATTATGAGAATCTCTCCCTCTAGGGATTAGAAAATGTGGTTTAAAGATGTCATTTGCTTAACATACACTAAATTGTATTACAATAATGTCACTTTTCTTTCCTCATCACAGGTTCTGCCATTTGACAATCTGCAAAAAAAAAAATATTCTACTAGTCATTAGAGAACAGCTATACAAATCATTCTGATTCACTTTTCATAGATTTCATAGACATTCAGGCTGGAATGGACCCCAGAGGATCATCGAGTCCAGCCCCCTGCCCCATGGGCAGGAAGTCAGCAGGGATCATAGGATCCCAGCAAAATAAGCTTCCAAATGTGTCTTGAAGGCATTCAAAGTGGGTGCTTGATCCGTCTCTGGCAGCAGTCTATTCCAAACCTTGGGGGCTTGGACAGTGAATAAGCCTGAATCAGTTGTGGCAGAGTTTGTGACTGTTTGATCTTGTCATCCCTTGGGGCGCTCTGATGAACAGATGTTCCCCAGATCCTGATGGACACCCCGATAAACTTATAGGTGGCCATCAGATCACCCCTGAGCCTGCAGTTTTCTAGGCTGAAGAGTCCCATAGCTTTCTCACCATAAGATCTGTTTCCCTGACCTCTGATCATGAGTGTGGCTCTCCTCTGCACTCTCCCAAGCTTCTCCACATCCTTTTTGAATTGTGGAGCCAAAACTGGATGCAGTAATGCAGCCTCACCAAAGCTGCTACAATAAGAGAATGACATCCCAGGATTTGCTTGAGAAGCATCTATGGATGGGTCCTATCACCGAGCCAATTCCCCAGCCAGTAGACTGTGATGAGGTCAAGGCCACAGTTAGCCGGTTTTGCCAAGAGGTGATCATGGGATACTGGATCAAAGGCTTTTTTGAAGTCAAAATATACGACATCAATCTCTTCCCCCTTGTCCAGGCAATAGGTCACCTGGTCATAAAAGGAAATGAGATTGGTCAAGCAAGACCTACCCACAACAAACCCATGCTGAGTATCCCTCAGGATATTGCCATCAGCTAATCTGATAAGGATGGCCTCTTTGATAATCTTTTCCAAGACCTTCCCCAGGATAGAGGTCAGGCTGATGGGCCTATAGTTTGCTGGATCTACTTTCCTCCCTTTCTTGAAGATAGGCATGACATTGGCCTTCTTCCAATCTTTGGGCACTTCACCAGGGCACCAGGAGGTCTCAAAGATCTGTGCCAGGGGCTGAGCTATGATGTTTCCCAGCTCCTTGAGTACCATTGGGTGTAAACCGTCAGGGCCAGCTGACTTCAAAGTTTTCAGCCTGTCAAGGTGTTCCTTCATGAGTTCATCTTCAATGGAGAGCAAGGAATTTCCCTCACCCAGACCACCCTGACCCACAGTGGGCAGGGGCATCCCATGGGACTGGTGAAAAACTGACGTGAAGTACCCATTAAGCAAGTTTGCTTTTTCATGGGCATCGGTTGTCAGTTGTCCCATCTGGTTTAGCAGGGGGCCAATATTGCCCTTGCTTTTCCTTCGGCTCCCCACATATATAAAAAGGGACTTTTTATTGTCCTTGATATTTGTAGATAGCTGGAGTTCCAGCACAGCCTTGTCTTGTTATCTCACAGCCAGATGGTTAAAAAAAAAATCAAAATATAAGACTTTCATTTTCTTTGGCCATAAATATTAATAATGGTACCTAAATTTGAACCCAGGTTAAAATGTTGATTTCAAAATTTGTTCCCAGTTTTGAAAGTTCTTTTTCAGTTGTTGTTGCCACCATTTTCACTGATATGTGTTTGTGTAAGTTATACTACATCTGCATCAAATGATTCATTATCATTGGTCTGTGGTCTGTGGTCTATCAGGTCCTGTTAAATTAAAATAGTTTATCATCACACAAGTTTATTGACTTTCAAAAAGTATTCCCTTTCAAGATAATACTGAAACAAATGCCTACCTGCAAGTATATCCTCAGTGTAATGGGGAATTCTGACCATGTTAAAGGGAAAAGAGGGCCAGGGCAGAAAAATCAGTAAGGTCCACTTTAAACTTTTGTGGCTTGAGAGGGAAGGGAGATCACCTGCAGGAGGAAAAGCACTGCCAGAGCAGCCAGGGAGACAGAGGTCCCAACTGCCATGAAAGACACCCAGCAGAGCAGAAGAGGGCAAGCTGCAGATGAGAGCAGAAACCTCCGGAGATGAGATGACTGACACTGGACTAAGGACTTGTCCCTGCAGAGCTTAGCTTGCAAACAGCTGGCTGTGAAACACAGCAGTGAGAGAGAAGGGGGGATTAACTACACCTGGGTCAGGTAAACAGGAAGCAGCTAACCAAGGAAGTTGGGTTGGCTGAGATATAAACTCTTCTCCAGAGCAGAGGAGGGTATGGAGATGATTGGTTCTGAGGGCTAGGAAGGATGGAGCCATCCAAAGGATGCCAGCTTAGCAAGGGGATCTGCTTCTGGGAGAAAGAGGCCCTTTCAGTGAAGAAAGGGTGAGTGAGTGCACGGGATGCACTGGGGGGCTCCTGGTGTTAACTCAGGAAGGATCCTGGAGAAGGGGGCACTCAGGAATGAGAACTGTTTATATTAACCCAGGAGGAGCCCTGGAGTACGAGTGAAACCAGGGGACTGGGGACCATTTACACTGGCCACAGAGGAGACCAAGGGAATGGGTGCATCCCAAAGACCGTTATGTCCCTGATTGGTGTCTACTTTTCTTTTTCTTTTTTCTGCTTATATTGTTAGTACCATCCAATGGATTGGCAAAGCCGTGAGGGGACAGAGCAGAGTACCCAGGACCCTGTGAATTTTTCCATGAGGTTTTTTGTTTGTTTTTTTTAGTCTTTGCTATTGTCTTGGTTGGTTTTGGTAAGGGGTGAAGGGAAGGTAAAGAGCCACTTTTACCAGAGTCCTGGGAAGCAGTTGAGGCCCAGGTGGGCTGGGCCCCTGATACCAGGTCTGTAGTACCATTTCCAGTTAGTTGGCAAGTCCTGGTGACCAGGTTACTCCTAGCCTTTGATCAGGTAACCTGGTTCACCCCCTTCCTCAGGGAAGGTTGTTCCTGTTTTCTCTCTGTCTTGCCCATCATGACTTTTGACAAAAAATTACAGCTGGAATGTTCCACTTGAGGACAGTCAATCTGGAGTTGGGAAGTGCATCAAGAAAATACCACCAGTTCTGCTCAACAAGGGGTCTTCTAGTACCACTTGACTGGCCTTAGGGGCCAAATTAGGGAGCTCCTCCACCCGTACACTCCCACCTCGTACCTCAAGGTCTTATAATAATTGCTTATAGTCTTGTCTGTGCCCAGCCTCAGAGCTGAAGATATAAGCATAATGAAAGGTGAGCAGCTCAGCTGCTCCTCATCTGTCTAGTGATCATCATGTTCCCTCTCTTGCCCACTGCTGCATTTCCATTCCTGGGGCCATTGGGATCTTCCCGCCAGCTCTGGCCTCCAATCAGCTTCTGCCTCTGCTGCACAGCTGGAGCTTGTGTTCCCTGCTGAAGAAACAGCCGGCACCTGATTAACTGGCTTCCCGCTCAGCTGTAGTGCTGGCATGGGGCTCTAGCCTCACCCCCAATCAGGAAACCTGCTCATGCCGGTGCATGCCTCTGGTGTCAGTGTGTGGCCTCGTGGGTCATCCCTGCACAGCCAGGGAGAATTAAAGGTCTTGCCCCAGATCTCCCAGCTTGGTGTTGGTGATGGTATGTTCTGGGCGTGCAGGCTGTTGGGGCAGTTGTGTGAGCCAAGCTTTTCTTCACTCCTTCCTTCTGGCTCTGCCACAGCCCTGCCTTCAATGGTCAGGTGGGCTGCAGTCCAATGGGGCCAAGGATAAAGGCAGAGGGTGAAAGTCAGTGTGGACCCCTGTACTACCCAATCAGACTAGTAGTTGGGGAAGGAGGAGGGGAAAGTAAGGTACCCTCAACTAGACTCTGGTTACCCAAAAGCAGCCTCCTAAACAACACATTAATTTATAACATCAAAGTGTGTAGGAGAGAGGAGCCAGATTAGGGAGCTAGGGTAGGCAGATAGGTGCCACATGACCACCATGGGATGACATGACCCCCCTGGGGATGCACCCACCCTGTTGCACTAAGAAACTAAGTATGTGCTTAAAGAGTTGTCTGGGGTATAATTTTTAGAACAAAAGAGTTTTGTCAGGGGACATTCATGTGATTTGTGATCAATACAATGTCATCATTGTAAGCAATATAGATGGGCTAGATCATGCCATCACATTTTAAGAACTTCTCCTTGATCTCTGTGGGAAAATCTGCTTTAAATGGGTGGCACAATCTGGCGATTAGAAAAAAAAAAGGATACTGGGAGGATGTGATGGAAAGAAAAGAAGAATGTGACAAGATCCATCTGTCCCATTTTTAAATTCAACATATTGTGCTATTCTTATTTTTCCTCATTATCTGTTACACAATTAAATCTTATGTTTGATGATTTGTTGTGTTATTTTCAGGACAGACTTGGCTAACATACTGGGACCCTCAGGTTATAACAGGGCATTGTTTACTCTCATCAGCCTCCCATATTCAGTGTGGGAAGGCGGATCAGATATCTAACTGATTTTGAAAATTACAATCTAGTTCTGGGTCTGTTCCTAGCACAGGACTGTTATTAGTCCATTGCTCAAGACTTGTTGCAAAGCCTATACAAAAGCTAGTACTGCTGAATTATTGTACAGTAGTACAAAACATGCAAGTTGTATCCAACTTCGTGTCAAGTATGTGGAAATCTGTGCCCTGGGCAAAGTTTGATCAAATGTTGATCCTTTTATTTTCCTACATTTCACCTTCTTCCTATGTCAGACTTGCCTTCCTCTTTGTCATTTACTTCCTTTATTACTGGCAATGCTGGTTTTCAATGTAGAAAATTAAATTGATCTGATTTTCTTTTTCTTTTCTTCTTACCTGGCAGAAGTGACGAAGTATGTACCTTTACTAACAGAAGTAGTTATATTTCAGTACCACTGGAGCAGCTAGCACCCATTAAAAATGGCCGTAACTAATGTACCCTTCGATTTCTCACAGAGATCACAGATAACTCATATTTGCTAAATATATATATAGACAATACACTGCCAAACCTTTATAAAATATTGGAGAAGATTTTATAGTAGTCTTTGCAACAATTGCAGTGTCTGCCTGCTTGGTCAGTGCCCAAGTTCTTTTGGGGGTTCTTTTGGTCTCATTTTACTAATAAATAAAATACATTTTTCTCTTTGACCATAGTAGATCTTCATGAAAATGTTTTTTCCCATTCATCCCTCCCCATCCACTTGATCTTATCTTACCTATATTCCTAGGCTCATTGGATAGTGTCCCATTGCCATGGTCTCCAAGCACTTTAACTAGACATAATCTCAGAAAGAACAGGATGAACTCAAACCCCTGCATGGATTTCAACCATTTTCCCCATAACCTACACCAAATGCAATTCCCTTGCTTATATAGACATTTTAAAACATATCTGTAAGTGCAAAAAATGTAAGCATAGTGGTTTTGAAGCACTGAGACAAATTCTGTCCTGGCACTACACCCATGCCAGAGGCATGCAAACTAAATTGCTGCTGGAAAAGGAAGTGCAGGTACAATTTTTTGTTTTCTTCCTCCTGGCTCTCATCTATGTGACAGAGAAAATCATTCCTGAAGGCTGTCCTCAACTGAGCCACAGAATTAGGCACTTTGGAGCAAAGTATACAGGGTTCTGTATGTGCACTTTGGCAGATATTGTCTCTTTTCTCTGTGCAGAGTTTTATGCTTCTGTCAAGAATAAAATGAGTAGAAGATGTCGAAGGTATATTTTTGTGTCTTAGCCCTCTAGGGGATATGGGAGGGCAAAGCATATAGGGCCAGATATTGGCTCCAAGCTTGGAGCCAGGTATGCTGTGAATATAGAAGGAATAGATTCTCAGATAGCCTCTAAAAGACAAAATGGGGAGATTATTGATTAGAGAAGCTTGTTTGTACTGTGCAGGGATCAAAGGGGCAAAATGCAGTCCATAACAATCGCCATTTTTTAATTATAAACTCCAATTAAGTAGTGCAGAATAATCTGCGCCATTCCATCTGGCAGCTCTGAGGAGAGAGCAAGAACAGCAGTTAGCAACATTAATCAAGGCTTGAAGCAGACAGGTTCAAGTACTGCAAGCTTTGTTTTAAAAATGAGTTGGGGACAGGCTTAGTATTTAGCCTTGGAATACTCTTCAAAAATATTGCGTGCCATATAAGAAAGATGAACTCAGCTGTTTATATTTAATCCCTTCAAACAAACAATAGAATGTAAAAAATGCAGACACACTCTTCTTAATAGCATTTACTATATCATACCGCACACAATATGTACAGCTAATTATTCTCCATGTTTGTTTTTTTTGTCTAAAATATCAGTGGAGGAATATGCAATCTTGGCAATAGAAAAAAATCATTTAATATTTTATATGCTTTGAATGTATATGTAACTTAAGAATACACGTCCCTTTAGAATGATTTGATAGGAGTGTAATACTCACTTTGTAATGCTGTAATTTTCTTCACAGAAAACTGAGTGCAATATGCTGCTTTTCTGCTCATGAAAGGTTAAAAGAGCTCAAATTAGAATTAGACAGAGATTTTTGGTCAAAACTTTTTCTCATGAGAAATTCCAATTTTGACCAATGAAATTTTCCCATAAATTCATGCCAATTATTTTTTCTGCCAATATAAAAAGGGTGGGGGAAGAAAGGGAGAAGGGAACCCTCCCAAATTCCAGATTTTTCATTTTGCTATATTGAAGCCAGAAAGCTTTCTTTACTATTTAAAACAGTGTTTCATTGCTAAATTCTTTCAGGCTTATTATGCATTATTGTAAAAGTTGGGAGAAAAGATTGAAAACCAAACGAAACATTTTAGTTCAGGTCAAACAAAGCATTTATTTCAGCCTAAAACAGACAATTTTGACATTATAGTTGGTAGGGGGGTGGTCCTGATATTTTGGTTCACCTAGTGAACTGCAAGATCAACTATTTGCACTATCAATTATTATTTTTTAAATAGAAAGTGTCATTTCACATCAATGGGCAGATTCCCTGATAACATAATTCTTTCAGATTCAATGGAGTTTTGTCAGCATGAATGAGAGGGGGTGAATAATCCAGAAAAAACCTAGTATCAGAATCTCAACTGTCATCTTTGAAAAAAAGATGTTTTCATATTGACTAGTTTTAACATGTCAAAAATGTCAATTTTTTAAAGCCAAAAATTGATGTTCAAAGTAATTTCATGTTTTCTAAACAATTCGTACCCTTATCAGGAATTCTGTGAAGCAAATAAAGTATACACATTTCTAATAAATTGCTCTTTCTATGTTGTTATTCCCTTGTACAGATTTAATTAGATGTAAATATTTTGCCTCTCTTCATTATATTTAATTAAAGCTCTTATAAAGATTGTTCCCGTAGAATGGTAGGTTAAATGTGTTTAGGTGCAAATAAATGTTATGAATCTAAGCAAAGTCAACAGATAGTAGTAATGACTGCTACTCCCTTTATTTGGGAGGGGTTTTTTTCCCTTTTCCTCCATCTTCACCCATGCTTACTACTTCTTCATACATTGTTTTAATGAAATCAGGATCTTTACTAACTCTTTCATGTAGTATTCTAATGCAGAATTATTATCTGGTGAAGAAGATTATATAAAAATCTTCTTTGTACAAGACTTTCAAAGTAAGTCATGTTTCTGTAGACCTGGAGACCTGACAGAGACAATCATTAGTGGCTGTAGGGTAAATAAGGCAGTGCCAGCACAGCCTTTGCTTCTGCCTGGGCCACAAAGGGGTACATCTACTGCGGTCTTGGCGACTGGTTCTGCAGCAGGCCCTGCCCTCCACCTACCATGCCTCCAGAATTGCCTGGCCCACCACAGAGAGCACCACTGCAGGCCAGATCATACCTAAAGCCTTCTTTGACACCTTGGTATACTCAGTCACATATGCAATTTCAATATCCTTCTTTCCTGCCTTGCTCCTTAATGAGTTTACATGGGTGAGTGACCAGTACTCTAAAAAACACTGAAATAATTTTTTATCAAAATGTCATTCATTGTTGCTTTTCAAAGCTATGCAGATATTTAAAGTCTCTTCCTACAGATTACCTGGACTGATAGTAAGACTATACGATACGTTTATTATTTTTCTGAAATCCATGGAAAAGCTAACATTGCACAGTAGGCAGTCAGAGGGGTTGTTTTGTTTTGTTTTGTTTAGTTTTTCTTGGTAGAGATAATCACAGTCTCAAAAAATGAGAGCAAGATGGCACAGGCATATACAAAAAATATACGACCGTTATAGTGTTATGATTATATATGAATGATGTTTCTAATTTTACTATGCATATCCTGCTGCTAGCAGAGCATTTAAAGCAACCAAAGGTGTGTTGCAGAAAATACAGTGGTATTACTAAGAAACTATTTATTTTTCTCCTTGTTTTTGCTACTTAATTGGGAGAGTAACTGTATTCATTAAGTCTTGGTAGTTTTAGAATATGTCTTTAAATACTGTTGCATACTACCCTCCATAATGTTGTAGGTACTAAAAATTTAACCAGTACTAAAATGGGGCCAGTAGAGGCTGATGTTACATAGTTCGTACTTGCACAAAGGAAAGGAGAAAAAAAGAACAGTTCGAATGATTAGGAATCAATAGAAAAATTCTGCTGAGAATAGAGATAAAGGTCAATGGAGCATTAACTTAAACATCTGGGGGTGGGGTTTCAGGGACTTATACTGTAAAAATAAGTAATACGAAGATCACGTGGAAATTCACAGACCATTAAGGTAGTGACTTTAACTCATTAGACTCAAGGTGCCCCTCAAAAATGCCAAACCTTAGCTTTCTCTCCTTTTTTTTTTCTGTGTCTGTAGAAATATAATAGAGCAATTTGTTTCATTGTAAAAGTCTCAGAAAGACCACAACAGCCACAATGTTTTTGACACTATAGATTCCTATTTGAAATTTCTGCGTTAAAATGGGGTGAAAGGATCTCAGAGCACCCTGGTTGAGAAACACTGGTCTAATTGGTATTTGATATACCTGTAAATACAAAAAAAAAATGTTATAAGGAGGATAGTGATTCTCCATTTCCATTGGGGCCAGGATGTAAATTAGTAAGCTTAAATTACAAGAAGGGGAATTGAGGTTAGATATAAAGAAAAACTTTCTCATGGTGAGGATATTTAAGCATTGAAATAGGTTACCAAGAGCAGTAAAGGAATTTCTATCACTGAACGTTTAAAATACAGGTAAAATGATTTGGATTTTGTTTAGGATCATTTAGGGAGAGCAGATTGTGCTTCAAACAGGGAGTTTAAACAAGACCATCTCCTGAGATTCCTTTCACCGTGTCTTTCTGTCATTCCATGTTTCTCTTTCCATTCTAACGTTTATTAACATTTTCTTAAATATTGGAATCTGAAATGATTTATTGTTATGAAACTGGAAGCAGCAAGAAAAAAGATTTTTTTTCATATTACAATGTTAACTAGTTCCCTGAGTATTAGCAGTAAAATACTTCCCAATACAGTAAATTAATAAAACTACAGTAAATTTTCTCATGCTGAGGATAACATGTACAACTGAAGAAATGTTACCTGTGGGCACTTTTTTATTACTGCTACTGCTCCCAGAGATGGCTGCTATTTACTTGACTCTAGCTAAGAGTTATTCCCAACCCCCCCCCCACAATTTCTTCGTTCCTTTGACCCCCCACACTTACTAGCTAGGTATAGGGGATGTCAGTTCTTTTCCCATCAGAAATGGCCTTCAAGAGGGTTGGCTCTAGGAAGCTTTTCTTTCCTGCAGGCAGAAATTTTCATGGGAACAGGAGCCAGGCTGCAATGCCCTCTCCCAGCAAAAATTCTGAGTAGAGACTTCTACTCACTGTCTCTCAAGGCTGGTGTGAGGTTTCATTAACTTGCAGCCTTTGAAAATCTCAGTGGAAAGCCTAGAGCATAACATACTGTCACTGTTATTAACATTAACAAAATACAATCTGTATGTACAGATAAATCACCAAAATGAAGCTACTTTAATATAATCACTAGTGGAAGGGCATGTTGTGTGCAACTCTCATTTGGAATTAGGTATGTTACTGAAAACAGCACAGTATCATTATGTACGCAGGTATTTTTGGAACAGTCACAGTAAAAAATATTTAAAAACCAGTTGATTGCTAAGTTACATCTCCTGGAGTTGCTTCTGAGACCATTTACAAAGCATGAACTCTTACAAGCAAGAAAATCAACAGTTAATGATGCAATGCCTTTTACACTGCCTGCTGCTGCTGTTCTGTTTTGGGCCTGCCATGGGTCCCTTGTACAAAGTTGCTGTAAAGACCAATTTAACCTGTCAGCCGGACCTGGGGTTTCCCTTACTGAGGTTAAGTACAGACATTCAAAAAGTTGGAGGCAGAATCGATCTTAGTTACGCGGGTTTCTGTAAGCTGTGTAAGTTATATCGGTAATGAACAAAACAAACATTTGCCCTTCGGTGGGGAGGTGCCGCACCCACCCGCAGGGGTTCTCCTAGGCTCACTGTCTGGTCTGTATGTACATCATGGGGTGCTTTGTGATGGGGTTCGTGCAGGGATATAGATGTCTTCAGTCCTCCCCTCCCCCCGCCCCCCATACTGCCTGGCTATGGCTGACAGCTGGCCGGATATAGGAGGCAGGGCTGCAGAAAGGGTCTGTGCGGAGTCAGCTCTGTAACAGCTCAGGGTTGAGGCCGGCTGGGCATTTGGCCAAAGCAGTGGAACATGTAACAAGTGCTAGCACACCTCACTGTGAGGGGGGATAGAGGGGATCTGCAAAGGAGTCTGCTATGGTGGCGAACCGCAGTCTAACTTGAATCAACAGGGAAATTGGTATTGAAATTTAATGTACTGGTCTAACCCACAATGATTAAGTTACAGTGCACATAAATCCAGGTTTATCTTAGACTGGGTTCCACCATTTTTAGACCAGTTTATGTGCACTGAACTTCTGTTCTGTTACGGGTTTAGACTCATTTCCAATTACTTATACCGGTAATAGTTTAATGTCTCTACCAGCCCATAAGGTCCATGTAGAGGCTTTTTTGGCTGTGAGCTATTCTCCTCTATAATGCAACCACATAAATCTAAGTTTGTAGGTCCAACCATGTTGCCATATTGATCATTTAAAAATATATTTTTTTCCCGTTCTCTCTGACTTGCTCACTTGCTTGCTTGCTTTCATGGAGGAAGCCTCTTTGAGGGTTTTTTGGAGGCAGAGGGGAGGGGTTTGGAAAATTTTGTTTTGCAATATATACCATGATAATTCCAATACACTTCTGTAGATTTTGCTCACAATTCCTGTGACAAGGCCATTCATAAGATAACATATTTTCATTGAATGTCTTGTTCAGAAGTTGGCAGCTATAAAAAGAGAACACTACTATAACCTTAACTATAGAGCAGCTATCCATCTGTAGTAGAGCTGATGTTTGCTAAAATAAAAAAATAAAGACATGCATTCATAAGGATTTTATTTAGTTTTTGGTTAGACCATTCTGTTAGTGAAATGCATTTTATTTTCCAAGTTGCAAACAATTCATGAAACTGAATAAATCCCTGAAATTTCAAAAATATATTTTATCAAAAGATATAAAAAAAGAAAATCAGTTTTAGTCTTAAAATGATGAACCATCCACAATGGTCACATTAGCTTATTATTTACTAGTCAGGTATATGTGTGTGTCCTAGATTGATGATTTGAATCAGACCCAGTTAGTGATGGAAAACCATTATATTATGACATCTGTTCTGCTGCCTTCTCTACACGGACTTGGCCACGTTAGTCAAATTAATTTCACAAATAAACATCACAACAGTGGCACCTGGCCTGGCAGCCCCAACTGAAAGAAATATTTAGAGCTTCATCCAACCTGCATTTATTTATTATTTAATAGGATGGAAGAAGGACATTTTTTATGGACTTCAATTGCCATTGTATTGGACCACATTTGGAAAGATCAGATTCTTAAGTCCTTGGCTCACTTGGCTCCGGCTGTGACACTTACAGCCAGATTTCAGAATGCAACACCCACAAACCTGACTGCCTCTGGAAACCTGGCTCTGACTCTGGGTTCTCAGTGGTTTTTAAAAACAGCATAGTCTTTTCTCATTCAGTCTGATGTTCTTTTTAATTTCAAGTGCTGTCTGAGCCACATGCAGTAATTGATGAGCCTGCTACAGCTGTGACTAGAAGTGATTCTTTTAGGCCAAACAACAGAGACTCTTTCTTTATGATCCAGAGGTTGATCACCTTTGGTGCTGACTTGGACAGCTGTGTGGCTTAGTTTAAGCCTAGGTAAACAGGATGACTGTATATCCACCATGACTGTAAAATCAAGTCTGTAGAAAAAGATTCAGATACATTTCTGAGGAAGCTTTGGGAACATTTACTGCTAGTGTTAATGCTGAATTGTCATGAGGACAGAGGACTTCAGGATGTCACTTGTCGTCTCTCACTAGAGCACTCAATGTACTTTGAATAAAAAAGCAGGAGGAAAATGACATTGATTCAATATTTGATTTTGGAAGCAAATCAGAAATATATGTAAAGTATAGTAGTGGAAAACCGATCTTTATATAAACAGCAAGGTGTTTATATAACTGAATTCTGTTCTCTGTACAATATTGGAGTAATGGCACCCTACACCTTGTTCTAAACATATTTATAGTAACTCCTTTGTGAAGATCTGCTGCAGTTCACTAATCTTTACTTTCACTTTCTTCTTTGCCAGGAAACACATGCCAGATCTTTTATGAGCTCACCATTCAGATATAATAAACAGCTATTTGTTAAACAGTATGGTCACCTGCTCAGGATTAGAAGCATATGGTAATGGTACAATTTCAACGAAGGAAGTCAACTGCCCTGTCTCAGCAACAGAATTCTTAGTTTGATGCTTACATGGGGCTTTTCATTAAATTCATTAATCTTCAATAATGTCTGTGCAAAGGAGACAGATAATCCTTAATGAAAAGGTCTTTTCTTAGGATCAGTCAAACTAAAGGTATTGAGTTTGCATTAAAAAGAAAAGTGTCTGTTTTGAATTACTGTTATCTCTTAAGAAGGTTGATTTCATTTCATTTTTTCCCAGGCTTGGTGTCTTAAACATACATAAGCCACTAGTATAGATTCCACTTCATATATGAGATACTCTCAGTTAAGTTTATTAAAATATGCATGCTAGCAAAATAATTATTGGAATCAAAGTAATGGAGGGAGCTCCTAAAATCCAATCTACAATTTACTCATAAAATACCATTGCAATCTGCGCCAGTATGTAAAAATCAGCAGTTATTCCCACTGTGTTAATTCATTTGAAACAATTATACTTTTATCCATTATTTCCTGAGTATAATCATATTGTTCTTTTGCATTAGTTGTATATTAATACTTGAGTCTTAACAGTATACTTCAGTTAAAACCCCAGCTAATATAAAACCCATCATCCTATAAGTAGGGGCTAGTATATTCAAAGAGTGCCTAATACTCTATTTGTGATAGCTCTATATATGATCAAAATGGAAACATAATCTAGTTATCCAAATAACTTGCTATTTATCAGAACTCATATTTTCTCCTAAGCAGAAAGGCAGCAATTGCCAGATGAAATGATGACCAGGATAATCAATTCCTGTCAGTAAAATTTAGCTTGACATTGATGTGATTAAATCCATTAAAATTTCTCTAGAGAGTTACTAGTGAAAGAATATAAGATTCAAAGAAACTATTTTTTCAATTATTTTGCGTGTGATCCTGGATTAATGGCAAATGTACTAGTGATATCCATAAGTAAAGAATGTTATACTTTTAGGGCCAGGGACTTCTTCTGATTAGTTATACAAGAAGTCTAAATCTTAATTGTCACAGGATTTAGGGGAAAAGATTTGTGAAGAAGAAAAAGGGCATTTGTCACCTGTCCTTAAAGCTTCAAGCACTTCTATTCTGTAGCATTTAATATAGCTGTTGTCGTTATATCACCTTTTTTAATGTTATAGATTGCTTGGTTAATCCAACCAATTCAGTAGTTTCTAAGGGAATGGCTCATAGATTTGGTAGACTAGATCACAAACCCAAATTCCATTATCAAAAGAGTGTCCCCTGTTTCATTAAGCAAGATTTGTGCATTTAACCCCTTGTTTTAGATTTCTGGTAAATCTCAGGTGAAATAATCAACACACTAAATTCCCTATTGGTTCAGCACAAAGCACATAAAAGAATTCAAATGCCCTTGAAAGTGAATTCTGTTACTGTCAAGAATTTTCGAATTAAATTTGGAATGCCCAAGTTTAATGAAACCATTGATGGCTAGAAAATGGTGTTTAGAGGTTTCGTTTTGGTAATTGGCTTGTAGGTAAAGTAGATATGCATTAAAACAATGGTCCAGGCCAACAGCAAGGGTTAACTGATTTCTAAAAGCCTGTTTGTGCCTTCAAGGCCTACTGTGTCTAACACAGGCAAGCAGCAAGCAGAGACACAGGCTGGGAAATTAAAGACATGTACCACACATGACATAAGGTGGCACCGGGTCACAAAGCCCACTTGCAGAGCTCTTGGGATTTCCAGTTTTTGGGAACAGACCAAATTAGGAGAAGACCTGAAAAGCCCAAAATAGGATGTGTGTATGTGATGGGTTTGTGAAGCAAAGGAATACGCTGACAAGACAGAACATGGCCAGTATGATGATCACAGAGAGACCAATCAGTGAGGCCCCAAAGACGAAGTGTCATCACAGGGGGAAAAAGATACATACGGAGGGATTTCAGAGCAGCAAAGGGTCCCCGAGAGGGCAACCTGAGACGACCAGGAACAGAGGGCACAGCACCAATCCATCTCACCCACCCAGTGGGCGGATGGGCCATGGCCTCCAATCTCCAGGCTACTGATATCTGACATTCAAGAGAGAACCTCAAGAGTGAAGCTTACACACTGTCCAGATGTACCTTGACTCTGTGCAGTTTTAGGATTGGTAGATATAGAACTGTTTACATTATTCTTATCTTCTGTCACTGTATCAGTAAAATTCACCTATTATCAAATAGAAAGTTTGTGGTCAGTCTGAGGGTTTGGGTCCACCCAGAACAACGTATCTGGGTCATAAATTCAGTGCCAACACCATAAATACATATTTTGGAGATACCATAGAGGCTACTGGACTATGAACATAGGAAAGAGCTTCCAAAGAAAGGCACCTCCTAGAATTTTTCAAAACTTGCTCAAAATGGTGTTTTAGCCCACTTTAATTTCATAGGCATATTTCTATTTATTATTGCATTTCTCATCCCTCTACTGCATTTCAGGATGACGCTTGCTTAATGTTCACATAGTAACTCTGGTGTAGTCATCCTGTATACAGAATTCAGTCTAATTTTTACCAAGAAAAGCTCTTGGAGATGAAGCAGTTCCTGGCTAACAGCCAGTCTGTGGACCAGATTCTACTATCCTAATTCCATTGTCTTAAAGATGATTCTTTAAATGTAAATGATGAACTACAAATGGGAAATGTGTGACACTTCTGTGTTATCCCCTGAAAGTAAACTTAATATAGCACAATTTAAGAACAAATCTACTGGGCTTACACTATATAAATAGGCTTTAAATATTAAGTATTTTAATTTTGTTTAAAACTATGTAAAATTATACTTTTTATAATCTGCTTTATAGAACTAAAAGTAAAAACAGACATTAAGATAATTAATTCTTCTGGCACTTCAGGAACAATATTTTTTCTCATTTTAATCTATATATACTTACATGTAGTCTTCTTTAAATTGATTTAAGTATATATTTACAAGAAAAATACACTGGGAAGAAAGTGTTACAATAATGACATACAATATTGATGTTAAAAAGATTATTAAGGTTAGAAAGATAAGAATTGAAATCCTGGAATTAGGACAGCCTTTGAGATTGATTTTATATCTTGTATGTAGAGTAATGCATGTTTTTAATTACATTTCATCCTTTTTCCAAAGTAGCCAATGGGAAATAAAACAAAGCATAGACAAGTTAAGCCTGAATGGATACACTTTAGTAAAGTAAGGAACATTTGGAAATAGAGGGTTTTTTAGCATTAGGTAATCTTAATAGTAGGTACCAGTACCTCACAACTTAGAAGTAATTTTTTTCCTCTTCAATATTGCATGTTCTTTAGACAAAGATAATGGATGAAATTTGTGTCTTATTTAGACAGACAGAGTTATCTAGAGACAAGATATCCATAGTAGAAAGAAAGAAATTTTAGCAATGTGGAAACAAACCCATCAGTCCCTGCACATCAATAAGGAAAATTTAATTCAAATTTCTTAAAAGTCCTAGTCCTATAAAAAGTTTTCAGAATATGTAACTTATCCTATTCATCAGAATATGTTAAATTGTGCTATGACAAGGAACTCTCCTTATTACTTGAATGTCTAGCTACATATTTTATTTTTCGTTGGAGTAAAGTCTGTTAATGGCATGTCATAAATAACACTGTACAATGGCTAGTTCTTCCGGAAAGGAAAAAAGTGTGGAAGTGAATGGTAAAGTGAAATGTGTTTGTAGTGAAGGTACAGAAGAATGTGAGGTGACTGGACATAGCCACTGAGTAATATTTGTTTTCAGTAGGAAGAAAAAATCTCATAGCAACATGCTGGGCTTGAATCAGTCATTCAAAAATATGGCTGGTTTACTTATTTCCCTACTAACAAAAACTACTATAAATTGATCAATTACATATTTTGAGCAACTAGATGTGAATATGTATGCCTGTATACTTTTAATTTAATATATCCATCTAAAATAATTAGGATCAACCAAGAGAAGAGTTTCCTCATGGGTTTCTGGCCTGTTCACTTATTTCTAGAATAAGAATAAAAAGCATTGTGTTTTCATCTGGTTTTCCTTTTTACCTATTCTGAAGCATTTTCCTATATATGAACATATATTATGACACCCATGGTGGTATAATATATAGTTTGCCTTTTTTGTCAGACATCCATTAGAGTAAGTAGGTTTCACTTTTAGAGTTGACTTAACATCTCAGACAGAAGTCATATTCAAAAAGCTTTTGTTTCCATTATGTGGTCACCAGAATATACAAACATACCTTTTATTCAATGTCTTGTTTCTTTTCCACCTTTTTTGAAGGAAAGCCCCAGCAGTCTACTTATCTTCTATGGCCGGATAGACAAAAAAGAGCAAGCCTGGAGAAACTGAAGAAGACTACGAAGGAATGATGCCAAGTTTTCTTGACCCCAGAAGAGCCCACCAGTAGGTGAAGGCAGCCTGTGGATTCAGTGACATCTCTCCCTGTGAAGGTTCATGTTGAGAAAGGACCTTTCCACTTCCTCCTTCTCCATTGGTGAGTGCCTAATGGATTCCTGTCAGAAGCCAGCAAGGTGATCAAACCAGCGTTTATGAAATGCAAGCTAGTCAAACTGATACCAATATCTATGCTTCTCAGCAGTCTTGGATTTGCTGGAGCTCAATAAGGGTATGATACAAATCTGCAGAGCATGGGAGCTTTTAACAGCGTGTGTACACAACAGGAAATGTGGTTTTAGGGCTAGACACCATAGTAATAAATCAATGCACCACTTCCTTGTACTTCTGGAGCAGTGCACAGAAGAGCAGCATCATTGTGTCATTCATATTTGCTGTAAATATTGGAATTGTTTCGTATTCTGCAATTAAGTTGAAGAGAGAGAGAATTTTGTATGGTTCATCACTAAAGCACTTTGAGTGATGCTCTCCACTATTTGTAAACAGGAGCTGGACAAGAGTGGAAACTCTAAGAGGCATGGAAGAAAATAGGCATACTCTTACTAATCAAGCATTTGAAGAAACTCATAACAGTTGCAGTTATCAGTCTTGGGTCTTCGATCAGATGTACTCAGGTTTCATAATTTCATATTCCCTTGGTCTGCCCAAGAAGCCAGGACTGTATGCCAGAAAACAAGTTACCATTTCAGAGACATTCATGAGAAATGGAAATATCCATCCAAGTGTTCAGGAAAGAGTTGTCTGTACAGAGCTTATGTTTAAGGTGGTTGCACTACATTTACAACCCTAGAGAAAAGAAGAAAATGTGTATTCATCATGGATTTAAACTACTTGGCGCCTAAGTACCATATACAATCCAGAAAATACTGTTCAAGCATAACGGGAACTTTGAGACATTGTCCTAAAAATGGAAAACTTTCTTTAAAACATGTTTAGTGCATTGCTACTGCCGACAGATATCTGGACTAACAACCACTCTTAGCTCTTTGTTTTTCACTGTACATGTGGCTGGGCTGGGTTTCTTTTTCTTTTCTTCCCCCTTCCCTCCCCCACCCCCCCAGTTAATGCAGATGAAACTCCATGAAAACTGGCTTTCTTGTAAATGCACTGTTTTCTTTGAAGCACACCTCATACAATTCCCTGGATGAGCTAAATGGGGAAAATTTTGGCTTGCATCACTGTCTTTTGATTTTATTGTTGTTGACATCTCTTCTAATATAAAGAAGGCATTGTGTGAATAGAAGCTCTGCATCTATTGCTTTTTCCACTGCTAGATGTTCTTTGTACATCTGTTTCTTTCCTGAAGATGAAATAAAATGAATCCTTGTCATAGCTAAAAATATAAGCCCCCATACCCTTTAAGTAAGTAAATCACAATATTGTGTGCATTACAGTATGAATAAGATTTCCATCAAATATTACCTCAAATGTTTTAATTTTGTAATGATTTTTTGTTTCAGTCACACTGCAAATAAGTGAAGTAATAAAGATTATAACAGATCATTAAAATGTCATCCATATCTCATAGCTTAAAACATTACCTCCTTATAGCACTTAAAACTGAAAGAGCAGCAGATATGTACGATGAAAAAGAAAATATCTAAATGTGTGGCTACCATGTTCACTGAAATCTTTAAATGTGAAATACTAAAAAGTTCAAGATAATAAGAAAAGCATCAGATCTGATAGTTTTGTTTTAATGTATATAGAAAAAATCAGCAAAAATATACTTATTATAAAAGATTCATGCCTTTAGTTGTATCTAGAAATAGAAGCTATTGCTATCAACTCAGCAGCAACTCATCTCTGATAATCAACTCATGATAATTATGACCATACTTAGCTCTGCCTTAAAGTTTTAGATGTATAACAAACCGTCTGCCATAATAATGAGTCAGCAGGGGCATTGTGCATGAAGCCAGATACAATCCTAATTTCATCTCTAGAAAATTGCTGATTTATTGCTAACACTTGCAAAAAAATACTACTGAACATCAGAACTTTGACCTGAAGACTAGATGCCTTTCATCTCAATATCAGTGAATGTGGTTTAAGCATGCTTAGAGGTCTGTATAGCAACAAGCCCACTTTATCTAATAAGTCTCCCGTGCTTTCCCACACAATTACCATTTTACCTCCCTAACTAGTTTTGAGACTCCCTGATGATACTAATGTAAGAAAAGCTGTCTTGAAGCTTCTGGAGGGGAGAGAACTTTGGCATTTAAAAAGAGACTCTAGAGGGCAAAATGTGGTCCTGCTTAGAGACTCAAATTAATCAGTCCTGAATTTCCAGTTGGACTTGGAGGCTGGTTTGTTTCCGACCTTTGTGTCCATAATTACAAGTTTCTCCTATGATTGATTTGAATTGTGTCCATTGGTGGCTGTATCTTGCATACACTACTTTTAATCCTTGCCCCCACAAAGCATTTAAGCATCTGCCAAACTTTAAGAAGAGAAATAATCCGTTTCTTTTAGTTGCACTGCTCATTTGCTCAACATTGAGCCTATTTTTAAGTGAATTTTTAAATCAGGATCTTAAAGTGAAAAACAAGTCATTATCTTAAGAAAGAAACTTGCCAAGCAGTACACTGTTAAATACAGCCTTTTATTTCTCATCTCTACTAGTTTTCCTTGAATTTTCATTAAAAACCCTTTGGCCTTTTGAGGAAATCAGTAAAAAAGTTAACAAATGCAGAGTTACCTGCAGGTTATGCCTTTTCATTATTTGTCTCAGGTGTAAAAGGAATTTAATCAGGAGATTGTTACATCACAGAGAATGCACGTTTGCCGGTATACCCTCTTCCATAGCTGATAATGATGAGTTTACAAATAGAATCTAGTGACTTAATTACAAGAATGATTAGCAAATTCAAATAGCATGAGAGAGTGTTCAGTAACAGAGGTATTTTAGAGCAGTCATTTTGCCCAGGATGGATTGTGTTGGGGCCTAGCTCTTTAGGACCACAATTTCTAGGGGCCTCCTCAAAAGAGGCAAACAAGCAACCCCTGAATACTGCTGCTTGGATGCCTTGGTAGCAGCATCAGGTTCCTTATGCCCCTTACAGAGTCCTATGACCATCACAAAAAGACCATCACTGTGTACACTTAGGCAAGAGTATGGAGGAGTAGATTCATAGATTGTAAGGCTGGAAGGGACCTCAGAAGATCATCAGGTCCAGCCCCCTGCACCAAGCAGAAAAGATAACTGGGGATCAGGTGACCCCAGGAATGTGACTGTCCAGTCTCCTTTTTGAAGATTTCCAGGGTAGGCGATTGCACCATCTCTGGAGGGAGCTTATTCCACAGTCTGGACACCCTGACAGTGAAGAAGTTTTTCCTAATATTGAGCCTTGAATTGGTCTTCCAGGAGTTTGTGACTATTACTCCTAATTTTCCCCAAGGGTGCCCTAGTGAACAGCTGTTCACCTAACCCTTGATTTACTCCATAGTAAGCTGCTACCAGGCCCCCCTCTCAGCCTTCTTTTTCTCAGGCTGAAGAGTCCCAGATTCCTCTGCCTTTTCTCATATAACTTGCATTTTAAGGCTCTAATCATACAGGTGGCTCTTCTTTGGACTCTCTCAAACTTGTCCACATCCTTGTTGAAGTGTGGTGCCCAGAACTGGATGCAGTACTCCAATTGCGTTCTTGCCAGTGCTGAGCAGAGCAGAAGAATCACATCTTTGGTTTTGCTGGAGATGCATCAATTGATGCATGCCAGAGTATTATTTGCCCTACTGACTACTAGGGCTGTACAAAGCTTCAGGTGGTGGTTCAATTTGGAGGAGATTTGGCCCAATTCAGTGGTCAAATCTCTGAATCCAAATTGAATCAGGGGACCAATTAAAAGGTTCAAATCAATTCAAAGCTCTCTGAATTGATTCAGAAAACATTCGGAGAGCTTCATGATTCAGGCAGTCCCCACCTCCTTCAGGCTGGTAAGTAGGGGACAGGGGAGATGAGGCTGGAGGAGAAGGGAGGGGACTATGGGGGGACCCCAGTCAGGCCCCATCTCCTGCATGCTCCCCCAGCCTCTCTTTGACCTCTTCCTACTCCCCAAGCCCCACCCCCCTCATGGCTGCCCATCTCACCCCAGCTCCTGGCCCTTTAAAAAAAAAGCCCACACTCACAGGGTGCTGCCCCCCAATGGCTGCCCTTTAAGAAAAAACCCAATACCCCCGACACCCCGACATTCACCGGCTGCTGAAGTGGCCTTGGGGCTTCAGGGGGCTCATTGCAGAGCCCCCCCCCCCACAGCATGGGGCAGCGGGGGGCAGTGGGGATTGTTCCCCCGACTGGCTAGTAGCCAGTGAGTTTGGGGTGGGGGTTGGTTGGGTTTTTTTTAAAGGACTGGAGCTGAGCTGGGTAGGACAGCCTTGGAGGTGTGTGTGGGGGGGTGGGGGCTCATAACAGAGCCCCCCATATGGTACTGGACAGTGGGGGGCAGGGGGGATGACCCCCCTGCTGGCCAGGAGCCAGTGACTTAAGGCTATTTTTTTCTAAGAGCTGGGCAGCCATTGCCAGGTCTTGGAGAGTGGGCCATTGATGGGGCCTGTATGATTGTGAGATTTGACTGATTTGGCAGCAGCAGGTCTACTGGCTGCAGCATTGCACTGCCAGCTTATCTGCATACTGTGGTCAATTATTACCCCCAGGGTCCTTTCATTTGTGGAGAGTGCTTTAAACCTACCATTCCCCCTTTAGACCATTGAGATAGAGTCCAGAGGCCAGACCAAGTCTAGATGTTCACTCCCTCAGAGTCTGTAGCTTCTGCCAAAGAGCAACAGATTTGAGCTGCTACTGTTTGCCTAACACTTCAGCAAGGACGTGTTTCTGGCTGATGTCCCTTAGCCAGACTCCACCCAAGGAATACCCACAAGGCAGTAGGGGCTAAGGTTTTGAGGCATCCTATACAGCTTTACTCTGGAGGTTGTAATATTGTATCAGTTTATAGGATCTATCCTGCCACAAGTAGCCCTACCACATTGCGACCAGGCCCTCCAGTTGGATGCAATTTATGGTCATATCCAGGACCAGTTAGAACAGTATTGTGCTGCTAACTAACAAAAACAGAAGTAGCTTTTCAAGCTATTTTTTTTTAAAGAGATTGGAGGCAGGCGGGGCAGGGGCATGACATATACTACAATGACTACAATCTGAGAACTGACATAAAGATAACCTTGATAGTAGTAAATAAAGGCTAAAACTCATTTCATTATATTTTGTGGATTTTGCATATATAACTAAGGACTCAATTTGGTGTATATGGACTAATAGTCTTATTCTTGGAGGATTGGGCCAATAGAAATCTCATGAGGTTCAACAAAAACAAGTACAAAGTCTTGTACTTAGGATAGAACTATCCCATGCACCAGCACAGGCTGGGGGTTGACTGGATGGGCAGTAGCTCTGCAGAAAAGGACCTGGGGATTACCATGGATGATAAGCTGAATATGAGCCAGCAGTGTTCCCTTGTTGCCACAAAGGCTAGTGGCGTCCTGGGCTGCATTGGTAGGTATGTTGCCAGTAGACCCAGGGAAGTGATTATTCCCCTCTAATCAGCACTGGTGAACCCACATCTGGAGTACTGTGTCCACTTTTGGGCCTCCACACAGAAGGGGTGTGGACAAATTGGAGGGAGTCCAGCGAAAGGTGAAAAAAATGGTGAGGGAGCTGGGGCACATGACTTCTAAGGAGAGGCTGAGGGAACTGGAGCTGAGCTGGGTAGGACAGCCTTCCTAGTCTAGAAAAGAGGAGACTGAGGGGGGACTTAATAGCACCCTTCAACTACCTGAAGTGGGTTCCAAAGAGGATGGAGCTGAACTGTCCTCATTGGTGGCAGATGACGGAGCAAGGAGCAATGGTTTCAAGTTACAACAAGGGAGGTTTAGGTTAGATGATAGGAATAATTTTCTCACTGGGAGGGTAGTAAAATACTGGAACAAGCTACCCAGAGAGGTGGTGGAATCTCTGCTCTTGGAGGTTTTTAATACCTGGCTGGACAGAGCTTTGGCTGAGTTGATCAATTTGGGGACAGTCCTGCTTTGAGAATGGGGTTGGACTAGATGACCTCTTGGGGTCCTTTCCAACCCTAACTGTCTATGCTTATTGTGCCAGCAACTTGGAACAACATTTTTCATGTCTGTCGCATAAGCTTTGCTGGCGGTTTTATGTTTTCCCTGAATACTACTTCATCATCCACTAAGGTCCAGAGAATGCATTCTAGGAAGTTGCTCAGGATTATTGTTATTTATTATTTATATTACAGTACCACCTAGAAGTCTTTGTCATTGAGCTCAGTTATGAAGCTCTATTGTGCTAGATAACTGCACGCATACAGAGCACAACTATGAGGGGTAACCAATGTCTCTTACTCTTGTCAGCTTTCATGAGTGAAAACCCAACCCTGTGAGCTAAGACATGCCTCGTTGCTGGTTTTCATAATAGCAAGAGAATATTTTTTTCTTCAGTGGAAACAGGAATAATAGGATAGACCAACTGGTGCCTGACCTTCATTTGCTAGTTTCTCATAATGATGCAAGAACTAAAATTATCCTGCTAGTTGGCAAATGCCTCTCCTGGGGATTTACTTACTGCCTAGCATCTTGCTTTTATTATGTGATCAGACATATGTATGGCCCTGCTGGCTGAGTGATGCTGTCTATAGATCTACTTTAGGAATGAGAAGGGGATCACTAGAAGAATGATTTCTTATATTAGCTAAAGTTAACATGAACCTAGATTTTTTTTCTCTAAGTCTCACTTTGCAGGTAAGTCAAACCATTCATTGTAATGGACAATATTGAGAATGTTTTCCATATAAGGGGTAGTTTTTAGTCATTTGTTTTTAACATTAATTTAGATAATTTAGGGGTCCCTGAAGCTGCCATTGGTCAGTTCAGCTATTTATGAAGTAAGCTCCAGTTACTGCTCTTGCTAAATGTCTCAGTTCAGCCAAGCATTGATTCATATTTTTAGTTTAAAGCACATTTAGGTCCATCGCTGTCAAAAAAAAAGAATGTATGTATGTAGATTAAAGAAATTGGAAATTGATAGATGTTTCCAGATTCAAGAAAAGGGAACCCGAGCTTGTATATATGTGTATGCATGTGTGTTTTCCCATTCCCTGTTATGCAGCTATTTCTTTGTTTGTACATGTTAATTTGATTCCATTACCCCATATGGTGAGTTATCACTTTGATGTATTAATTTCACTAACAAAATTCTATCAGTTTGTTTTTGTGTTTCTTTCATGAGTGGCTGTATCAGCCAATGAGACATCTAAGTATGGAATTGCTACACATGAAGCTAATGTCATGTAGACATCCAGGAGACAGCACTGCTAAATAGTCCACAGTGGAAACTCTACTAACTCAAATGTTGACAGGTGCAACCACAAAGTTATACTCAAAAAGAGAAGTACGTTGCATATAACGGACACATGAAAAGACTAAGCTTTAACTTAAAAGAAATTAACCTGAGAAAATACAGTTGCTTTTGTTATTGTTTAAATAAGAATCTGTTCATTTTAAAAGTCTGCACACATGATTTCCTCCAAGATACTTGTCTTAAATAAGCCTTGACTAAGTCTGATGAGGCAATCTGAAACTCATGATCCTTACCCGAACCTTGTCCTCTTTGATAGCTTGCACTGATTAAAATTACTTAGATTAGTGCAATTTGCTGAAACACTACCAGGGTGAGTCTTTCATAATGACTGCAACAAGAGATACTTGCATGTGCTACACCAAAACCCTAGCATTATTATTAGGTCAGCGAAGCCCATGATGTAAATGATAAAATGGGATTATCTGAGGTTCAGTCGGTTCCTTAATTCTATATAATGTAATAATTGTCTGTGTTATGTCTCTTCAAAGGAACAAAAGAATAGAATAATAATTGGTCTGATTGATTCATTCTTTTTCACCGACATTTTGATCTTCGTCCCAAACCATCAATTAATTCCTAATGTCCATTCATGGTTTGCATCATTCATGGATTACAATGCACTTGAATAAATGCCTTCACTATTATTATAGATGGGCCATTTGCATTTGGGTAGTTTAGATTCTGTTGGAATCAGTAGTCTGTGGCTATGTGGCTCCACGTGAGAGCTCCTTTATGTTGGCATCCTGTTTCTGGTGCTTTTGGGGGTGGGGGGATGCTATCAAACACTGTTACCCTCCTTCTGCTCACCTGTGCCAAACCCAGAAAGGCAGCTGTTAAGTTGCTCTGTGGGCGTCCCTGACCAATGTGCTCTATAACAGTTGCTAGGAACCCATTCTCTACCTTCCCCTCCCCGGTTACCACCACCATCACCTATGTGGCTCTATAGTTCGATGTTTGGCATTTGCAAGTGGAAGTGGGTTTTGAAACTGCCAATGCACAGTGCCAAAGAGCCCAAAAGAAAGAAAAAAATAAAATTGTATGTCAAATTCTTGGATAATCACAGTAGTTTACTGGGTACCCAGTAACTGGTATGCGCCCCTGACTCACGGACTATGAAGTACATTTGTGGAAGCTCTGCTTGGATATATTTATATATTTTAGGCAGGAAAGACTATTTTCCAAAAGGACATAATAGAATTCACCGTGAGGCTACAGCATGATACATGAAAATGGTTCTTTGACTTTTCTACCTGGATTTATAATCAAACACAAGCTGGATAATTTAGTAATGTAACAGGCTATAACGTATTTGCATTTTAATGACTAACTGAGGGAAAAGAAAGAAAAAACACAAAACAAAACCAAAAAACAAATCCAAAATGGCAAAGATTCTGTTCTGTGAATAAAATAGACTGAATATTGTCATTAATTAATATTGAAATTCTGTTGCCAGTCAATTGTTTTATCTTTTCTTTCCCTGATACTAGCACATTTCTTACCTATTTAACTCTGCTAGTGACCTTGCTATTAATGGGTCCCGCATATCATGACAATTTTTTAAAAATAATTGCTTTTTTTGAGAAAAAACTGACCTATTTCTTTATCCCTGAGGGTAAGCTGAAGCTCTAGCTATTACAACCCAACAATCAAACCACTCTAGATGAAATGACCTCTTCTGAACTGTGTGGTTATGGAGTTCTGCTAAAATGTTGTATGTATTATGTCCTTAATTTCACTCGCCAGTTTCTTCCCGGATTGTTTTATTATTTCATGTTTAGATCGCAGCAGGACCCAAGACTTAAACTAGGATCAGGGCCCCACTGTGCAGGCTGCTTTGAAAACCGGTCTCTGCTCTAAAGAATTTACACCTCTAAGAATATGAGTGATATAGGAAGAGATCATAAATAAAATAATACTCGTCCCCTGGTCAGGTCTGATCAAAGCTATTAGGGCTAGATTCTGATTCTAGGCTGAGCCCCAGGCAAAAAGCACTGTGCAATTTTCTCCTCCCTAGGTATACAAATGGGAGGTATTGTGACTATATGCATCCTTAGGCACAAATCCTCTGTGAGCTACACATGCATTTAAGCAGTCTTAAATGTAATGCTCCTTAAAATAATGCACATTAAGTGATTTTGGCAGGTGTCTACACATGGTGGGATTTGGAATTAACTTAATCCAAGGTCAGTCCAGCCTTGCAATGTGTCCCTGTGACCACTGGGGGGAGCTCCAACCTATTGAGTCAGGTTTATATTCTGACTTAGAGGCTCCTCATATTGTGAGGCCCTAAACTGTAGCTTAAGCAGCTTAAGCCTAAAACTAGCACTGGTGGTAACAATCCTGCTGTGGCACTCTCACAGTGCCCTGCAGCCTCTCCCCCATGTCCAGATGTTGGCCATGCAGAGGCAAGAGGCAGAAGGCTTTTGTGTGCAGAGATAAGATGCTATGTACTTGGGGCCCTGTGCTGCCCGGCCTCAAATCAGAGGTCAGCTATGCATGGGTTCTCAGGGACCGTGGTAAGCTGTCCAGGCAGGGCTGGGCCCAGATAGCCACCAGCCAAGCCCCCCAGCACTCCTTGCTCCCCTGGGGCTAGCATCCTGCTGGGAGCTAGCTGCAGGCAGCCTGCCTCACCTGCCCCTTTCTTAGGGTGGGACAGGCCAAGCTGCTGGCAGCACCTGCAGCTCCAGCACCAGGCCCCACCCCCCTACCTCCCTGCAGGCCAACCACTCTGCCACACTGCTGCTCAGCCCACAGCACCCAGGTTCAGAGTGCATGGGGCTCCTGGACAACTGAGGTGAGGGGCTGGCTACACCCCTACCTTCCCTGCAGGGAGCCCCAGCCCCCCTCCCACACTACCTCTGTGCATGCTCCTGCTGTGTGTGCCCTGGGAAGTGCATGATGAGTTGTTTGTGTGGGTGGAGGGCTGGCTGAGCCACTACACTTTGCTGCTGATGATTCTGCTGGTGCCCTCAGTCACACTTGTGCTCTTGATTCAGGACCCTGGTGTGGGGAGGGCAAGCCCAGGCTTCCCTGCAACCTCTGCCACCTCATGGAGGGTTATTTCATGGAGGATTACCTGTCACAGAGCTACATGTCTTTGCACATGGTAACTCAGGAGGACATCACCACCTTCATTGGCAAGTGAGAGGCCTGTGTCCACCCAGCTGTGGGTCCGTGGGATGCTCAATGAAGTTTTGAACTGTATCCCATCTCTCTTCATACTGGGGCAAGGGTGAGGTAAACCTGCAGCCAGGGGAGTGTAGCTGGGCTGGGCAGGGATTGGGGTCAGGGGAAGCATTAGGGAGTAGGAGCGCCTCCCCTAGTGCAGGGTTTACTATGTGTCTGAGGTTATCAGTGCTAGTGGCTTGGTGCGGGGATCCCCATTAGCAATGGCATCCACTGGCTCCTGATGTCTATGGCCTGCAGTGAGCAACAGGCCAGCACCCAGCCAGGATCCACCCTGGGGAGGAGATGGTGCTGCTGGCAGCTGGTGGTGGCGTGGCCAGCTGCTTCTCATAATGGGGTGTGGGCTGGGTCTAAAGTAAAGCAGCTTCTGGGCAGGGCTGCCTGAGCTGCCAGTGGATGCAGCACTTGATGCGGGGAGGTCAGGGAGCTGAAGACCCAAGGTTCGCTCCTCTAGTGACACTTCACCAGAGGCATCAGGGCAGAGTGCAATCAAAGGCAGGCTTCCCCTGCTGGTGACACTCACAGGGGTGTGGCCTGGCTCCTGGGATGCCAAAATGCAGGTCATCTCCAGCCTGAAGGGCATAGTCTTTTGGGAATGACCAGACTGAGGATTGAAGCCTGTCATGGCCAGCCACCGTGTCTGCAAGACCTTGGCTTTCATGCAGCACTGCCACACCATCTGGGAGAACTTGCACAAGCATCCTGGATGACATGGCCTCATAAATGTGGGCATTTGTGTGCCTGTCTTAAGCGAACTGACTCTAGACATTGGCCCTATCCCAGAGTGCCACGAGGTCACACAACTCCTCCCAGATCCAGTTGGGGACCTGGATGGCTGGGATGAGTGTGAGCAAATGGGTGGGACTTCTTGTGCCGGCTCTCTGGGACCCCTGCAAGGCTGTCCCTGTGATGCAGGCCCTGGAGGACTGCCAGCAGAACCGAGGACAGGGGCACATCTAGGGCTGAGGAGCAGTGCTGCAAAAAGACCACCATAGGGCCTGCAAAAAGACAGAGCTGGGGTTGAGCAGAAGCAGGAAGCAGGTGCTGGCCCTGCTGCCATAGAGAGCAGGGCTAGCAGCCCTGGGGGTAATCTTAGGGTTGGGCAAGAGACTCATAGATTTCATAGACACTAGGGCTGGAAGGGACCTTGAAGATCATCAAGTCCAGCCTCCTGCTCCAGGGGCAGGAAGTCAGCTGGGGTCAAAAGATCCCAGCAAGATAAGCATCCAAATGTTTCTTGAATGAGTCCAGAGTAGGTGCCTGCACCACTTCTGGAGGGAGTCTATTTCAGGTTGTGGAGGCTCGGACAGTAAAGAAATTTTTCTTCATGTCCAGCCTAAAATGGTCTTGGAGGAGTTTATGACCATTAGTCCAGCTCAGGAAGCTGCAGTCTTATGCAGCACTGACCTGTGGCCAAGGAGCAACTCCAGATAGGGGACAGGATGGGAAGAGGTTGCCTGGGTCCTGTCCATGGGGGCACGTAGGAACTGGTGGGCTCCTGCATACAGCAACAGGCTCTTGATGTCTGTGCCCCAAGAAACAAAATGGCTGGGGGCTTTTATAGCCTGCAGCTAGGGGCTCCCAGAAGCCAGCCCAGCCCTGGGGGAGGAGAGGCAGCCAGCCATTAGCCCTGGGTCTGGGCTCTGGATGGCCCCCTAATGGCTGGACAGACCCGGCACTGAAGGCCCTGCGTTTATGAATGTTACCAGGTCTACACATGTGTTAATGTGCTTTAACTAATCATACCTACATTTGTTTATGCAGGTATCAAATTTAGGCACAATTAGCCTAAGGGTACACATGAGTTGACATGTGCCGTTGATGCACCTTAAATCAGGCTAATGTGCATTAAATGCCCAAATGTAAACATGCCTATTGAGTGTTAACCTACTGTTGTTCCTTTTTGCCCTGAACACATGACTTGGTTTGGCTACTCTGGACAGTGAGTAAGAGGGACTGAGCCAAGGGTTGGCACATTTCCCATTTTTCCCTCTTAGATTCCCGTTGTTTTCAAGGAAGGGTATGATTATCTCTGTGTGAAGTTATGAAACACTGGTGTCCACAAAAGGCTTAGTCACATACCTTCTAATAAATGCATGCAGGAAGTAAACATTTCAATCATACCATCGAATTGTTTCTTCTCAATACCCATGTTACTGGTCTGTGCATGGAAACGAGCAAGGAAATGGACAAGGCAATGAGCCATTTAACAAAGATTACTCTCCTTCCTATGCAATCAGGTTGCAAAGTATATGGATACGGGGTATACAGTGGTAATGGATTCATTCTGCCTTCCAACAACCTAGTCAAACCAGATGGGCCAGATCTGAGGGTAATAGAAGCTATACAAAGAAAGGTATTATGCTTCAACCTAAATTACCCATGGAACAACAAAGAGCTGAATTATGGGTTTTTAGATGTTTCTGTGTCCGTTTTGCTCTAGCAGCAGGATATTGCCCCTTACCCAAGTGATAGTCAGTGTGTCTACACATGCCTTTGATCTGGGATCAGTTTACTCATGAGTAAATCACTCACAAGTAAATGCTCCTGGGCAGGTGCCTATATATACAGGGAATCAGGAACAGATTTGCTGTTAATGGCAGCAAACTGCGCCCACTTTCTGGGGCCCTACAATAGGCCCTGCTGCCACCAGGGGCAGTTCTGTTTCTAGGCCCCACCCTGCATTCAGGGCAGAGGCTGCAGAGTCTATTCCTCCCTCAGCTGGATGAGGAATAGGCTGAGGAGCTGGGGAAATAAAGGTCTCCCAGCACTAGTCCCACAGTCACAGAGCTGATGCTGAGAGATAAGCTTCTCCCAGTGCCAGCTGGTGCCGGGAGCATCCTGCTGGTGGGGAGTGGGGAGCCATTTCCCCACCAAGCTCCACAAACACAGGACCAGTGCTGGGAGATCTTTCTTTTTCTAGCACCAACTGCATGGTAGTGGGGCTGGGTTCTTATCCCCCAGCAGGGGGTTGGCAGCTCTGATGACATTTGGTGGGGTCAGGTAGGGCTGATGGGTCTGTGTGGAGTTTTGAGGGGGAGGGGGTGTTGTACATTGCAAGGGGGAAAGGGGCTTGGAGGACTAAAAAAAGTCCAGTCAGGGTGGGAAAGTAGGAAAAGTATAGCCTCGATGGTGGGGTAAGCAACTGCAGCTACTCTTCAAACATGTACAGACATTTGGCAGATCAGGGTAACATGTGCCTGATCTAATTTAAAGTAAGTTAGATTGGGCCTGCCATTTTTGCTGGATCCGAGATTTCTGAATGTACATGCAGATCTACACTTAGATTGACCTAACTCTAATTAAGTCAATCTAAATGTAATGTGTGCACGTACCCTCCATGAACCCAGAATAGTTCATACTGGTGTTCCATTAATCTCGATTTCCCATCCTATAACTTCATAGATTTCCAGAAGTGGAATCAACAATCTGATGGGCTTAAAGCTAAGAAGGAAGAAGGAACGCCTTTGATAGATTCCAGATAGCATAATTGTTTTGCATAGATAGTGAACTTGGAGTATGTTATTTGACAAAAGGGCACAGGTTAATGAAAGGAAAGCGGGTTCTTTCAGGATATACCTTTTGAAAGCATCTAAAACTGCTTCAATTTTAATTTAAAGATTCACATGGTAAAATAAGTACTTAAAAGAGTAACATAATTTAGAATAAGTATCATGCTAAAGGGCATGTTTCTGCATGACTTCATTTAACAGCTATAGTCTGCAGCCTAATACAGCCTTTCAGATTATTGCAGTGAGTGCTTTTTATTTTTTTATAGTTGTACAGTGAGCTATTTCATTCTTGGGATAGTAAAAACATGTTTTCTGTTGTTGACTTTGTAAGTTATTATTGCATAATTGGAAACAGCTGCTAACATAAAAATAACATTTCAATTAATATATTTGAGTTAGAAAATTTCAAATACCTGAATAGCTTATGGGATTTTAAAACAAAGCGGGGATTTGGTAGTGGATTGTTTAGGATAGAGCTTATTTTACATTTGTATAACCAAGCAACAGTTAATGAAACAGTCAATGGATTTTATACTGTAATTTGGGTATAAATAAGATGGGTTAAATAGAAAAAAACACAGGTCAGGTAAGATCTGAGAGTCTGGGTCACTGGTCCGGGAATAATGTCTCTTTTCTCCCTTTTCTCCCTCATTAAAAAAAAGTATCAAATTAGTGTATTGCTTGCTGTGTTTGGAACCCAAGTTGAATAAAATAACAGATGTAATCCTGTGCAGTAATGATTAAATGCATTCCTCCGTGCCTCCCCTCGCAGGACCAGGATGTAATCTGGATTTTGCCAGGAATCCCCAAAGTCTTGAAATTCATAGAATTCTCCCAAATGCACACAGCCATATCAAGCCTCTGCTATAACCTCTCTGGAAAAATCTGTATTCCATCCCAGAGACTGAAATAATGACCACTGACAGCCTGTACTCCCTTGCAGGGTTTTAGAGATGATGGACTGATCTAATTACACATCCATCAGTCTTACCCTGGACTCACCTGAAACTCTCTTACGCACCAGCCTGTTCTGAACGATTGTAAAGACTGCCACACAATAGCAGTTTCTTTCTACCAACCCCCAGCACAAATTCAGCAATTCAATATGGCTTATGTGGCATGAAGTAGAGCCTTGAATGGATGTTTCATGTCCCAGATAATTTTCCCTTTGAATGACGTCTTGACTTTCCAGAAAACATAGATTAATTATTTGGAATTATGTTTCCTTGTATAAACTTTCATAAAACTTGTATTAAATAAAAGTGGCACTTGTTGAATAAACAATTCCTTATACCCATAAAACTATAGAAAAACAGCTGGAGTTCCTTGGTTAATTGCCAGTAATATATCTGCATCATAAATTCTTTCATTAGGTAATAGTATACTTTAAAATGCAATTATAATTTCCAATCAGAATATTTAATTCAGAATGTTTATCTGAAAACCAAGGATCACATGCAAATGAGACCATACATGAAATAATTGTCATTTCCATTACTAGAAAGCAATTGTCCACATCAGCAAACCTCTCTTTCATTTGGGTAGAATTGGAATTATATGATTGATAGCCTTTAATTAAAAGAGGGGAACAATAAAACTAAATTATTCTCTCAATTTTTAACACCGTAGGTCAACACCCAAGGGTAATGTGCTCTGCAAAAAAAGATGTGGAAAAATCCAGTATATATGGCCACTTTCAGCCTATAGATGAAGTAAAGTTTCTGCTTATATCTTTCTCAACATTCACAAGTACAAAATCTGTTGAGTTTCTCCAATGTGTTGATTGACTCTCTTCTTTTGATGTTTTATACTGTGTTGACATGAGTTAAGTTGGGTTACGCTGTAAGAGAGAGGGTTACAGAATGGTTCATAACATGTCAGGTATTCTGATGAATTTCGTTGTTTTACAACCACAAGACAGTTTGATCATTTCTGGTTTGCTTTTTCATATAGTTTATATCAACTCTACACATTTTTATGTTACTTCAGGTTAAAACATGGAAAATGCATAAATATTATGTATATAGTAAAAATTAGTTATATGAAAAAGGCTAAGTCATGTCTTCTCTCACTCTAGCATGGACACATTTGTCATCAAAAGTAGTAGAGGTATTGCCAGTCCACTTAGCAGAAAACGGTCTAAAGAAGTGCCATGAAAGTAGAGTCCTGCATTGTATTCAGTATGTGGTGGAGCCTGGGGGTGGATTGTATTGAGGATCTAGCACTACTAACCACATCCTTGCCTTTCATCCCAGGTTTAGACTGCCAATGGATACAGGCATAGCTACACGCCATGAAGCAAATTAATAACTATTAACTAAAGCTCTTGCCACAACTATTGTTGGGGCCTTGAACGGTACAGTCAGGTTCAGAGAAGATCAGGAAACTGCAACTCTTGTTCAATATCTGTTAACAGACTGGATACAGGGAACCATGATTCTAGTAAAAATGACATATGCCCTGTGTCACAAAATCATGTATAACCCCCAATCACTGTTCCCGTGATGAAGGTGTATGCAAAAACACTCCCAATGTGCATGACATAGACATAAAAACAAGAGAGTCTTTCATCTGCATTAATGTATCCACTGTTGTAACCATCTGCCAACAGTGGAGCTGCTCTTGTGCTTCACCAACCACCAGAGATATTCTGAAAATTGTCAGTATTGATAATCTAGTGTTGTTAATACATTACGTATTTTGAATGAATCTTCATTTTTACTGAGAAACATGTCACTTAACGTTACATGCTGCAGTCTTGTTGAAATATAAGGGTACATATTAAAGTGTTTTTCTGTGGTACTTCTGTGCTATCTCTAAACAATAGTTTATTCACAAGTGAACCCAATTGTGGTTTAGTTCAGAGGCTGGTCTTGGCCTCAGCCTATCAAAGATTTTCCAAATGCTGGAAGTCTAGTTAGGGCCAGACAAAACATTTGTATTAAAATTGTTTGTTTAATATTGGAATATTTTATTTGTAAGCATTTGTAAAGTTCCAAGAGAAGTGGTGCTGGCTCCCACCCTGGGGGTCTTTAAGAGGAGGCTAGCTGGGATCATGGAGCCCAGTTTTTTCTCCTGCCCAGGTGGGGGGTCGAACTTAAAGATCTATAAGGTCCCTTCCGACCCTACTTCTATGATTCTATGAAAGTTTGCTTTCGACTGACAATTTTGATTTTTTTTTAATTTACAAAAACCTACACATGAAAATATTTCAGCTGAGCATCAAAAATATTTTGAAAATATAGTGAGCATCCCATTAGTGCGCATCACAGTCACAGATGTTGTTCATTCTGTTTATGTGTCTCTATACTTATTCTGTGCTGCATGCTACAGCTAGAATGTGTGTCTCATAATGCTGCTATCTCACCTCGTTATGACAGGAAAATGAGAACAAACAACACCTCAAATAGTAACTCTGCTTTAGTAACAGTAGCATTTTCAGCTCAACATTTGGAGTTTGATTGTACACTTAAAAAAATCAGTCTTCCATAGAAAATTAAAGAAATAATTAAATAACATTTTCATTAACATCTTCCGTAGGAGAAAGGATGGGGTGGGGGGCAGCGGAGGGG
>NW_017728915.1:27941222-27962125 GCF_001723895.1 Crocodylus porosus | reverse complement strand
TAAGGGGGGTAGGGGGAGCATTTAAAACATTTTCCAACCAGCTCTGCTTGTAACAGTGAATATTGCAGAAGAGAATTTTGATCTTTGGAAACTGATAGATACATTTCAGAGAAGGATCAGGTAACTGCATAACTGCAAAATAGTTAACATTATTTCATCTGTATTTTCATTTCCTATCTAGTCTGCTCTGAGTTTGTAATTCAGATGATGTATGGACTCAATTAACATAGCATAAAATATTTTTCAAATCACCATAATGATTTCTGGAACATTGCCTTTTGTTTTAATATACTTTTACATAGGATCCAAACCACAGAACACTAAAGGTATAAATTGTCTAGTAAATGGATGAAAATAATTAACATTTTATTAATTCATTTTTGTTAGTTGGACTTCTCTATTTTCTTTTTTTTTTTAAATTGTAACATGTTTTAAATATAATATATCTCATAATCCCTCTATGAGTAACATATAGTGCAATATCATTTTAATATAATAGTGATGATGCTACTGACTATCTTTACTATTTTCAGAAGTAAGTAGGAATAGAAATATTCATTTTATATTTTCAGGTGAAATATATATTTTATAACATATAATGGGATAAGGCAGAGGAAAGCCCATCACATTATATTCCAATCAAAACAGTGTTTTATATCTGGCTTCTTGTAAGTCATACATCAGATACGTTTGGTCAATGTACTATGAGGATACATTTCCAAACATCTGAGGCCATACAGAAGTACAAATTGTCAGGGTATGATAGGATTCACTTAAGTTTACTCATAATATAAAGATGCACAGTCAAAATGCAATCTTGAAAATCAAAGTTCAGTTTTCAGACCCGGACAGAAAAGTTTCTTATATACCTGACTGCAATACATATAATCACTACTATCAATCTATCTATTCTGTCAAAATTTCGAGTGAAAGTTTAATTGCTTTCATAAAATGTGGTCTGTATGCTGATGATACACTTTGGGCATGTCTACACATGCATTTAAGTCTGCCTAAATTTAATGTGCATTAGCTTAATACGAATTAATACGAAGCAGGTTTAGGCACATGTCTACACATGCAGGCATTAAGGCACATTAATGCTGTGTGTGTGGACTGACTTGGAACTAACTTTAGTTAAACTAAGTAAACTAAAGTTGGTCCCAAGTCAGTCCAAATACACAGCCTTAATAAGCTTTAATACATCTACATGTTCATTAAGGCACTTTAAATATTTGAGCATAATTTAATTCTTGCATTTGCCTAAATGAATAGCCTGAATTCACCATTTCTAAAGTGCATTAAGGGTGCACACTTGTAGATGTGTACCCTAATGCACTTTAAATTTAAGCTAATGTGCCTTAAAGCATCTTGTGTAGATGCACCCAAAGGGCATTTGTACGTATGAATGTGCCACAACCCCAGGCACTTTTAAAAGTACCCAGGACTGTGGCACATATATTTGTATAAATAGTGAAATGCGCATCAGCACTGAGAAAATAGCTGCAGTGTGCTTTTGAACTAAAACACATTGAAGGCATTTTATTTCAAAAACGTACCACCACCATTTTCTGTGTGCTGATGCACATTTCGTCATTTATACAACTGCATGCTTTGCAGTGCCGGGTGCATCAGCTCTCATGCTCTGGAGACCCAATTAATCGAGTCTACTCCAATGCACTGGATTTCCAGCTTATAGAAGCAGACAAACTTATGTGTATAAATGCCTTATTTTTTTAAGAATACCCCACTATGGTACCTATATTGAGTTAGTTCTCATGGTAGAAATGTTTGTTTAGACAAGCCTACCAGAAGACATCTACACACCATATAATATATTATTACTCTTCATCTACATCCTCTTGCTGTTAAATATATAAGATAAAAAGATCATAAATGGTCTTTCATTTCTCAAGATGTAAAGTTTGTCCTTAAACACAATTCATAGTCTTTTTTTTTTTTCATTATTTCAGCCCAGAATAGAGGTATTCTAGCCTGGAACAAGTAGGCCAGATGGATACAAGAATTGGAGGTGGAGACATGGAGAAATACAATGAAAGAAAACAGAGATGTAGGCAAGTTTCTTTCCCCAGCACTATTCATTGTTCAAATTCTCATTTCCCAGGAAACTTTTTGGACTGTTCGACCCTAAGAGGCTTGTTAGACATTGTATTTTGAGCCATACAAATGTTGATCAGGTTAGACTTTGAGCCACACAAACATAGATCAGCTTGGATTTTGGAGCAGAAACCTTCTCTGACTTTACCTGCACTGCTGTGACTTGCCACTAGAAGCCTGGTGAGCAGGAAGATCCCTTCCAGCCCTATTTTTCTATAATTCTCTATGCTCCTAGGACAGCAGTTTGCTCCTTACCTCTCCTAAGAGGCAAAGAAGAGCTCCAGCCCCACAGCTTCAGCAGTGTCCCATGCAACTGATCCACATGCAGCGTGGCTGCTGCAAGGTAGGACAAAGCCTGCTGCCAGAGAAGCTGCTTGTCTGGGGTGGGGAGGCTTTGGGTGGATTTGGGCTAGGAGTACAGGGCAGGACTAGGAACAGTAGAAGGAAATTTTCAAGGCTGTCTTGCTTCCATCAGGTAGCCTGAATCTGGACCTCTTTCTTTCTCTCTTTTACACACACACACACGCGCGCGCGTGTGCGCACGCGCATGTACATGCATATGCACATGTACATACCATCTCCTGGGATGGGAAGAGGGGACATTTTTGTCCTCTTACTAAATCGTAGTTCAGGGTGGGTGTAGGGATTTATGCTAGTCATTTCAGCCTCATGGCTAGGCTGCACATTCCTGTTCATGAATACCACAAGCTGAGAGAGAAATTTGAGCAAAAATAGCCTCCTGCCCTGTCCTTGATCAGTGGAGGTGGACTTGGCAGAATGGGGGGAGAGCAAGTGAACTTGGAGAGGGACTGACAGGGATGACAATAGTGGTGGGGGAAGGGAGAGAGAGAGAAAGGGATCAGCCCTGCCACATAGCTCCTGGGCAGTGGTGGGCTGGAGAACAGGGGACTGGAGGAAGGGCCACTGTATCCTAGGATACTGAAGAACTTCACCTTGGGTGGCACATCTGTGGGGAGTGGCCACGTGTTGATGGAACAGGAACTGGATGGAGTGGATCAGAAATAATCCTGCCCTAGAGTGGCATAACTTTAAGCTGCATAATGATTGCTTTAAAGCACTTAAAAGTATTAATATACAGGCAGTCCAGGGCTTAAGAGCTCCAGGAGCTGCCTAAAAGTAATGTGTGCCCTGAGTGCCTTTCTTCTGAACTTTTGGTTGTAGCTGTGTTGGTCTAAAGACATAGGCAGGCAAGATTCTTTGGGTAGATGTGGTATCTTTTATTCGACCAACTAAATATTTGGAAAAAAGTTATTTGCAAGCTTTCAGGCACAAACACCCTTCATCAGGCATATGGAGCCTCTTTCCAAAAATCTTTTTCTAGACTAAGATTTGGACTTTTCTGTAAAGGTCTAGCACACCAAGATAAAAGTTACATCTCAGAGTAAGAAGCAAGAGCTCAGTTTAGAAGCCTTGCTCAACCAGGTAGTGCTAGTGACATGAATTCCGGTTCAGATCCACTTACTCCAAACAACAGCTCAATTTATTTATTTGTTACATTATTTGCAGACAGAAAAAATGAGAAAAAGACGTTTCACAGTGAAGAGCCCTGCATTCTCCATGAAATCAATTTCAGAGTTTTTCAGAACCTGGTAGGAACAAACCTGTATTCAGTAAAATACCTCTGAGACCCAAAGCCAAAGATGGGTGTTGCCCTATGGTTCCTGAGAGAGCACAGACTCCTGCCTCACTGATTGTGGTAGCAAGACCAGCTGCTGCTGCAGTAACAGATGTTTTTGGCCCCACCAGCAAAGGCGGTACCTGGGGCTGCCACCCAAGTCACTCCCTCTCTCAGTTACACTACTGTCCAAAGCACTCCTCTTCAGGAACCTGAGAGCGCAGCTGCAGTTTTCATGCTGTAATGAAACAATGCAATATGTTAAAGAATGTTTCCAATTAGTTTGTTTTCTTCGTGAATGCATTTTTCTTCTTGATTTTTCACAAACAAATTCTTGATAAATGTGGTGAAGTATTACTAATTCTCCACTAATGCAGGAGCTAATGAAAAATAAATATATTCTCTCATGTGAAACCCCAAGCGAAATCCAGCTGAGCATGCTGGCCAGTCCTTTTTATGGTCAAGTGGGATTTTTTTTTTCTGTGACTGCATTTGATTTTTGCAATATTAATATATTAATACATTTAAGTCAGCAAGAGAGTTAGCATTGCCTTCAATGAAAACAGTTGCCGTAAATTTCTTGTGTTTTGCTTTTCTCATGGTTTCTGTAATAGGCTACTATTGAAGATTACTTTGCCCCCTACTACATGTAAGGATATACCTCCATTTTAATAAATAGAGCTCCTAAACATTCCTCATGTAACAAACATTTCTAATGTGTTCCAAAAGCCCTGCAAACAGCTAGTATTACTGAACAGTAAATATCATGATGAACTTAACAGCATCCTTCATTATCCTCTGATTAGTATTCACAAAAGATGGCCATTTTTTTTCAGAGCCTGAAAAAAAATGAAGTCTTCATTTTAGCTGCAGGATGAAGATGACAATAAGAATGGCTGTAGGAGCTTGCCCAGACAGTTCCATTTGTGCCAGAGGTCTCTGTACAAAATCATCCTTCAATCTTAATTCCAGTTTGGACTTTGATCACCCTTTGGCTGTATCCAGACTTGTAGAGGCGTTCAGTTTGTGGTGCTGCAAACCGCTTTGTGGCACCACAAACTACACATAGTGAATGTTAAAACATGCCCCACACTGCAAATTTGTGCCACAGGGCCAAAATTTGCTACCAGGATTTCCCATTAGCCAAAAAAACAAAAAAGCTGGAACAAAAAGCGGTATCACACAACAATTACGCACCAGCACACATGGAGGCTGGGTCATCCAGAGCAACACTCTGGCTACCAGCCAGGCCTCCGTGCTGCCTGAACTGTGCCCCTGCTCCTCCAAGCCACCAAGTAAGACTGCTGGGGCCAGCACCACTGCTGGCCCAAACCTCCAGCTCTCCCTGGCTGAAGAGCCAGGAGAATCTGGGCAAGGGCAGTTTGCCCATTGAGGGACAATTTGTCCTGAGTGAAGCACATATGCAGGTGTGTGGACTGCGGCAACTTGTGCAACTGCGAGCACATGGCCCTGAATGTCTGGATGTGGCCTTTGAAGCTAAGTGCCCTGATAAACATTCAAATTAAAGTTGGATAGAAACAAGCTATAGAATTGTTACATATTTTTCAAGCACTAGGCCTTTATAGCTGCCTGGTTTTTTTAATAGCTGGATAGTCATTTTTATCATGTGATAATTACTTTGCACATGTGGCTGGTCTAAATTTATTACACAAGTAACCAGGTAATTGTGTAATATATGTAACGTGTAGCAGCAGCCTAACTGGTGTCAGCTATTGTCAGTTTATTCAAGGTATTTTGAATATAAATACTAACTACACATGCACTTCATATTCATTACCAAATAGCTATTAGGAGTTTAACTGGCTCACCTTAGTATCCCCATTGATTTTAATTAAATTTTGCATGGATAAAGTGAGTTGGATTTAATTTGATATACATCTAGCCTGGATTCAAAACAATGTTATGGGAAAGACATGTTGTGAATAATACACTGTTCCTATTGACCAGCTTTGGGGGATGTTTCATTTTTTTTCATCTAAAAATATTCCTGGACAAGATTTCATTCAATTCCGCGAAAATGTCCAAGGCCAGGTACACATGTTACACTTATCATGCTTTAATGACATGGAAAGTGCCCTAAAGCCATAACTGAACAGACTTGCACAGCTCTTAGATGCTTTAAAAATGGTGGATCATGCTTTAAGTTAGCCCTTGATGGATGAGGTATTAGACTAAAGTGCTTTCTGTTAGAGCTCTCTATTGAAGACCTGTGCCAGATCCCACAGAGAGTTAACTAAGGGCGTGATCGTCAGCATCCCAGGCGGCGTTGTGCAGGGCTGCACTCTAGCTTTGGGCAGAGCTCATTTGCTCCACCTAAGTGTCAGGCTAGTGTCTCTCTCCCCACAGCAGCCCTGGCCCCAACAGAAGGGATGCAAGGGAAAGAGTCCAGGGTCTCTGCCCCCCACAGCTGCCACTAACATCTGTTCAGTTCACTCGTGCTCTAATTTATAGTGCTTTGAGTGCAATAGAGCATTTCCGCCAGGGGCTTTTTGAATGTCTGTACTTAGCCCAAGAGTATAGGATGAGAATTCAGCAGCCTCCCTACTTCTCACTCCAATACCAACCAGAGACAGCAATCATGTTTCCCTGATCACAAGGCATATGATCGTTTTAATCAAATACTAAGTGCCCCTTTGCTCTGAGATGCACCAAATCTTTCTAAGCGTCTCCATGAGGTCATACTGTGATGATATAAATGATGCCTCATTTTAGTTTATAACATGTCATACCAAAATGATGAGTTTGAGGAATATAAAGGCTCTGTTTTAGTCATGCAGCTTGCCTACTGGATATATCACTGGACTAACTCAGGAAGTGTATCGCTACCTCTAACCTGCTGTGTGAGCTTTTTCACAGGTTGGCTCACCACTTGTTATCTCTGTTTCCCATCTCAGATTTGGTCTTGTCTGTTTAGATTGTAACATTTCGGGCAGAGACTCCTTCTACGTGTGTGTATGGCATCTAGCAGAACACGGCCACCATCTTACCTGGGGAAAGTTGTTGATATTAAAATACAAATAAGTAATTACCTAACTTCATTTACATTAAAGCCACTTTACATCAGTCTGGATCTGTGAAAAAGTGTATGTGTCCAAAACATATGCATGCACCTGAAAATCAGGATAAATAGTGTAAATTTATCTTGGAGTAAATAAGAAGTGAATTGAGTTTGTTTTAGTAAGTTGCTTCAATGGTCATTCTTGGTTCGTAGTGTCACTACTATTGCTTTTCCGCACCATCTGTGTATATGAATTGTTCCTTATTTTACTATAATATGTAAATAAAATTGCAAATAATAGTTTCTGCAGCATTACAAAATGGAGTCAGAGATGTATAATTTCTTGGTCACCAAAGTAGGGAAACAAATCATTTGTAAACTAGAAATATGTGATATGTAAAGCAATGCAACTGCTGGATATATAGAGTATCTAGTAGCAAAGGGAATACCTTGGAAAACCTAGTGAATTTCTTACTGGTTATAGCTTGACTGCACATTTCATAATAAAAGATGTAAATTATAGTTGTTCATTGTTCTGAATTTAGTAGTTTTGGGAGCATTATGGATGGATGAAACCAACCTAGGCTTTCTCTCTTTTATTATATTATGTTATTCTGGAACATCAAATTGTTCAATTTTGCTGCTCATGTGGGCAGAGAAACAGCACAAAATGATTGGTTAATATTCTAATATTTTTAGATTACAATCCTATAAACTTGCTTCATTGAGCTGGCAGTTTTTTCATCATTTTATTAGCGAAATTGGCTTGTATTTTATATGTAAAATATATCAAGTGAAGAGTTAAAATATTCAGCCAGATTGTATACAATAATTATGGGTATCCAGGTATCTAATTTCAAGTGTTATCACTATAAATAAATCATTTGAAATGCCTAAGCACATCTTGTTTGTTATTCAAATTGCTCTTTTCAGGGCTCTTGCTGTATTATTTATTCACCCAATAACATGAATTTCTAGCTGTGTGCATGTGTTTATGAACAATTGAAACTGCTGCCTCTGTAACATAGAAAAGAAAAGTTTCCAGCGTAATGCTTCTCAAGAACTACTGGATCTTAATTGATAATTGCACAAAACAATTCTTCAGATAGGAATGCTGTTCTTTATTTTTTCTTTTTTTCTTCAGTGCATGGTGTAAATTAGGAAGGGTTCCCTCCCTGGCTACACTAGGTAAATATTAATTTAGTAGGATTGAGTTCCAGGCAAAAGATAAGCATTATCAATATGTGAAGTTCTTTGCAGTGAAGGGGGAAGGTTTATATTGATAGCTTGATGTGGCAGTGATACCCTGAAGACTGACTCTGCAGTAGGTCTGCTTACCGTGTCAATGCAATACTAGTTGCTGGCATTTGTCACTAAACTAAGCAATTATATCATCATTCTTGTCTTGTCAGAACTGTAGATCTTGCGCAGTTTTGGTAGAGTTAACTGGATTGTCTTTTAACTTTCATATCATTAACAGACTTGTTAACAAAGTTCTAGTGGCAGAGCCACCTTTAAATTGTCCTTCCCCTTACATCTGGGCAAGCCCACTGACAGCTCTAGGTTTGCACAGATGTAACCAAGACTGTTTACTGAGGACTGTGGGATTACGTGTGTATGAATCATGGCACATTTTGGCTAAGGTTAAGCCCATTTTCAGGACATGTTTACATGATTAGGCATCATGAATGTTACATGACCCTGGACGCTGGGGGGGGGGGGTCACAATGACCATTGGCAGTGGTGGTGGTGGTGGCGGCAGCGGGGGGTGGAGGTGGTGACCAGGGAGCTCCCACAGGCAGCCACAGCCCTGTTGGCAGTGGGGGCAGGCTGAGCAGGGAGGTCCCACAGGTGGCTGTGGCGATGGTGGGGGGGCGGTGACAAGCCCCAACCAGCAGTCAGCGACCACCTGCAGATGCCGCTGGCGGTGTCAGTGGTGAGGAGCAACCAGCTGCAGGCACCTCCGGCAGTGTCGGTGGCTCTTCTGGCAGGGGGTGCACCACCAAGCTCGAGGGGTGCAGATGATGCACCCTGTACCCATTGCCAATGTTGGGCATGTTAGAGAGTAGGAGTCAAATGCGAATCTGACACAAACCTTTCTTATGTCCTTGGCCTGTCATTTTGCTTTTTGGGGCCTCCATTTTCTACAGTTGGAAATTAAGGAGTAAATGTTATCGAACTACTAAATAGTAACCCCTATTATACAAGAGTTTAAACACCTTCACTTCACAAGTTACCAGCACTTCTAAGCCTTTTTAAGGTCATATAATGGAATGAGAACTGGAGACCCCCTGGTTCTTTATGCTAATTTTTATTTGGAAGGTCACAGACATGTGGTTCCTAGTTTCTATATTTGTTTTATCCAATAGCTGTTTCATGTAATCACTCTTCTGACTGCAGGGACTGGACCTCAGGTCACCTCTTCACCCAGGTGACAGCTATAACCTAAATTCCACCAAAATCCAGCTGTAGGCATCCATCTCCTTGTAAAAAAAACTGAGAAGAATGACTTGTTTGTGCTGCATATGGGTCTAAAAATAATTATGTAGAAAACATAAGACAATGCCTCATTGTTTTAAGTAAAGCATATATTTTATTTGGGTTCCTAATGATCATAACAGAATATATTGTTTAGGACATAAATTATTTTCCAGTATTGGTTAGGACATAAATTATTTTCCAGTAATTTACTTGACATGTCCTTGAATAGGAAAAGAATGGGGTGGACTCTCAAATTTAAACTCTTTAATACTCAGAGATGGATTCATTATATCACTTATAGGCAGAGATAGCTTTATTATAGAAAAGAATAGTATTGCGTTTGTGTATATCAGGGGTGTTGAAGATCCAGGCTATAAGCTGGGAGAGTCCTATCATCCAGCCCCTGGTCCTGGCCTTGGGACTTCAGTTTGTTCACATGCAGTGTACATTAGACTGGCCTTGTTTGCAGAGCCAGTTTGGATTCTCCTTCTGGCATGCTCCCCTTCAGCACCTGCAGCGCCTGCTCCAGCCATTCTGGGACCGCACTGCACACAAGCCAGGCCAGGAAGCAAGCTGCACACAGCACCTACAGCTGCATGTGTCCCCACTCCATGTGTGGAGGTGGGGTGGAAAGGAAAGGGGTGGCTACTGGATCCAATTAGGTTTATGGGGCCAGCCCTGTGCTATTCATCAAGCATGTGGACCAGTCCCACACTATTCATCTAGCCCCAGATGAATTTTAGAGTCCTGATGTACACAGTCCCCTCACCTTCAATTTTAATGAGTGAAAAGGCTTACTTTTATTTGCATGGCAAAAATTAAATAGCTACCTTAGAGTGAATTGTTATTGCTGCAAGTGATGTACTCCATGCACTGCTATAACAGTCTTTGGTAATTTTTTTTTCATTTTTTTCTATCAGAAATAAGAAATTAATCCAAAAAACATACCCCAACATTGAGGATAGAATGACATCTGGATAAGAATTTTGCAGACTAATTCATCTCCCCTAAAGCAATAAAAAGTTTCACGAGAGAAGAACTTATAATAGTAAGGTACAAGAAATGTGTCTACATTTTAAATATCCTCCTTTATTGGAAATATCACATAGAAATCAAGTCTTCTCCTTTCTTTCATATCTAGATTTTCAGTATTCCATTGGTTCAGCTAGAGTAGTGTTAGACATAACTCAAGAGAACTCCCTGAATTAGCAAGACTCATTATATTTTTACTTATATAATTAATTAATGCTGAACTGCTTTTTAAAATACCCACATTTATAACATCTCTGTATTCTGAAATCAGAGTAGATTGAGAACCAGTTTGCAGCATAACATTGTATCCTGTTGTCATAAATATACTTTTTGCAAAATGGCTGCCACTAAAACCAACAGCTAGCTTAGTTGCTGAATATAATTCCAAAATTAAATTTCAAACGCATTTCACATCATTCCATTTATGGCAAGCAGTACTTACCTTACAAAGCTTCACACTACTGGACTAAGCAAATGGATGGAGTTTTCATCACCAGTATTATTTTGCAGTGAAATAAGGTTATCCTAAAGCCATGGTCATAAATAACATCCACACTGACCCAGAGTCTTCCCACACTCTTATTACATTGAAACATATAAGTTTAGTGTAATATTCATTGGGTGCATCTACACGTGCATTTAAGCACAAAATTCAATGCACGTTAAGCAATTTTTGGCATGTGGTTACACATAGAGATTTGACACTAAATCTAGTGCACTTGGCACTAAAGTTCACATCAAATCCCTGTAACCCTGCCATAAGCCCCTAGTGACTGGGCACACCCAGCACTGAAGTTGGTACAGGATCACATCTACATTTGCATTAATGCACTTTAACTAATCATGCCTAAATTTGATACCTGCATTTGCAGGTATCTAATTTTAGGCACAATTAGCCTAACTTCACCATTTTTAAATGTGCATTAAGGGTGCACATGTATAGATACATGCCAGTAACACACATTAAATTAGGCTAATGAGAATTAATATGTCTCTGTGTAGATGTGCCCATGAAGGCAGAACAGCATACATAAGGCCAAAACCCTTTAACTGCCACATATTAACTAAGCTTGGCAGCAGTTGAAGTTCATTTAACTACATTTTTTTTTTTTAAAAAGGAACCTTGTGAACTATCCTGTGCAATTTGTGTTCATGCCTTCTTTGAATTGTTTTACCGTATCAGAATACAGAGTATCTGTTCCAGAACTCTCATGCGTTTTCACATGAAGCCAAGAAAGAAGCCAAATTCAACAGTGACATATACTCTCCAAGCCTGGACTAAATATTAACATCGGCTTTATGGCACCCCACATCTTGCCTGCCATCTGAAAATCTTAGGTACCCTGCCTGCTCCGGGCATTGTCTCCTCCTCATTTGCATTCTCACAGAGCAACTTTTTACAAACTCACTCTTCTACCTGGGATAACTCTTACCATCTTTAATTTCTTCTTTGCCTGATGAACAGGGATCTGGGATTTCCATTTCCCATGGAAAAACAGAGAAAAACATGAATTTTCCCCTTTGTTAAAGGAAGATGGCCAGGCATATGCACATGGCTACCAAGCAGCCTGGACAGCAGCTTCTGTAGGTAAGTGTGTGTGTGTCGGGGGCGGGGAGGATGAGGCCCCCATAGGGAGGGAGGGAAGGTCTTAGGCAGGGCTGGGGCTAGGGCTCGGACTGCTGCACAGCTTGACACTGCATAGGGCTTGGGGCCCAGGGCCGTAATGCCCCACCGCAGGGCCCTGGTGGGGAGCAGGACAGGGCCATGGGCAGCTCGTCCGGGAGTTGGGGTGCTGGAGCCATTTCCATGCTTCCGCGCACGCTCCTGGGGGGTTAGGAGAACCTATTCCCCCAAAAGGTGTGTTTGGGGCAGGCACAGGCTGCCCACCCTCCTGCCCTTCCCTGGGGCCTCCATAGCCCAGTGGGTGTGACCTGGCACGGCAGGGCAGAGCAGGAAAGCTCCTTGCCACTGTGAGCTCCACGCTGCATGGGCAAAGTGTCCCCTGCATGGGTGGCAGCAGTGGGGGTGGTGCCATGGGATTGTGCCCCTCACTGCTGCTGCAGTGGAGCTCACAGCAGCAAAGAGATCCTCACACAGCCCCACTGTTCCCTACAGCACCAGGCTGTGGAGGCCCCAGGGGAGGGCAGCAGGGCAGGAGCCCAAACCTGAGCCCAGAGTAGGCAGCTTGCGCCCAGCCCCACCTCACGTTTAGATCTGGGGGCATGGATCCTACCTGCCCCCCTGGAAATCCATGCAGTGGTGCGGAGTTGGCCCCTCTCACCTGAGCCTCCAGTAAGCAGGCAGCAGGGTGGGGAGCTGGGCTTTGGGCTCCACTCCACTGCAGCAGCTGCTGTGTCCTGCCAGAGGCAGAGGGCTCTGGACCCAGGTCCCTGGTCCCATAGCCCTGGCAGCTGCGGCCCCCCCTCCAGCAGGACTCGGGATGCAGGGGGCTGTGGGTTGGAGGCGAGGGGCACCAGCAGTGCTGGAGGGATGGGGTGGGGGAGTGAGGGGCGCAAGAAGGGCCAGGAGGCCTTTGATTTTAATCTTGGATTTTGCTGTTTTTAAGCAGAGAACTTATTATTACTTATCAAAGAATTTGTGATTTTTTTATCAGAGAGAACCAGGATCCCTGTTGATGAAGGGCATGTCAGCCCAAAAGCTTGCAAAGAAAAAAATGTTTTGCAAACATTTAGTGGGTTTAATAAAAGATATCATCTGTACTCAGAGTTTTGTCTGCTTATATAGTTTACACAACACTTAATTTCCATAAACTTGCCCATTTTATAAGAATTTGGAAAAACAGAAAACAGAATGTGGAAATCCCTAAAGGAAAGGAAAGAAATATGCAAATCTGAAGTTTTGTTTCCTGGTGGATTTTGAGATTATGAAAAATGTATTTATTTTGAATCAGAAAAAAAGCAAAACTTTTCTTGAAAAGGAAAGTTCTGAAAATCAGAATACTTTGTTTCCATGTCAATATTTTAATGTTTTAATTTTTAAAACATACAATACAAAACAAACCAAACATCTGCACTAAAGTAATTTCTAAAATGGGGTATTTCAGCATTGTTGGGATGTATTTTTGCTTGTTTCAAAAGCCTGAAAGAATTGACCTGATATGCAGAATTACAGTTTCAAGGGAAACATATTCCAATGAAATGTAGTTCTTTCAAGGCTTCTCAAGTCAGTTCTACTGAATGCATACGATTCTGAGACATACCGCTAACTATGCGCTAAAAGAATGGGCTTTACATACAATTTTTAGAAACATTAAGGAAGGTAATATTGCATAATACGTGAACCAAAAAAGAAAGCATGTGAGAAAAGGTGAATAATAAATCACAAACAGTAACCAAAAGCAGCTTATGAATATATATGGTACTGTATTGCAAACCATACCTCATCTTGCTGCATCGGATCAAAGCAAAAACAAAGAAAGATGGCTCCCAAGCTCCATTCAGATCATTTCAAAGCAGTACCAGCAGAACATGCTATACCTGTCAAAAACCGCCGCTCTAGGCCTCTACCAATTATAAGGATTTGTATAGATAAATGTTCTGAGAACAGTCGTTTTAACCTAAATACTGAAAGACTCCATCATAAGACCATGCATGAACTATTTGCCAGTGGGCAAAAAGGTAACTGGAAGGCAGTTTTCAATGTAGGCCCTTTGAATCTGGAATCTATTTCTCCATTGATCTGAATCTAAATATAACATTATATGTTAGAGCTCACCAAAAGAAACACAATGGCAAAAAAGTTTGACAAAAAGTTCCTTAGACATTTTGAATTTTGCCCAAAAGGAACTGGAACAAATTTTGTAAAAACCGTGACAAATGTTGACCCATTACTTGACCCCCCCCCCCTTTTTTATGGTAACAACTCATCTGACTACTCAAGTGGTTTTATGTGGGGAACACTATGAACAATTTGGTGGGATTTGAGAAGGATCCTTTCCGCACTTAAGCATACTAGTAACTTAATTATTTACTATTGGTTTAATAGTAAAACAATCATTTGATCTGGATGGAGGTCATATATAGATATGTACAGGTACATATACATACTTACACACACACATATATATTTATAGATATGAATATCTATAAATATATATGTATATCTAGTTATAAATATATACTTTTATGTTTGCTTATTATATACACACAATCAATGGATGAGAATTTGCAGCAATTAATTAATCTGTTCCTGATTCCTCTTTCTAGTGGTAAAAACTCTGGGGCTGTTACACAGTGCTTTAAAAGGAGCTGCTTACATCTTCCCAATTGCCTCCAACTGAGATGCATCAGATAATATAAAAGCCAGCAAGTGTTAAGAGTTGAGAAGAAGTGGGAGAAAGTAGGATGGATCGTGTGACATGGGCTTTGTTTAGTGCTAATGGAAAAGCCTCTGGACCCCCAAACACCAGGTCAGAGGAAAAGATCAGGTTTACATGTGGGGCTAAGTTGCAGTTTTATTTTAGATAATAAACTGTGTCTCAAGGGAAAGCTCTGATAAATAAGGGGAAGGGCAGCCATACAAGCAAATTGTTGCTGTGAAAAATATTAGGAGTGCTTAAAGCTAAGCATGTACAGAAGGCTTTGCAGGATGAGTACCTAAATTTTGAAATTCAGTGATTGTGTTAAACATCCATGTAGAAATGCTTCACTCTGTGATGATGCTGCCTATCAGGATAAAGATTACTCCAGCTTTGTGCTAAAATACATATTAGATAAATTCCCTTCACATTCTTACAAAGATAATTAGATCTGTCCTAGTGATTTAGATACTTAAATATTTTTTGTTTAGAAGCAGATGTGTTTCTTGCTTTTAATAGATGTTTACAAACATCTCCCAATGCAGATGTTTAGGGACACTAACATTAAAACAATTCTTTATTTTTTAAATTGCATGGCTGTCCACAGGACTTTAAAGTCACGCTTTATTTAGCTATTGCACCAGTCTTCCTGAAGGGAAGCAAAGATGGAGTTTCTTTTAAAAGATTGTATCTATTGGCTTCTGGGTTTTTTTAAAAACTTCTGTGCTAAAGGCTAAGAGCTTTATTGAAATTCTAAAGAAGAAATCTGCAAAAGCTTAGAGCTTCAGGCTTGTTATCAGGTACCTACATTTGGGCATCCTGACACTCTATAATTGAAATTCATTGCTCGACCTTTAGTCTATAAAAATGGTATGCTGTCATTAGCACTGACTGCTTGCTATATTCTCTTGTCGCTCCTTAGGCCAGCTTAAACCATCTCAGATGAAATAGCCTATTTCATGTCAGAGCCCCGAGTTTGCCACTGTTAAAGCAGAAGGTAAGAGCAGTGTTTAGCAATGCACTGAAGTATAATGTAATAGGATTGCTGGAAGAGAAGAGTGATTTTTCCCCCTCCTCCCCCCACCCCACCCCACCCCACCCTACCCTCCTTCTGGAATAAACTGACTTTGCCATGGATCTTGCATTCCACATTAAGAATCCCACATCATTACTAGAATGATCTTTTTAATTGCATTTTAATTTAACCTCCTAATGCACCTAGCAATTGAAGGAAAAGTGTTTTTTCTCGAGCAGTAGGATATGATTGCTTATGAATTGTAGTGTGGTATCATACACCTTGTGTATTGGGCGTGGGAACGAAGGTGCTGCACACTTGCCACTGCAGCTGTGGGAGGGGAATCATTTGATGCATGATGTGGGAAATACAGAAGAGCAAATAGGATCACAAAACTGGATTAAATCATGTTCCATGGCTTAAACTGGCACTATTCAGATCACCTCTTTTTTTCCCCTCATTTTGTGTGTCTCCTTTTTGCACCCAAAGAGTAAAGCAGTCACAGAAGGGTGTTCTACTGACATATAAGCAATAAACAAAAGTAAATTATTCATAAGCAAGTACAGTAGGACTAATTTTACTGTAGCAATTTCCAGTAGCGGAAGACAAAATATTTTTTTCTTTAGAGATGTGCAAAGATCCCAGTAAGTTAGGTGGGTAGATGTAGGAAGTGGGGGAGCGAGGAAGCTTTTAGATATGCATAACTGCATCTTTAGACCTGAACCTGCCTCCATGGCTCATGTTCTGGCTCTTATCCCAAATCAGAACAGGCCTACTTTCCATCTCATTTGTATTTACCTAAAGACAAAATATCAAATTAATGTCAGCAATCTTACAAAAATGGCTGGCCTTTGCAATTCACGTTGGCAGAAAGACTGCAAGATCAACTGATGTCTCAAGTCTATTCACTGCTACAGTGAACAGGTGGAAAAACTTGGGGAATACTGTAATGGATGATTACAAAATACCTTATATTGTAAGACTACTGCTTGTGAATTGTAATGTGAATTGTTGCATACTAGGCATGGGAACTAGGGGCACCTATACACATTCAGTGAGACTACTTTGATTCACTGAAGTATGGTAATTACTGTACTCCAGCAGACTCCAGCATCTCATGTATTAGCCTCCCTGTGCTGGAAAATGGTGGTGGGGGCACTTTAACTAAAACTCATTCAATGATGCATGTGACGTTCTGAGTGCTTTAATTAAAGTGACTCTTGGAGCTGCTCTAATTAAAGACCCCCCCTCCCCCCACACACACAGTCCTAGAGTGTATATATATAAATGCCAACCTTTGGAGTAGTGTCCAGAGATATACTCACTATTCCAGATGAGAACTAATAAAAGGCTTATTGTGGCTATCAAAGTATCGCTTCAGCTTTTTGACTCTATCCCTCTTCACATTCAACAACAGGACCCTGTTTGCCTTTTGAACTGCTCCTGTGCTCTGAAATGATTGATTCAGTTGATAATTTCAATTATTTTTTCCACACTAAACTTCAGGTCCTTTTTTGATCAGCATTCTAGTGATTTGTTTCATTTAACACGTGTTCCTCAGTGATAGATGAACTTCATTATATTTGGGGGTTCAGTTCAAAGGATTGCACAAAGTTCAAGGAGCAAATTAATCCATGGTGTAATTCCATTGAACTCAGTTGTACATGTCAGGGGTGACTTTGTTTTATGTGTGTTATCTTAGATTTATTTGAACCTTCTAGACCTTGCTGAAGTTCCTTTCTTCTGTTTGCTTTTCATGATGGAATATATCATCTCCTTGCATCATATCTTTCATATAATAGCACTCCACTGTAGGGAATACAGTAGAAGGCATTTTGCATCCTCCCTTCAAAAATGGAGACCCCTGTAGAACATGGTGTATGTTTCTATTTTTGAATTAATTATGTCAGGGTCTCTAAGATGGTAAGGCCCAAATACAAAATAGTAAAAGCATGCAACTGTTAAACAAGGGTCTATTTTCAAGCATCGTTCCTCCCTCTGCACTTATGGATCTGGGTATGGTTCTCTTCTTTTAACTGATCAGAGATTACCTCTTGCATTAATTTGGTCTTTATCATTGAACCTATTGGCTGCATCCACATGAGCAGGGGCGTGCCTTTGCAGCAGGTCAAATAACAGTGGCACAACTTTGTGCTGATACATTGTACTGCAGGGCATGCCCTTGCTTGTGCAGTTTGCAGTGGGACTGTACTGAAGAAGGGAGGGGGGAGCTAGCTGGGGCACAGAGTGCTTCAGTGTGGGGCTAGCCAGCAGGCAGCCCCCACACTGAGGGACCCTGTGCCCCAGCCAGCCGGAGAGTGGCACATGGGGACAGAGAAGCAGCCAGCCCAGGGCTGCCTCCTTCCCCTTCTCCACATGCTGTGGAGCCCCAGCAGTGAGGCACCCTGTGCCCAGCCAGCCAGGGAGCGGCAAATGGAGAAGTGGGGGGCTTGAGAATGGAGAAGTCCCTTGTCTTGAGGCACTCTGCACCCCAGTGAGCCGGAGGGTGGCTGGCTGAGCACTGGGTGCCTTGAGGCAGGGGATCTGCAGTGCACAAAGACAGGGGAGCAGGCAACCCTGGGCTGGCTACTCCCCTGTCTCCTTATATCTTAGCACAGGGGCTCTGCTGCAGAGCCTCTGCACTAAGGCATATGGAGCCTACTCTAGTCTAGAGACATGCTGCACCCCAATCAGTTGCTGGCGGAGGTGGAGTGTGCCTTGAGCCAGGGGCTCCAAATACCTCAGGGACACCACATTGAGGCACACAGAGACAGGGTAGCAGGCATTGGCAATTCATAGGGGGTGCATGTGGGTGCACGTGCACCCCCTGAGATCAGTCATGCACCCCTTGGAAGCACCAGCTGCAAGCCAGAAGTGGCAGCAGAAGTGCATGTCCAGTTTCACTGCTGGCTCAGTGATTGGCCTCTGGGGACATTTCCCCCCCCCACATCAGTGATCTGGTGCCCTCCCAGACTCAGGAGGCACCAGCCACCCATGGTAGCAGGCCACCCAAAGTAGCAGCCTAAGGCTGTCTACTCCCCTGTCCCAAGGCATCCTGTGCCCCAGCCAACCAGGGTGTGGCTACCTGGGACACTGGATGCCTGGAGATGCGGGCTTCTAGGGCTGCCTACTCCCCTCCTCTTCCCTCTCCACATGCTTCTCCCCATCTGGCTGGGGCACAGGTTGCTTCAACATAGGGTCTCCGCAGGGCATGGAAATGGGGAAGCAGGCAGTCCTGGGCTGTCTGCTCCCCCATATCTGCATTTGTCATGGCAAATGGCACTTTCACATGCTTTGCACCACCTTTATTTCTGGGATATTTTTTTTGAGCTCCTGGGAAATCCGAGCAGCAATTTTTGATCCAGCATTGAAAATAATCAGCGTGGGACACAGTTGTGTGCAATTTGTGGCTCTCCAAGGTGGTTTGCAGCACCAGAAACCACAAAAGCCTGTACGTCTGGATACAGACGTTGGTTCCACTTTGATTGTGCCTATCTTGTTCCATCTTTCATTTGGTTGCTAAAAGTATATTATTTTGGCTTAGTATTATATGTGCTTACAAGGGATCCATTAGCTTGCTCATCTTTCTAATACTCTCCATAAAAATCATTATAGTTCAACTGGAACTCTGAGGGAGCACATGATTTCAGGTAAGAAATTTGAAAGCCACTTGGTACTGTTTCTAAATGAATATCTAAATATCTCAAGTACGAATTTGAATAAATGAGGAAGAAGAAATGGACTCAAGTAGATAGGTATCCAATACTCTTTAGTTTTCGGGTGCAGGCAGAAGCGTACCTGAGAGCTGTAACTCAGAACAATTTTTGCAAAGTGTTCTGAGTTACAACCTTACCCTGGACCAAACAGAAGTTCACTCTTGGTTCCAGGTGGGAGGGGAATCCAGCTGTGGCTGTGGCTGGGAGCCTGCAATGGCCAGGTTCTCTGCCAGTGCTGGTGTTTTCAGAATGGGAGGGGGGAAAGGCAGTGGAGGAAGCTCATTCTTGGGGCTCTCCAGTAGGTGGGATGGGTGAATTGGACTCCCTCCCCCCACCTCAGGGGGGCTGCAATTCACTTGTCCCACCCTCCAGGGTTGGCTGAACCCCCCAGACTGAACTCCCTCTGCTCCCTTTTCCCCCTCCCATTCTGAAAACAGCAACAGGCTGGAAGCTCCTCAGACGCAAGTTACAAAAGACATTACATTTTATAACATCTTTATCTAATACCTCATGAAACGAGGGGTCAGAGTTTCACCCAGTCAGCCATTTTTAAAGCTGTTTGCAGCTGTGCTTTGTGTTTGGTCACAACTATAAACTGCTTTCTGTGGCCAGGTCAAGTGAAAATTGTCACTTCTGTCTGCACCCTATAAGAATCTCAAGGTGAGTCCCTGCCTTCCTACATATTTGTATATCATCTTGCCCAATGGGCCTAACTTTATAAAGGCCTTTGATTGTTACAGTCTGGTGCTTGCTCAGCTCTGCAGCTTGAGAACATAATTACTTGATTAAACAAAATATTTTCTATGGTTAAAGGCAAGAGAAAAAAATCAAATCTCCATTCTGCTAATATAAGCAGAGCAAGACGAGGGCCATTATTTCTAGATCTTGCATTCATAGACAACAGAGAACAGTTTCCAGACCGCTAATCACCAAAATCACTTTGGTTGCTTTTTCTTCTGCTGTTCTTCTTAGTGTCTTATGTTTCCTCTGGCTTATTGCCTCAGTTATTTTTCATTACTGCAGCCACAATTTCTGAAGCTGTCATCATCTCAGTAGTTGGCATGTTATCATCAGCATGGTTTCACATTTGTAGTCTCTGGTGGTTTGCTGCCATTTCCAAGACAGTTACCATTTCTACAGTTTTCTTATCTGTTTCTGTTTGTGGTTTGGGTACTATTTAGGTCTCTAAGTCCCTTTATCTCATTATTGAAAACTCAAGGGGGAGCAATCAACTGGCACTTCTGCATGCTGCACCAATATTTTTTACCACTGCAGATCTGAAGAAACCAACCCTTACTGTGTAAATAGCCAGGGGAGTGATTCTCAATGAGGGTGCCAAGGCACCTTAAGGTGCCTTTCAAGGGTGCCATATTAGGTTTTTTGAAAGTCATAAAATAAACCCAGAGATTTCAAACAGAAAACCATAGTTGTTGTCTTCCTTAGTTCTTTGCAGTTCTGATATTTTTTCTGTAAGCAAAAATGGACATTGGAGTCAGGAGTGGACTGGCCAAGTTCGCCGATGACACCAAACTTTGGGGCAAAGCATCCACGCCAGAAGATAGGCGGGTGA
>NW_017728915.1:27928964-27940582 GCF_001723895.1 Crocodylus porosus | reverse complement strand
TGACTTCCTGCCCTTTGGGCAGGGGGCTGGACTCGATGATCTCCCGAGGTCCCTTCCAGCCCTAATGTCTATGAAATCTATAAATCTATGAAAAGGGAATGAAAACTAAGAGCCGGCATTTTCTAAGAAGTGCCTTGATCTATCAAAGGGTGCCTTCAGTCTAAAAAGGTTGAGAACCTCTGGCCTAGGAACTAGAAATCAGCCCAAACTGTGAAGCCTGAACCTGGATCCTGATTGACTTAAGCTCAGGGATGTTCATGGCTTCTTTTATATATCCTGGTTAATTGATCCCTAGGCTGGAACAAAAGGCAATTTCCAAAAGGATCTCAATCAAGAACAATTGCTGATGTTGTAACTGTAAGATATTTCAAATCCCTAACTAACAGAAACTAATTTGTCCCCTCGGACAATAATGCAGATTGCAGTTGCTCAGATCTGTATTAGAAACGGTCAGAAAATGAGGAACATTTTATCTTTTTGAGAATATCTTCCATTTTCTTGATCCAAATGTCCTTTTGGGAAACTTCTAACTTGCTGCATGTCCAGCTGTTTCTTTGTCATGGACTTCCCACTGTTTTTTTCACCCCTGGGGATTCACTTCCTGTTGGGTTTTTCTTCCAGCAAATGCTAGTACTGTAGTTTCTTTCTTCTGTTTCTTCCTACAATCAATCACCATTTTCCTAGGCAAGTTAAAAGCACTTTACCTATTTCCACTAAAGACAATGGGAATTGATCAGGCCCTATTTCGGTAAGTCTGTCTCTTTATCATTCTTATTTTTTATACTCCAGCAAAAGTAGTGCCCCAAACCCACAGTCAGATATGAGGCTCGGAGGTGATTTATAAAAAGTGGAGAAGGGACTATATCTTCCTACACGTGCTTGCTATGTGGAAAGGCAGAAAACTTAAATTGCTTTAAATCTCCATCTCTCATTTCTTTGTATTGGCTTATGGGGCACTCATGAAGGAAAGGGAGATTGGGAAGCAAGTAGTGAGAGAGGAGAATGGGTGTTTGTCGGTGAAGTTATTGGGAGCAAGGAGAGGAGGTAGCTGAAGCTATAAAAGCCCATCAGTAAATTAAGCATAACGTTCAAAGTGCAAAAAGCATTCTGCCTGCATCAAGATCTCTGTGGATATAGCTGGTGACAGTGGAGGTGGAGTGGAGGAAAATTAGTCACGTGGCTTTTGTTCTCTGAGTTTTGGCAGAAACCTTTCATCAACTATATGACTAAATGATGTAGTATGACTATGTTCTGGCTGGGAATCACTCAGATCATTGAGGAGAATGTTTTGTATATGACCTATATTTTTAATGGTAACTTGATGCAGGGACAGTCTGCCAAAAATAACTTTTTCTTTCTTTCTATTCCTTTTAGTACACACAGTCTGAGGGGATGTCTGATAGTTAATTACACCCTTTAAACGAGATCTGAAAAATATTTTTTTAGTATACAGTTACAAAAGTAGTACCTTCAGCAACTTCGTTATGTATTAAAGTCCCCCCCCCACCACCCCCCGTTAGGTTTAATTGCTTGACCAGCCTTGGTATTAAGTTCCATTGCTTGCAATCAAGAAAGAGATGGACAGGACTTTATTGGAAACAACTGTGGTGAACCCGTGTGCTTTCTATATAGAACGCCCCAGTCATTGCAGGCCCAGTGTTAATCACAATGGGTATACCATTAACAGAATACTGTGGACACTATAGCTACTTAGTTTTACCAAAATGCTGCTCTGAGACCAGGAGCAGTCCTGTCATCTTAAAAGACTGGAGAGTATTAAACAGAACACTTTTGGATTTTCCCTAAAATGATTCTTTTTAATGTTTCTGGTGGCTCCTTCCAGGGATCCCAGCTCTGCTGAGTCTTCCTTTCCCTGAGGAGCTGTCAAGGAGACTTGGAGCCTAGAAATTGGGGTTCCTGAGGCTTCCTGGCTCTCTGGAAACATGTCTGGCAAGCTACTCATTAATTTCAGAGCTTAAAAACTGGGGCTTCGGTGACCCCACTGCCATCTGCAAAATAAAGTGCTAAGGAGCCAAATACTAGTTGGGTGTCTTAAGCCATGTTTAGGAATCAATCAATGAAGAGTCTGCTGATGAGTAAGAGGAGGAGGGACAAGCTGCTAGAAAGCCTACCTGGTTTCCATCAAAATTATGTCCAGCCTTACATATTTCTCTGGAAAATATTTAATTTTGACCACTCAGCCGTTTCCAACAGAAAACAATTTTGTACAAAACATTCAAATAGCCTTGTTAATCATTCAGAAAGGGTGAACCTCTTTCTGTGATTGATTGAAAATAGCTTTCCTTCTCAGATGATGCCATTTTGCATGAAAACATGTGTGATTGTTAAAAGGTGTTTTAGTTAAGCACAATTTTAATTTGTTATGGAAATGGTTATTGCAAAATACCATCCAATTATAGACATAAAAATGGGTCCTCTTGAATCCCATGAGAAGAACACGTCTGACATCTCTTGAAATGTTGTGGAGGTGTATAGGATTAGTAATCGATGTGATTACAGCTGATGTTGCAATTTGCATCTGTCTCTAATTTCATGTAAGACAAAACTAAGTTTTGAAAGAGTATAGTTATGTAAAAGTCTCCAAGTCAGACTTCATTACTGTGGTAGTGTTGGAGTGATGTAGCCATGATGATCTAAAAATTATCTTTGCCTCTCACTCTTCAAAATTTGACAAGAGTTGTGCTTCGGAAATCCAACTGCATGGAAGTAGCACAAAGCACTCTCTTTTGCTACCTTTATTACTATCTCACTATATTGCGGGTAGAGACAAGCACTTCAAGAGTGGAGCAGGTAGAAATTTTGTCTTAAGCTTTTTGTTTTGTTTTGTTTTTTCTTTCTTTACATACCAATGGCTTCTCCAACAAAATAAAAATTTCTTTTGCCTTAAAAATTACTTGCCTTAAATTCTGTATGTTTTTATAAAAAATAAAAAAAAAAATCTATTGCAAAATGAGACTTCCCTTGGTACTTGCTGCTGTTTGATTAATCTTTTCAGTTCTTGTGAATAATTTCAACTAAATATATTTTAAAAATCCCAACAGCTTTTTTTTTTTTTTTCAGAAGAGAGATTTCAGGGAAAATAAATTGCAGTTGTATATTATTTTGTGCTGCTTGAAAACAAGAAGCTGCTTTAATGGCATCTGAGACTATAGTATAATTGTTGGTCAGGTCAGCTCCAGAATCTCATCTGAAGTACATTAGTATTGCCTGCTGATAAATGTTGTATAAGATAAACGACAGAAGAGAACTGTTTTGTGTTTTTTTTAATTGAAATGTTTTCCTGGGCTTTTGCTCTAATGCGAACTGACATTACAAACCTGTGAGTGTTACCTCTATAATATTTGTAGCTGGAAAAAGATATCGAGAGAGCATAAAATCCATACACGTTTGTTTTGTTTTAGTGGTTATATAAGAGTATATTTAGCATATCTATCTGTTTGTGGTGCCAAAAGCTTTCAGGCATATTCCACAGCTATATCTACCTTTATAGATTTTAAACCCCCCCCCCCACAGTATTCATGATGTATGCTCCCCCGTCCATAATGTAAAGGAAAAAGTTGATCGCTTTTAAAAGTGATTTTATATACATGTATATATATATATATATATATATGTGTGTGTGTGTGTGTGTGTGTGTGTATGTATATATATGTATATACACATGCATATATGTATATATGTGTATGTAGATTTTCATCATTCACTTATGGGATCTTGATTCCTGTTTGCATGCTTAAGTTTTGGTGAGTGTTGCATTACGGCTAAGTGCCAAAACTTCAACTGAATCTCATGAAGCTAAGAGAGGCTACGTGGGGGTTTGTGGGTATAGATTTTTTGTGTGAATGGTTTTTTTTGTTTTTCACCTCTAATCCTTGGACTGAAGATTCGTAGGTCTATCAGTTAGTTTGTGGACAATGTAAGAGGTGGTACCTCATAACTTTTCAGTTGCATCTAGAGCAGAGATTCAAGTGCAGGTTTAAGAAATGTCACCATCCACATCTTAAATTAGCTTCTAAGTCATGTTTGAAAATGAGACTCCTAAGTCATTTATGCTTTATAATGATAAACAGAGCAATGTCTAAATACTGTTTAAATCTGGGTAGTAGACTAACTGTGCCTCAACTATAAGTGAATAATATAAAATATGAATAACCGCACTTCCATTCTTCCCCTAGGTACCATGGGGATGACATTAAAAAATGTTAGGCACGTAGATACTATAAGAATGGGAGCTATATAAGTACCTTAGATAGAAGTTTATGATTGTGATATTACATATACTGAGGCATTTGTAATGGAGTTGGTGGAGTTATGTGTGATCTACACAAGTATAAATGAGATTAGAATTGGTCCCAATATGCCTACAGATATGTAAACTTTCAGGAAATGCTATAATCTATAACCTTGAAGAAAAGGTGGGGAAAAAATACACCGTTCAATAAAAAAGTTTAAAATCAAGCATTATATTTTTAAATAGTAACAGGTCCTGTGTTATCTTGGGCATCCATTTACTTCTACTGGCAGTTAAAATCCTGAGGGTAAGCTTTTAATTTAATGCTTTACATTAAAGAACTATGCTTGTATAGAGCATTTGCCTTCCAGCCTCTGCAAATAAATAACAAGTGTGCCATACATCACAGTCAAGTGAGTTCCATTGCCAAATGGATACAACTGCCTCAGCCATTTTTTGTGGTACTTGAAAACGGAAACATTTATTACATCCATTATAGACAGCGAAGTGATTTAAGAGCCAAAGCATTGTCATTTATATAGTGCTACAATACTTCTTAACTTTAAGAAATAAAATAAGATAGGCCAAAAATCATCTTCCCATAGTTGTTTCCACCACACTAAACTGAGCAGCTCTGTAATACAAATGCTAATCCACAGCGGAGCTTCTCAGTTGGGCACCTACCCCCTGACTTTGAAACTACCCTGTTTGGAATGTAATATTTTGTTCAATTTTCATTGTTCAAGCGGTCCTATAGAAACTGGAAAGATACTGGCAGCTGCAGCAAATTGTTAACTGCATACAACTAAAGGATAAGCTCAGCAGTAGATGCTTCTGAAGACTGCACCTTGGGGTAAAGATGGCCAGCATGGACCCATTTCTCAAAAGTATTTAGTGTAATACCTCTATCCCCATGAACCTTGCTATACCATTACTATTCTCAGGGTACATTAAGTTGTTAGCTGCACCTAGCCTACATTCACACAGCTTTAAGCTACATAACAATAGACTGGGAGTGGCACGTATGATCATTCACAAGTGCCAGGAGCAACAAGGGGAACCCAGTGTAACTAACTTGTTTCTATTGTCATAATGGCAGTCTGTTTTCCAGCTTCTTCTACAAAGTTTCCAATTCCCATTCCTCATAACATGTAATTTTTTTTTACTGGTATAGGATACCATGGATACATTTGCCCAGATTCCTTGTTGTAGTCAAAGAGATGATGCAGGACGTTCTTTTGTGAACAATAGTGACTTTAGAAAGATGCTTTCAAAGAACAACCTTTATTCAGGGAAGAATCTGGACCATTAGAGGGCTTTGTATGTTTTAATATCAATACCATGTTTGCAAATAGGCTTATAAAGTTTGGCATTAGTAGGAGATATGACTGAGTGAGGAATACAAACTCAGTTCCTCAATAAAATGATGTCTATCTGTTTACGTTTAGCTAGTACGTTCTCTCTAATATGAATTTCACTCAATATGAGTTTCTCCCAGCATTACAAATACATAGTGTACCTCTGTTTTGTCACACTGGAAGTGTATTTCCAATATTGATTTGGAACGCAGATAAATAATAATACTCTCAGTATGGATTTGTCTCAGTTTGTGTGATATTACATATCTCTAGGATTTGTTTTCTACACTAATAGAAATCTCTCCCTAACTTCCAGCTATAGGTAGCTGATAATACAAAGATACGGTTATCGTTCAGAGTCCTAGACTTGTATAGTCATGCATTCCAATCTTCAAACCACAAATCCCAGGATAGTGACAATGGCAAATAACCATATGAGCGGATTCTTGGCATTCATCATACAACGTTGACCATGACTATACTTAAGTTCCAAATATCATTGCTCCACTCACAATCAAACTACTTCTGTCTTTCTGTAAGTTTTCTTGTACTGCAAACACATTTCAAATTAATCTTTACTACCACATGGCTACCAAAATTATCCAGTAAATAATTACATTGGGTACATCCACACATGCATATTAAGGCACAGCAATAAACTCTACCATATATTACACCAGAGTTTATTGCTTCTGAGCACAGCCTTTACATGTGCACCTGGGACCACAACATGTTGAGCCAGGTCAGAGCAGCCCTGACTGGCAGGGGCCCCAGGGGTCAGCATGCCCTCTGGGACTGCTCTGACCTGTCTCAGCATGCTGTGGAGGGGCTGGCTAGGGCAGAAGGGTGCTTTAAATGCAGGACTAGCTGACTGACAGTCCCCACACTGAAGCACCCTCATGAATGAGCCAGACAGGTCAGTGTCTACATGTTCATTGCTACTCATGAAAAGCTCTGGAGCAGGATAGTACTTGTATTTACAAATACAGTTTTTTCATTTCCTGTGGCCTTATAGGGCCACACATGTAGACACCAAAACATTTCCTGCAGAGCTGATTAGGCAACTCTGCAGTAAACATCTTGTGTAGACATGCCCATTAGGTACCAAAATAAAAATCATTCTCTTGATTCTTCAAACACATAGGCATGTGTTTTCACTTGTAAATACCCTATCATCTTTACTTATATATGTAAACAACATAAGCGGATCAATTTCAAGACCAGGTCTATAGTTCTGCTAGGATCGTGTGTCCTAAAAACATAAAAAACTCCTAACCATTGTTGACACATTCTCCTGCCCAGGCAGAATTTTTCTTTCATGTGAGTGCATTACCATTTTGTTCAGTCTAGTTTAGCATGTTACTAACTCCCTTGGGAAGGTAGTTCATATCCTAAGACTTCTCATCACCTGTATATTTTTTTCTTGATATTTAGCCTAATTTTCCCTGTCTTAATTTAATCCTTTTCTTATTTCCTTTGTATTCTACTCTGTAATTCTTTTTCCTCCACTGTGCTTGCACTCTCCTAATATCTTTAAATTATTATCTAAACATCCTGTAGTTATCTAGTCAACCTATGTATATAATGTTTCTAATCTTTTTCTGAGCAAAATTTGGAAGGTATGCTGATAACACAGAAAGTTAGGTCTGAACATACGCAGACAAGCCTAGTAAGTGGAAAATTCCAAGGCATGCCCAGCACGTTCCCCCTATACGACCTATTGGCTTGTCAATCACAACTGACCTAGATTTGTAACAACACACATGCTCAGTTCTGCTCAGTACTGATAAAATTATGATGTAATCAGACCAGAAAATTCTATGAGAAGGGCAACCTGATTGGCTCCCTGGTTGTCTTAAAAGGCTTGTGAGCCCCCGCCCAGGGGGAAGACCACGCTCGACCTGCGAACAGAGACTGCCTTGGCAGAGACTGTCTCACAGGGAGAGATCCGTCCTGAGAGCAGAGGCTGTCCTGACAGGGACTGCTCCTCAGGAGGGCTTTCAGCCCATTGGTCTCCTCACTGCTGCGGTTTTCGCATTTTGTTCTTCGTCGTCTTCGATCTGATTTCCTGGCTACCAAACCGATTTCTGGCATTTGACCGGCCATGATTCTGACTGACCCGACCTGCATCTCGACCACCGGTTACGATACTGCTACATCCTCTGACACCAACCTCGGCATCGCTCCCTATCGACACCGGCATCACCACTAACCACCCGTTTCATCCACATTGGACTGGCATCACATCGTTCTTCGTGTTACAGTTTTGTAGTTTGTTCTCCCTTAATGAGCTGTTGACCAGCCCTGGGACTATCGAGTTGGGCAGCTGCACCTAGCTCCGGCTAGAAAGCAAGGGCTCAGCTCGAGAACCCCATGGGCCAACAGACCTCTTTGTTGTTTGTTACTGTAACTGAATAAGCAAGCCTTCTGCCTATGCTCCAGAAGCGTAAGTAAATAAAAAATCCACTTGTTTGAAACCGCATGAGTCCGCGTACCGCTCAGACTAATCCCGCCTGTTGGATCCAAACCGCTTGGCCCTCCGTGACCTTGGGGCCCTGTTCCCTGACAATCTTGTTTCATAAATATTATCTCCATCTCTTTAATCCGTTTATATGTTTTAAAAATATTGTTTGATGTTTTAGATTTATACTTCTCACATTTATTATTTGTCATCTAATTCTGCCATGTATCACTTGAAGTTTCTTGACCATCTTAGGAGGCATTGTGTTTAATAGCAACTCAGTGCACAATTTCTGATAATTACAGTATTCCTCTTCAGGAACTCCAAGTATTAATGAATCCACAACTATAAGTTGATTCATTTCATTTTCAAGATGTTCTACTTTCCTATTAGTCATATCAAGGAGGGTGAAATGTTTTATCAGAGGTTTAATAAAATAGACTTACCAAAGTGATCATAGCTTTAACTTTGCAAATATCAAGTGAAGTCTAGCCCTGTTGCACAGTAAAATCCTGATCAGGATTTGACCATAGCAAAGCACTGAACTGTGAGGAGAAATAATGGAATATCAAGGATAATTATTAAGTAGGACCCAGTGAGAAAAGGTATGCCACTGATAATCATGACTCATGCAGTTATTCTATTTCATGATCAGTTGGACTAGTTATTAGGTTTCTATGGAGATTACCCCTAAGCTTGCAATAGTAAATGATTCAATACTTTCACTCAGGAGTTAAACCAGATATGAAAAATAAAGGTAAATAAAGGCAACTGGGCCCATCTGTTATATGTTTAGATTTGATATGCTTGACTTGTTCAGTTTCAGAAAGCAAACTTTGACCCTGGAAGTCCACACCAAATTGGTGATATTGCCATCAAAAACATATCCTAGTATTGGAAAGTAAGTAATAGATAACTGTATTGGCAGTTTCAAATGTTGTATGAGGGATACAAAAATCTTTTAATTTGATGAAAATTGGTAATTGATTTGAATGTTGCAGTTCATTTGGGCATCATATAATCAGCCTTTCTGAAGTATCTGTAAATTTATAGAGGATGCATAAATGTAAACCAGGTACAAAGACAGTGTAGATATGCACCATATTGACTAATCAAAGTATATAGATATGAATATATAAGAGTGCATCTTTGAATATAAGTGTGCATCATTTCTCCTGGTATATATTGGGGCTTACAGAAATATGGTGGGATTCATCCCATGACTGAGCAGTTAGTATTAGGGGGTATAGGCTTTACAGGCAGGATAGAGAAGGAAGGAAAGGCGGGGGTGTGGCGCTCTATGTCAAGGAGCAATACACATCCTGTGCCAGCAAAATGAGGTCAGAGGAGGGACAAGCTGAAGTGCTCTGTGTCAAGATACAAGGGGGCCGTGGGAAGAGGGATTTAATGGTGGGGCTCTACCACAGACCCTTCAACCAAGGGGAGGAGCTGGACTGGGAATTTTAAGGCCAGCTTGCAGAGGCACTTAAGGCAAGGGATGTTGTTGTCATGGGTGATTTAAATTAATGGGACATCTGCTCGGAGGAACAGTCATCCAGGTCGGACCTTTCCAGGAGGTTTCTGGCTGAGATACAGGACCTCCACTTAATACAGGAGGTGCACAGTCCCACCAGAGGAAATGCCCTGTTGGACCTGGTCCTGGCCACAGGTAATGTCCTGGTAAGGGGTCTCCAGGTTCTTGACCACCTGGGTGATAGCGATCATCGCTTGCTGGAATTCACCATCCAGCACAGGGTGTCAAGGGCCTGCAGCAAGGTGGTAGCCCTAGACTTCAAGAGGGCCAACATCAATGAGTTGAGATTAGTGGGAGAGGCACTGGGGTTCTTGAGAGCAGGGGAACTCAGTGCCCAAGATGAGTGGTTGTTCTTTAAGGAGACGATACTCAGGGTCCAAGGGGTGACCATCCCAACAAAAAGCAAGGGGGGCAGGAGTGCCAGAAAGCCCCCCTGGCTCACCAAGTGCATCTGGGAATGCCTGATTGCCAAAAGGCAGCGTACAACCGGTGGAAGAGGGTTGCTATCTCCAAAGAGGAGTATACCTCCTCTGCTCAGGCCTGTAGGGGGGCTGTCAGGAAAGCTAAAGTGGACATAGAGCTAGGACTAGCAACCAAAATCAAAGATAATAAAAAGTCCTTTTTCAAATATATAGGGAGGATGAAGAAAGCACTGGCAAATGTGAGGCCCCGGCAACATTCTCTGGGCAATCTGGTGATTGCACCAGAGGAGAAAGCAGACCTCTTTAACCAATTCTTCACCTCCATTTTCTTGTGCAGGGACCGGGGCTTCCCCACTGAGGTGCAAGATAGACTCAAGGGGAATACCTCCAGACCTCATGTTGGGGAGGACCGGGTTAGAGAGATTCTGGAGGGGCTGAACATGCTCAAATCAGCGGGTCCAGATAATCTCCACCCCAGGGTGTTGAGGGAGCTAGCAGGGGTTATTGCAGTGACTTTGGCACAGCTTTACAAGTGCGCATGGTGCTCAGGCCAGGTGCCAGATGATTAGAAGATAGCCAACGTGGTCCCCATCTTTAAAAAAGGGAGGACGGAGGTCCCGGGCAATTATAGGCCCATCAGTCTTACCTCAATGCTAGGGAAACTCTTTGAGAAGGTCATCAAGGAGCACATCTGCAATGGGCCAGCTTCAGGGATGATGCTCAAGGGCAACCAGCATAGTTTCATTAGGGGCAGATCATGTCAGATCAACCTGATTGCTTTTTATGATCAGGTCACAAAAGCAGTGGATGCAGGTGTCGCCATGGACGTAGTCTTTCTGGACTTCAGCAAGGCCTTTGACACCGTCTCCCACTCCATCCTCATTAAAAAACTAGGCGACTGTGGCATTGATGCCTACATAGTCAGATGGATTGCAGATTGGCTCAAGGGTTGTATTCAGAGGTGGTGGTGGATGAGTCAGATTTGACCTGGAGAGAAGTGGGCAGTGGAGTCCCCTAGGGCTTGGTGCTTGGGCCCGCTGTTCAATTTCTTTATTAGCGATTTAGACGACAGGGTGAAAAGCGACCTGTTTAAATTCGCTGATGATACCAAAATTTGCGGTGAGGTGAGCACGCTAGTAGGGAATGAAAGACTGCAGCAAGACCTGGATAGGTTGCAGGGGTGGGCTAACAAAAACAGGATGCGTTTCAATACTACGTTTCATCTTATATGGGTGCTGCACTTGGGCAATAGTAACCAGCAGCACCCTTATAAGATGGGAAACTCCCTTTTTGAGAGCACAGAGGCAGAAAGGGATCTTGGAGTCATTACTGACTCCAAGATGAACATGGGCCGACAATGCAAGGTCACGGTTGGGAGGGCTAACCGGACCTTGTCGTGCATCCAGAGGTGCATCTCAAGCAGGGCCAAGGAGGTGATCCTCCCCCTCTATGCAACACTGATCAGGCCACAGCTGGAGTACTGTGTCCAGTTCTGTGCGCCCCACTTCAGGGGGGATGTGGACAACATGGAGAGGGTCCAGAGGAGGGCCACCCACATGATCCGGGGACAACAGGGCAGACCCTACAATGA
>NW_017728915.1:27918220-27928289 GCF_001723895.1 Crocodylus porosus | reverse complement strand
TGGTGATTTTTTAAATAAGAACAGAATACACTGTAATTTGCAATAGACATTTCAGTAGTAGTACCAGAGTGAAAAATTCAAATGAAGAATTTATTGCGACATATTCTTCGCTCTAGGCATGTGTGACTCCTATAGATGTCAATGGGATTTATTTGGCCTGTAAAGGAAAATAAAACTCTTTTGGTAATAGCAGTATGTCTTGCAATAGCACCTCATTTGTGTGGTAGCCCCCTGGAAAAGGGAACCAGTGAATTTTTACTGATGAGGGCAAGCTTCTGGCTATTTGTGAAGAAGCAAAGGAGGACAGTTTAAGGGGAGAGAGCCTAATGGAAAAAAGTTCTTTCCGCATTTTGAAAACATAGTTTAGCTATAATAGAGGATACATAACCAGAAGGTCAAAAGGTACGTCCCATTGACAGTAACACATTTTTGCTAGCTTAGTCAATACCTGCCCGATTAGCAGCATCCGTAATCATTACTGGTCAGCTATAGAGAGGGAGAAAATTATTCGCAGTCTATAAAATACCTGAGAAAGTAACAATATTGTGAAGAAGTGCTATGGCAGTGAAAAATCACTGTCTTCATTTTGTCTACTTTAGAAGCAATAGCTACTTTTTTCCAGTTTGATCATAACTCTAACCTGGCTCATTAATTGGAACAGATACTTGGTCTATTTGTTTTTTTAGTGGCCCTACTAACTTAAAGAAGCTTGATTTATCAGAAGCATTGGGTTAAATTAGTGTACTTACACTGCCATATAAATCACATATAGAACTATTAACAGAGTTGTTTTAAATAAGTCAAAGTTGCTTGATTGACAAAAATGCGTCTCAAGAATGAGAGTGACCTCCAACGGGAATTGACCACGTAACTGCTCTTAGTGCCTGTAAAAGATCTCCCTTACAATTGCTCTGCCTTATGCGGTATCAGTGGAAGCTTCTGCACGTCCCTGCTGCCAATATTCTTAAGGCACTACATCTGAGATGGAGAGAAACCTTAATAAGTCTCCATGTTCTTGGAGACACTGGCCTGTCTTCCGAGAACGTCAGCAACGGTGCCAATTAGTGGTTGGGCTTCTTAAGCGCAAAGTAGCCCGAGGTCTGCACCCCATTTCAACATTTGTCTACATTTGCATACTATAGATTTCAAGCACTTGTTACATTTTAAAGCATGTTTGTTCCCAGTATTTTTCCTTCAGACACTACTGGCTCAACTCTAATTTTTCCCCATCTCCATTAATTTTATCCCCCCACAGGAAAGAATGCCTGCTCTTTTTTCAGTTCTTCGATATAGTTCTAAATATTATCATATCAAATAAAGCTTCTCTCTTTTCCCCATACCTTGTTTTCCTCATTTTTATTTATACATTGGCTCACAGAGAATATCAAATGGCTAAAAGTGTGTGTGTGAATGAGACAGAGAGAGAGGTGTGTGTCTCACCCCTTCCCCACAGGTAAACCAAAGCGGGGGGAAATCAATGTTTATCATGATCCTCTCTCAGTGTGAAATGAACTGAGAAAGGATGTTATGTAGCATGAAATCATGTAGAATGACCTTGAAAGAATTTAAAAAGTAATCATGAGCATTGCATCTGAGCCTTCAGATTTATTACAACACAAAGATGCTGTGAGTTCACCTATTTATATTACTAAGCAAATAGAGCATTCATGATGGACATGTGTGATATAAAGCTCAACCCCCAGAGGGTGGTGAACACCATATAATTTACAAGTAGTGAAGCCATGACTGAGATGATAAAGACTTCCCTCATGCTTGGAATTAATTCCATATCAGAGATGTTTAGAGTGTAGTATTGTTATGCCACAGAGCAGGAAATGGTAACGTGTTTGTTTAATCCAAGTTATGTTTCGATTTTAAATTTCATTTGCTGAGAGTAGGTATCTAGGTACTGTGGAAGCTTTTGGGGACAAACCAGATTCAGTTAGGAGCCCCGGCATTTTAAACTTGTGTGCAATTGTAACTGTTAGGGAAGTCATGAAGGGAATCTGAAATAGATAATTTCTCACCCAAAATGCCATTTGAAAGTTCACAAAATACTGAGGATATTTGTGTCGTCTAAATCGCTCAGTCAGTCCCTGACATACAAACACAGAATGAGTAGGAAGGGCTTGATCAAGTTCCATGTTAGTTGGTGGTTGGGATCCAGAGGGCCGGTGTTCAGATCACAGTTGTCATTTAAAGACTATAAAGGAGGACATTTAACAAGAACCTACTAGGTTTTACCATGGGTGTGAGATGCAGAGCTATGCAAAATGTTTTCAGGGCCCAATCAACCATCTCAAACTGCATTCAGGGTTCACTGTGCATAAAGAAAATTCACTCAGCTGGGAAATTCATGGACTTCTTCCTGTTCTATAGTTCTGTATCCCACTCGCCAAGAAACCTCCTTTTCTATATCTCTATTTAACTTGTGCATTCAGGAGGAGAAAACACAGCCCCTTACTGTTCACTGGTAAATTTTGGTATGAAAACTTATACTGTACCTTAAGTGAATAGTGACAGGATTATCACTGCTTCAATGTGAAGACAATGTTCATCATTCCTAAATTACAGAATTCAGTGCATATAGCATGAAGATAGGATACTTTTTGAACATTAATTGGTTTTCCTTGTAATGCAATAGCTGCTACACACTTGAAATGTATAGCAGCATGTACACACCCATATTTTCAGACACATTTTTCAGATTGCTTTGGAAGCATTTAATTAAAAATGTTGATTGTAATGCATTTTAATTGCCCAAACTGTTATACATATCTCTTCCCAATCTGAAAGGATGATGGAGAGGGGTCGTCTGGGTTACCAAAGTAATTTCACCTAAGACCCAGAACTAACCCTACTAATCAACATTTTAGTATTACTACTGCTACTATTATTATATTAGTTTACTTTTTTGATTTTTAATATAATGTTCATAACAACTGGATGTCAGTTTGATGATAATCATTAGTTCTCATGCTGAGTTGCTCACATGGCCTACACTGTAAATCTTTATTGAACATTAATTTTTGCTGAAGCTCTTAATGTTTTCTGCTTTTCAGAAAGCATCTACTACATGGACAAGTCAATGTGACAGCTGCTACTCTGGTTTCTATCATTTTGATAACGCTTGTAGGTGGTAATTAAACCATGACAATCTACAGGAATTTTAATACTTTCATTTAGCATTCGTATCTATATATTCGTAAGCTAAAAACTGCTACAAAATGCAATTCCCTTTCACTCCACTCATTGTTGTCTGCCAAGTTCTATAATCCATAATGTCACATGAACTGGACAGTTTTTATGTGTATTTTTATGTTTCTTTCAAGTTGATTTTAACAACCCAAAGGCAGAACCATGTACTGAGTAACTTTGAGATCTCTTTCAAGCCTAATATCAACCACACCTGAGTATATACTTAAAGACAGAATAAAAACTATCTTTAGCTGAAAGAATGAATCATAATTGTATAGCACACTTGAGTATTGTTTTCTCTTCCATGGTGATGGCTATTTATTTCTGTTTTAGAAATAAAAAACTATATGTTCTTTTGTACCGGGTTTACATACAAGCTATGCTGAAGTCAGAGCAGAGTGGCATTTTTTAGACTAACACATTCAGAGAGGCATGAGCTTTCTTAGGCTTCAGCCTATTTTATCAGATGCTATGAATGGACTTGCAAAATAAAGGAGTGCTAAATAGAAAGGAATAAAGTAATTTAGCCTATTAAGGCCCATCCTGTCCTGCCTTCTGCCCAGCTTCAAATTAGAGAGGGGTAGTTCCATTCCAACACATTTTCTCTGCATTCCTCTCTCTCTTCTGACATGCCACCTATGCTGGGGAGTATAGTTCTATAATTCACAATTCCTGCCATACTCAAAAAAAATAAAAATAAAAAAATCCCAAAAACCCAACCCCCCGCCCAAACAAACAACAAAAAAACCCCTCCCTCTTCTCAGATAAATTTTCCAGCTGAAATTTGTAGGTGAACTGCAGCTCATTTACTCTGACTGTAGCACAAAGGAGCTAAAGAATGTTTTTAGAAACACACAAATTGTGGGAAATAGTCTGGATCGCAGGAAATGTGGACCACCAGGCTGCAACCTGCAAATGGAGAGAACAAAGGGTGCAATAGCAGAACCTCTGAAGCAAACAGCAAACTTGCTATTGACTCATTCGGGGCAGGTTTTCACTTGCTTAGAATGAATTTTTCAAATTATGCTTTCTTAAGCCTCTTCCTTAACATAACAAGGCCTGCTTGGAGGGTTCAATCTGGGCATTCTGGTAGTAGGTTAAGTTCTGTTTTTACAACTCCCCGAAAGTCAGCAATTTTAAAAACAAGTTGGCTTTTGAAGATTTTTCAAGCAATGTAATCTCTCTTTTCTCACTTAAGGGGGATATGCAGTATTGGTGTTTTGACCCCAGGGGAGGGATCAGAAACTTGGAGGCTCGTGGAGCTGGAACTAGCCCACAAAGAGATTGGATCTGGCCTGGAATCCAGTCCACATTTTACCAGCAGTGAACTGCAACCCTGTTGCAGCCTAGCTGTAGGATCCAGCCTGGATTCTACATCCTGCATTTTACTAATAGTCAGTGAATGTCCTTGCTGCCATCTCCAGCAAAGGGCTCCATGTCATCCAGGCAGTGGCACTGTGCAGAGGGCTACTCTGTCCCCTGACTCTGCAGCCTCTACTTACTAAATTAAAGAAGCAGCGAGAGACAATTTAGATAGAGATGGGCAAAGTCCGGCATGTGGACCGCATCCAGTTGGCCGGGGACTCCTTTTCCCAGCCCCCTCTACCTGCATGGCTTGTTCTGGTCTCCCCAGCCACACCTGTACGGGAAAGTTCAGGCTCACGGTCGCCATGAAGACCAGCTTCAGCCACCCCAGCAAAGCAGCACAGGGGGCTACTCCAGAGCTACTGGGAACTTGGGATGGGGGCAGCTTGCTCTGGAGCCAAGGCAGAGCCATGATCTATAGCCTGTATGCTGTATCAGCAGGGGGGGTGCAAGCAGGAGATCACGGTTCTGCCCCAACTCCAGACTGGGCCGTCACTGCTGCAAGAAGCCAGGGCAGAGCTGCAATCCTATGCTTGCGTACCCCTGCCCAGATTGTGCAGGCTACGAATCGTGACTCTGCCCTGGATCCAGAGCAAGCTGCCCCTATCCCAAGTTCCCAGGGGCTCTGGAGCTCTTGGAGCAAAAGTGCCCCCCACCCCACCACCCAGTGCACTTGTAGAAGTACCCTGAGAGGAAGCTTTATAAGGGGCACAAACAGACTTAACAGTTGTATGTTACTGAAGGGTAACGATACAAACTGTTGCAACACAACTGTTCCATCAGCATAGTTATGTAGCAACACAAGTGAGTGAAGCAAATCAGCTCCAACTTTACTGGCCCCTATGGCCCAATAGGGTTTAAGTTTCCTCTCTCTGTTCTGACTGTACTGAAGAAATGTGTCATTTGCCACATGGTCCTTCCACACATATTTAGCATACAGCTATATAAGCCATACATAAGAAATATGTGTGTACACACACATGCATGCACACCCCCCACCCCCCATAGAGGCAGACCTACTCTATCCATGAACATACTCCTTTTAAAGTTATATGATAATGGAGAAAAATGCCAACCCTTCTGTTACATGTCCTCTGAAAACCCCTCACAATTTATACAGCTGCATTTGAATTAAAAAGGCTGATGTCTCAACATAGAAGTTTAAAATGTATATATTGAACTTGTAACCTGTAGCTAGCCAATAATTCTACTATGGCTCCACTATAGCTTCAAATTAGCCTGCCTTCTATTTTGACAAAGCTCCCACAATACAGTTGAATAACAGAAAAAAGACATATAAATAACTATCTTCTAAACTTTCTGTCGACGAATATTGTTTTCTGTCATCGCAATTGCAGCATGAAATATGAAAGTTCAATTTCCCCTTCATTTCCTTTTAATAAAACTTCTGTTCATTTCATTTTTGAAGAGAGATTGGATCTAAATTACTTTGACTTCTTCTGGCCTAACTTAGGTGATTGTTACCAAAAAGAACCTGAAGCCCTTTTAAACCCCTCCACAAAGAAGAAGGGCCATAGTCTGAGTTTTTGGTACTTACATTCTCATATCTCTTTCAGTACAGATTTTTTTTTCATTTGGGGTTGACAATACTAACTGCATTATACTATTAAAAAATGGCATAAATACCTGCTGCAGTAGTTCCCATTTAAAAATTAACATAGTGGTGTTAAGGGGTTACCTTGGTGGTAATTTTATCAATGTTTTGACTTTTCAATGGTAGCTACTACACTTCCATCCAGCTTTCTTTGAATTGTGTATTTTTAATACTAGGTGTTATAATATATATTCTGTACTATTTTAAGGCCCTTTATAATGTGAAAACCAAGCCGAGGTAAATTTAGCACACTCAAGGTATGTCTACATAAGATGCTTTACTGTGCAGTAAAGTATCACTGTCTACACATGCACATTTACTATGTAGTAAATTAGTCTACTTCACAGTTAGATTACTAGACTTCAGCCCCTGCCTGCTCCCTCGAGGAGCCAGCTCCATGTGGCATGGAGCTGCTCCGGGGAACAGGTGAAAGGGTTGGATTCCCAGCTCCCACTCACGCCCCACAACCGCCAGCTCTGTCCAATCAGGGCAGCTGCCAGTGAGCCCTGTGGGTCCCTGCTGGGCAGAAGGCTTGCCAGCAACTGCTCCACACCTGGGACAGGTCCCAGCACCCCACTGCTGGGCAGGGAACTCCAACCTGGCAGGGAGTTTGCTGGCAGCTGTGTGTCCTGATGCGCATGGGGCCAGGAGAGCTCTTCCAGCTGCAGGGACAGCTCTCTCCTGGCCCCGTGCACATTGGGTCCTCTCCCAATGTGTATGGCATCAGGAGATAGCTGCTGCTGTCTCCAGCTGAGCTGTCTTGACCCCATGCTCACTAGGACTGGGCTTGTGCCCCTTGCCAGTCCCTAGGTTAGCAGTGAGGGGAATCTGGAGCTTCCCCTTGCTTCTGTAGGGGGGCAGAGCAGGGAGGAAGCAAATCTGCTCCCAAGAGGGAGCACAGGTAAATGTGCTCTGGGAAGGCTTACTACACAGTATTTTACAGCACAGTAAGCCTACCATGAATTAATAGCATGTGTAGACATGCCCTCAGGGTACATAAAAGTGTTACATTTAGATTAACCTAACCAAGATTAAGTCAATCTAAATGGTATTCACAGGGCTTAGATCACCCTAAAAATGGTGCACCCCATTTAAAGTTAATTCACCATAGAATCAAGCTAACTTTAGATGAATAAAGGGTTAACCCAGTCTAGGAAGAGCTAATTTACTGAATACCTGCACATGTTCACAGCACAGCTGTGAGTCTGGGATGGACAAGACACTTGTCACAGCCCCAGGGCTGTGCCATTCTTACCTCCCACCACTGACTGGGCTACTTTTAGCCTCCCCAACTATTCTGCTGTAGGCCTGCCAGGCTCTTCCTTACCCTGAGTCACTTACCTCTGGCTGCTCACAATGCTCCCGGCAAACAGTGAAGCCCACATGTACCTCTCCTGGAATAGGGTTAGGCAGCTTAAGCTACACTGCATAAACCTAAGCCTGATACTGTGAATAGTTGCTCACACTCTTAGTATGTAAATGTAAATTCCATGTAAATTATGAACCTTCACTTATCTGTACAAGGAAATGTCTATGTGCTTTTTGCTTTTTTCTTTTCTTTTTTTTTAAAGTTTCTCTGAAGTCTGAAGGACTTGATTTTTCAGGGCTGTAGGAAACAGCATAGAGGCTGTGTTCAGAATTCTAGCAATGATATGATCTACCATATGGTCATTAGTCCTTTTAATATGCATGTCTTTGTGTTAAGTTGATTTAAATGCCTGGACATGCAGGTGTTCACAGAGCTTATATTGCCCACAAAATAGTACCCCTGATTTAAGTTAAGTCACCTCAGGAGGTGTACTAAATTTACATTGACCTGAGTTAAACTGATCTAAAATAAGAAAACCCAGTCTAGTGAACACCTGCATGTGTATCTACAGCACCTCCCTAAAAAAGAAAAGTTCAGCCACTTGCCCTAGTGCCAGGACTATGCTGCTTCTATCACCCCAACCCTAATTGGGTTATTTTTCGTTCCCCAACAAACCATCCCACAGACCCACCAACCCTCCTGATCCCACCTCTCCCCACCCCCTGAGTGATGTACACCTGACTGCCCATGCAGCTCCTGGCAGCAGAGAATGCTGAATGCACTGTTCCCAGTTACTTTATGCCACCTAACCTAAACCAGGGGCCATGAATGCTTGTTCACACCCTATAACTGGTACCTTCAGCAAGAAGAAACATTTTGTAAGCCTCCAAAATGAGGCATGATTAAGCCAGGACAGTGAATTTACCTATCAGCTTTGGGTGTGATCCCTCAAATGTTAGAGTTTTATGGGAACAATTTATGCTGATGCCAAAAGCGTATGATTTCTGTGAAAGACTGGCCACCCTCCAGTGATGTCATAAATAGATTGGAGAAAGGATGTTTAACTATGAAAGGATTTACTACATCTACAAGGCTCCAGTCCTTTCTGTGTCTATGCGGAGTTCTACAGGGCCATGTCCACAGACTCCCTAACATTTTTCTGAATGTCAATTTAAGGTTAGTATTCTCTGGATGAGCTACCCTGTATGATATTGGTGCGATTTCATCTAAAAGTGAAGATGACTTTCTCTCTTTACTGTAAGTAGTTCAATATGTTCCAATCTATGCATTTATATCTAGATAGGTATATTGCATATACTAAATCATGTTTTAAATTAATTTTACAATATGAAGTTTTAGCCACTAGTATTCAATAAATATTGTTACCCACTTGTTCTATTTAATTATTAATATGAGTTCAAATTCTGCAAAATATAATGTAAGATGATACATCCTGTCTGCAAGCATGTAATTATACTAGTGTTATACCATTCCAGCAACCCTGTTGTTCACATGGAATCAAACAAGTTTGGAACAATATTCCATATCTAATTTCCAGTGTGTAATTGAGAAATGTACTTCTAATTTTCTTTGTTCCTTGTTGGCAAAATATTACAGAAACCTTCATCTGACAGACTTGATTTTAAAAAAAGAGAGAGAGAAAAGAAAAGCAAGACCTCAGACCTCAATTTCACTTATTATAATAAATCAATTTCATACTCATTTGTGTTTAATCTCCATTGGAAATTTACATTATCCAATCAGAACTGAACAAGTCCCTCAGGGGAGATCAAGTGTCACATAAAAATTCAACAGGAAATTCATGCAATAAATCAGTGAAAGTAGGACTGCATATATGGAGATTTTAAACCCATCTAAATTCTATTAAAAACCTCTAAATCCTGTTTTAGACAGAACAAGAAGGGAGCTTGGGAACTGTAACATCCCTAAGAGTCCCCTCAAAGTGCACATACTAATATTTAATCATTGAAAAATCTTTATACATCCAAAATTAAGTAATTTAACATTAGTATATATAACACATTAATTTTGTATGTCCTCTTTTTTTCTGACAAGCAGCAGTTTATGTAACAGCTGAAGTTATACCACTCTGTACTTTGAATATTAACCCTTCACCAGAAGCAATTCTGTATGTTGTAGCTTGTCATAAAATAGCTACCAATGACTTTCCAAAGCTCAGCATAAAATGCCATTTGTGTACATTTTTAAGACCTTGAGTTCTATGCTACATCTAACACCAGGGCTCATGTGATGTTCAGTGGCATTATACTAGCCATCAACTCATAAGAGACTACTGACAAAAATGGAAAATGAATGTGCATAAAAATGTGTGGTCCCTGCGCAGTAAGGTATACCTCCGCTTGTCCCTTAAATGCATGCACTTGCTGTATCGAATGTTACATCAGTTACAAGTGAGATTTTCAAGGCAACATAGGAGATTTAAATACACATTTCTCAATGATTTTCAGTGGGAATGGGGTGCCCAATAGCTTCAGGGTCCTGTAAAAATAGCAACCACAAATTGATATTATGAATTTCGTATGTTCAGCTTTGAAGCAACA
>NW_017728915.1:27894431-27918120 GCF_001723895.1 Crocodylus porosus | reverse complement strand
CAATTTTAAAAATAACTGCCAAATTTAAGGTACAGTAACTAATTATCTTACTGCAAATATTGAAAGCACAGGGGGAAAGATTTACATAAAAATTCATGCATAATATTTAGCCAGCATGTTTTACTAGGTGGTGAACCAGAACTTAGTCGGCGCATCTACACAAGACACATACTGTTGAGTACACTAATTAGCTCCACAGTCAATGTCTAGGTGTCTACATGTGTTGCCTTAGTATGCTGCAGAAAGCTACGAAACACCAAAGCAGCTTAGTACTTATAAATACAAGTACTAGTGTGCTGTGGAGTTTTTTTCGTGCAAAGCAATGCATGTGTAGATGCCGACCTGGCTGGCTGGGGCATGAGGTTGCTTCAGTGTGTGGTCTGCCTGCTGGCTAGCCCCACAGTGAAGCACCTTCATGCTCTAGCCTGCCCCTCCACAAGCTGTTGAGCCGGGGCAGAGCATCCTTGGGCTAGTAGGCCCCCCAGTGGCCTCTTGCAAGCTAAGGCTGCTCCAACCCAGCTCAACCTGCTGTGTTCCCAGGCACACCTGTAAATGCAGTGTCCAGAAGCAATAAACTCTGGCTCCATATACACCAGAGTTTATTGCTGTGCATTGATCAGGAATGCTTGCTGAGTAAGTAATCAGGAATAGTCATCATGGATTCCCTAAGGGCAAGTCATGCCTGACCAACCTGATTGCTTTCCATGATAAGATGACTGGCTCTGTGGATTTGGGGAAAACAGTAGATGTGGTATAGCTTAACTTTGGCAAGGTTTTTGATACAGTCTCCCACAGTATTCTTGCAAGCAAGTTGAGGAAGTTTGGGTTAGATGAATGGACTGTAAGGTAGATAGAAAGCTGGCTGGATCACAAGGCTGAATAGGTAGTGATTAATGATTTGAGGTCTAGTTGGCAGGCAGTATCAATTGGAGTGCTCCAGGGGTTGGTCCTGGAGCTGGTTTTGTTCAACATCTTCATTAACAATCTGGAAGATGGGCTGCATTGCACTCTAACCAAGCTCACCAACTACATCTTGCAGTTGTAGTAGATATATGGGGGAAGGGGGAAGGGGGGCTAGTTCTGGGATTTACAGAAACCTCAATGAATTGGAGCACTGGGCCAAAAAAAATCTCATGAGGTTCAACAAGGACAAATGAAAATTCCTTCACGTGGGATGGAAAAATCCTATACATCTCTACAGTTTAAGACCATCTGGCTAAGAAGCAGCTCTGCAGAAAAAGACCTGTGGGTTACAGTGGAAAGTAAAGAGGATGGATCTGGACTGTTCTCAGTGCTGGCAGATGATTAAACAAAGAAGAATGGCCTCAAGTTGCACCAAGGGAGGTTTAGGTTGGCTATTAAGCAAAAACTTTCTCACCAGGAGGGTAGTGAAACACTGGAATGGGTTACCTAGACAGGTGGTGAAATCTCCACCCTTAGATGTCTTTAAGGCTCAGTTTGGCAATGTCCTGGCTGAAATGATTTAGTTGGGGATGGTCCTGTTTGAGCAGGGGGTTGGACTAGGTGACCTGAGGTCTCTTCCAACACTAATTTTCTTTGATTTTATGATTAAAATTCACGTGTAGTTGTGCCCAGTGTCTGTCATACTAGAATGGAATGCCCCATTCTGCACTGCAGAATTCCCTGACATCTTGAAATAACTTAAAGTGATGAGAATCTTAGTATGTTAAATATGTAAATAAATTATACAGTGCTATATAACGATACAAGATCAGTTTAAATGAAAGCATCCAAGTCTACAATGGAGTGGTTTCAAGCCAAAACTTGACCCAATGTGCAGCTCTTGGGAAAGACCTTCCACAGGTCATTTGAAAGGTAGGAGCCTTCCATTCCAGTTGGTCTGTATCTCTCATGTGTCTGCCTGGATCTTCTCATTCCTGGGAGCAGAATCTGCTATGTGAAGAAAGGATGCTAATGAATGCCATTTTGCATACCTATAGTACTTTTCATCTAAGGATCTCAGAGTCTCAAATACAACTTCAAGAATTTTTGTCATCGCTTTTGAGAATTATCTGTATTAAGCACATAAGGGATGTATAGGTATTGCATTTAGATTTACCTAACCAGGGTTAAGTGTTTAGAAGGATTACATTGCTCCCGTATTGATGTACCCAATCTAAATTAATTCATCTTGGGAAGTGAACTAACTTGGATCAAGATTGAATTAACCCAGTCTAGGAAAGAGTTACCGCGATGCCCTGACTGCCTGCACTCGTTTGCAATACAGCCCTAAAGCTGGGAAAGTCCAGCCACCCACCCCAGCCTTGGGGCTGTGTTGTTCCCAGCCGTTGGACCCTGACTGAACTATTTTTAGAGCCCCAATTGTCCCCCAACCAGGCAACCCCCACCTACCAGTAGACCCACCCACCCCTCCCCACTTGACTCCTGGGAGTAAAGACTGGCTATACACTCTGCTTCCAGTTTAGATATAGGCAGATTAAAGTAAACCACATAAACATAGACTGGGCATGGCAAATGGCTTTATTCACCCAACGCTGGGAAAGATCCATGGGTTATTAAACCTGTATAGTTCAGTGAGTTCCTGCTTTTGTGAAAGAATGTTTTTACCAGATAGAGATTTAAACTCATTGTTCCTTTTTTTAAGACCAAGTGCTAGTATATTAAAGGATAATTTTCCTGGTAGAGCCCAGAAAGAGTTACCTCTGTGGCAGATTTTCTGTGGAGCTTTAACCAAAGTTAATTAAGGGGAATTTTCAAAAGTTTCTACTAATTTGAGACCTCTTCATATGTTGGAACTCTTCCAGATCACAACAATCAATGGGGAATTAGACACCTAGGTCACCTAGGTATTGTTAGGCATCTAAATATATCTGAAAACCTGTCTGAATCACTTCTGAAAATTTAGGCCTGAAGCTCTCTCTATAATTTAGCACAACTGTAACATTGGAATAACAGTGATACACTTCCTATTGTAAGTTATAGACTTTGTAAGTCAATAACTGCATTAATGCATGTGATGAAGTTCCAAACCTGTGAAAGGAAGGTACCACAAAGGTGAAAATATTATTGTAACTGTATTAAAAAGTTTGTTTAATGAGTAGGGATTCACCCCTCATGTGAATGGCTGTTAATGAAATACCATATTTCCTTAACAGTCATACAACTACTGTGATCTTTGGGTTTGGTAGACCAATTTCCCTGACATTGTGATAGTGATAGGTTCTATTACAAATGAAAATGTCGACTGTCCAAAGATATAATGCTATGAAGTTATGGGAAGCTTGTCATCCCTTGGACATTATCTGAAGTTGAGTGGTGCCCTCCCCTCCTGCATATTTGCCAGTTATTTTGGTTGTTTGGGGATTTTTTTCTCTTTTTCCAAGACTTCTGTTTCTCTGTGTATGGAATTTATAGGGTCACATGGCTTTTTTTATTTAGTAGTGGTTTTCTTTATAGTTTATTAGGCGCCTAGATGTCTTTAGAGCAGGTAGGGGCAGACACTAAACAAACAGTTTAGCATTATGCTAGGGGGGAGAAACATGATGCAGGGGAAATGTGTGATATTTTTACAGGGAAAAGTTTATATTTTCTAAAGTAGCATGCACTTTATTTGTGTCTGGGGGTCTTGTGCGTGCTTGAGGTCATTGTTTCATGGATAACCTTTTGAGAAAAGTCTAGTTTTAAACAGTCCTGAAATAATAATGATGGTAACAACAACAAATCCCACTATTTTTAAGGCCAACGTCATCACATCACAGATTTAGGCTCTGATTTTCCTATATGTACATGGGCAGACCTTCTAGCACTTGGGCTACTATACAATGAATGGCAGGATGTCAGATATCCACCTAGATCTAAACATTGGATTTAAAAGTTCAGCTTTCTTTAAAATAATTATGTAAACCTGAAATATTTAAACTGCTCAGGACTTTGTTCTTATTATGCTGTTCTGTGGCTTACAAGGGAACTAACCTGTCTGCACGCTCACTGAAGACGGGTGACTTCAGGTGCTCATGGACTTAGGGCTATAGCACTTCAGTCTCTAGGCTTCTAAGAAGTTTCTAATCTGTCACTTGCCCTGTCAAACAAAGCCAGAATGAAACCATAGGCAGGGGCCTGGATACTTCTTTTAATATAAATTAAAGGAATTAACAAGGTTGGATGTAGGTCAGCATCTCAGGTACATTTAAGCATTTTTGAATCATGGAATCTGATCCAGGCTTGACTATATCTAATAAAACTTCTGATTTATAACCATGGATTTAAATGGGGGCCTCCGTCTCTTTATTTCTCACCAAAGCTTCTGCAGTTGTTCAGAATAGTAGATCATTTATTTAAAGCCATCTCTGCAAAGGGGAAAACAAAGGTAACATAAAACCAGTAAGCTACCATATCTAAAGGACTATATACACATGACATTGTTGGCTGTAATGGTGAAGGTAATAAGGGACATAGCAGACTCATACTTTTAGCCAAGCAATTGCTTAAATGTGAGCATATCATAGAAAAAATTAAGTATCCTATAACACACATTACTTGGACTCATTTGCATAGGTTCAGGCTGAAGGACAAGGCTGCAATACAATTAACCTCTTGGTCTCTGAATATTTATATCGTTTAACAATAAAAACAACCTGTAAATTGGTTTCATTTTCACTGTGGAGGACATTATTACAGTGGAGGTTCATTGTAAGTGACACATCTGTGCCGCCAACTTTTGTCCATTATTTCCTGAAGTCACATGTAATCAGAATGGGCAGCCTGTGTGTGTTAGCAGGCCAGAGGTGCTTTAGAATATATTGAAAGAAAGCAGGAAATTATATTATTCATGTTACCCTGACATTGAGTGGAAGCAATTGTAAATGTGAATATTTCATGGAAAGCCTAACACCTTTGGCAGTATGTCTTTGGGAGTATGTCTTTGTACCGCTGTGGAATGTTTAAAGCACGTAACTCAAATGGTCTTACTTCAAGAAAATACATGTGCTTAACTTTAACACTGTACTTAAGTTCCCAATCAAAACAGGATGATGTTAATTAGAAGCAAGTTAGGCATATGCTTAGAGACTTTCTTAAAGCAATGCCTCTGTGTACGTTGGAGGGAAACCAACCCCTGTACAGTTACTATCTGGTGAGAATACGGTTGCTCACACTCGAAACACTCCAGCCCCAGGAAAACCAGGTGCTCTAGTGCCTCTGTCTCATTTATGCAACCCCCATTTCTTTTTCTGTCTCATGGCACTCTTGTTTCCCTACCGAATTCTTGCATTTCTCACAAAAAGCCAGTCTTTCCTGTTCATTAGTTTGCACCGAATAGAATAGATTTGTTTTAGGAAATCTCTTTGTCTTCTGATGTAGAACACCCATATTAACTCTGTGTTAAATATTTCATACTGAGAGCATCTACACAAGATGTGACATCACCAAAGGATCACAGTGTAGTGACATAGCGTCCGCAGGCACAATCTATGATGGTGCAGCTATGTTGCTGTAGCAATGCGCTCCCTTGCTATAGCACATTGCTACAGTGATGTGGCAACTAAAAATAACCGTGCGCCACTGGCACGGCTCAGTACGGGCTGTTATTGCACCATCATTTAGTACTTTGAAAAGGAAATACTAAATGATGACACAGTAACAACAGCACCGTAGGAGCACATGTAGATATACTCAGTGTTTGGTACGTCAAAAATTAGATCTAAATTGCTATTCTATTTTAATGCAAATAAGCTAAATCTAAATCAGAAATTCAACAAAGAACATAAATTAATGTCCCATTCCTACTAATGTGCCATCTCCCCCACTTTTTTTTTTAACAGAATAAACTGGCAGATACTGGATCACATTATTTTGTTTTATTTACAGTGTATCCCTTTTGTTAACTTGGCAATAAAGGATGATAAAGGGAAGTGTGTTACTGTAAACTGTAATCTGAAACAGTTATAACTCTTTTTCTTCTTATCTCATGCTGTGAGTGAAAGTCTGCCAACAGTGATAAGAAAGTTCTGTTCATCAGAACCTTTTGATGTGGTGTTTTGAAATATACTGTAGTAGAATACTTATTACAGAGATTTTTGATTTGCTGCAGATCATATTTCATACAGATAATTATCTGTTATATAGTTTAGCTATTAATATAAGGATCATTCTGTTAATATTTTTTTTAAATATAGAAAACTTTTATTGACGACAGCAAACAGATGTATACCAAGGGAAAGCAACTATGTATCAAAGTTCATACATACAATGCTAGATACAAAGCTACATTCAATGCCTTTTTAACAAACAATGGGTTTATAATTCCCCAAATGGACAAATTATAACTTTTCTGTAACAGAACTCTGTAATTCAACACTAGCACACAAGAGTCCAAATTCAGACTACGGCACGCATAAATGTGTTAACGCTGTGTATGGTAGAGACCAAAGAAAATGAATATTAGTAGGTAATAGCCAAGGAGCTGCAGGCAAGTAATAAAAAATAGCTGCTTACAACTAATTGCATATTTTAGGAGAGGCTGGGAAATATAAGTGGGTTCCTGCACCAGAAAATTTAAATGGTAACTTTTTTTTTGACTGGATGAAAAAATTATTTGCATCTTGCAATTTTACTATAGGCAGATGACTTAAAAGAAAATCTGAGTGTTTTAATGTAATTTTGGAGTTGCAGGACAATATTATTATTTATGAATTATTTGTATTCCTGTAACCCTTAGAGTCCCCAGTCATAGACCAGTTATGGAGCAGTCCATGAACCAGTATCCCACATGTAAGACTTATTAATGCTATGCAGTGGACAAACTTGATCAAACAAAACTGCATTTTAGCCAAGAGAATGCAAATGAATAGATTTTAATTTATAATAGTTGTGGTTCATATGAATAATCATGAACTACCTGCTCGTCTCTAAAATACTTCATTTGGATCGAAATTTCTGTTATTTTCTCCTTACAGAGTCCCCTGTGGTTCAGCAGTAGAATTCTTCTCTGCTACATAGAAGACCTGGGTAAAGTTCCCAGACACTTATACAACTACAGTCATGCAGGCACCAAATATCTAGATCCAGTTTGGCCTTTGGATTCTGTCTCAGTGGCCTAAAGGGGGATGGAAGGCCTGGGCAGCCTCCACTCCTCCAAAAAACCCACTCCTGCCAAGGCATATGCATCTAAGGTATGGCTGACCTCATGCATACACCATGATCCAGAAGGATCAATGGTTGCCAAATGGTAATCCCCAGTTTCTCCTTATAGCATACCTGGAGACTTTATATTTTGTCTTTCCAATCACTCAACTGTAAACATTTTTGGAAAATGTGGTTCACAAACGGGACACGTCTCTATACCACCCTAGGGACTGTGCTATCGATCATGACAGAGAAGCAGAATATGTTCTATTAGTGCATCACACCTGACTCCTCTATCTCCAGACACTGATTATTCTGAGTTCTGAGATCTAGTGCCTAAGCTGTTCATTATATTTCTACACTTATGCACAACATTTGAGAGATTATAGATTGTCTTTTTTCATGTAGATAGAAGCAAACAATTGAATGGGGCTTACTCTACATGGAGTTCAGGCTTTCATTTCAGAAAATACTAGTCTATTTGTAAATATGTGTGTTGTATAGAATATAAAGCTCAATGGTCTACATGGTTTCATGACTGAAATCTCACTAACTTGCATTGTTCGCTTGTCTTGTGTTCATTTAGACCCTTGTGAAATTGTGATACTATATAAAAATATTTCAGTGAGCAAATTGGTAAATAGAAAATGGTGCTTAGTTGCCCTAAGAAATCCTTTAAAACAGGCTTTTTTGAGTTTCATTATTCATTTTGGGCCTTTACATTCACTTAAAATTAAGGCCAAAGCTATACTGTATATAGCTGCTAGGTACTTCTCAAGCACGTGAACTAGAAGCATTTAAAAGGGAAAAAAAAAGATTCATGATGAGATATTAACTATAATATGTGCCAGCTTTACTCATCCAGGACATTAGGACATTACTCCATCTTTCCAGGTGTCTTAAAATTATTTCATGAGAACGGAAGACTTGAATTTAAAAATGAGCTCCAAATTTGCTTGGTTATTAAATTCTAGATACTCTGAGGGTTCTGGAAAATGCCGAACTAAAGCTAAATGGCTATTTGGGCCATCTGTTCAATTTCTTATTACTGCCACAATAAAAAAAAATAAAAAGAGGTATAAGGTTAGAAATAAAACTACTTATAAAAATTACTAATGATTAGCCTTGGTGGTTCGTCAGCAGAATACGAGGCTGGTATAAAGAAAGCACTTCAAGTTTAAAAGTTTAATCCACACGGGTGTCAAACTGAGTGGGCACATGCAGACAAGCATGGATGTGCACACATCACACATGCCAGTGTTCCCCATGCTGCAAGGGTTTTTTGACACCGGAAGACCCAGCCCAGGTGCTGGCCCCAGCCTCCCCCACCCCACCTAGGGCAACATGCTGCGTGTTGGAGTGCAATGCAGGCGCGTTTCCCAGAGACAAGCAGCAACGGGCGTATTGTGCCACTGCTCCTTGTCCCTGGGGAAATGCATGTTCCCACTCATGGGGATGTGCCCAGTATATGTATCTAATAGTCCACCTGGCTTATCCAGGTGCGGCATTCTGACACCACAGTGACTAGTACCCAGTAATAATAAGAATAAAGAAAAACAAATGTTCTTTTGGAATTCTTTCTTTCTTTTGTCTTAATTTTGAGAACTTTTGCTGACAAACTCCTGAATAAATGACTGCCAACAGGAGTGCAGGTTTTAGCATGCCTCTCTCTGCATTTCACAAATGGTCACCTAGCTAGATGCTTTAGGTATCAGTTCAGTACAAAGAAGGGCATGTAGTCTTATGTATACTTCATATAGTGCTCAAAGCTTTTGGCTCATTCGCCATGCAACTTATGACTTCCCAGGAAACTGCCCTGATAATATGGACAAGTTGGCTAAAGAGTCTCTGCCAGAAGATTTATTTTTTATAAAGTATAATGGAAAATTGCTTTATCCACAAAAAGGGATTTTTTTACCCAAAATGTAAACTTGTTCTTGGGTCCCCTTCTTGCCTCTCACCTCCTTGGTGTGCCCAGATATTTCTAGTTAAATATTCATTTTCTCTTTAACCCTAATGGGCAGCTCATGAAGTAATCAATACCCAGCTTGAGCCAATTCCTTTTTTATGCCATGCCCAATTTTAACTGTGACTTCCTTAAAAAACATTCAGCACGATTAGTGTCTGATGGCTGTTCAGTGGCTCTGTATGACACAATGGTGATTTTAAGCCAGTCCTGCTGCAAAAATACTATTCATATCATAAACATTAAGACCAAAACTGGAACCAACTGCCTATTGTTGACGTTCCTACTAGATAGGCCAAGAATGCTGTTCATTTAGAAAGCAAAATATCCCCTTATCTCACTCTGTAGTCACTCCCCCCAAATTGCATGAATAGGTTTTATGCAAGATAGATCATGCTGCCAATTTCTGTCACGCAGATTGAGGATTTCAGTGTCCAAAACCAGCACTTTTCATGAGCCCTAAATAACTTAATTTGTTTTAAATAAAGTAAAACAAAATAATAAGGCTTTAGTCATCTGCTGGTGCCTTTTCTGGTGTTGTTTCTTCTGCCTAGTTGTTTTCTGCTGTGCTAATAGTGCAGCAGCTATAGCCTGTGAAATTTCAGCCCCAGAGTCCTTTGGCCTGATCTAGTTTGTCCCTGCTGTGTTACTGCCAATCTCTGCTCCAATAGAACCCTATGGGGCCGTTCCATCAAGGCTCTCAATTAAGTTTGTTCGACTGTTCACCTCCACACTCAACAAACTCCTTATAGGCTCTCCCCCGGCACACACTCAGAAATCTAAAAATATCCAGAGCCATTCAATCAGCTTGTAAAAAACAAAATAGGATCTTGGAGTCTTGAACTTGGCTGACCACCATGGCACAAGACTTAATGAAAATATAAGATTATTGGTCGTATAATGTAACCACTGCCATGCCTAAGATTCACTCTGGTATTGGCTGACATTGGGATGAAGTGCTTGTCTCTAAAAACAAGTCATTCCTACTTACAGTGTGTGTGTGTGTTTAAATCCAGTTCTGTTTGTTATAGTTTAAATCCAGCATAGTCCAGGGCACCGGTTCCACTGTATGCGCGAAGGATCTGGGCAGTCAGTACATTAACATTCTGCTCTGTTAAATCCTATGCAGCTCTGATGCCATTGGTGATTACAAAATGATGTCTCATGGGTTTCAACATTTGACTTTCCAGGTCTTGACAACCTGTATATATTCATATTTAAAACATACGTTGCATACTGTAGTGAAAAAAGAATGGGGGGGGGGGTTGTTTTTTTCCACTTGGAATAAAGTAAAAACTTTCTGCTTAATTTTTCTTGGCTTGAGACTACAAAAATGCTGTAAAAGCTAATTCAGGGACTGCTCATTTTTTCCAATTCACATCAACTGGAGAAAACAGGTTAAAGATAAATTTAGCATTCTTAAGGAAACAGTTGTGGCTCAGGTTCTCTCCCAAGTTGATAAAGGACAAAAATCCTTCTCTTTGAAGTATTAGCTTGTTGTGGTTCTCTCTTATTCATGGTGAAACAACTTAAAACACTATTATTGATATGAGTGCTCTGTATCTTATTAATAGCTATCAGAATAGAAAGTTCTGTTTCTCCACTGCATTGCATTTTGTTTCACTTTTTCACTGGGAAAGACTATGCTAGGGAACTTCTAATCATGGTAATATCAGTTATTACGATAATATATTGCATTACATCATATGAAAATTGCTATGAGCTTGATGCCTATTAAAGATGAGCTCAGATGACCGAAGAGTGTTTCTCACATTATAACGTTACCAAGACGTATGCCTACTAGTCTATTAAGAAATGTAAATGCAGTATATCGGTTGTGGTAAAGGTATGTCACTTAGAATCTAGAAATTACAGCATGCCAAAAAGCTCTTTCCTATTTCAGACCTTTTTAAAGAAATCCTACCACTTGCAAAACAACATGCAAAGGCTTGTGAGAAAAAGAAAATAAGCACGAAAGTTTTTTATTATCACTTATTCCTTAGGCTGCATATTATAACACCAAACCTACGTGATTTGTACTGCATAATGTCTGATAGTTCAAAAGCATCACAATTGCATATCAAATGAGATACAAATTATACAAGGTGTCCATGATTTTTACATTTTAATATTGAATCTGAAGCAAGGAGTTTTGCAGTGTTAGGCTCTTAACAGAATTATATTCAGCCCATTAAAACATGCTAAAAAGCCTTACAGTCCTAGAGCCCATGCCATAAGAATTTCTTATATAAATGTAAAGATATACCTACTTTTTAATTAAAATTGGGTGGAATTAAAGTACATCATGGTTGTATTTCTTAGATCCCTGCATGATCCCGCTATATAGTTAATTGCTCAGTTACAATGAACCATTAGACTGGATACACTTTACTGAGGAAGCATATATGGGAAAAATTATTTGATATTAGAAAGAGCAAGGTGAATACTAGAGAAAGGCATAATGATTATTTATTTGTGTAGCTATCAGAGCTGTGCAAAGCTTTGGTCCTTGATTTGATTCAGCAAAGATTTGACCTGATTCGGTGGCTGAATCTCTGAATCCAAATCAAATCAGGAAACCCTTTCTGATTAGAATCGAAACCCTCCGAATCGATTGGGAGAGATTTGGAAAGATTCAGCAATTCAGACATAGCTTTAAGTGGCTTCTTTCTACATACCTCAGTGTACCAGGCGGCTCATGAATGCTGTGATGCTGGGGCACATGGAGCATCCTACAGGAGCTCAGGGCACTCCCCAGTGTGCTTGGCAACAGACCCAGAAATGGAGCAGAAGCACTTCCAGTCCACTTCTGGATCTGCCAGGACCCCCCCATGCTTCCCCCTGGCTCAGTGACTGGTGCCTCCTGGGTCTGTGGTGGGCACCTGGGGTCCCCCCATGGCCAATCACTGAGCCAGGGGGGTGTGGCGGGGCCCCCCCAGTGCACTCCCTGGTGGACCCAGGTGTTTGCCGCCAGGTTTGCCGCCAAGCATGTGGAGCGCCTCCCTGTGCTCCTGTGAGGTGCTCCATCTACCGCAACATCGCATGTTCACAAGCTGTGCTGGTACCTTGAGGTATGTAGAAAAAGCATTTAAAGCTGTGTCTGTGTCCGAATTGCTGATTCTCCGAATGAGCATCAAATCTTCAGATTTGGATTTGGCTAAATCAAATCAGGGACAGTGATCTTAATCAATGAATCAAATCACTGTCCCTGATTCAGGCTGAATCCTAATTGAATGAGGCCCACTTCAAACACCCCTAATATCTATGAGTGGATTCGCTGAATCCTTGTAGTCTTGCCTTTCTGTTTGAACAGGCTTGCAATAGCTGATGTCTACTGCTATTATTTTATTTCACAGATTGTTTCCTTGTGGTCATTTTTCTTAACTTGTTTTAAGCATGGCTGGACTGTTGTTAATGCTCTGTGTTCCCCCAAGTTTCAGTTTGACTCGTGATCCTTGAACCCAAGATAACTTCCTGTCCCTTTTACTTCTCTAACAGTAAAAAGAATCACCCTCAATTCCTGACCAATTGCAGGCTCCCTGTGTAAACTACAGTATGTCATTATTATAACACATTCCTCACCTGTAATATGGAAATAAAAATGCCCATTACTTACGGAGATGGTGCAGGAATAAAGTTGCATTGATAACTGGGATGCTCTGATACTGATAGCTCAGTAAGTACCTATTCTACATAGAAATCTACTGGCACATGCATAGAAAACCAATATTTGAAGGTGTATATGAAATTTAAACAGCATTTGTACTTAGGCAATTAGCTCCATAAAAGTTTATGAGAGTGGCCTGTTTTTCAGGTGTTCTGTGCTTGGGTAGCTCCTGTTAACATTAGTTAGAAGTGAATAAGGATGAAGGTGCAAATGTTGTAGGCACCTAGTTGTGAAAGTATTAGTTGTACTATCTTGTCATACTTGACAGTTAATATAGCTATTGAAGTTTGAACTGGACCAAAATTTATATAGCCTTAAATTTCCTCTGCAGGTTGCTCAAAAATGGGAGTGAAAATGTTGTCTGGTTTTGAAACTAATCTCAGAAAAGCTATGTTCAGAGATGCATTCCACCCAGTGATCTTTAATCCCTACCTAGCAAACCAGTTGCAAACCTTGCCTTAACTTCAGTGGATGTCCATGTGCCTGCAGAGGTCATCACAGTGCACAAAACTGAAGGATTAGGGCCCTAATCAACTAACAATGCTGAATTCCTAAACTGGACCCCTTCACAGCCCTTTTTGCATGAAAAGCAGACAGCCCCGTAAAGGGAGAATTATGACCTTATTGAATAACAAAGAGGAGGCAAGTATTGGCCTTTATTGAAGAAAGAAAACATTAAAATACAAATAAATGCATAGGGATTGCAGAAAAATTATTGGCCCACATACATTTTGTATTTGTTTAAACAGCCTCTTTTGATCTGACTCCAGTGATTCTATTGTGCATGTCTTTCATTGAGTGGATTTTAGAAGTATAAAATCAATAAAGTGCACTCTACTAAGGTGCTGCTACATGTTTTATGATATCCTTTTGGTTAAAAACCCTTACATTTATGATGAAGTTCATACATTATTAATTTTTTATATTACAGTAGCAGCTACATGTTTTAAGAGAGGCCTTTGGCCAGTGATTCTCAAGCGGGATGAGGTGATATCCTGGGGTGCCTTGAGACCTATCAAAGGGTTCTATGAAATGTCACCACTGTTGGGTGTATGAACGCGATTCACAAGGTAAGCCCAGAGATTTCAAATAGGAATCCATAGTGTCCAAAACAGTCTGACCTGTTCTGGGCTTTCTGAGTTCTTTGCTCCAGAAGAATTACTCTATTATCTTTCTGTAGTTAAAAAAACAAAAAACAAGTGAAATGGAAGGTCTGATATTTTCTAAGGGATACCTTGAGTCTGACGAGGCATGCCTTGAATCTAACAAGGTTGAGAGCCACTGTGTACATAAATGGTAATAGTTCACACCTCTAAAAGTTTACGACCTAAATAGACAGGAAAGGCAGGAGGCGGGAAACAAGGTCTCAGAGGGGTGAAGTGATTTATCAAATGCCACATAGCAAGATGGTTGCAAATCCTGGAATTGACCCATAGTCTCCTGCTTCTTGGGCAAATGCTCTGTGATCTGATTGACTGCATTTCTAATTGACATTACCCTTTCCCCCCTTTTTCTCTGTGACACATTAAGGTGTTTCTGTTGTTTTCAGCAATGTGCCTTATAGTTGTGTGATAAGGGCTGTTTGTACAGTTTTAGGAGTAGTTCACACAAGCAACCATGGGATGGTTTGGATGGGGATGTTCCTGCCGTGAGCAGAGGGTTGGACTGCAGGGGGTTGACTACATGACCTTCTAATGTTCTTTTCAGCCCTATTTTTCCATGATTCTGTGATAATCATCATGACTTCTGAATCACCACTGAAAAGTACAAGAGAGCTTTGCACATGCACAAAGAAACAAAAGATAGCAAAAACTATGAGGCAAATCTGACAGGTTTTATGACAGTAGATTATAGAAGCTAAAAATGCCAGAGAGAAGAGTTTCACAAGAAATGAGTGAAAATAATAAAAGAAGAGATCAAGAGGGGAAGCTATTGGACAAGTAAGATATAGCAGAAGAAAATTAACACGGGGTTGGAAAATATCTGAAAAGTCAGACCAGTTCCCAGTGCTCATGAGGGAGTTGAGATAAGATGTCTAAAACAGAAACACGCTTTTTACAGTATGATGCAGTGAAAAAGCAGGCAGGCACAACCTGACCTGAGCATATCGATTGTAACCTAACCTTACAGGAGAACAGACTTATTCCAGATCATTCCAGAATATTCTGTAGATTCCTGTAACAGTAGCATCCCTTTGGATGGGTTGTTAGGCACAGAGCACGTGTATATTAAGGGACTGAAGAAAAAACGATAGCCAACACTTTTTTTTTTTAATTCTTAAATAGGGCCAGGAAATTATGGACTAGTGAACCCAGGCTCCACAAACCAAAAGACTCTCAAACCAACTAGGTATATAGAGTATGAACTAATAATAACATAGCACGAATAGTTTCAGGTGCATATGTATCACTTTAGCCACATTTAATTAACATTTATTCATAGTATTATTGTCTTATCTTTAATCTTTCGGTAAAATGACTGACCTGATAGGCCAGATTCCCTGAACGATGCACATATTAGGGTGGCCATTCATCCAGTTTTATAGAGGACAGCCCCGTTTTCTGCTACTCTGCCCTCTGTCCTATTAATACAAAACCGGATGCCTTTATGTCAGACTGGTGGAAGTCTGTGAAGGAAAATAGAGGACATAAAGGTATCTGGTTTCATATCAAAAGGACAGAGGACAGAGTAGCAGAAAACCAGGCTGTCCTCTATAAAACTGGGCAAATGGCCACCCTAGCTCATAAAGAACTGGATATGGATACGTTCATATTTGTTCAGTTAACCATCTCAAATGTTGATTATTGTGGGCACAGAACGTACATGTGTTTCTACTTGCAAATACATGTGCACGATTCTTGAAATGTCATGTGCTATAACTAGGGATGTACAGAAATGGCCATTTGATGATTTTTGCAGAAAATACAAAATCAGGCATTTTCTGTGAAAATCAGAGAAATCCACACATAAAAAAGGAGCCCTGCAACAAAATGGGGCTCCATATAAAACTAAAAGCTTTTCTTCCTCCCCCCACCCCACCCCCTGGGCAGCATCCAAGATGACTGCTTCTCCTGCCCCTGGCTGCTGATTGGGTTGGAGGGCTGCCCTCATGCAGCCTCTCAGCCCTGCAACCTGGGCAGAGAGGAACATATCCAGCCCTGATGCTTTTTCTCTTATTTGCAGCCACAGCTGCCCAGCCTAACTGAGCTCATCCCAAAGTAAGTGGGTGCTGTGGAGGGTGGTGGACAGGGGCCTGGAGGAGCAGAGCCGGGCCAGGGCAGGAGGCAGTGTGGCCAAGATGTGGGGTGGGGGGGGAGTGGACTTGATTGAGGAGAGCAGAGCTGGGGTGGGGGGAGTGTGACCTGGACAGGGGCGAGGGCAGTGTGGCCCGGCAGCAGGGTAGTGGCACCCCATCCCTATGTGAGGCCCAGGAGGGGCAGGGCGAGCAGAGCCAGGTTGGGGTTGGGGGCAATGAGGCCTGGCCAGGGGGTAGTGGAGCAGTGGTGCCCCATCCACACATGGGATCAAGGGTGTTAGACCCCAACTCCATGCAGTGCTCAATGACTAGGGAGATGACCGTCCAATTGCTCATGGATCCTGGTACTCATTAGCCAGAGCAAGCAGGGAGCAACCACCAGCACATGTTGCTTGCAGCAGCTTTATTCAGAATGGAGACAGCTTCAGACAAGGGTCCCTCACAGACACACAGCCCATGAACCAGGGAACCTGCACTGAACAAGAGATTTTTCCTATGTTTATACACTTTGGTTTAAGTTTATTAATATTCACTCCACTTTCATCCTTCCTCTTGTTCCACCCATTTCTCCTCCCATCTCAAGCTCTGCCTCCATTTACTGTTTGCCTCCTTAGCATGGACTTGCCTATGCATTTCATTCATTTACATGTCTTTTTGCTATGAGTTCATGTCTAAGGCCATGAACTCCCTTCTTTTGGTCAATGGGCAGACTTCGGAGGTTTCTTTACCAATCACCATTCACCCTTTTGCATATGTTTCATCTTGGTTACATGTTATCTTCCACATTCCAATCTGTTTTTCTGTCCCAGTTTGTGCCATCCCCACTCTTTCTGGGCCCCCGTATCTTATCTTGTTCCTTGCTGTAGCTGGTTCACAGCACACAGACTTAATTGCTGCTTTTTCCCAGAAAAATGGTTAACACAATTAAGATGGTTACCTAACATAAATAAAATCTTATTTATAAAAGGTGTGTGTGTGTATCTCACAACAATCCTACTATATGGTTAAAACTACTTGCCTAAGCATCTGCAAGGTTATTTTAATACACCATTTTGCCTTGTGGTCAGCAGCTTTTTCTGAGACACAGGTTAAAGCCTTCTTCCAGCTACAGATCCAGTGCTCCTCAATAATCCAAATTATTGTTACCCTAACAAAGGAGATTTCTTTTCCCCCCCATGGAGGTCAGGGCTGGGTAAGGAGAGGGACCAGGTTAGGCCAGGGGGCAGTGGATGCCCCAGCCAATCAGAGATCTGTGGGGAGGGAGGGTGGCTATGATCTTCCTGCAATATTGAAGCCACAGTGAGCCTGCAAAATTTGGCCCTGGGCTCCATATTTGAATACATTCCTACCTATAGCAATTTAAAAAAAAAAAAAAAAGAAGAAGAAGAATATGGGATACTGTAGAACTGTATTGCTTAAACCAGGGGTGCCAACTTGTCCAGCCCCACTGGCCAAATGAGTTTGGCCAGGCTGGTCCATGGGCCAGATCAGGCTGACAGACCCCTACTTTTTACCTCCCCTATGCTGTATCCAGTGCATGTGGTACCCTCCTTGCCTGGTCTAGTAGTGGGGTACATCCCAGCATGTGGCATGGATCCCATACTGGCTGGAAAGAGCTCCATGCACAGTGCATGCCCTGGGATGCACACTGCATGCATGACCTACTCCAACCAGTCTCTGATCTGTGTGGTACTCCTTCTTGCTATGTAAGCAGCACCCTGCCTGCCAGTCCAGGATGCATATCACATGTGATATAGTCCTGGACTTTGTGAAGGAGAGAGGGAAGCTGCATGCAGGGCAAATCTCAGACCATCTAGGGTTCACTGTGTGTCCCAGGCCCTGTGCACAGCTGGGCTGGTGTGGTGGTGTGTGGATCAGCTCAGACCCAGAGGCAGCACCAGACAACATGGATCTGGAGGTCAGATGCACCCCGTGGGCTGTACCTTTGACACCCCTTGCTTAAACTAATACATCAAGTGAAGATTTTCAAAAGAAGAGTGGGGTGACTCAATGTTTAAGTGCTCAATTTAAAACCTTTTGAAAAGACTTGGTTTTGGAAATTGCTGAAAATCATACCTGATGAAAGCTGAGCTTTTTAAAGATATTCCAGGTTAAATACACACCTGTTTCAGTGCCTAAAATGGCTATCCGCATTTAAAACTCTGGGTCAGTGTCAGCATATTCACCATAAAAAAAACCTTTTGTGTGTGTGTGTGACTGTTCCTATACTGTACCATCAATAGCTAGAAATATATAATGCTGGTAAATGCTGTTTCACTTTCCAGGACCATGTCAATCCCTCCAATTCAATTCTAGTCATATCTCTGTCTTGTGCAAGCACTGATAATTTTACTGAACTGTGTGATTTAGACATAGGCCTTTTCATGGATGAAGAAAAGGCCACAAATACAATTTTTTGTATTGACCTAACCAAGTTTTGTTTGAACCTAAGTCTCCAGAGGTATAAATAAAGCACTTAGATATTGAGTCCTGGAAGAGAAATGTTCCTGGAATTTGAGGCTCCATTTGATAGGGAAAGCATTTTGAAGACTCAGTCAAGTGATTCAGGCTGATAAAGGAAGAAGGTTATAGGTATAGGGTTGGGCATTCTTGTGAAATACAAAGACAGAACTAATTTTTAAAATACGTTTTTTCTATGCCACCTAACTTATTCCTGTAAGTCAGTTTCTATCACTTCCGTTAAAATGGCGAACTATGTTTAATTCAATAGAATAGTATGTATGGTGCAGCTTTTGGACTCATATTCATTTATTCACATAATGCCCATAACATATTTTAAAAGTGCAAACTTCAGTCTACAAACTTCTTGCAAATTTGTATTAATTTCTTCCAGTGGTAGCCAGATCTGCTACCAGTATTTTAAATTAAATGTTGTGTCTGATATTTACTCTTGGAGTGTGCAAAAGTCAAAGGAGACAATTTGTCAGCTCATTCATATTATGCTTCTGAAGCCAGTTAACTAATCAGTCTAACAGAAAAAGAACTAAGATAAATGGAGGCCATTTTACTATGTAGAAAAGTATACATGAAGATAAATTTTGCACATTTTGCTTCATTTCATCTGCAGTTATCATTGCCATAATTGCTTCTGAAAACTCAAGGTGCTCTTCATATTGCTGGTATGTTATAAACATTTTAAAGCTGTCTTGCAAGACATGTAGTTTGTAACACTGACATTTCCTTTACTCTGTTTTAACGTACATAATACACCAATCCACTAAGAAAAATCTATCATTTAAATTAGAATGAATTTGGCAGATATAAAAAAAGAACTATTAACTAAGACATGTAAAATTGTTGGCTTCCTTTTGCCATATTTATATATGTAGGAAATCCTGGGGGGGGGTTCCATGTTTTTATAAATCTTATTGCCATTTCTAACAGAGGGTCCCTTTGTTCATAGTGAAAAACGATGACAATCCAACATCAAATATTCTAGATGTAGGGATTTTTTTTTTCTGCCTGCCACATCTCCCATTGACTCCAGTAAGTTCAGGATTTCCACCTTTACCTTCCCTAAATTAAGGAGGCTAAAAACTGGATGCAGTTGATAACAGCTATTAGAAGTTTATCGCTGCAATATACTGTGCTAACCAAGGGTGAAGAAAGATGTGAAAACTGAAGAAGCCCTGGAGTCCCCAAATGCATTAAAAAAGGACTCAGTATGAAAAATTTATTTCAGGGGTGAGGGCTGGATTTTCAAAGCTAGAATCATTGGGTTGCATGGAGTGTAAAATCACTGCTGAATAGGACCCTGATCATTTTCAAACATTTTCTGCATCCTCAGGTGCCCTGCTCTGACTCTATCAGCTTTACTACATCTGAGAATTCCACTTTCAAGCCAAACAGACAGGAAAGTTGTAAAAGACCTTTTCATCTATCCAGCTAAGCCCTAACACTGTGAATTAATTAGTTATACTGGAGTATTTAGATTTATATATAAAAATATCAGGATTTGTAATGTGACTCAGTTTTGTGTGATCCTGTGTTGGATGAGTGTCCATATGAGAAAGTAGATCCAAGGGGCCCGTATTAAAGTTGCTGTAAGGGTTTATTAGTTTTTCTCAGTAAGCCAGATTTCTTCTGTTGTAGACTATGAGATTCTTAAATAGACCCACTCGTCTTGGCACCCAGCATGCTTAAAAAAATTCTCATTATAAAAGCTTCAGCTTTGTGCCAGAAGAAGCACAGGAGTGGGGACTTTGTTTTCTTTTTAATGGCTTGTCAGAATTTTAATGCAGTTTTATTGCATTACATTTTCAACTACTCCAGCTGCCATAAGAAATATATAGCTAAACAATAACCTCAAAAAGGTAAGGCATGCATGATATTCTTAACATACTACTGCCAACTGGGATTAGTTCAGAATTTCCAATCCCACATTGCTTTGGATTATTTAGGCTCTTCAGGCCTTTTTGAAAAAAGTCCTTATGAGCTTAAATTAATATAGTTCACTGGCAGGAGAGTTTATGCTATAAGCCAAAAATGTGTGGGTCATCAAATGTTTTAAAGCTACATAATGAACTTCATTAATAATTTATTATATACATAAAGGGTTTTTTAAATAAAAAGTTTTTGTTTAATTTAATTACAAACAGTTTTCCTCATTCGTTCCATCTTTCACTTGTCAGCTTTCAGATTTGTCCCTGGGATCCATGCTTTATACAATCCCCTGTTTGGATTCAAACTTCTATTTATTTGTTAGCATTGAATTCTTTTCCATTTTTTCCATCTAATTTCCCATATTGAATCAAAAGTGTGAAATATGGAACCTATAGTCCTGGAAAGTTTGACACATTGAGGAATAGGCTTTGTAGCAGCATTCATGGAAATTATAGTTTTAGCATCCGGCCTTATACAGATACTTAACTTCAAGTTATCCTGAAGGTTATGTTGAAATCTAATGGAAGTCCAATGGGATTGCTCATTTGCTTAAAATTAGGCATGTGCTTTACTAGTCAGGGCCCTAAATAGTGGTATAATATCTGGCACGTTGTTTGTATGCACTCCACAATCTCCGTTGACTGTTTCTCATCTGACAATGCTCATATTTGATCTAAGGTACCTAAAGCATTAGTTCCAGTGCTGTTTAATCAAATAAGCTGATTTTGACAAATCATTTTCACACTGTGTATTCAAAAACTGTTGCCTGGCAGGCTACCTGTTTCATAGAAAGCTGTCTCAGTTCCTTGACTGAAAAGTGAACAGGCAAAAAATGTTTTTCCAAGATGAATTTTCTGCTGAATTCAACGTGTGTTCTGAAATTTACAGAACCATGAGAAATAATGAATATGCAGTGGTCATCTGAATCCTTATGATGAAAATCCTATAAATAATAACAAACTGAAGTTCTCCATTTTGTATATTTAATATGTATTAATGCATTTCTATAAGGCAGGTTTAGTAGTTTTCCAAAGAAACTTCCTTCCTTAGTTCTACCAAATATATAATAATAATTGTGCATGCAAATACATAAGGTGGTCATATTATTTTGAAGGAAATCTGGGATGGTGGGGTACAGGCATGTGTACACCTACCCACACACACACCCACAGCTCTCAGGGGCCCTGCTGGCAGAGCAGGGCAGGGTGGAACAGCATGGAGGCCTGCAGCCAGGCTCCATCCGCTCAGTGGCTGGGGCTGGAGCTCAGGCACCCATGTGGGACAAGCCCACCACTGCCAAGGCCCAGGCTGTGTATGGTGGCCCTGGGCAGCTGCCAGCAGTGGTGCAGAGTGGCCCCTATATGGCACCTCCCCAGGCTCCTTCAACCCACACTGCATGGTCACACGACACCTCCCCATTACCGCTGGCTCAGGGCCATCACATGCAGCCCAGGCCTCAGCAGCAGCCGCAGAACCAGCACACAAGGCTGCTGGTGGTGGGTGGATATTCTGGTTCGCCCCACACAGGTGACCAAGCCACTTCTCTGGACCTCTCCCCACCCCATCCTGCCCCAACCAATTCCCATCCCAGGCAGAAGGAATGGTGCTCAGCCCATCCCCACCCCCCCAGTCACGGCTCAGGAGGAGCTGGCCCGGGCACATACAGGTGGCATGGTGCCACTAATCTGGGATGGGCTGGCCAGAGCACTGGAACAGCCAATGAAATCTGGGACTGTCCTGGCCAAACTGGGACATATGGTCACTTTAGGTATACAGGCTAAGTTTCCTAAGACACAAATAAATCAAGAACTAGGATCTTCAGCAACGAGCACAGCGAGCATCCATTTCCTTACTGAGCTAGCCCAACTGAGCTAGTTCTTCTAGTGCACTGGGCTGTCCATGGCCAGCTTTGTTACCATTAATTACAGTAAACACATACCTAACCTTTCTAGGAAACCTGAAAAAGAGTATTTATAAAGAAGGGGATTTGATTTTTCGAAATAATGGGATACAGACAAAACTGGCTTGCCTTTCCTTTCCCCAAGAAATATGGTCCATTTCAAGTAAGTTACATTTCTCTTTTGTGTCCTTTAGCCTACCCCAAGTGGCTTGCAGTGTTTATCAACTTTAATCAACATGACTGACAGGAAACCTGATAATAGAGAATAGCTGTCTCCACTGGTGGGGCAAAAATCTTTTGAAATGTCAGTAGTGAATATGCTGTATTTACATTTCTTTGGGACTCTAGCTCTTAAAAGATTTTCATCTTTTACACTAGAGGGATGAAAGTAAAGGTTATTTAACTATCCATCAGAAACTGTATCTTATGACAGCATGACAAAATATTCCTGCTTTTAAAAGTACAGAATGCCTGTCTTGCATCTCCAGCAGCCCTTTCAGTTGCATACCAAGTTCATGGCCACTGTTTGTCCTCTAATAATGAAAAAGCTGTTCATCATTGCTTGCTGCTAGCTCTGGAAGTTTCCTTTGAAAGTCCATATTGGTTTTGTATATGATCAATATATTCCTTTACTGATAGTTCTGGTAAAGAAGTAAAACAGATAAGAGAAACTACAAGGTAGTCTTAGATTATAGCAAGGAACACCCTCTGAGAGCAGAGAGTTTCAGAAGAAAACTTGGAAAACCTATCTTTAATTATCTTTGGAGTTAAGTTAAAGTGATGAAAGTCCTCTGGTCTTTCCCCATCCACAAAAGTAAAGAAGCTCCAGAGGAACTGATTGCATACATTTTCTTAACCCAGTAGATTCTACAAATGACCCTAACGAAACTTTAGCTAATCAGCAACTGCTTGTGGCCCCTAACATTTCCATTCTTTAGAGCAGTATCTTGTTTTCTATTCCATAGTCTAAATTAGGTTTCCCTTTGGATTCTAAAGCCACCATAACTTTTTGACATCATCTCACAAACTCGTGAAAATTAAAAAAAAAATGGTGACAAGGGGTTCTGGGACTGGGAACAGAGAACAAAGTCTGGAACCTGAAAAAAAATGGGAATGCTCTGGAACAGGAAGTAGCTGGCTTTTAAGACAAAAATTAAAGCAGATTTCCTAATCTCCATTGGATTTCTTGATTATTCTATAGTTTGTTGTGTTCTATTTAACTGGTCCAACCAGTGATATGCAGAGCTAAGACAGTTGAGCAGAACTAATCAAACATGAAAAATATGCTTTCACTAAAATTTCAAAAACTGGTGTTTTGTTTTATTTCATAGAGTTTCAAATCAACCATTCTGTGGTTGAATATGATTTTTCCCGAGAGTTTTTTGTTTGTTT
>NW_017728915.1:27890358-27894197 GCF_001723895.1 Crocodylus porosus | reverse complement strand
TGCTTATCTTGCTGGGATCCTATGACCCCAGCTGACTTCCTGCCCTTTGGGCAGGGGGCTGGACTCGATGATTTCCCGAGGTCCCTTCCAGCCCTAATGTCTAATATTTCTTGTCCTCCCCTGGGGGGCCTTGGTGAACAGATGCTCCCCCAGGCCCTGATGTACGCCCGCAATATACTTATAGGTCACCACCAAGTCTCCTCTGAGTCTTCTCTTCTCCAGGCTGAACAGTCCCAAGTCTTTCAGCCTCTCCTCATGTGACTTGGTCTCCAGGTCTCTAATCATGCATGTGGCCCTCCTTTGGACTTTTTAAATATGATTTTGATAAAATTTCAAAATACTTCAGAAACATTTTTGAAAAACCTGAAGCTGACAATCTTTCCCATTACACAATTACTTTTTTCTCTTTTAATTAATTCCATTTTCAACAACAACAAGTGTAAAGGGTTGACAGAAATTTTTCACAACCAGGTAGATTTATGTATTTGTTCTTCTCACTCTTTCTTATCTCCAACTGTTTACTAAATATTTTAATAAAGGAAAGTTTATAAAGGTGAAGTTAATCTTATTGATAGATTGATTATCCAGGGCAATTTTTTTCATCAATTTAGAGCCATTAGAAGGTTACCTGGGGTTCACAACCCAACCGTGTGTTCTTTTCTGCTTTCTTTTTAAAGCACTATATAGCCGGATCCAGTCCATTCTACCCACTCATTGCCCAGGGGTGGAATCACATAGCTTGACACATTCATCTACTATCAGACCAATCAGTATCCAGAGAAAAAGATAACAGGAGGCACTGAGCAGCTTTCAATCACTTCCAAGAACCTTCACTGACAGCTTTGGTGAGGGAATCGGGATTTTGCTGGCTGGCTGAGAGACAGCTGTAGATGCCTTAAAGGACTAAGGGGACAGTAATTGAGCTCATTTGGCAACTGACAACTGTTGATGAGAACTCAGCCTGGCAAAGCACACAGAAGTGCAGAAGTCCTCACCCACCAGAGGTCTCTATTTCTCCTGTCCTTGTGATCCCTTTTCATGCTTCAGGAGACTTTCTTCCACTCCCTTATACACCAAAATATCTTCCCTTTATTCAGGATGAGCTGTCTCCCCCAAGAAAAGATCACTGACAGTTGGAAACAATATACTTTCCACTTCTGTGCTGCCTTTTTTTTTAAATCCACACAGCTGCTACAGGATAGAAAACGGGCACTTGGACAAGAAGTGATGAGAGACAATCCATTAAAGGAAAAAAGTGTGTGGATTTGCAATTTGATGTGGAAAAATTGGACCCTCTCAATCACTTTACATAAACTAATTTGGAGTCTTGCTGTGGAGATGAATCATTACCCTGTTTATATATGCCATCAATAGAAAGATTTAGGATTCCTAGATTTGTTACACAGAGTCAGACTTATTCCATTTAATCTTCATCAATGCTTCTGTCTTCCAGTTTATCTTCCAAAGTGTTTAATGGAAAAGAAAATGTATAATCAGGTAATTTTCTAGAATTATTTTTGGTATTAAGTAGGCTTTCTTTTGACAACAGTGTTAACTATACTTTGTGGCATATGCATTGGGATTACATGTGCAATACTTGGCAAGTCAAGTACATCGAGTTGTATAACTATAGTCACACTCACTTTCTCATTAACAATCAAAACTGCTCTTATCTCTAGCTCTGGCTCTCTTTTTTTTTTTCTTGTACCCATTATAACTGCATACAAGCATGGCTTTATATGACAGCTTTTTGAGCCAGTTTTTCTATAATGGCAAAATTTTCGGTGAACAAAGGAGAAGGCCTAGAGTTATATGCAGTATACACATAATGAGTATTTCAATGTTCTGTGTGGCTAGAGCCAAAGCGAACAGTTATATTCACATGCTGAACTATGGGTGATAATACTACCTGAGTCATGGGCAGTGACTCTACAAGGGAAGAACACTGTGCCAGCCCTTTTACTGGCACAAATGAATTTGCCCTCTGCAGGAGCTCTAGCACCTGGGCTGATGCGCTGGAGTCGGGCCAGTGTTCTGCATGCTCAATTGCTTTTCCCAATTCTTCCTCACACACCTCTACAAGAAAGAGACCAGCAAGAGAGTAGCAACTGCTGTCCATTGGCTATAGGCACCGGCTACAGGCACTCCACATAAGTGCATTTCTTACATCTGATTTATCTCCAACCCAAGTGCATAGGAGAATGTATAGTTGAGCCCAGTTGTTTCAGACATTTGCCTGATAAATGTGGAAGAATGTTTAATTCTTAAAAAGAGACTTACAGAAATGATTCAGACATTGGATTGGGGCTGAAATATCCGAGTCTGAATGCTACAGGAATTGCTGACAAGCAATCCTATGGAAAAACAAGATAATAACCAAATTGCAAAATAATTGAGCATGTAGGAAGACATAAGGAAAAAGCAGAATGATTCTAATTGGTGACTGTAACTACCCAGACATGCAATAGTGTACATTGGTGAAATAAAGCTAGAGAACTGTTAGTGAAATAAAGCTAGAGTATTTTTTATGGAAGGAGCACAAGAACACCTTTATATGCATCGACTGAAACTGAAAAAAAAAATTCTAAATGCTGAAATACCACATTAGTAGGTATAAATGAGAATACAGTGCTAGAGAAGATTAAGTCATAATATAGTTAGTTTTCATATGCAAATCAAAGTTTGACATTATCATTTCAAATCTTTCTTATGGAGATGTATTTTGAAAAGTGTAAGAGGAACCTAATAAAACCTGAAAGCTGAAAAAAGAAAAAAAATGACTTCAGAATGGAAAATGTATGTAATAAGTAGGAAAGATTGGGTAGAGGCAGTAATGAGGATATATTTTACTAATGTGGCTACTTTTCTGCAAGAGTCTCAGAGTACTTTGCAGATATTAAATAGCCTCATGTTCCCATTTAAGCTAAGTATTATTTTTGTACCCATTTTTAGAAAAGAATATGCTGACACACAGAGGTTACAGAACGAGGCAAGTGGCAACCCGGTTCCCTTTGTCACCAAGAGACAAACTTGAGAGATGAAGTGCAGTGGAAAAGAGGTACTGGTTTATAGCCCATGCACATGTTATGAGTAAAATCACATTTGAATGAAATCAGGGTGGTCTACATAAGTGTGAAAAGGGAGAAGTGAGGGGAACACAGTGATTGAAGTAAAAAATAGGATATCCGTTTTATTTGCCATTAAGGCTGTGCAAAGCTTTGGTCGCTGATTCAATTTGGAGGAAATTCGGCCTGATTCGCCAGCCAAATCTCTAAATCCAAATTGAATCAGGAGACCCATTAATCTCTCCAAATCAAATTAGAAACCTCTGATTCGATTTGGAGAGATTCAACTATTTGGACATAGATTCAGCTTTATATGGTTTTTCTACATACCTCCAGGTACCAGGTGACTCGTGAACACTGAGATGGTGGGGCAGATGGAGTGCACAGGAGTGCAGGGAAGGTCCCCAGCACACTCGTCAATGGACCCAGAAGTTGAGCAGAAGCACCAGGTCCACTGCAGAGCACAACAGGGACTCCCCCCTGCCCTTCCCCACTCCCCAGCTCAGCAACGGGTGCCTACTGGGTCTGGGGGTCACCCAGGCCCCAGCAGCCAATTGCTGAGCTGGGTCGGTTGCCGGGGGGCCCCAGCATGGTCCCAGTGGACTGGAAGTACTTCCAGTCCACTTCTAGTTTCACTACCAAGCATTCTCATAAGCATTCTCACCCCATTCTCATAAAAGCACTAGACAACTGCAGCATCGATGCCTACACAGTCAAATGGGTGGCTAATTGGCTTGATGGTCACACCCAGAGAATGGTGGTTGACAAGTCATT
>NW_017728915.1:27888979-27889993 GCF_001723895.1 Crocodylus porosus | reverse complement strand
TGATCCTTCCCCTCTATGCAGCACTGGTCAGGCTGCAGTTGGACTACTGTGTCCAGTTCTGGGTGCTGCACTTCAAGGGGGATGTGGCTAGCATTGAGAGTGTCCAGAGGAGGGCCACTTGCATGGTCAGGCGGCAGCAGGCCAGGCCCTATGAAGATGGACTAAAGGGCTTGAATCTATTGAGCCTCCAAAAGAAAAGACTGAGAGGAGATCTGGTATCCATCTATAAACTCACCGGGGGGACCAGCAGAAAATAAGTGAAGCTCTATTCCCCTGGGCACCACCTGGGATAACAAGGAATAAAGGCCACAAATTAATTGAGAACAGGTTCAGGCTTGGCATCAGGAGGCATTACTTTACAGTTAGGGCTGCCAGGCTCTGGAATGGACTCCCAAGGGAGGTGGTGCTCTCCCCTACCTTGGGGGTATTATGATCCTAGCACTCATTCCTGCCCAGGGCAGGGGGTCGGACTTGATGATCTGTTCAGGTCCCTTCTGACCCTAGAAATTATGAAACATGCAGGAGGTGCCCCTGCACTCCTTTAGGACACTCCATCTGCCCCAGAATTGCAGCATTCAAAAGCCACACCTGGTACCTCGAGGTATGTAGAAAAAACATTTAAATTTGTGTCTATGGCCAAAACAATGATTCTTTGAATCAGAGTCAAATCTTCAGATTTGGATTCAGCCAAATCAAATTGGGATATTGATCCAAATCAGCAAATCAAATCATTCTTCCCCGAATCGGGCCAAATCCAAATCGAATATGGCCTGCTTCGCAGACTCCTATTTGCCATGTTGAAAAGTTGAAAAAAAACTTAAGTTAAACAAAGCATTTAGTCTTTGGTGTATTTATACACATTTTGTTAATCTGGAAACAATGTTTTGAGTAAAAACAATCAACATATTTCTTTTTTGTTATTTTCAAAATAGGGTTTTAACTTTTGGCATTTCTTTTTTCCTTTACAAAAACAATTCAACAAAAGTGGTATTAATTAACAGGATATTGTAATCT
>NW_017728915.1:27886893-27888863 GCF_001723895.1 Crocodylus porosus | reverse complement strand
TTTTTTTTTTTTCTGGGCAGGTCTACACGTGCAATTCATGTGCTCTGTTGAAGTCCAGCACAGTTTGCTCTGGTGTCACCTGCTTCTGGGTGCAGCGTCTTATAGAATCATAGAAACAAAGAACCAGAAGAGACCTGTAAGATCATCAGTTCCAGTCCCCTGCCGCTCAGATGGGCTCAACAAAATGCCTATCCAACCTCATCGTGAACACCTCCAAGGGGGATGATTGCACCACCTCTGCCGGCCGTGTGTTCCCAATTCTGGTGACCCTTACAGAGAAATTCTTACTTATATCTATCCTGAATTCACCCTCTATTACCTTATGCCCATTGGTCCTCATCCTCCCTTGGGGGGCCTTCCTGAAGAGTTGCTCCCTTAGATCCTGGTGCTTACCTCTGATGTACTTGTAGGTGGCTATCAAGTCACCTCTTAGTCTTCTCTTACTCAGGCTGAACTGACCCAGTTCCTTGAGTCTGTCCTTGTAGGTCCTATCCTCCATGCCCTTGACCATATGGGTGGCCCTTCTTTGTACTCTCTCAAGCTTATCCATGTCCTTCTTGACATGCAGTGCCCAGAACTGGACACAGTACTTCAGCTGAGGCCTCACCAGTGCTGAGTAGAGAGGGATCTATTGGCCGCACATCACCTGATGCACACCAGAGTTCTATTTGCCCTTCTAGCAACCTCATTACACCGACCAACATGCCAGTCTGTCAAGGTCATCCTGGATCCTAGCCTTATCTTCCAATGTGCCCATGTTTCCCCACAGCTTGGTATCATCCGTGAACTTAATCACTGAGCACTCCACCCCATCATCCAAGTCATTAATATATAGAAGAGCATGGGTCCAAGCATTGATCCCTATGGGACACCACTGGAGATGGCCCTCCAAGATGTGACCACCCCATCAATTACCATGCTCTGGGAGCAGCCTCTGGACCAATTGTCTACCCAACTCACTGTACACTGCTCCAGGCAAGCAACCTCCATTTTGTGTGCGAGTATCCTGTGGGACACAGAATCAAAGCTTTACTGAAGTCTAAGTAAATGACATCAACCTTCTATCTAAATGGCTAGTTACCTGATCGTAGAAGGACACAAAGTGTGTCAGGCATGTTCTACCCTCAACAAAGTCATACTGGTTACTTCTTAATACCTTATCAGCTACCAACTTGTCATTGATGGCCTCCTTAATACATTTTTCAAAGATTTTACCCAGCACTGAGGTCAGACTGCTCACTCTGTAGTTTGCAGTTTCCATTTTTGAAGATGGGCATCACATTGGCCATCTTCCAGTTGTCCAAGACTGCTCCCAAGTTTCATGGCTCTGCAAACAGCTTGGCCAGTGGCACTGCTATAAGCTTCACCGGTTTTTCAGGACTCTTGGGTGCAGATGGTCAAGCCCGGCAGACTTGAAAACATTCAAATGTCGTAGGAGTTCCCTCACCTGCTCAGGACTGATTTCATGTGGCCTGTTGTCTTCCCCGTGCTTCCCAGGTCTCTGACCAGGTGAAAAGTCCCTGTTTGATTTCAGGAATACTGAATACTTTAACTAATTCTTCATGTCCGTTTTCTTGTGCAGGGACCGGGACTTCCCTGCTGGGATGCCAGATGGACTCGAGGGGAACGCCTCCATACCTCTGGTTGGGGAGGACCGGGTTAGAGAGCTTCTGGAGGAGCTGGACGTGTTCAAGTCAGCGGGGCCAGATGCTCTCCACCCCAGGGTGTTAAGGGAGCTAGCTGGGGTTATTGCAGGGCCCTTGACACAGCTTTAGAAGTGCTTGTGGTGCTCAGGCCAGGTGCCAGATGACTGGAAGATAGCTAATGTGGTCCCCATCTTCAAAACAGGGAAGAGGGAGGACCCGGGCAACTATAGGCCCATCAGTCTTATCTCTATCCTTGGGAAACTCTTTGAGAAGATCCTCAAGGAGCACATCTGTGATGGGCCGGCTTCAGGGATGATGCTCAAG
>NW_017728915.1:27882580-27886343 GCF_001723895.1 Crocodylus porosus | reverse complement strand
TGTCCAGTTCTGTGTGCCCCATTTCAGGAGGGATGTGGACAACATTGAAAGAGTCCAGCAGAGGGCCACACGCATGATCTGGGGACTGCAGGGCAGACCCTACATTGAGAGACTGTGGGACCTAAACCTGTTCAGCCTTCACAAGAGAAGGCTGAGGGGGGACATAGTGACTGTCTATAAATTCACGAGAGGGGACCAGAAGGGTTTAGGGGAGATTCTGTTTCCCCAGCGCCCCCTGGCATGACAAGGAACCATGGACACAAGTTATTAGAGAGTAGATTTAGATTAGATATCCGCAAGAACTACTTCACAGTCAGGGAGGCTAGGAGCTGGAACCAACTTCCTAGGGAAGTGGTGCTGGCTTCTACCCTGCGGAACTTTAAGAAGAGGCTTGATGCCTACCTGGCTGGACTCATTTGAGTCCAGTCTTTTTCTCCCGCCCAGGCGGGGGATTGGGCTTGAAGATCTACAAGGTCCCTTCCAACCCTACTTCTATGATTCTATGAGACAAAATATATATTTAGGAGTTCTTCTTTTTCATGGGCATCATAGAAGGACTTTTTGTTGTCTTTTATTGTCTTTTATTTCGGTGGTCAGCTTGATCTCCATGCCTGCCTTAGCCTTCCATGTTTCATATCTACAGGCCCTAGAGAAACAGGTGTATTCCTCTCTGGTTGCCGAGCCTTTCTTCCAGTGCTTGTATGTTTCTTTTTGTCTTCTTGGCTCTGAGCTCATGTGAAGACACTGCACCCTGAAACAGCTGACTTAGAGCAGAGGGCCCAGGGGGTCAACCCTGGGGCTGGATAAGGAACAAGGGTGCTACAGTGCAGGGCTACAGGGCAGGCAGCTCTTGCACTATAGCACCTTCATGCCTCAGCCAGCCCTGGTCACTGTATGCATGTGAATTTGATTACATGTAACTACTCTCCTATCAAGTTATCTCAGGCAGTAGTATCCTACAGTAGAGTTAATTCGTTTAGGGTGCAGACAAAAGTGACAATCTTTACCCAATCTGGCCACCGAAAGCAGTCTATAGCCATTACCAAACATAAGTACATGGCTAAAAACACCTTTAAAAATGGCCAATCAGATGAAAATCTGGCCCCTCATTGCATGACGTATCAGATAAAGATGTTTCAGAATGCAGCATCTTCTGTAACGTGTGTCTGTGGAGCTCCCAGCCTGTCACTGTTTTCAGAATGGGAGGGGGGAAAGGGAGTTGAAAGAGTTCAGTGGAGGGTTTTTTCAGGTCCCCCTGGAGGGTGGGTGGCTGTATTTGAGCACCCCCCGCAGGTGGCGACAAGAACAATCTCTCTCCCCTGCCTTCCCCCTTCCCATTCTGAAAACAGGGAGCCCTGGCCATTGGTGTGGGAACCTGGCTGCAGGCTTAGCAGCTAGATTCCCCACCCCCTGTAATGAACAGTGAACTTGTGTTTGGTCTCGGGTAATGTAACTCAGAGCACTTTTCAGAAATCATTCTGAGTTACAGCTGGAAGCCGCACTTCTGTCTTCACCTTTACTGAGTCCTAATATAGGCACATGTGTAGACTATGATACTTTACTGCAGAGCTAATTAGTCAACTTGGGAGTAAAGCGCATGTATAAATGTGCCCTCTACGTACAGTGTATATGTGAATATTGGGTAAGAGTGCTTTTACTGTCTGGTAATAGAATCAAAATTCAAGACTTGTGCCATTACTTCCATATTTCCAGGTTGGTGACACTCAATCTTGTTAGTGGCATCCATTCTGTAAGATTTGAGGAATCACTTCTCTAGCGTTCAGCACACTGAGCTTGGCTGGGTACTGAATATCTGCTTTGGAGTAAATTGCAAAGTAGCAGCAATGTTCTTCCATCAATATTTCAGTCCTTTCACCTTTTGGGGTTAGGAATGCAAGCACCATCTTGTCTGTTTAATAACAACCCCAAACACACCACTCTTGTATCTCTCACATTCCTGGGGACAGTTGCACAGAAAGTCTACAAAACTGATCATAAGACTGAGCAGGGGGGCTTTATAACTCTACAGATACACTGTAAATCCTAACACCTGATTAACAGCAGAGGCTCTGTTTCTGGATAGAAACCTCAGTACTTGCTGAGAAACACACCTATTAATATATTTGATCCTTAGTCCTCCATCAACAATATTTATAGAGTAGTACTTACATACCTCAGTGCAAAGGCCTGATGCAGTAGATAATTATTCTGAAATCCTTCTATAAAAGAGCAAAGTATTATTATTATTATGTATTACCCTGAAGGCAAAGACAGTATAATGTTCCAGTACTTTGTTGTTCTCATCAGAAACTGTAAGAAAAATTGTGCCCAGACGCCACAGTGCAGGATCGTGAAGTCTACATGATGGCAATGTGTGCACCAAAAAATTGAGCATATACACTTAATGAGAAAAGCATAACTACTCAATTGAGAAGGACAGCAAAGAATGAATTCCATTGTTTCCCTCAGTCTGAAAGAGCAAGTATCAGCCACACACTAAAGTAAAAATTGACAAAATACTATATTTCTGCCATTGAAACAGAGAAGGAAACAAGGCAATCAGAACTATGAAGAGTTGACAACTCACCAGGCACTGATAAATAACTACCCAGAATTCTAAGGGAAGTACTAAATTAAAGCAAAAGCTTTGTTTAAGGTGTCCAGTGACTTGCTATACATGACCCTAGGGCAAGCAGAGAAGCATGGATTTTATTTAAGAAAGAAAAGCCAAGGAAAGGAAGATGAGAAAAATGGGATTGAGGAAGACTGAGTGACAATGACCATATCTCCAGGAGCAGTGGACTGTGCAGTTGTTAGTGTGCAGTCATTTAGTACTTACATAACCAAGTACTAAATGACAGAGCAGTAAGTGGAGTTACTGCCCAGTAGCATCTCAGCATGTTTTTTTAGTGATGCTACTCTGCAGTAGCAATGAGCTTCACACAGTAGGTCATTACTACTGTGCAGCATTGCATCACTGTTAGTGCTCCTCGCTCCTCCCAACACTACTGTGCAGAAGAGCTGTGCAAAATTTCACTGGTTGTTTCATTTTGATGTTCTTTCAACTCATTTTAAGCTCGAAATAGCAAACTTGAAATGAAATGAAGGGTGTCGAAACAGCCTTGAAACAAAATGAGGCTATTCAAAGCATTACAAAAGTTTTTAAACGTTTTGAGTTTCAAAGCAGCCAGCACCCAGGTAGAGGGAGATGGGAGAGGTCAGGGCTCCACAGACCCATGTAGCTCAGCCAGGCAGGGAGCGCAGCTCTGGCTTTCCCCATCTTCTGTGGCTGGGATGCAGGGAAGCCAATCACAGTGCTGGGGAAGGGAACTGAGCATTGCAATCGGGCTGGGGAAGGGAACTGAGCCCGATCATTCAGTTCCCCTTCCCAGCCCTATGATCACGCTGGGGAAGGCAACTCAACCCAGCTGGGCTGAGGTCCCCTGCCCAGTGATACAATCACACTGGAGAAAGGAACTTAGCTCAGCTAGGCTAAGTTGCCTTCCCCAACCTGATCATAGTGCTGAGGAGGGAAACTGAGCAATCTGTCTCATTTCCCTTGCCCAGCTCCCCTGTCCTAGGCGGCAGCACCCAGCTTCCCTCCCTCATCTGGCAAACAGATCAGGGGCCCGCAACCCCAGGAGGACTGGCACAGCCTGCGCAGGCCTCCCAAGGTGGCAGGCCCCAATCTGCCTGCTGGATGAAAGAGACTGTTTTGAGCTTCCCCTTTATAGCCTATTGGCAAAACATCAAAGCAGCATCA
>NW_017728915.1:27862046-27882070 GCF_001723895.1 Crocodylus porosus | reverse complement strand
GGGGTCACTTTTGTTTTTTTTATAATGCCTTGACCTAAATTTGCTAAAGATATAAATAAGGAAGGGAAGATAAAGGCATTATAGAAGAACAGGACAAATGCATTTGAAGTGGTCTAAATATATTCAGTTTAGAAGCTGATAAGTACCTTATTCAGTTCAGTACGCAGAAATGTGAAGTAATAAGATTAAGGACCAAAAATAATCAAAGAAGATATAGTCAAAAGGTAAACATGACAAGTAATATAATCCATAACGACTGGGTCCTTTTCACTGGGGAAAACGCAGCACTTTCCAATACAACCCATTGCATGAGATCTTGTTAGCTTCATGGAACACTGTGAAAAAAAATGTCAGTTCTCTTTGCTTCCTTATCCACTTAGACCCTTGTTTAGAAAGTTGTGTAAGCAGTTGGATCACTTTAGGCTGGCGACTCCCATTCCCCATTCTATAGGTAGGGAGTAGCAAAGCCCTGCACAAACTACTGAATTAAGTATGTTACCTTAGGTAATTGGCTTGCACACTGGATATTCTATGCACTGATTGACTATAGGAGATACACAAGGAGTAGTTATGTATGTATTAGTAGTATGTATTTACTTCAGATTACAGAGTTTATAGTATGAAGCAAAAGTCCCCAAACCTATGGAATGACAAATTAACCCTTGTAGACAAAAAAAAAAAAAGTATTGTTCACTCCATTTAGTACAAATAGTTTAAAAACAAAAAAAAGTTGTTTTGATTTCCGTAGACTGATGGTATTATGTCCTTTGCAATCCAGGTGAGATGAAGCTGTAGGTTGCAGAGGGTGATTCATTTGGTCATTCAAAGAGTCTCTTTTTTATATATATATTTTGAGTATCAGAAACTTGAGTCAATAGCAAGGTCTGCTAAAGGAATGCTTGTTATTGTTGAGGTGCCCAGATACAGTGGAGAGATTACATATTAGTTTTTATCAGAAGTGATCCTTTACCCAAGTAATTAAAGGACCCAGTTAGGCTATGTCTAGCTCAAAGCCAGTTTACTATTTATATTTTTAAGAGATAGTTGCTGTGTTGGAGGAATTACACTGAGCGTTTTCAGTACACAATTGTCTAGCAAATAACTCCTTAATTGGATTTGTTCAAAGTAATGATAACAAGATTTAAAACACAGGGTTGACACAAGAAAATATAGTGCAGAAAGACCATTCTGTGTCTTGAGCTGTCAACTGAAACTATATTGAATTTTGCAGAGCAAATTCAAATAAAAGTGTTGAGATTAAAAGTGATAAAGCAGCAACAGTGAGATCAGAATCCCTCCAAAAATTAGATTAAAACCTCCTCTGGGCCATAAAAACCTTATTATCTCGACATGACTAGATCAATCATTGCAAGACAATTATCTTAACAAGTTAAACTAGTGCATTGGTGTGATACAGAGAAAGTTAGACCATAATTTTTTCTCTAGTTGGTATGAAAAAATAGGATATAAAGTCCAGACAATGTAGAATTCCAAGTAAAACAGACACTTCTCAACTTCATTGTGACAAATAAGTCATAAAGTCAATCTGTAAACATCAATAAAAACCTCCTTTAAGCAACAAAAGTCTGGGTCATATTGAATTGTGAAGAAGGACAAGAACAGTAACTCTTATGGCTTATTCATTTTTGTACAAACTTATTTAACGCTATTGTTATCTCTTCACTTCCATTACTCCAAGTAGCCCTGTTTCAGTGAAAATAATGACACGTTGTGTTCCAGTGGTGCCTATCACGAGAGGACATCAAGGAATATGCTATATATTTCCAAATTAATCTCATATAACTTCACATTTTATTTAATGTCTTGGAAGCAGATGTGTGGTAGTATCACTGCTTTACGTCTGGGAACCAAAGCACAAAAAGGGTAAGGGTGACCTGAGAATGGCCACTAAAGTTAGTGACAGAGCAAGAAGTTCAACCTAATTTCAGAGCATTGTAACACTATTCTTAGCCACAACTCTGTGCTCAAAAATAAACACTTGCTCTGTTGATTGGATAGCGTATTAAGCTTAATTTGATTTGTTCTATTTGAAATCTTCTTTTCATAACATAATTTTGTTGTTTTTGTGAAGCAACATTTTTCCAAATCCTGCAAGTTTTATGACAAAAACCCACTAATTTGCTTTCAAATGTGCAGGTTTTTGTCTAGGTGGAAGGAATAAGTTGTGTCCTAGCATTGACTTAGCCACATGGGAGGAGTGGCATGGCCCAGCTCCAATCCAGCCATGGGGCTTGGGAATTTAGCAGGGGTGGGAGGGGCGGTAGCAGTATTAATTGCCACTGCTCCCTCACTGCCAAATTTCCTGACCCATGGGGAGCCCCAATAGCTGGATGCTATGGCACCATAGCCTGGATTTGGCCCACAGATTGGAGGTTAATGTAGGTCTGCTCACTTTTTGAGGAGCCTGTTTAACCATCATGTTTTTAAGCAGAATTCCCCCTTGAAAACAGTCAATTACTTTTAAGGGGGAGTTCAGCCTAAAAGACAGGAGTTTAACATGAAATCAATAGGAATATAATTGGGAGATCTTTAAAAAAATGATCAATGTTGGGTCCCAAATGAGCAAAAAAGCAATTCCTTTGCATTATGAATTAATTGTCTTGAAGTGATCATTACGAGAAATGATGCAATTTTCTTATATTCACTGAATAAGATCACTGATGAGCTTGCGACAAACTCTTCATATCAATTTTGATCTAAACATTATTCCAGTATGCAGATACTGTAGGATATATTTATTTTGAACACATTTTTATTACCAACTTTTATAAATTCCTGGAAATAAAGATTCAAAATACTCGAAGCCATTAACAATGGTGGGAGTAGAGCTGATGCTGAAATAAATGGCTTCACAGATCCATGAAGGACAGCTGGTTTTAGATACCCATACATAAATAATAAGTTTAACATTTCATTTTTGTATAATTGCCACGTAGTTCTTCAGGTTTTATTAGCCCAGACAACTCATAATAATTATGATAAACAGACATTGTCATTAAAAATCAGGAGAAATTTGATAAGATTAAGTATAATGCAATACATCTTCCTTGCTTGCAGATTCAGTATAATAAATTACCCTTAGGCTTCAGAATGAGGCATTGTATAATTGAGGAAAACAGATCAATTTTTAAGGATACTTATTTAAATGCAAAATAGACTTTTTGAGAATGGTAAACTTGATTAAAATCCCTCTTTAAGTACAAATCATAAACAACAATATCTAATACTCACAGGCCATAACCATCATATTAATAATACAACTTATTGTTTGGATATAATTGTAAGGCCTTAATGACATGGCAGCTGTAATTTACTTTAAAAATTAGAAATTATGAACTCTGAAATCTTTTAATGTGACTGAAATGCACACAATGACTAAGTGCATCTTGTAGTTTGTAACTGAAAGACTTTGGATCACAGTTTGAAGCTTCATGATTTGAAGGTGCCATACATCAGTTTTCTCCCTGTGATTTTATGTTCTGTGGTTTGGAGTTTTTTTTTCATTTTGTTTTACAATATATTGGGCTTAGGGCTAAATCTGAAAAAGGGCTGATGAGGCTAAAATGAGACTTAGATACCAATAAATCTCCTCAATTCAAAAGTATAATCTCTGGGAATGATCTGCTGAACTAGTTAATGAAAATAGGCATGTCAAATTCCTGTGTAACTAGATCACAAGTATAAGAGATTCACTGAAGTTAGGCCCTTAGCAATAAGCCCCAAATAGCCATAGAGGAAGCTCTTGCTTCTTAAAGATTGGCTACATTACTTCAAAATTATATATGGCTATATAATTGCCAAAGGCAAAGATTGCATATATACATGTATAGTGTATTGGTGTAAGCTATGTCAGGATCATTCCAGTGCAGTTATTAGATTGTTAAAAGTAGAATTAGAGTAGGACTCTAAATAGATAATTAGTATTTGGAAGCATTCACCAGTATTGGATAGAGCCAAAATCAACTGCGTTTTAAATGATTCTGTCTTGTACTGTGATCGTTCCCCTGCATGATGACCCCTCTATACATCCTTTTATGTTTAGGAGAGAGCCACATTACCTCTCAATTTTTATCCTTATGTTCTGGAGAATTAACTCAAAAAATAAATATCAGCAAAACTGAGCTTAGATGATGATGATGATAATAATAATAATAGCAGTAAAATTATTATCATTATTATTATTAGACAAATCAATAAGATGTCCTCAGATATAGCACAGTCAGAACAGTTTCTTTCTTATCAGGCTTCCTCTACACAATTTGTTCTGACTGATCCAACCTTGGGCAGACCCTCTGTTCCGTTTCTAAATAGTTGTCTGATAAAGATAAGAGCTTTTCTTGACCTACTCACAGGAGCCGAAAAAAGTGACCATCTCTGGGGAATATGAGATGAAAAGAATAAAATTTCACTATTTCCAAATTGGGATCCTTCTGCTGCCTGAAACCTTATGGATTCAGAGAAGACCCTTAAACCCAACATTCTCCTCCAGCATGTTTTGCCGAGAAAGCAACATATATAGACTCGTGTTCACTAACAAATATGGTCTTTAACATCCCTTCACAAAATGTCGTCATCCTCATCCCTGCCATCACATGATTATAAACTGTTTCAAGAGATTTTCAGTAGAATCAAATAGATTTTTCAACTGGAATTAAAGTCTATACATGATATTTGATGTTTATTTGATTTATTCTGTCCTAGCAAATTGAATGGAGGCGACTGTCATTGAATACAAATCTTACCTGCCTCAGAATGGTGTTGTACAGAATAACGATTACTAAATATTTGTAAATTCTTGTAAATTCTCCATAATTTCTCTTCAGACACTAGGACTGAATTGTGAAAGGGAATAACACGAAAACCATGAAACTCAGCTCGTGCTTTGGCAGACGCATGCTGTTTGCTACATGAAAGCACTGTTGAGCTTATGATGCATTTACCACAAATAACTGCATTTTACCTCCTAGGGCCAATTTTGGAAGAATGTAAAGAAAAATGTTATCTTGCATAATGCCTTATGACAATACTGTCAACACAGTAGTATGCCTCATGGACTGCCATGCACAATAGTTGAGTTTGGCAATGTGCAGCATAAATACCTTATGCACTTTCTCAGGATCTTGCTCTGATTCATATTTACGCCAATGAAAAGCCAGCCATCTGAAAACACTGTGACAACTCACTTTGCTGTAAGCTACATCAATGAACCATTTTGTTTTACAGTACCGCAATGTGTTCAGTATTGTCCACACATGCCTTGAAGAGCCTCCAATCAAAACAGAAAAGAAACAGATGCAGAGAAGAGGAATAGAGGAATAAAGCCTATAATTTTATGATCTCTCAAAATAAATTTCACCCATCCATAACAGCTATTTCTATTAGCTCTCCATTCTATAGTAGGTCAGGAAGTAGGAATTCTTCAGGAAAGATTGGAAGAAAGAGAAAAAATAATGCAGAAGAAAAAATGGAGATAAAGGTGCAGTGCTGAGACTGGCACTGTTGGTAGAGAAGAATAATTGAAGGTAACGCAAGAGATGTGAATAGGTAAGTAGGAAGATGTAAAGTTGTGAATAGTGCTGAAGGAAAGACATAGAAGCTTGGCCTTAATGTGATAAAAAGGAGAGATCACCAAAGATTTATGGAGAGACACAATCTAATAACTGAAAATGCTGTAGATAGGGTTATTTTTTTTTCTATTTCTTTAGTGTTTTGTTTTGTTTTGTTTTTTGCTTTGTTTTATTTTATGGGGATAGTTATTAAGGTGGTAGAGAGGCAAAGAGTGGGAAGCAAATGTGTTCCAGAAGAGACATTTGATAAAGTATTTACAATAAAAATACAGGTTAAGTTCTAAAAATAAATATTTATATTTAAGCAGATCTTTCTTATTTAGATAATGATACCATTGCATGCAGGATTAGATGGACTACTGATCTCAGCAATTAAGGCATTCCTGCATCTCTGTAATAGCAAATAGAAGAATAGCTATTTCAAGCAGGACTGTCCAACTGGCAGCCTACGGGCCGTATGCAGCCTCTGTGCTCTTACCCAGCCACTGCTCCCACATTACTCTGGCTGCAACAGATTCCAGGTTCCCCCTCCCTCCTCTGGCTGACCCTTGCTGGCCTTGCTCCAGGGGCAGGGCACCAGGGCCAGCCCATCCATGCCTGCAAAACTTGTAGCCAGAGGGGGCTCTGCAGCCAAAGGGTCCCATGCAGCTGGCCACTCACTCCCCTCCCCGCCGGCCGCCAATGCCTCTGCCAACTTCGTTGGCCTGCATTAATGCATGGGCAAACCGGGCATGTGCCCAGGGGCCCCTTCCAACACAGGGCCTCGGGATCCTTTTAAACTCAGTGCCCATTTTCAGCGCCAAGTTTACTACGGCTTTCATATTTGCTTCCCTGGCAGCTGGAAGCAGGGTCTTTCCACCACCAATAGGACTGAGGGAAGGGGGACAGGTCTGGGGTCTTGCCTGAAGGCTCATGCCTGCAGGCTGAGTGGTGCTGCACCTGGGCAGGAGGAGGCTGAGACAGGCTAGAAGAGCCTTGCCTTATCTGGAAGGCAGTTGGAGCCAGGCCAGCTGGGCCAGAAGCACTGCGCCATGCTTCACCTTTGTGGATTATAGTGCTAGAGCCCCCCAAAATTCATGTTATCCCCCCAGAGCGGAGCTACCCCTCCCAGGGCTGCTGCCTGCCCACAGAGACATGGCGCAGTACTCCCCGCTGGACCCAAGCCAGTGCGGCCCTCTGAATTGGCAGGGCTGCTCAGGATGGCCAAGCAGCATCCCCTTGCATGTGAGTGTAATGGGGGGAGAGAGGGAGAATGGGACAGTCACGGGGTGGGAGGGGAGAGAAAGGGCCGAGAGCTGTCTGTGAGGAGGGGGATCTGTGTGTGTTTGCGTGTGTGTGTGATATCTTTTATTAGACCAACTAAATAGTTAGAAACATTTTTCTTAGCAAGCTTTTGGGTTTAAAAATGCTTGGTCAGGCTGGGGAAGCATCTGCACTTTGTGTGTGCACTTTTCCAAAGAGGATGCAGCTAAACTGTTCTCAGTGGTGGCAGATGACAGAACAAGGAGCAATGGTCTTAAATATAAGGAAAAAACATTCTCACTAGAAGGGTAGTCAAGCACTAGAACAGGTTTTCCATAGAGGCTGTGGGATCCCCATCCTTGGAGGCATTTAAGACCCGGCTAGACAAAGCCCTGACTGGATTGATCTAGTTGGGAATCATCCTGCTTTGAGTAGGGGGCTGGACTAGAGGTCCCTGCCAACCATAATTTTCTATGTTTCTAAGTTGAAACAACTGGATAACTCGGAAGGCAAGGAATACACATAAAACATTTTATAATTGTATTCATTGGTACAGTCCAACTCAGGCCAATCAGGTAACTGTTTGACGTAAGTGGAGTGGTCTAAGGCTTTTTTCTAGTGCATGTTCCAAAAATCACAACTCATGAAAATAAGCATTAATAGCTAAATTATGGAAGACTTGAACAAGATTTCTAGCTGTGTGATTTCCACTGAATGTTATGAGAAAGCACACTTATAGAAACAATTGTTAAGCTTTGAAAGCTTGCCCTTAAGGTTATAAATAGAAATAAAAAAGCTTTTATGTATCTTCCACATATGATATTTTGAAAGAAATTAAACATCAAATGCTACATTTAGGTAATGTCATTTAGCTGCTTCTAAAAGCAGAAGAAGGCATGGAAATTCAAAGTTAACGCTGACAATCCATCTTCAATGTATTCCCATACAAAATGTAAAGAAAAGGCCTTAGGATGATGTATCAGTTTTAATTCAGATTTTTTAGGCTTTTTCCTTTGTATTACAATCCTAATATAATCTGTGTGTGTGTGTACATATCTTTTATTTTTGTTATAATTTCTATTAACATGTATAATTAATTCAATAACTTAAGTATTTCTAAAGGATCCTATATGCACAAAAGATCATATAAATGCAATATGACTTTTTACAGTTTATACTTAGTCTATTTATATACATTTTAGTGTAAGCATAATATGCATACAATTTATTCTGCTATTGATATATATGCATTAAGCTAAAATCGCAGAGGAGATACCCTGTGTTTTGCGTATTATTTCACGTAGCAGGAAGGCTCTGGTTCTGTGAGGTAAATACAATTGTAAGGTTTCTGATATGAAATTGTTTGTTTTTTGCCATTTTTTTATTTGAAAAGCCCATTAGGGGTATTGAAGGATTATATTTTTAAGAGCCTTTTTACTTTCAGAGTTCATAAATAATAGACCAAAAAATAATATAATACTTGAGAGATATAGCAATGCCCTTTGTTAATAATCCCATCTCTAAACATGTTGGAAGGGTCTGAAGTAGTGAAACATATCAATTTTCTTTATATGTTAGACAGAAATATCTTGCTAGACCTCATGTTTCCTTTTAAAATCACTCGCACTGGAAAGTAATATAATAACTATATGTGCTGTGAAAAGCAACACAGGCAGGGAGAAGAAAATTCAACCTATGGACAATGTTGAGAGGAAAATGGGAAAACAGAACAGAACTACTTTGTCACATTGTTGCATCTCCCTTAGAGAAAGATAAAAATTCCAGTACATGAAGTGAAAGCAGAAGAAGATAGATAGCAGAAGAAGATGCAATGTGATTTTAGGAAATCCAAGATATTTCATTGTTTGTGTACTGCAGAAGTTTTCTGCAGTACACAAACCTGCCATATTTGCAACTATGCTACTGAATTGACAACCAGTTTAGTATAGCTCACCTGTGATACTGTCAATGTAATCCAAATAATCTTAATAAAATGAAATATGGGAATGGACACTGACCCAAGAACAGGTACTAGAAAAAGTAAAATGATTATCAAGACACGTTCTGAAGTATTATATCCCAGAGAAGCAGCTAGCACTACAAGTGTGATGCCTCAGAAGCTGATGGAGTAGTGTTAATTCAAAATAACAGCTGTATAGCACTTGCAAGAAGAGCTTTGACAGAGAAAAGAAATATGCTTAGGTAGAAAAGGAGTTGTTGGCTGTGTTCTTTGGAATGGGAGGATTCAATGAGTTTACCTCTGATCACAAGGTTTAGATGATCACAACCCATTAGAAAATGTACTGGAGAAGCTCCTGCCAAGTGTAGCTCAACCATAATGCATGAGACTGAATCTCCAAAACAATGAGTTAAGGATAAAGTACTGTTTGGAAAGTCAATTGTCTTAGCAGATGTGCTAGGACATACTTAGTGGAGTACAGCAAACATGGCTTCATGGAACGTGAGAAAGCATATCAACACATCTCTGTATTTTCACATCTCTGTTAGAAGGTCCCAGGCAATCCAACAAAAGACCATATAAGTTGGATTCTACAGGCAATAAAATAATACATATACTAATACTAGTCAAAACACAAAGAGAAAGTGGCATTGGAAACTATCTCCTACTACATACCAGGTGAAAGATGCATTGGTGCAGATTTTGTTTACAAATAGTACTATCATATTTCTGACCATGCATTATCATATGTGTGTGTGTATAGATAGATAGATATTGATAGTTATCTATATCTATATCTGTGAGAGGGGCAGTGAAAGCCCCTCTAGAGGGTCCTGGACCCCCACCCCATGTGCCCCAATACCTACCACAAGAATCCCAATGAGCAACAGCCAGGAGGAATCATGGGTGCAGGTTCCGCAATTCCAGAGCTGCCTGAAGCTGTGGATCAGTGAGGGATGAGGGTGGAGCCTCCAAGAGCTGTAGGCTGCTCAAATACCAGCTGGAAAAGCAGCTGAGTGGCCAACAGAGGGAGAAAGATGCCAACCGGGAGACTCCAGGAGGGAGATCGCCCAGCTGGGCATGGAGGGAGAAGGAGACGCCGGCTGCTGGTAGGAAGATCACCTGGCTGAAGGCAGGAGAGGTGGAGCTGAGTGGTGAGCAGGGAGGAATCCATAGCCAGGGGAAACCTGCATTCCCTGGGAGCAACCCTGCAGCCCCGCCAGGGAATCCAGGTACAGTGAGAGGAGGCGTCAGCAAGGAGCAGTTACTCCCCACCAGGGGCATGGCAGGGAGACAAGAGCAACCCAGCGTAGGAACCTCACACCCCACCACTGAACCTGGGAAGACAGAGAGCAACCCCAGGTCAGCAGGGGTCTGAGGTGGGCAAACTGAGGAGGTGAATCTGGGAGGGGCACGGGACAGTGGCCCAACCCCACAGTCACCCAGAGCACAGGGACAAGTGAATCCCCCATCCTTTTGCTTCAGTTTGTTTATTTTTGAGCCATCAAGAGGCACTGGGAGATGGAATCCCAGGGGTCCTTCAACAGAGGCCAGATGTTTGTTTCAGTTGGTTTCATCAGATGCCCTAGCTAGCGCAAAGACAGGGCAGGCTTACACGCCCCAGCCAGCCTGAAGCCAAGGAACCATGTATGGGGAATGTGGAACTGGCCTGGAAGGCCCCAAACTAGTCCAAGGTAGGTGAGCTGGGCAAGAAGAGAGATCATCCAGGAGAAGACCTGCTGAGTCCAGCATTCATCCGGGCCATGGATGTGGTAAGGGTGAGGTGAAGGGGAGGTTTGCAGCCCCACAAAGAAAGAACCGGGATCGAGACTTCTTCACTCACTGGAAGGAACTGCCTCCCCAACAAAGAACATTGAAGATCTGGCAGGAGAGTAGGAGTAGCACCCATACCATCTAGGTGGCACCTGAGCCTAAGTCACACCCTGACATCATTTGGAGGCAAGGCGCCCATCAAGAAGAGGCCGAAGTCTTACAACACCTACCAGTGACAATATCAATATCTATATATCTATAGATAGAGATATGTATGCTTCCCTCTTGCAAATAGAGACATATCTGTAATAGTGGACCCCAAAGTTCCAGAAGTAAGGCCATTTCTGTACCGTGTACTAGTCTAGTTACCTCTGGGCATAGCAAACATTTAAACAAAAGACATAGCAGCAACAAAAATGGTTCAAAGGAAAGATCTACTAACTGTTATGTAGCTTAGGCAAGTGAAAGGTTGCAACAGGAAGGTAGACTGTGGGGCCCAGCCAGAAGGCTAACTGTAGTAGTTTCAACACTTCTGTAAATAATTCTCTTAAAGCCTGGTTTAGTTTTATAAGCATGGAGTCCTCTCATGTTATTACCTACCTAGGTGGGACAGGAAATGCGTACTTTCAGATTCTAGTTCTTACACTTTGATAACCTAAAATCTAGGCCTCCAGGGTATTGTAAAGAAAATAATACTTTGCCAGTTTTGCCCAAAGGAAAAAAAAAATCTCAATGAAAAATGTTGACCAGCTTTGATAATAATCTCTTTTAGTGACAAAAGATATATTGCCTTTCACTTGCAAATTCATTGTAAATCCCATGCAACTTGATGTGTAAATGCATAAGCCTTGTCCAGGCCATGAAAATCAATGGAAAGCCTAACGACTTCAGTGTGCCCTGGGTCAGCTTTCATGTGTCAGCTCTGTTTTTTGGGAATTATGTAGAACAGTGTTTATTTTTTTGTACTTGGAAAAAATCTATATTTTAAGTATATCTTAATCATATAAATATATACTTACATCTACGTAGATTTATTTTATAATCTATATTAGATTTCATATTACATCATTATAAATGAAATAGATATAGCTGGATAACATTAAATAGATATATAATTTACTCCTGTCCCTGTCATTCTTTTATAGATAATATATTTTACACAGGATATTTATAGTGGGCTTCCTCATTTCACCACTGACATTGAGTGATCCTTCCAGTCTTGATTCAGGTATGATTAAACACAGATGTTATAGCACTCAGTGACACACAGAGGAGCAAGTGCTTTTCTTGGTTATCTTAATATATTCAGCTTAACTAGTATGTGAAGGCAGCTAGTCTGCATCTTTTTTAAACCAATGAAAGGAAGAGCAGAATTTGCTGTACTAGGCACATCTATACAAGATGTTTACTGGGGAGCTAATTAGTAGGGCTGTGTGAAGCTTCAGGTGTTGATTCAATTTGGAGGAGATTTAGCCCAATTTGGGAGACCAGAGAAAAGGTTCAAATCGATTTGAAGATCTCCAAATTAATTCATAAAAGATTCAGAGAGCTTCACAGAGATTCAGAGATTTGGGCAGTCCCTGCTCGCTGTGGCAGGGAGCTGGACCTGGACTCTGTGTGTAAGTAGGGGGTGGGAGGGCTGGAGGAAAAGGCAGGGGCCCATTGGAGGACCCCCACCAGGTCCCATCCCCTGCTTGCTCCCCCAGCCACCCTGAGTGCCCCACTGCCCACTCTCCCAGCCTCATCAATGGCTGGCCCACCCAGCCCCAGTGTCCCAGCGCTTTAAAAAAAACAAAAAAACCCCATGCTCACAAGATCCTGCCAGGTGGGGGGGTGATCCCTGCTTCCCCACACTGTCCCATGCTGTATGGGGGGCTCTGCCACAAGGCCCCATCCCTTGCATACTCTCCCAGACCCATCAATGGCTGCCCTGCCCAGCCCCAGAGTCTGGCTCTTTAAAAAAATCAAAACAAAACAAAAGCCCTGCATTCACTAGCTGCTGCAACATCCATCTGGCCTTCTGGGGACTCATGGCAGAGTCCTCACCATTCCGCATGGGGCGGTTGGGGGGCAGTGGCGATTGCCCCCCTGCATGGCAGGAGCTCTTTTTTAAGAGCCGGGAAGCTGGGGCTGGGTGGGACAGCCATTGACAGGGCTGGGAGAATGGGTGGGGGATGGGAGCTCATGACAGAGCCCCCCATGCAGCACAGGGCAGTTGGGGGGCAGTCAGAATTGCCCCCCTTTCCATCCTGCCTGGCAGGAACTAGTGAGTGCGGGGCTTTTTTTTTTTTTGCTTTTTTTTTGGCCTGGGTGGCACAGTCATTGATGATGCTGGGAGAACAAGTGGGGAATGGGGGCTGTCTGATTCAGAGATTCAGCCAACTTGGTAGCAGCAAAATCTCTGAATCAGATTCAGCTGAATTGATTAAGGACAGTGATTCAAATCACCAAATCGAATCACTGTGCCCGAATCAGGTGAATCCAAATCCAAAGTGAACACTAGCTGCTTTGCACACGCCTACTCATTAGCTCCACTGTAAATGTTTTGGCATCTACATGTACAGTCCTATTAGGCCACAGGAAACTAATAAATTCTACAGCAGGTTAGTATTTGTAAATACAAGTACTATCCTGCTGCAGAGTTTTTTCATACACAGCAACTCATGTAGATGCTGACCCAGCTGGCAGGGATACAAGGGTGCTTCAGCGCGGGGGGCTGCCTACCAGCTAGACCTATACTGAAGTACCCTTAAGCCCTAGCCAGCCCCTCCACAGTACTTGAGACAGTACTTGAGAGTAGCCCCAGGCTGGCAGGCTGATCCCCCTGGGCCCCTACCAGTCCAGGGCTGCTCCAACCCAACTTAATGTGCTGTGGTCCCAAGTGCACGTGTCAACCCAGTGCCCAAAAGCAATAAACTCTGGCATGATATTCAGTGGAGTTTATTGCTGCCCATTAATATGCATGTGTAGATGCACCTACTGTGTAGAAATAAAGAAGCACTTGTTCTGAAAAACATCATCTCTTGAAAGATTTCGCATCACTATCAGTAAATAATGGAAATGATTTTTAATAATAATGACAATCTTAATGCCTGCTGTGGGTTATTAAATCTCTATCACTTAATTTATTTCTGAAGGGAAAAAGCTGGGATACATTAGTAAAAATCATGGAACATATACAATTGAAAGGTAAATAAAATGGAAGTGTGGTATCTGTAAAAGGTACCAGATTACAGGTAGGTTAGCCATTTAAACAGCCAAGTTAAACAACTACATGGATTTATTACTGCCTAGAGGCCATGCTGGCACCAGCCATGTTTTAAAGAAGTAGAACTCTATGAGGGGAACCCCTATGTCACTTCATTTGATTGCTGTACTGCTTTCATACAGCTGATTACTTTTTGTATATTTGTTTCCCTATTATTTTGATTTCATATACATTGAATATTGTATCCTAACCTATGGATACATAAATAATTTCTCCAGAGACGTTGAAAGTTGTGAATTTCTTTGATGGATCTGACATTGTGAAAGATGAACCTTAATCTGTCAATAATCCATACTTGATACATATCTGAAATATTGGTAACATGTAGCTATATAAAATAATGTAAATACAGTCATTTTAAATACAGAGCGATCTTTACTGAAGCAAATAAATTCCAGCCACGGACAATTAACATATAAGCCAAGAGCAAGTTAAGTTAACTCTTAAAGTTATGAAGCGAAAGGAAAAATTAGAGACGTTTGAAATGAGAGTGGCTTCCAAAGCTAGATTGGCAGAAGAGATGAGTCAACCAAGAGGCAATAAGGAGAACAAAGTTTATTATCCTTCTGCCTTCTGATCAAAATTTTCTGTAATGTTGATGAATATTGGCCTGATACAAGAAGCCTGTCACAAAATGCAATCTGTTACACCCCTACATTAAAAAACAAAAAATAAGTGAAGTATGTGGAGGAAGTACAGTAGGGTAAGAGGATACCTACTAGGGGTGAATGAAACAGGCTGTATTAGGTTTGGATTCGGATTCGGCCCAAATCAGGGACAATGATTTGCTTAATTGATTTGGATCACTGTCCCCAATTCAATTTGGCCAAATCCAAATCTGAAGATTTGATGCTGATTCAGAGAATCAGCAATTCGGCCATAGAAGCAGCTTAAATATTTTTTCTACATGCCTCAAGGTACCAGGCAAGGCTTATGAATACTGTGATGCTGGAGCAGATGCAGCATCTCACAGGAGCGTGGCAGGTGGCCCTGCGTGCTCAGTGGTGAACCTGGTTCCACTGCAGGGGGGCTCCCCCATGCCTCCTGGCTCAGCAATTGGCCGCAGGTCGACCCCGGGTTCCCCCCCAAACCCAAAAGGCACCAGTCGCTAGGATGGGCAGCTCTGGGGAGGTGGCCCTGCATGCTCCCCAGTGGACCTGGAAGTGGACTGGAAATGCTTCTGGTCCATTTCCTGGTCTGCTGCTGAGTGCACTGGGGACTTCCACACACGTTCCTGTGGGATGCTCCATCCGCCCCACCATCACAGCATTCACAAGCCACTTGGCACCTTGGTAGCTTCCTAAACATATAGAAAAAACATTTAAAACTGTGTCTATGTCCAAATTGTTGAATCCTTCTGAATCTCTCTGAATTGATTCAGAGAGTTCCAATTCAAATTAAGAGAGATTAAAAGGTCCTCTAATTTGATCTGGATTTGGAGATTTGGCCACTGGATTGGGCCTAATCTCTGCCTAGTCGAATCAGGGACCAAAGCTTTACACAGCCCTAATACCTACAACCAAGGATGGTATCTTTCGTATGATGAAAAACTGAAAAAAGGTTAGAAAAACTGACCACAGCTGGAGATTAAAGAGTGTTTTGTTTTATGTGATGTTTTGTTTAAGTTTGCCCCAGGTAAATCTAAGTGGGTCCTATTAAGGTGAGCACTACAAAAATTTAATGAATTTTGGGTTGGATTAGGCAATTTGAGTTGTAGGCTATTTAGGGATTTAGTGCAGACCGTTTCAGAGATAGATCAGTGAGATGTGATTTTTTTTCAAATAGCGGTGTCCAAAATAATATCCTGTATGGATCCAAGTCACATCAGAAGAATATCAGTTTCATCAAAGGGAAGCTGAAAAACTTTCACTGTGGATACACATGCTGGATATTTAGAGGCAAGTGGTCAGATAGAAAAAAAGAATGATGAAATCTTGCAGAAGGCACAGTTATCAACAGCTGTGCAAATAGCACAAGCCAGAAGGTGAACTTTCCTTGCCAGCATACTGAGAATTTCAGATTACAAGTTCCCAACACAAACTCCTGATAGCTCCAAGGCAAAAGAAGAAAGGTTGAGAGCTGAGGCCCACTGAACCTTCAGATATCCATGTGTGCATGGCCTCTTCCTCATCCATAGGCACACACCCAACCACTGAGAAATGACGTTATTTTCGGCCATGAGCGACTATCAAGGGGTTTGCTTCCTTTTCCCACTCCCCTTTTTCCTTACACGAGAAATTGTTTAAGCTTTTGTAACTCTAGCGCCTGTAACAATAATGATAAGTCTTAACTTTTCATTGATTTTCCCCCCTATACCAGGAGTGAGAAAATAGTGTTGGAAGGGACTTTAGGAGGTCGTCTTTGCTCAAGACAGGAGCATCCCTGATTAAACCATTCTAGTCCATTGTCTATCTAAACTTCTGTAAAAAATGGACAACTTCCACACCTTCTGTGGGTAGCCTGTTCAAATACTTGAACGCTCTCATAAGCAAGAAAGTTCTTCCTAATAGCCAACCTAAATTTCCCTTGCTTCAGCTGAAGACAATTGTTCCTTGCCCTGTTCCCTGTGGACAAGTTTTACATTCTCGTTGGGAAATTTTAAAGCCTTCTAAGTTATTCTAAATCTTTATCTATTTATATGAAAGGACAATTATAATTCTCCCTGGATTTTCAATTGTAGCTAAATAATAAACATGTAACTATAGATAAATTTAAACAAATACAAGTGCGAAAAATGTCAACTGCTTCCCCTGTGCTCTGGGTGCCCTGATGTATCCTTACACTGCTGTTTTGTGGTCCTTTTTGCTTAGGTTTCATTGATATGAACAGGGCAATTCAATACCAACAATGTTGTAACTGACTAGCTGGAAACAAGCAGAAAGGATTTTTCTGAGACTAGCAGCAGAAGGACCTCTGAACACAAACAATGGTAGAGCAATCAATTCACAGAACCACTTAAGGAGGTTTTAAAGAATATCCCTATCAAAGTTCATAGACCTTTACTGTACCTGCTTTATGATAACTTGTGACTCACTTCTCTCTTTCCAGATCTTCACATGACTGGATTTTGCTAACTCTGATGCTGATGGTTTCACTTCTAAATTCAGCTCTTTCAAAATGAACTTTTGTGTGTGTCATTGCAAGAAAGGCTGCCAAGCTGTGAAAAAAATATTAAAGAAATCTTCATTAACAACGTAGGATCCAATTCTGAGATGATATCTAGGGTGAACTAATGTAGAAACCTTGACCATGATTTTGGAACCTGAGAAGAAGCTATACCTTATATATGTATGTGTGTGTGTGTGTGTGTGTGTGTACATGTGTGTACATGTGTATATATATGTGTGTGTGTGTGTGTGTGTGTGTATGTGTATGTATGTGTATATGTGTATATATGAGTGTGTGTGTGTGTGTATATAAGGTAGCTATCTATACTTTATATGTGTAATCTGTGATTAGCTAGCATGTTGCGTTTTTCTGTACTGATTTCTCCACTGTCATACATGCTGTTGTCACTTTCAGGTTGAATTAATGGTATGTTTGTCTCTTTAGACTATCTTGAGAACCAATGGGAAGTTCCAGGTAGTACGTATATCAGTGGACTAGGGTTTAGTATAGCAGGTTGTTATCACAAAGCTACAGCTGTGCACTGTCTTTAGATCTGCTTCTGGCTACCATTCAAGTTACTGGTTCAGTCTATAAAACTATTACATGGGAATCTGGCAACCTTAAAAAACCAGCTTGTCTGCCTATATACTGTAATGATAGCTAAATAACATCTCTTGGAAAATCTCTGGGTGCAAAGCTAGAAATTGGAGGCAGAAAATTCTCAGTAGAAATTCTCCAACTATAGAACTTGCCTTCACTTGCCAAATTAAAACTTCAGCATATAGTGTATTTTTTCTTCCAAACCCTTGCCTAATCTATAGCACCTCTTCCTATGCATATATATGCAGCTTCTTTATTAACTGAAGTTTGCTTTCCTATGCAATGTGCATAGATGCCATGGAAACATGGAAACCATAAATTATTTTTAAAAAAAGAAAACAAGTCCACTCTTGACTGAATTGCATTCTGCCCATTGTAACTTATGAAAAGATGTGTGAGAGGCAAATAGAAAGAGACATCGTTCACCTGAAAACTCCCATCATTTGCCCTACATAAAGTAGACTGTATCTTCAGTAATCTTTATTGTAGGTATAAGTGATTCTGTAAATACAATTACCAGCCATGTCTGTTTATCAATGGTAAATTTGGTGGGATAATTATATAATTCATGTGCCTAAGCTACATCAAATAACCCTCACAGATTCAAGTACAGCACACATTCCTTATCAGTAGTGTAACTGGGTGGGGGTGACTGGGGCTGGGTACCATCATTGTGGGAGAATAAATAGCTCAGAAAAAATATGCAGATTTGGCTCAGAAAAAATAGCTGTTACCGCAGGGGCTGCTTGGCCATCCCTTTGTCTCTTACAGAGAGTGTTTGTTTGTTGTAATGCCTCTTCTCAGATTTTTTATAATGCGAAACCTCAATACAAAAGGAAACAACAACACAGGATATAGGGATACAGCAGCTTGATTCAAGCTCCATCAAAATACATGGAAGTCTTTCTACTGACTTCAGGGCAGTTAGATCAGACCCCTGAATTATTTTCTTTGCTATAACTGTATAAATAGGACTTCTATACAAAAAGTTAACTAATTATATGTTCTACTTATTTTTTTTGCATTCATCACCTACACATACATTTAGTCACGGAAGGAATCAGGACTCGTGGTAGAAGCGATATATTTTATTAGACCACCTAGATTTTTGCAAAAAAAGTCTTTATTTACAAGTTCTTGGGCACAAGCACACTTCTTCAGACATAACAGAAAAGCTTGTAAAAGTTCTTCTAGGTAGAAATGACAGCTCCTATTTCATAGGAGAGTTGAAAGGGTGGTAAAATCTCCTGTTTGGAACAGCTCATATTATGCAGATTTGGCTCAGAAAAAGGTTGGAATAATCTGTTTACCTCAAAGTTGTTTGGTGGTAAGCGGGACATAGTCATATTTCCTTCTGGTTTTGATGTTTCATATTTCACAGAAGAGTAAAAAGATGGAATGCTCTTCTGGGCAAGAATTTCTTATGTGAGGTATCTCTGGGCTCTGTGATAATGCAAATTACCTTGAACAAATGCAGGAGCAGGGTCTCAGGTTTCAGGTGATAAAATTTGTTTCCTCCTTGTAAAATTATAAAGATTTCATATTAAAAATCAGCTAAAATTCAATATTTCCCATGTGTCAGGTATCCAGGTGGTAGCTGTATTGGACTAGAGGCAAAAGGAATCAGAACTCATGGTAGAGGTGATATCTTTAAACACAAATGCATTTCCGTGTACGTAATTTTGCAGATCAGGCCTGCCATGTCAATAATCTTAACTAATAAATTGCTTTTAAATTGTATCTATTATAAGTGGAAAATTAGAAGTAAACTTGTTGACTCTCCTATCTTCAGAGTCAACAAAGTATCATTGCTTACATACATGTTTACTGGAATAGATATTTCCCAGAGTTGGTGTATTTTCCAGCTTGTTTTGACAAAAGCTCATGAATTTGTAGACGGTGACATGATATCTGTTCACATCTTGTTGTTAAGGTCAACATCAAGATTTGTTGTCCCCAACAGCTTGTTAGTATTGATATTTCAAGTTCCTCACTCGCGTATTACCTGCTTGCTGTTAACTACTTTTCTGCTGGCTTCTCAAATAAATATTCTATCCCAAAGGCAGTAGCAAGTATGCAGACAAGCTTGAGTATCAATCTTCATTTTCATTTGTAAGTATCTTTTTTCCTTTTCAGGTCAGATTTTTATTATGCTGTGGAAGAGCAATGGGTATGTGAAACAAGGCTTTCATGTTTATAGTTCCAAATGTAGCCCAAGTTTGGGCAGTCACCATATCCTAGTTACAAGTTTAGAGGTATATTTTTGTTTGTGGTTATTTTTTTCAATTCAGTTAACATGGCTTTCATGAAAAAGTTATTTAAATTGGTCTGTCTATACAGGTATAACCTTTGACCTTATCTTGTAAACAAAGAAAATAAGCAATCAGTACTAAATCATAGACTCTAGGGCTGTGTGCAGCTTCGGGTGCTGATTCGATTTGGAGGAGATTTGGCCCAATTCAGTGACTGAATTTCCAAATCCAGA
>NW_017728915.1:27853672-27859871 GCF_001723895.1 Crocodylus porosus | reverse complement strand
TATATTTCATATATATATATATATATGAATTTAGACTCATATGAATTGTCAACAACAGCTTCACACACACACACACACACACACACACACACAGAGCTCAATTATTTGAAGGGTTTAGCACTCATAACACCATAAATGTAGATACCTAACTTTAAGCACCTAAGCTTGAATTTAGGTGAATTCTTGACACCACTTAAGTAAATGAGAGTTTTGATATTGATTTTAGTGGAAACAGTATAACACTTATGGCAGTATCCTGATTATTTTCATAGTAATTTTCAGCTAACTATTTTTCTGTGTATTTGTTTATAGTTTGAGATTTCCCTAATGCACTAAAATAGACATATTAATTATTTTGTTATTATGTATCACCAAGAGTGAGCTTAGAGCAAAATGTAGAAAGACTTCTTCTTTGCTTTCATAATCTTACAAGTCTAAAAGACAAACCATATAGGATGAACTGGTAAATCCAGGGAGGAAATACTTCAAAAGTTTTTAATTTTTATTATTTTGAGATCAGTGATTGTTACTGTTACAGAAAATGTAAGGTTTTGGCAAGGATTTGAAAGAAAAAATAGTGGTTACCTGGCAACCAGGAATTGAGTATGTAATTGAGAGTGTAGTAAACTCACTGTTTTCATCCGTCTTATTACTTGGGATGAGCAGTGCTAGCCTTTGGAGCCATTTTAAAATTATTGGTAGACTCTGATTCTGACTGATATCAATTTACTTCAGCATATTAAGTAGGAAAGTGATGGTCCCTAGGAAATGCTTTGGACAAGAGATGGTCCACACAATCATTAACGGAAGAGGAGGTAGCTCTTTAAGATATTAAGTTTACTCTCTCTGGTCTGTACTATGAAGCCTGGAAAAAATGTAGGAATCAATTGCAAAAATTAACTTAGACCAGGTACACACATATTTTAGGTATTAGGTACACCTTAATATACAAGTGCCTGGGTTGGGGTATACAACCCCACTGAGAGACCCCCACGGCCATATAAGCAGGCATAGTGACAGGGAGCAGACTGGGCTGGAGATGCCTGTCACTGACTTGGCAGTGCTCAACAATCTCCAGGAACCTGGGGAGGCTGTGGTCACTCTGGGAAATGTGCTTGTGCACCCCCAACCCACAGGACTGGCTCTGGCAGTGCATGCAGTCTCACCCCTCCACCCTCACTGAAGGGCAAACTTCAGTTTTGTTCATTCCTGACATAAAGTAGGGCACTTACAAAAACCCATGTAGGTTTGAGCAATTCTTCCTCAGGCTTCTTGAATTCCTGTACTTAGCCTTAATCAATTTACTTGATTTCTGGTGTGCCTTCACTATCATGAAGTATTAATGTGGCCTGGACACGTTTGTTTCACTTTATTTCATTCCTCCATTAATTTATATTATAAACTATGTTTATAGGCAGATGACATTATTTGGGTAGATGTGATGTCTTTTATTAAAACAACTAAATAGCTAGAAAAAATGTTCTTTGCAAGCGTTTGGGCACAAATACCCTCTTTGGACATAGGGAGAGTCTGTTGGTGTTTGTGTTTTCTCTTGGCTAGAATAGAAATCAATATGCAAAATGCAGGGCTATAAAAATGCAAATGCATAGCAGTGAGGATCTTAGGAAATGGTAGACAATAGAGAGAGAATAGAAACAATAGAAATGGGAGAGGAATTCCCTCATATCCTCACTGCCATGCATTTGAATTTTCATAGGCCTGCTCATGGGCAACTGGTGCCTCCAGAGTCTGAAGGGGGTACCAGCAGCCAATCGCTAACTGAGAGGGAAGGTCCCCCGGTGGCCAATTGCTGACCTGGGGAGGGGGGAGTGCCCTCAGTGTTGCCAGCACTTCTCAGTGCCGGCTGGCACCAATCTCGGGGGGGACAAGCATTGGCCGGCACTTCACTCAGTGAGGGCCAAACTCAGGGGGGGCACATGCCCCCTCATGTTCCCTCTACGCATCACCTATGGGCCTGCATTTGGCGTATTGGCTTGTATTCTACCCAAGAAAGCACACAGACACCAACAGACTCTCCCTTTGCCTGAAGAAGGGGATTAGTGCCCCAAAGCCTGCAAAGAACAATTTTCCAACTATTTTGTTGGTTTAGTAAAAGGTATAACATTTATCCAAATAACCTTGATTAGCAATGTCCTTAGACCAACACAGCTACAACCAACAACCCCGATTTATGTTTCTTGCACTTACCAATTGGTAATACCGTGACTTCCATATTTTTATCAGTGACATAAAAATATTTTGTCTAAGGCAGAGATTTCTTTGCCTACTGGATGAAATTAGAGCTGGCCAGTAATTTTTCAGTGATTGAAACCATTTCTCCACCTGCTGTGTATATATTTGTGACATGCTATTTGTCGTCTGGCTTTGTTTATTCTTAAGTGAAATTATAACAACAACATGACATTGTCCAAAAGTTAACCTAGACAACACTCAGTTTAATAGCATATATATAGGTAAATGGGGGAAAATATAACTGGGTTAACTCCTCACTGACTTGTGAATGAACTGGGATAAAACTTTTAAGCTTGATCGTTCATGATTCATGGAAAACTGACTGCTTATATGAGACTGAGTATTCCACTTGTACACAGATCCCCAATTAATTAAGACTTTCCATATGCTACCTTTCCACATAAGCAGTTACTATAGTGGACAAAGGCAAGTTTTGTGTTTTCAAATGTGCCAGGAGGTGGACCACAAAATCATTAATGGAAGAAGAGATGCTTATAAGATAATACATTTACTGTCTGTTGTCTGTACTATGAAAAGCCTGGAAAACTATGAAAAGCCTCCCTAGGTTAAGTGCATGTTAAGCCTTATGATCTCCTTGACATGTTGCTGTTTCTCTAGAAGCCTTTTTTCTTACTGCTATTGCTGATACTAATAATTTATTTCCATTTGAATAATGATTCTCTTCTTCTCACAGCATGCTTTTCAGCTACTTTGAATATGGGGTAGTTGGGAAGTAAGAATAAGGATAGTTATCTAATATTGTGGATCCTGGAGTGATTTGTTTCCTAGTATTAGTATTTAGCTAAATAAGGGCTGAGGAAATATCTTATTCCACATACTGGTGCTTAATCCTATGACATACCCCACTAAGGTGGAGAATCTAATTTGTTTTGGTGACACATTTTAATGAATTCTGTCCTCAAAAATCTTAATAAACATTAATGTTTAAGTTTGTTATATAAAAATCAGAATGTTCCTGTGGATTACTGTGACAGCTACATATTTATTTGGTTCAGTGACTAAGCGTGAGTTAGCATGAGAAGGTCATCATCAACCCTCATACTGATAGTCTGTCTGTCAGCAATTGGTGGCCAACTCTCCAAAGCACTGGATGCCTAAAGGCTCAGTTAAAATGTAGAATTTTCAACATAGTATAAGCATGTCTAATGCCTATGACAAATCTGTCCCTAGAAAAGCACCGGAAGGGCAGGTAAGGTGTTGCTGTAGAATCACAACATGAGCAGAAAAGTCATCACAAATTCCAAGAACCATTCATCTCTCATTCCACAGAGCACCCCCCCCCATCAAAACTTTAAAGAACCAATTATCCCAAAATAGTAGAGGGTTTAACTGAAACTAACAATCGGGTACCTTGTCACCTGGACAAGGGCCTTCTACAATCAAGATAGGGGAAATGAGGTTGATGTCATATACATGGACTGCAAAAAGGTCTGTAACCTGGTCTCCCATAATGTCTTCATGGTCAAACTGGGAAAATGTGGCCTTGACTACTTGATGGTATCGTGGCTAGGTAACTGGCTCCTTGGTAAGACCCAAAGGATCGATCGATTGATTGATGGAACTGAGTCATCATGGTGGAAAGTGACCAGTGGCATCCCTCAGGGTTCAGTACTTGGACCAGTGCTCTTCAACATGTTCAGCAATGATTTAGGGTATTATAAGCAATCTAGCACAGATTGTTGACAACACCAAAGTATGGGGAAGCACGGTCATGCTCGAAGATAGGCTGGCAATACAGGCCAACCTGGACAGGCTCATGAAGTGGGTGGGCCTCAACCTGATGTCATTTAAGACAGAGAAATGCAAAGTGTTCCATCTGGGAAGAAATCACCTGCAACACACTTACAGGCTTGGCAGTCCTATGCTTGCCAGCAGTACAACTGAATGGACCTGGGTGTCATGAATGACAACAAAATGAACATGAGCCACCAAAACAATGCCATAGCTGGAAGAGCTAATCAAACACTGGCGTGCATACACAAAGGCATCTTGAGCAAGGCAAAAGATCTTATCCTCCTGATCTACTAGGCCTTGGTGAGACTGCAGCTGGAGTACTGAGTCCAGTTCTGGGTGTAACGCTTCAAAAAGGATCTGGAGAAGCTTAAGAGAGTCCGAAGGAGGGCCATGCACATGATTAGGGATCTGAAGACCAAATCATACAAGGAAAGGCTGAGGGACTTGAGATTGGTGAGCCTGGAGAAGATAAGATTCAAGGGAGCCTTGGTGACAGCCTAGAAATATATTAAGGGTGTACATCAGGGCTTAAGGGAGCATCTAGTCACCAAGGCCCCCCAAGGGAGGACAAGAAATAATGGCCACAAACTGATTGAAGATAGCTTCAGGCTATACATAAGGACAAACTTCTTTACAAGCTGAGGGCCAAGGGTTTGGAACAGGCTCCCCCCAGAGGTGCTACAGTCATGCACCCTGGTGATCTAAAACATCTTGACACCCATCTGGCTGGGGTCATCTGATCTCCACAGTCTTTCCTGCCCAAATGCAGGGGGGCTGGACCCGATAATCTCTAAGGTTCCTTCTAGCCCCTAACAACTATGAAATTATAAAATATTTTCCATCTGATTCCTGTAGGGAATATAACGTTTCTTCTATTGCCTCTGAATTTGGATAGAAGCATTAGTGGGGCCTCTGCTGCAATCACTGATCTTCTTTTGGAAGAGAATTTATTAAAGTAATTTCTGCCAGTGGGCATGAAAACTCTTCACTATGAAACAGCTGAGGATAATCTCTGTAAAAAGTATATGGCTGCCTACCTCACAAAGTGTGCCAGATCTATACAAATGTAGTCTTGATGGAAATATCCTTATGCACAGGATATAATATGTTGCTTTATGTGAGAACGCTTGGAGTTGGCGTGGCAGAAAAAAAGAAAGAAAGAATTGTTGGTAATTTAAAAAAAAAGTTTTATACCCCCTTTCTTTGCACTGAAGTTCCTTTCTGTTATGGTGATGCTGCTGATGACATAATAGATTTTGTGAGCCCCTACACACACTCATTTTTTGATAGTTTTCTTTTTATCCCTAGTCAACACATTTATGGCTTTCCATATATTGACTAGCTGGATAATTATATACATAGTCACATAGAGTTCATGCATACAAAAGCACTGGAAGTCCCTGCATACATTCATTCCCTAGGGATTGTCACCATTACAGTATACTTACTTCCTTGGTTACCAAAAGTCCCATTACCATAATCATAAATGTCCTTAATGTGAATCCCTAATATTTCATATTCCTCTGAAGCTAGAGCCCTGATTATACTATCTAAAAAGCTTAGTAAGGGGATGCAAGATAAAATTTATGATAAGGCAAAATTCTAAACTTTTTAATTTCCAGAAAATGTATCCATTCTTAACTTGTGATGCCAAAGCAACAGTTTTGTGTTATATTCCTTCTGTCTGGGTGGGTTCACTTAAATCAAAATCAATGGAGAAGTCAAACATTTGAACTGGGGAGAAAGAGACAATTTCTTGATATTTTTACTTGTTTAGATCCTCAATGTGATGTCAACAATATCACAATATTTCCTATGGTGTTTAAGTACAGGTAAAGTCTATATCCCAATACCTACTGCATATAGGACTCTTACTTGCAGGCAATAGAAATTAGCGGTGTTTCATGGGCTATTTCTCACTTCTACCAGCTGTTACCAAAATAGCCCATTATTAAAAGCTGAAATCATACCAGACTGTACTGTGTTCATGTTCGGTTACTTTGTGGCATAAGATAACAGGCAACCCACTGCAAATTGACAGCCAAGTTATGCTAAATAGAGACCTCATACTGTTCTGTTCTACGTGCACATGAAGAATCATTTAGGGTGATGTCTGTGCTGCCTATAAGTAAGTGGAGATAAATACACAGAACAATTTGTAAGAATATGGCATATTCCCCAAATTTAAGCA
>NW_017728915.1:27839895-27852942 GCF_001723895.1 Crocodylus porosus | reverse complement strand
CAAACACCTGTACATGTTTCCAGCATAGCCCCAGGGCTGGGAAAGGCCAGGTGCTCACCCCAGGAATTATTCCGACCCTGATTGGGCTCTTTGTAGTCCTCCAATCTTCCCTTCACATGGAACCACTAATCACCCCTCGTGGATGTGCCATCACCCACCGATCCCTCCAAATCCAGAATTTTAACTAAAACTATTTGCCAACTGAGGGAGTTGGTGATTGTAGGTACACCATCTAAAATGTTTTGCAAAAGTATCATGGAGCAAAAGTCCTGATGGTAAATTTATAAACATCAATCTGATACTGAAAAATCATGATCTATCTCTTGTCCACAAAAGTTAATGCCATTATTTGTGTAGGGAGAGAAGACCTTGGTTGTGGATAGAGTAAAGCTTAGATCCAGTGCATAAAGCCTATAAAATATATTCAAGATGCAAGTCCAAGGAATTTTTACATTTTAAAATAAAAAAATCACAGAACAGACATTTTTCTTTGAGTAAGATCAGGCTAATGGTAACTAGGACTTTTATTGCTACTATCCAGCATACAATATGTAATCTCTAATCAGGCTTCTTTATTTTTATTTTATATTTTTTGTAAGTTCAAGAACCTTTTAAATTGCCTTCACTAGATAAAGAAGGTCATGCCCTGTAAGACTCTTGCTCTACTGATTTGGACGAAAAGAAATTCTTCAAGAAGTTTTCCAAATTTGAGAAAGCCTCCAGATAGCTATAATTTTAATGAGAGGCTCTAGAAATAGAACACTTCTCTTTTTTTCCCACCCCTTTGGAGGTACATGATATATAATGTTTTTTCATATTATGTTTGAACTTCTTTCATATTTGAAGCTAACTGCACATGAAAACCTAGCCTTCTCAAGGTACTTTTACCATTTGGACTCAAAGCAGAGCAAGTTTTATTGCTGTCACTTCTCCTTTGTTATCTTTCCATCACACTCTCCATTAGCTCAATCATAGGACTGTTATGACTTTTACTGCTGCTATTATGTATGAACTATTAAATAATTTACCATTCTCCAAAACATATTTGTTCATAAAAGTCTAATTTTAAGGGTTAAATATTCAGCTCAGCACTATCACATTGGTAATCAAAGGATTAATAGCACAAAATAATCCAGGATAAAATGCACTGTAATTCAGTTTTAGGAACACAATCCATTTGTAGCTGTAAAAAAATATTATTTGTTTGGATGGTTGGTTATTTTTCTCCTTGTGCTGCTTACTTTGACATTTTCTCAACACGGAAATAAAGGAGGAGACTATAATATGAAATGCTGCCATACAATGCACACTTCATTGGACATTAAGCAACTTAACTGATATGTTTGAATAATTTATTTGTGGGCCAAATCCTGACTACCAAAGCTGTGCACTGCTGAGTTCTAGCAGTACACACCTCTCCTCGTGGCTTGGGGTAGTAGCAAACATGTAACTGCTACAAAGATACCTCTCTTGAAACAAGGTGAAGAAAACTTAGTTGCAGATCCAACAAGCCTAGCACTACTTCTAGCCCCACAGCTCCCAATCTACAGACACATGGAAGATAGCCATATATTCTGGCTATCCAGAATCTTCTCTCCTCATCCTTGGCCATAGACCTTACTAGTAAGATTTGTCCTGCTGTTAAAAAACAGTAAGCTAATATTTCATACATACCAATTTTACCATATACTTGTAATACTATTATACAGCAACATGAGGAAAGTTGGCTGTGTTATCATTTCTTTATTGATCATGCAAAAAGCTCCAAACCTAAGTTACCTAATCATGGGCTCTTTTGAAATACTGTGGTGCAAACAAAACATTTTTAGTACTGTTTTGCCTGTTCCAAAAGATCTAAAAATGGGGAGATAATCTCCAAATCAGCCAAAGTCCAATGGAAGTCAAAATGCTTTAAAAAGTCAGGTAAACACTTGTGAAGCTCAAACTCTGTTCTTTTCACGTTTGGTTTTAGAAAAGTTTTTGAAAAGTTTCAAGTTCAAACTGGTACAGGGAAAGAGCAGCTATTACTATGTTGGAAAAAAACATTTACTTATGCCTAATTGAAGTCATCTTCCTGTCTCTAATTATAATAACAAGTGAAAATGTGTTAAATGTAATGAGACAAATTCAGTGCCCTTGAGCCTAGCTAGATTGTGCAAGGTATAGATCATTGCAAAATTGGCTGTAATGTAGTTTTAGTTCTATAGGCTTGTATGCTTTAACCAATGTTCACTGTATGTGGTGTATACCAGTCTTTTATCTAATGTCTTATTCTACTTTTCTGTTCCTAAAACTGCTATGTGACTTAGGTAGATGATAAGCTAACTCTGCTGAAAAAAATGCTCATGTGTCATCAATACCTATAAATAATGTTTACTTTCCCTTCCCATATTCATGTCAGCCTCATGAGCAGCCAAGAACAAAAACATTGCAGTTCTGCAGCTAATTCCTTGTGACACCTCAAAAATGTAAGAACAAACCTCAGTACAATGCAACCATTATCTACAATCTAAAGTAAAATGTAATGCACTATATTATGTTAAGCCATAAGATATAATTCAGCATAATGCATCTTTAACTGGATGCAGTTGTTCAATGGGTAATAATATCATAACAAAATAAAAATAAAACAAAGAATCTCTGTCACCTACTGTTTATGGTTTCCAAAATCTCTACTTAAATCATGTCCTCAAATAAAAGATTAGGTATTATAGCCTTTATACATGGAAAATAAAATTCCATTGTTTTAGGTTTGCTAGTAAAGCAGCCAGAAATATGTATAGATATATCTATATATTGATATATAGATATACCTATATATATCCCCAGAAGTATTTAGATCGATCTCTCTCTCTCTCTTTCTCTCTCTCTCCGGGGATTTTAAAAGTATTTCAGCATTCAAGTTTACAAGTCACCTTATTCGAATACTTAGTTAAATACATGCTTACACATCTGCTTAAAGTTATTTTTCATCAAAGTAAAAATATTTAAAATGAAGCACTCAAGAAGAGGTGAGCTCTCTTCCAGTGCCTGATCCAGAACCCTTCAATGTTAATATTAGTAAGCTCTGGGTTAGGCCTTTTGTTAAACCTTCAGTTTCTGACTCATTCTACCTTCAAAAACTTCCTACTTTTTCTAATGGCAGACAAGGTTCTTTGCATGAATCTGATATCTTTTATTAGACCAACTTAAATAGTTAGAAAACAATTATTAAGCAAGCTTTCGGGTTCAAAAACCCTTCGTCAGGCCAAGGAAGTTTCAGCAGTTGGTGTGTGCTCTTCCTGGATGGAATGAAAAGTAAGAAGCCAGAGGCTGGGCTGGTATGCGTACTATTCCCCCATCTTGGTGTCATCTGCAAATGTGGTGAGGCTGCACTCCATCCCATCTTCCAGGTCTTTGATGAAAATAGTGAATACAACTGGCCTCAGGACTGACCTCTGGGGCACTCCACTTGATACAAACTGCCAACTAGACATTGAGCCATTGATTGCTACCCTCTGATCCTGATGCTCCCACCAGTTTTCTGTCCACCTTCCAGTCCATTCATCCAGCCCATACTTCCTTATCTTGCCTGGGAGAATGTTGTTGGAGACTGTATCAAAAGACTTGCTAAAATCAAGGTACACCACATCCATCAGTCTCCCTGTCTACACAGAGCCAGTCACCTCATCTTAGAAGGCAATCAGGTTGGTCAGGCATGACCTGTCCCTGGTGACTCCATGTTGACTGTTCCTAATCACCCTTTTTGTCCTCCAAGTGCTTAGTAATGCATTCCTTGAAGATCTGCTCCATGATTTTTCTAGGGACTGATGTGAGATAGACTGGTTTGCAGTCCCCTGGATCCCCTTTTTTCCCTTTCTTAAATATAGGCACTATGCTTGCCCTTTTCCAATCATCCAGGTTTTGCCAAGTTTCTGAACGAACAATAGTTTCAGGGTTGAGAAATCACCTAGGATGAAATGGAAAAAGAATAACTATATTTAGTAGTTCTAATTTTGGAATGTCCAAAATTAGGAAGGAAAGAGAACCAGAAAAGAAATAGAAGGGCAACGTTTAATAAAGAGAGAACATTATTTTTTTCCTTAAAAATCAGCCTTTACAAAGATAAAATTCTTCAAAATAAGAAACTTGTAAAGACAATTTGGCTTGTTGTAAGTTTTTTTTGGAGAAGTTAGATGGTTACTACTACTGTTTTGGGGAGGTAGGGGGAATGGCAGCAGTGCTTTCAAGATATCAGAAAAAGATACAGAGAGATTCTTGCCAATTAATTGATTTTAGAGCTGGTAAGATGCTAGATTGTTATGAAAATTTGTCGGTGCCTTGAAGTTTATGCTCTCAACAGGAACAGTTGAATTCATATTGAATTTTGTTCAGTGTGTCTACTCAGTAATTACCCAATCTATTCTTTAAGAAAGTCTGGACAGCAGTTGGAAACATTTCTAGAAATTACTTGTCTAATAAATGAAATGTAAATAAAACCATGTAATACCCAGCAAAAGAATATGTATGCAAGTATATATTGGACTGCATGTATATTATTTAAAAGACTGGACAATAATGTGTTTTTTTGGAAAATGATAGAGAAGTGTGTTGGCTTTTGCTGGAAGAGCAAAATGAATTTACATTCATTATATTAAACAAATGAAAGGGTTTGAAAACACAACTGCATCCTTTTATCTTTGTAAGCAGAATTGGCTGACAAGATATTTGATGGGCTATCTCCCTCAAAAAAGTTTCCTCATATCCTGCTGAGAAAGACTGACAATGACTCTGAAGGATAAGAGAAGACGCTGAATTTCTATTAATTTCTTGAATTGTAAGTTATAAGTACTTGTCTAATGAATTAAGCATTTTATTCTGTTCTTGGCTTTTTGATCTATCAGGCATTAATAATGTACTAATAAAAGCGTTGTAATGATAAACACTAATACCAAAGTCCTTTCTTTAGACATGAGATAATGAGACCACTGACAACTTCCTGTTCCACTGAAGTTACAAGGATGGAAACCAATATTTTAATCCAAAATTACAGTGCCATGAAGACAGAGGTAAATATTCATGATGTAGCTCAGTTGTCAGCCCTGCTATATCTGTTGATATTATTACTTTGTTTGAAATAAATAGCTTAAGTTTTAATTTCTCCAATATTTTTTAACTTACAGAAAAAAACCTGCATTACTAAAGTCAATGCCATTACCTAACCCACTGACTTCAAAGGCAGAATGCTGGTTCAGATTCATGTCCACTAATGCGAGAGTCTACACAGCTAAGAAAATGAAAAATGTCTTTTATAACAAATCAGAATATAATGTCTTCCAAGTGTTCTTTACCTCAGGCTACCTGACTAGAGAGAGATGTTTTCTTGCATTCATTAACAGGAAACACTGTAAATCCCCATAAAGTTTTAATGTCAACTCTAAAACAAAGTATATACTCATGCACGTATAATATATTTCCTGAATAGGAGATGTTGATGATAACCTTGTTTTCCAGACAAATACAGTATTTATGAATGTCACACTGTAAAAATATGTGCAAATGTAATCTAAATTATGAACAGCTTGATTAACAAAAACCAAGTGAACTCCTTCCATTGAGAAGGGTTAAAAATGAGGTCATGGTTTTACATTTAGACATTTTTTGAGTAAATAATGAATTCAGGCAGAATTGTCTCACAAAAGGCTTCTCAAGCTAACAAGTTGAGTCAGGACAGTACAAATGATGCCAAGGGACAAATACTCATATCATTTGAGAAAAATGGAATTGAAGGGTATAGGGCAATAGCAATAAGTGTCAGTGCAGTCAGAATGTGACTGAATCAGTTAATGTGAGTAGATTGGGGATGTCAATTAAAATAGATGCTTGAGCATATCAATAGATAGAGTTGAAATCACAGTGTTTTGCAACATTCAGAGAAAGTACACAGCCACATCAGGCTATGTTAAGAGCTTTACACCTGTGCAACTCTAAGTAGAACCAAGTCGTGACAGTTCTCCCTATTTTGGAAATACAGCAAGCATCATTAAGTCGAGTTCACAGAACATTTTCATATTAGTGACATGTCATCCATGTGAGGATATCTCCACACATCTACCATACTCCATAAATTTCATTGTATCGGTCCTTTCTGGAAAAAAGTTGATTAGCTACCCATTGAGTAGCTATCCCATTCTGTCTCAGCCTGGGATAAGGTACCCAGAGATTGAATGTTCATTGAGTTGACCTGACCTCTTACACTTTCTCCCACCCTTCCTTCCCCTCCCTACTTTTCTGCCCTTGTCCTCCTAATTTCCAGCTATTTGCTTTTTCACAGACAGCCTCTTTTGTACCTTGAATTACTAGGACTGAAGAGTCTCCCTGGTTGACTTTTTTCCTCCCCCCTCTCCTCCCCGTCCCTGTTTTACCTTTTGTTTTCCTAATTTCTACCAATTTATATTCTCACTGACATCCTAGCACACTTTCAGCTTCTATCTTTCCTTGGAGCCTCAGAACAGCACAGATTTCCTATGCCTGAAGAAGGGTGATTGTTCCCAAAAGCTTGCTAAGAACTTTTCCCCAACTACTCAGTTGGTCTAATAATAGATATCACATCTACTCAAAGAAGCTTGCATGCCTATGTCCTTAAACCAACATGGCTACAACCCAAAACCCAGCAGCATTGTTGTCTAGCAACAGGTCCCAGCCCTTTGGGAATGTCCAGATAGCCTCATGATGACAACAACCTAGAGAATTATTTCATTGGCTCAAAGAAAGGATGGTCAACCTAGTTACCAGCCATGGAAATAAATGGCCCAGACAGAGTAAGATGGAATAGTGGATAAATGTGGTATTGGCCACTTACAGTGAAAAAAAATGGTTGTAAGTGTACCTCCTCCAATGAATATATTTTGTTCATTCAATTCAATGTATTCTTTAATATTAGTCTAGCCCTATTTTTTTCAGCTGAATTTGCCTCAGCATAGTACCTCTTCTTTCAATCTCCACAGCATCAATATTTACGTGGTCCATGTAAATATGTAAAATACTAAGCTAAAATATCATGTTAAAAATGTAAAATACTAAGGTACTAGTAAAAGTTTATCACGCGTGGTCAGCTGCCATAGCTTCTAAGAATGAGCGCCTATAATCACAAGCCATATTTAGCAATTACTTTGTCATTAACTAGTATCTTGCTGGGTTATAATAATCATGAGGATCCCTTACAAGCAGTGGTTCTCTTCTGTTTGGCAGTGGGTTAGCCATATCATTCATCACTAAAGGAAGCCTAGAAATGGAAGATTAATCTTTGCAGTACTAAAAAGTGGAATTTACTGCAGAAGAAGGATTATTTTACATTGGAAAAAAAACCCAAAGGAAGTGAAAAACTAAAACCATAATAAAAGACAGAAGGCATGGCCTCATGTAGCAGCATGAGGCTTTTTGTAGTTATGCACCCTGTTATCTGAGGTTTGTATCCTGAGGAGACTGAGTAAATCCTGCTGAAAGATTGGCTCTTCAATTCCATCAGGATAGAAGAGAGGTAAGAAAATTTTTTTCATCAGTATTCTCTGATTATTGCTTCTGTTACCAATAAAAGCAAACATCAAACTACCTGAGTATGCTTTGTCTGCGAAGAGGAACACTGTCTCTTCACTAGTACCAAGACATCAGTTCTGGATGAATGTCACATGAGCAGATGCATTAGCAACATTTCCGTTTCCATTACAGGCATCCAAATAAGGCTAAACTTTACGCTTGGAATTGTGCAGAATTCAGTTGTGTTTCCAAGACTCCAAAATTGTTAATTTATTTTTCAATTGTATATTATTTCTGTTCAGATGATATGGAATTTCCTCCTCCAAATCATGTATAAATGCTAATTGTATCTCTTTCCAATGTCATCTGCTTGAATCAAGTTCTTCTCAGTTATGCTGAGAATGGGGGTAACAATAGCCACTCCTGTGTCTATTCCAAGTCATTTTAAAGTGACGTTGAAATGTTGAGTCTGAAGACAGTCAGGCAAGAATGCTAAGGATGGTGGTGCTTCATTACGTGCTCTTTGCAGTACCAGAGGTACCATAGAAAGACTTTTATTGAAAGTTTTCCTTAATTATTATTTTTACTGCCAGACTTTTAAACCATACAATATCAGCTTTCTTCAGACTTTGCTTCTCAGTTCCTTTTATGGTAAAGCTTAATACTATGAACATATGGAACAGCTGAAAGTCTGCCAAATATTAAATGACAAGGTTATAAATATACAGACAGAAATGTCCACACTACACCTTTCCCCCTTAAAAATATAGTTCTGTTGGTCTGAGCCAAAACAGACAGTAAATCAGAATATGTAACTTGTTTTGTCATTAACTTTACAATTTATAAAGTGTCCAGGGTCCCTTAGCCTTATTAGACTGAAATAGTTATTCTGAGTTAATGTGGCTAGGAGAGGATTCTGGAGCAACTATTACAGAGGGAGATTATGTTCTTCGGAGAAAACAGTAAAATGCCTTACAAAATGCCGAGGCCAAGATGCAAGGCCCTCAGCTGTCTTCTGCCTTGCACCTTGATTCGTATAAGTAGGATTAACTTCATTGTGCTAGCTTTCCCCATTCTGTATGGTAGGTGGGAGATTAACTATCTCTGTTTCCAACTCTGTTTCAGGCCCATGAATTCATGTTTTCTGTATACAGAGACTCAAAACTTGGTAAACAGGGACCCAGAAGCCCTGGAATGGGGTATATTTTTTTCCCCTCTGGGATTCTGTTACCTTTTCCTCTTTCCCATGACTTCTCCCTCGCATCTGTGGCCAAAAGGGGGTCCCTTTTCCACTAGATCATTGGAAACAAAGGCAGAAAGCTGAGACTGCTGGGGCACCAAGTGCCAATACATGCCAATGGGCCCAGACTCTGGAGCGGATCTAGTTTCTCTCATATTTCTAAGGATTTGTCTGGTTTAGGAGTAGGTCTTTTGGACAGTTCTACAGAGGGCACAGACCATTCACCTAAACAGATCAACCAAAAATAAATTACATAAGAGATTGTTCATGGAAATTTCCTTCTGCAGATCATACCCAGCCTCAGGATTTCCATGTCAGGGACATTTCAGTGCATCTTTCCCTAGACTCTTCGTCACCCAGGACCTGGTTCTGTCATCTTTGCTCATGTCAGGCCTGATTCTCATTTGAAAGACTTTATAACTTTTTGTCACTATACCAGAATGTTGAAGTAGCAACTCTATTCTCTTCTATTCAGTTTTCTATGCTATCCTTATCTGCATCATACCTTTTATTTACTGCATTAAGAGAAATGAGTAGAATCTGTCTGACTTCTTTCATTTTCTCTCTGAGATTTCCCTCTGAAGTATTTTATTTTGGTAGAATTTTATAATTTGTTTTTATTTAATGTGCAAGACATATACTTTATTTTTGAGTAGGCACTGTGTACATGGAATAGAAAGTCATGCTTGTGAGATCCTAATGACACAGACAGAAGTTACATTTGTTGCAGGACTGGTCCCTTGAAAACACTCTACAGCTATGCCCTGACGAAAGTGCACAGCTACAGAGCAATTTAAAAGTGCCTGATCACATGACAAATTAACTCTCATTATGTATGGGTATGTACAGGGTTGAAATGAAAGTTTTGCACCTTCATTATCTTCTGTCTGATTGGGGCATCAGCCCAGGCCTTAACCTAGTGCTGCCTGCATGATGGGAGGAGGAAGAAGAGGTCCAATCCATCCACTCTCACTTCAGTGCAGGTTGGAAAAATCCCAGCCTGAGCTCCCTTCTCCCCACTCCCATCATGCAGGTAGCACAAGAGCTGCAGGGGCATGGTTATGAGCTAGGGCAGAGAAGCTGCAGATGTGCAGCTCCTCAGCTGAATTGACTCCAAAGTTAGCTCTCTTATTTCCCATTGCAGCTCATGGCAGAGTCCCCCATGTGGTATGGGGCAGTGGAAGGTAGCAGGGATTATCCCCTGCCTGGCATAGTGTGAGGTGAATGCAAGGCTGGGTTTTTTTTGGTTTTTTTTATGCGCTGGGATGCTGGAGCTGGACAGGGAAGCCATTGACATGGCTGAGAGCACAGGTGGGGGTCAGGGGCTACTGAGTGGGGGGAGCAGGCAGGGGATATTGCCTGGCAGGAATCCCCCATGGTCCCCTCCCCTTGCCCCCTACTTACCAGCATGGAGTCCAGGTCCAGCTCCCTGCAGCAGCAAGTGGGGACTGCCCAAATCTCTGAAGCTCTCTGAAAGTTTTCCAAATGGATTCTGAGAGCTTCAAATTGATTCAGACCTTTTTACTGGTCTCCTGATTCAATTCAGATTTGGAGTTTCGGCCGTTGAATCAAGCCGAATCTCTTCGAAATCAAATCAGCACCTGAAGCTTCACATAACCCTAGTAGACATGCCCACTGGATACTAGTTTACTCCACAAACATTTTCATTCATTTTAATGTAATAAGTTATGGGCCAGCCAAGAGTAGCAGAAAGATACCCAAAATAGTGAATGCGAATTAATCTTAAGGCAATTGATTTAAAAAAGTATAACTCCAGCACTAAGCTGTATGCATGTTTGGAAAGCAATAAAGTCTGCTTGGTAAATTCTGGCATATGTGATCTGGCCATTTGCTCTTGTAAAATACTATACTATTTTTGACATTGGATTTTGAGATTAAATTGCATAAAAAACTTGTGAAAATAAGGCTGTAGTATTTTGTCAGCAGGATGTGTTAGGAAAGGAGAGAGTTTGTGCATGTATTTATTTCTCTACAATTAGTGGATGCGTTTTGTGATCATAGCTACTAAATGTTGCTAATACTATTAGAATTACTAGTATAGTAAACTCATGCCATCAGCTTGAAACACTAAAAGGCAGCTATATGCCATTCAGAAGTATAACTACGCCAGAACCAGCACTCATCTAAAAAAATAAATTATTTTCAAACAGGTGGTTAAACTATCCCATGCAACCATAATCTAAACTTTACATAAGACTACCCTCAACCCGGACACAATACCCTAACCTGCCACAGGTAAAGCAGGGAAACCACAGTAGCCAATGTCCCACTTTTATTATATGCATTATATGTTCTATTTAAAGTGTAGTTGCATGATAATGCTTACTACACTTTAAATAGAACACGTCCTAAGCACTGGAGCCATTAAAGACTCAAACGGGTTGCAGTGTGCTGTGATGGCTGGGACCAACAAATATCAATCCCAGACTTCCAACCACCCTGGAGCTGGTTCAATCAGCCATGTTTCTCTTAAGGATATAGGGCCATTTGCCAGTCCCAGCCTTGGCACTGCACTGGAATCCCCTGAATGTATTACCTCCATGAAGCAGTCAAACCTTAGGTCAACATGTTAGGTAATATGATCTGGAGGTAGTCTTTGCCAAAAAAGTCGTAATTTTGCTATACTAGGATGACACTTAGCATGTGTTTACTGCTTGAATGCAGAGATGGTCACATTTTAAAGAGCAGTTAGCATGTGGTAAGTGTAACTTGTGACAGTTTCTCTTCAGAGACGCGTACAGTCACAGCAGAAGAGAGACTATGCACGTTACTCTGCTAGCAGCATTCTTTCGGCACCCAATGTCTTCAAAGTGAGGCTCAGGCCTTTTCCTGGTGGTTCTTGGGTATCAACCTTCTCTGCAGCTATTTTTAGTGCACAAATGAGCTTCAACAAAGGGTTTAATGATTCCATTTACTTTAGAGAGCTCTGTGATTGACTTTGATTCTAAGGCTCCTAATGACAAGGGAGATCATATTATTTTTAGGGAAACCTGGGAGACTGCCCCTGCCCTGAGGCCAGCAGTGCTGCTGCAGGCAGAGGCAGGCAGGCAGGGGCATGGGGCATAGTCCGGTGGGGAGGTGGAAACTGCCTGGCACACCATGCTGCTCTGCCTTCTTGCCAGACTGTGCCCTGTGCCCCTGTGATTATGGGACTTCAATTTTAAGTTTCACCAACCCCCCAGGACCAGCCTGTGAAATCTGGGACTGTCCTGGTCAAACTGGGATGTATGTTCACCTGACTGATGACAAGCTACTAATACATCTTTTCTAGAAGTAACTGTGAGAAGTTAGGACACAATAAAAGAACTTGCCTTATTCCTGAATAGAAAAAATATTTTCACCCCCTCCCAATTACTCCTGCTACCCAGAAAGCAATGGAAAACACTTTGCTCAGGTTATGACTGAGAAAACAACATATTCAAAAAGATATCAACTGAAATGCCCCCATCTATTCTTTCCCTTTTTACCATCCCCCTTTTTGCCAGGAAAGGGAATGAAACAGTACAAAGGGATGTTTGGTTTTGGATAAGTGGGCTTGCCCCCAAGAGCAGAAAATGAGGACTACATCCCAAGAGACCCTCGAAGGGCAGAAGGAGAACGGTGCTATACAACATTACAGAGATTCCAGATAATAATGTACCCCCTGGGACTGCCTAAGGAAACTGCTGTAACTTCTGTAAATCCCGAAGTATGTCTAGTTATGTTAGAGCAGCCTGGGGAGAGTGTGTGTGTGTTGGGGACATAATTTAAATGATGATTTAAAGCCATCTCCTCCTGGGACATACAGTGTGTAACTTAGAATACCTCCAATTATTCCTTAGATACATTGCTATGTGATTGACCCTCTATACACATTACGGGTATCACACAGTTATAGAATTAATTGCTCATTAACCTTAAACCCAGCAACACATGCAAATTACTTATTGCATGACAAAAAGGTCCAACCAACTATGAAGTTAGACCTTGATGATGTGTACTAGATTTATAGCTGGTTGATATCCAGTTCTAATTTGCACATGTAGCAGGAGCTAGGAGACCTATCAATTGACAGAGCTCCTAGATGCAGAAGTGCACCATGCCTAGCATGAAACCCCCGGGCTTACAGTATCATGGCAGCCACAGTCCTCAAGGTTTCATAGTTATAGTTTCATAGTTTGTAGGGTCGGAAGGGACCTGAGCAGATCATCTAGTCTGACCCCCTGCCATGGCAGGAAAGAGTACTGGGGTCAAATGATCCCAGCAAGATGTTCATCTAACCTCCTCTTAAA
>NW_017728915.1:27834111-27839035 GCF_001723895.1 Crocodylus porosus | reverse complement strand
TCCAGGTTGAGAAGGACCCATCCACTACCACTCCAGCCAGTTGGCGACCCATTTGACTGTGTGATGGGGTGTGTGAGGCTCCAGGATGCATAAAAGTATTCCAAAGTCTCTAGGTTTCATAAAACCTCCAGGCTCACACATGCAGCCAGAACCAAGAGTCATGTCAAGTGCAGGACTCTCGAGATGGCCCTGCAGCTGGGACCCCTCTCAGGAAAGAGGGGTCCCAGCCATAGGAGCATGTTTCTTGCTGAAGCAGAGGAGGCCCAGGATCTGGCCTTCCCTACTCCAGCAATAAGGCACAACTGGATCTACTGTGTGATCCTGCAATCACACCTCCTGCCATGCACATGTCATGGCAGGAGGTGTAATTGTATGGATCCCACAGGAGATCCAATCATACCTTTACCTGAACATGTGGAGGAGCCATGGGTGTTGCAATTAGATATTCTGCTAGGATTTTGAATTTTTGTTTTCTAATGCAAGGAAACAACAATTGTTCTGTATTCTGTTCTGCTCTATAGAAGTGTAACTATATCCATGCACAATTTTGTTCTGTTTTCCAAGGTGGCTAACAATTTTGAAGGAGCTGATCTGTATGTGTTTGCCTGAATTTTTCCCTGAAGTTTCAGTTCCAAACAAAATTTAACACTGAAAGGAAATCTCAGTTCAAACTGCCAAATCTTGCCTGGCTTGAAGTTGAAACTATGCAAAACCTCCATATTTAATTCAGTTCTGAATGGCTGCTATAAATCTCTATGCTGATCCCAAGAGGTGCATTAAAGTTCACGCCACACTTAAGCCAAGTTTCTTTGAAATGATTGCTAATTTCAACCCTTTATGTCCCTTCTGCCAAGTTTTAGGTTTGTAAGCAAACCTGATATAAGAAAAAATTGGCAGTTCTCCCTCTTTTTTATGTGCCGTTGTGAAAGTTTGGCGAAACTCTAATTGTGACACTGGTACAGCATATGAAAGTCAGATTTTTTTTTTCTTGATTTCAACCAAGTCAAATCACTAGGGGCTAAGTCCTGACCCTTCAATATTTTCTTCCCTCAGGCAAATTCCCTTTTAATTCAATAGAATTTTCTTAAGTAAGACCCAATGACAAGCTCAGTACTTCAGAATTTGGTCCTTGGAATCTTTCGTCTGAACCTGCATATAGGACAATATTACAAAAGAGATCATGATGTGAATAATCTTTGGAGGATTTTCTTTTTCTTGAGATAAATTTACCACATACGTGGATGTAAAAAGATGCATAGGGTATGTACAGCCATTACATTCAGTTTGACAAGTCAATCTTTGCAGGCATTTAGAGAGGTTAAATCGGGCAAAATGGCAGGCCTGATCTGAGTTAGCTCACCTGAGGGGAACAGGTTAACTTGATCTATCAAACACCTCTATGCATTCAGAGTGCAGCTCCAGGGCTTGGGAAACCCAATGCTGACCCCCATCTGAGGTTGTCGTTTTCCTACCCGCACCCCCCCCGGCCTGACACTGGACCCCCCCACTCCCCACATGGACCATTAGCCCCTCCCCTGATCCCACCCCATGTTACTTACCCCAGGTTGCCCGTGCAGCTCCCAGCACCAGAGAATGGCTGTACATGTGATTTCCAATCTGTTCACATGGCTTACTTTAATCTATGTGAACATAGACCAGGTGTGGCAAATGGCTGTATGCACACATACATTATGAAAAGGAATAGCCTAAAACTCTGGTCCTGTCATTTGTTCATTATTAAGTTTATTACCTCTGAAATAAGGCTGCAGCAGTTATTCAATTCTCACGCTGCTCTGAACATGCACAAAGATCTGTTTATTAATCGCTCTTTTGTTTAAAAAGGATAACAGGGTAAGCTAAGTGGAGGACTTGGAGCTGCTCAGCAGTTAGGGAACGACTACTTGGGAGTGTTTAACATTTGAAATAACTGCCTGACCAAAACTCAACTACCTATAAAATATATTTATTGCTGAACAACAGACATCAGCTGAATAGGCCTTTGCACTAGTAAATGTAAATTCTATTTGGTAAAATCAGTGGCTGCAGCAGTACATGAACTTCCTGAAAATGTTTAGTTCACCGAAAAATGTTTAGTTGTACTAAATGAAAATGCTTCGTTTCACTAAATATTTTGTCTGGTATCCCACACTGACAAAACCGACACGAGGGCGATTTGGGAAAGGAAGTCTCTGTAAGAAACCCACTGCAGAGAGCACCATACCTACACTCCCTGCAGCCCCAGGAGATCTTTTAGTATCGGGGCCTCCTTTGCCAGAGATAATGATAATAATTTTAAAATTACTATTTCTGCGGCTCCTTTCTGTCTAGGCTCTGGGTGGCCGCCTGGCTCGCCCGTGCCTCTGTCTGGCCCTGACTGCAGAATTCTTCCCCTGTCACCCTGCTTGGTTTGATTTCTCTCTGGATTTAGCTGAAGGCCTTGGAGGAAAGGATTCAAGAGCACTCACGCAGAAGCCCCTTACTGCTGTACCCCTGGTGCCCTGGCCTTACCATAGATGCCTGCCTCAAATGGAATCTCACCCTCCCGTTTTTGTAACAGCCCCCAGTACATCTTTAAAGGAAAGTAACCTGAGACTGTATTATGATTTGGGCTGGAGCTGGAAGTAAGTACCTGTCCCTGGCCTATCTTCTCTTTCCTCCTCCCTCCATACTATAAATGTTCCTGAATTCTTGAACAGCCTCCACAAGGTCCGGAAACGAAAGGCATCCTGGGGGAAAAAAATCACTAATCTCATTCTTCCACTCGGGTGGGGAGGGAAAGATCTGTGCAGGAAAGCATCTTCTGGAAGCAGATGTAGGTGGAAATGATCTGGACTAGCATTTTTCAACCCAGAGCCACTATAGGAAGCGCCTTTCAGCAAGGTTGAAAGCAACTGTCTGCATTGCATTTATTTCAAATGATATAGGATGAGGATTATAAAGTAAACTTTGTTGCTGAATACGGAGCCTAGTCCAAAATTTTGAGAACCACAAAGATGGTTTATTACTTTGACTATGATTTATATAAGTTAAAAGGGCCCTTTAATTTGAAAATTATTCTTCTGTGTGGATTTGGTAAGTACTTGAGCCATCAAGAAGATGACATGTAGCAGCTCAGGAAAACAAAAACAAAACGAGAAAGTACTGGACTTCATAGCTATGAGAATTTTTTGCCTAATATAGAGCGCTACTAATCAGATATGTGGCTCCAAATGTATTCTTTTTCATTGATTTCCAAGTCATATTCTCTCCATTTAAAAGATGAAATCCCCATCTGGTTGTTAAAGGTCAAGCTGTGTTCCCCTAACTTCCTACATATCCACAGTAAAAAATATTCTTCAGTTCATTTCATATGAAATAGAATCCAGTTTTCTTCTGGTTAGCAATGCAGAACCACTTCAACTATAGAAAAAGCAAAGGGCAATGCTTGGTAAAGTAAGAAAGCCTAAATGAAAACACAGGCAGTGGGTATAAAATATGTTAAGATTGGTGTCACAACAGTTACCTCAAAAAAGGGGTATGCTGTAAGTCCCTTTCCCTTTCAGCTCAGTATAATTTGTTCATCAGTCAATACCCATAAAAGATAAACTTAATTGAGTTAGAGGAACAAGAAGGGGTCTTAATCATACTACTTTCTAGGGACTATCAAAATGAAAAGGATTAATGATCCCACAGTTATTTTTGTCCATCAGTTGACTAGATGGACATAAAATGCATTTTGCTTTTCATTATATTTTATGGTTCCCTAAATGTGTGTTTTTGCATTTTATACATACACACACTGAGCTGGATCTAGCTGAACATTGAAAACTGTTGCAAAAAACATGTGAACCTGTTTTCATGAAATGTTTGTTCTGAAAGCTGGCTAAGGATTTCCAAGTCTACTTCAGAATACATCATATTCCTATGTTGACAGTAAAGTCTCTTATGATTTGGAAAGAAAATGCCTTTGTACTGTTTTCCATGTATAGTTAGAGACATGCTTGGCTTGCTAAGTTTAGAACTGAGCCTTGTTTAAATCCAAACTCTACCTCCATGTCAGGCCCATTTTTAATTGTGACAGCATCAGTCTTTTCAGGCTTTTTTAGAAATTCAGGACATGATATTTTCTTGTACAATAAGTATTCTTGCTGTCTTTAGTCTACCTGATGTCTATCTGAGGGTGACTGGTATGTTGCTATGGTGGATCTTTTTTACATTGATTCTGGCCTCTTACATGTAGACTATGACCTAGAGGATTGATGGTTGCCTACTACTAAATACTTGTACACTGAAAAAACACCAACAAATTGCATTCAACTGTTCACATAGTTGTTACTGTATTTGTTAAAGTAATGAGGAAATAGACTTTGACTTGATTTGAATGATATTGTAGGTATTTCTGCAAAAAGGAAAAATATTTCTCTTCTAAAATATACCTGTTCAAAAATATAAAACAGTTACAGGAAAGACTATATTATGTGGAAGCTGTGCTGAAAATAAAATACATGTGGTAAACAAATGTTAACTTTCTGCTTTGCCCCTTAGAAGAAGGAGGAAGCTTGTAGCATGGTAATTAACACCCACTTATCACACTGCACAGATTAAAAAACAGGTCCTAGCCTCAATATCTACCTTTATGAAAACAATCTCTTCAATTAATCTAATCCAGAATAGAACAAGATTTTTCTTTCATGTCTTTGTTATTCTGGTCCCCCACCCCCTACCCGTTAACTTCCTTTCCCCATTTACCACACAGGAATCCATATATCACTTCAGGGTGAAAATTCCCTGACCTTAAAATACACTCAGCTAAGCCCTTTCAAAAAGAGATTGAGATGTCACAGATATAGGAATTATGAAATCAGGTTACCCAATTTACGTTGGAACAGAAATGTAGTTCTTACAGTGGTCTCTTTGTTACATAGAACAATTTCAGCTCTGAAAG
>NW_017728915.1:27826458-27833696 GCF_001723895.1 Crocodylus porosus | reverse complement strand
TGCAAAGTTTGAATCGATTCAGACTTGGACTTTTTGACTGTCTGTACTTAGCCAATGAGACAGATAAATAGCTGCTATCAGAATGCGTCGATAACGTCCATTCTACTCAAAATGCGAAGTAGGAATTTTTTTATTTGTAGTAATTAGAATGCATATTATTGGGCAGATGCTAGAAAGCTTTAAGTTGACCAAATATGCCTCTAATGTGCTTGTGTAATTAGGATGATTGCTTGGACAAATTGGGTGATTTTATATTCGGGTTAGTTTAGCACCTAGAACAAGTGATACGTTCACATGTGTAGTTATGGTACCTGTGAATTTCAATTAGATGCTCCTTTTGTGTATGCTGCTGCATGTCTAAATATTCAAAAAGCTAATGTGTACTCATTAGCAGTTTATAGGCTTCCTTCTTAGTTTTATTTTTTAAATTTATTTCTCCATTGCAAATATACAGCACCTAGCAGTGGCACAGTCAAACATGCTGCCCTTTCCCCTACCGCCTACCCCTAAATTGGAAGTAGCATAGCCAAGTACAAACAGTACCACCAGCAGGTAAATTAGCATGGGGGCAGGTTAATTGGCCCTATCACTCAGCAGTTTCAGTTAAACTACTTGAATTGCCATGTGATTGTAGTTATACTGCTTCTGATTTAGGATGTAGCCTATCTGGAGCAACATGGTGTACCTCAGGGTTGTGACCCTGCTACAGTCATTTTACTGTGTAGCTAATATAAAGATTCCTACCCTGCTCCATTAGAGTTATGTACAGAGTATTTATGGTATGTAATTTCCATTTTTTCCTTTTATCCTGGTTGTGCCTTATTCACAACTCCAATAGCAAATACCCTAACCTGGCTGCTACTAAGGTTTCTTTGTACAGCTGCTTCTCTCAAAACCTCTAGTGCTTTCTGCTTCAAACACCAAATTCCTTTTATATGTTAGTTGGAGGGAACATGATGTATATCCATGAGGAGTAATAATTGCACTTTAGCTTTATTCTGAATTCTAGCACCTGAATTTAAGGTTGGTCATCAGAGGACTCCTGTATTCTCATATAGGCAGAGGGGAAGGGAAGTTGAACTGGAAGGGCATATGTTCTGCTGATGTATCCAGTTTGGAGTTTGTTTTCATTTTCATTAATAAATGGACTCTGCCCCTTCCAAACACTGATATGGACAGGACCACGTACCCCTTCCATTCTACAAGTTGTTTTGTTTTAAAACGTAAAGGATGATTTGGTCTAAAATATTATATTGTCTTCCTCCTCAGGCATTCCTGTCCCACATGAGGACCACATTAGGCAGTGCCATAATAAAGCAAGATATGCCCGCCACACTGGGACTACTTAGGGGTGCTTACAGATATAATGTTACCACCTTGGCCATTTGTAGACATGCTTACCATTTTCCAAATCTTATTAACTGATTCACATCACGCTGTTCAAATCAAATTTCAATTTGAATTAAGGATTAATAGACAATCATTGGCCATCAGGGAGGTTTTCCTGCATTTTTGCACTTCAGGGCCACAAAACTGTACTCACGTGCTATACCTGGTGGTGGGCAATAGCAATAGCAAGCCCTAGATACCTTCTCTATATATGTCAATTAATAGAGTTTAAATTGCCTAGTTTGGATTGCCCTAGTCTGCATTAACTTCAATCCTTATTCACTGGGGATTAGTTCATTTGGACTGGAGCTGATTTTAATTTGGACTACAGATGTCCATGTGATGGCTGTAGTCCAGATTAAACCTAGAAAAACATAACAGCCTATAAATGGCCCTTAATGCTGTACTAGAATCAAATCAATGAATGCGCCCAGTGCAGTAAACTTATGGATATGTGCTTAGTGTTGGCACTGGATTTAGGACCAGCCCTTATACCTTTGTTCTGGGCGAGCAGAACCCTCAAATTGACCACAACCTTTCCATTCGACAATACGCACATTTATTGATACAGAGTTATAACGAAAAAGCAACAATACAAACAATCAAGCAATTCTATATCTATCAATCCTAGGGCTGTCATTGGAGTGAAAGTACATCTGGTCAGGATGCAGGCTCCACTCTGAGGCTCTCTCTCTTAGGTGTCAGCAGTTTGGAGGTAGGATGCTGAGGCCCAGAGCCCTCCTTCAGTGGGATGCATGAGATGGGCTGCTGGTATGCCCTCTGTCCATGGAGACCTTGGGGACCCTTCCGGGGGGACAAGGTCCAGGATGAAGACAGGGACAGGGAGGAAGAAGATGAAGGGAGAGAAGGAGGGACAGCAAGGAGGGGCAGGGAGGGAACTTTTGTTACTCTCAAGTCTCTGGTTTTGGATTCTCCTGCCCTTCTGATAACTCGTCATCCATGGCTATCTCTCTGTGGTACACACATCCACATAGCTTTCCAAGTCTTCTGCTAATTTGGTTTGTTCCCCCATAACTTGGACTCAGCCCCCCTGATGCTCTGGAGCCTTGTAGCTGGTGTCACATAACTTGTGTTATGGGACAATATGGTACATACTTCCTTGGTTGTTAGGCTGTGCATTCTTGTTGTGCTGCCTACCTTGAAGACTGTGATCTCGTGTTACGACATGCTCCCCTTCGTTCTCAAGCTGTGTCCATCCATTGGCCTTGTGCTAGACAGCCCGTCTGCTTCCAGAGCTATATGGAACTCTGTGAGAGGACCCAAGCTCTTTAGAAATCAGTTAACCCCTTGAACCCTTATAATACATATATCTTATATGGGCTTACAAATAAGCCCATCTTGAACCCTTATAATACATATATCTATACCTACAAGCCAATTCCCAAAAAAACAGACCTTTAAATACCATTTTCAAGCCAACACTCAGCACTGTCATAATGCATCTTAGATTGGGCTGCATATATGAGTTAGGTAGAAGAATATGTATTTGGAAAATTTGCCAGGTTTTAGCCTGAACTAGCGTTCTGAGCAGCTCAGCACAATTAAGATTTAGGTGGTTCTACCCCCAAACTCAGTAGGCACTTCTATCTGTGCATTAATGCATCATGGTTACTGCACATTAAGTTTAGTACCTGTAATAACCAGGGCTAACTAAATGCACAATAACCAGTTCCACTGTGCAGTAATGCCAGGACAGTAGCATGGCTTTTGCTGTGACAAAATAATGCCCAGTAGACTTAGGCTACTGAACATCTAGCCTCTTATTTAGATGTACCCAGTAGTACCTAAAAGTTAGCCTTTGGCATTGCTTTCAATTTAATATGCAGGTTCCAGTTTCAGTACCCACCAGCTCTTTTAGAGCAAACTATTACCTTCATGCACTGACTTGAGCTATTCCAGGTATTGGTGGTTCATTCATGATACTTTGTTTGTATGACAGGAATTGAAATCCATCTTCTTGGGTGCTCTTTTGGAAGTAATTTAGTCCATTAATGTCACTGAACCAGAATTGTTGATTCTTGGGCATTAGTTTTGCAATGGTAGAAGCAAGTATAACAAGAGAACGAAGCTGATCATTAATGATCTTACATATGTTTGAAGCAACAATGAACATTTTCAATTTCCACACCATTAGGAGCTTGAAGAACTATAAAAATGCATTTTGCAACCTTCATATAGATAAATGATTACCACTCTCAGAGCCTTGACTATCATTTTAACAAATGATTATTGGCTGGATTCCAACTTTGGACCTTGGCTTCAGCAAAAATATAATTTTAGCTACATAAAAATAAATTGTTATTGAAACCATTTCCTGTATCCTCTTCACATTACAATTCCAGATATAAAACACTCAGTTGAAAATGTCTGGGAAATAGACTGTCATGGAACTGATACCAAGGTTCTTTAATCTCTCTATTCTGGTGAATTTATAGACATGCCCATGTTGATTTATTATTGAAATTTATTTTCCTTAAAGCAGCTGTATGACATTGAAGCTAGGATGACATATAGAATGTAGTCCAAAGTAAATTAAAGAACTTAAACAGTAAAATAGAAAGAAGTGAGTAGTTATCATCTGATTATAACTGAGTGCATTAGGCAGCTCAGTATCCTTGCAAACACTTAATATATTAAGAACATCAGTCATTAGTGCAGTCATGAGAGTCTTGCTGCTATTGTGTATCACTTTTATAAGGAAATGAGCTCTTGAGTTCTATGTAGGACAGAAAAACAACATGTTCCTAGAAAAATGGAGTTTTCAATGTCTGTGCCTACTACAATGCCTGAGGCCTGATTCCCCTTCTCTTTATACCATGTGGATTTAGAAGTCACTCCATTACAATGACTGGCATAAACAGTGTATAATGGGTGTTGAATTGGATCTATGTGACTGTCATTTATTTAATATACATAAGGTAAATAAGGGGGCTTTCAAAGTGAGTTAGATAGTGCTCTGTGCATCTGAAAGAAGAGGGTGTAAGAAACATGCTCAACACAATGGCATAATTTCATGACTGGATGAGCATGTGGAGGGTACCAGAGAGTAATAGACACATTCTCAGAGTGTTCAGGGAACTCATGTTGTAGTGGTGGTGATAGATAATACTAGTTCTTATGCAGCGGTTCTCATCACTGGATGTTAAAGTGCCTTACGAAAGAGACACACAGCATTATCCTAAGTTTACAGACACAGAAATATTCCCAGCACTCCCATGGGGCACAACTAACACTTGCTGCTCCAACAATACAGTCCTTACATGAGTGGCTCTGTGAATCATCTATCTGTTTTAAAGCAATTTAGGATACTTCGGGTGAAATCTTGTCCCCACTACATTATTTCAACAAAATGCCCATTGATTTCAATGAGGATAGATTCATGATTTTTTTTTCAGTTTTATAATTTGATGTTCTAGTACTGTGGAATGATAGACACTTAGGTTAAATAGATGAAACGCCTTTCAAAAAAACAAAAAGTTCAATATAAAAACCTAATTTTTGACTGACCCTAAATGATTTTCCCCTTTTTCTATCCAAAATGAAAAACTAAAAAATGGTTTCATTTTATTTTTTGATTTTTTTTTAAATATTTTTTTCAAAATTAAATGCAGCTACATTTCAAAACAAAAAGCAAAAACATTTCACTTCTGAATTCTCAAAATGGATCATACTGTTTTTTTAATAGTTTTCTGGGGAAGGCATGCTGAATATGATATGAATCGGTCAACTTGAACATAGAACATATTGACAATCCATTGACATTAATAGACCCATGTTGTTTTGTACTAGCTGAAGATCTGCATATTTTGGAAGGCAATTTAAAGGGGAAGGAATATCTGCTGAAAATAGCTAAACTACTGTTGAAGTCTCTCAGAGGACTGTCTACCATGCTTGAATGCTAAAATTCTGGACATTTTCAAGCTACATCTAGCCAAAAATTCAATGTAAGAATGCAAGTGAAAAAAATCAAACGAAGTATTCTCCCCACTTTCTAGTCCACACACAAGTGCAAAATCATAATGCTAAACTGATGCTGATAAAGGAAATGCTACAGTGGAGTATTGAATAAGGTAGAGAAAGTCTGTAAGGTTTAAATTTTAAGGTAACTGGTATGAAGAATTTTTAAAGCTTGTAAATGGAAATAGTGGAGAATAAAGACTTGGGGGTTTATTTAGGAATTCAAGGAAAAGTTCAGGACTTAGATCCTCAGTGGCTCAAATCACAAGGTCTGTTATTTATATCTGCTAAGGACCTGTTTGCAAAATTTCCAACAGTATCTCTGGGAGTTTCTAGTTTACATGGGCTATGCTATATCAGTGACGTTTTTCTTGGGAATTGGAGTATGGTGAAACCAGCAGCTATGCAAACCATTCCATAATAAGCTGTTTTAACAGCCACATTTTTACAACAGCTTTTCCAGTCTGTTCTTAGCTCAAATGCTAGACATTAATTCTCAGTTGCATCATAAATGTCAGGTATATATGGTTTAAATGAATACATTCTTTGTTCAGTCCACATGCATCTTTCCTGCTTTCTCAAATGTTAGACACATAACACAAGAACAATGCAAGAAGAGGAAACTGGTGTTCTGTTAAAGTTTATTTATGCTGCTCTGATCAGGAAAAGAGGCATAAATAGGAATTTTTATATTGCTTTAAGGTAAGACAGTCATAACAGTTATGGTTCCAATTCAACAGATCACTTAAATATGTGTCTAACATTAAGCAGAAAAGCAATTCTATCCCTATTCAGTCAAGTATGTTGGATCAGAGCCTAAAACAGGACTATAATTTGCAACTCTGAGGTTGGCTCTGCCATATCAGACCCTCAAAGATCTAAGTAATTACCCTGGGATGTTATGTTAGCATAGCCAAGCAAGTACTATTGCTACTATTAAAAAAAGAATTATATGTGCTTTCTATAGCTGTCAATGCTTTATGTCCTATTTCTCATCTTGATCAGAAATTACCATTTTTCTGATAGATAATGTGCTAAAAAGTCTCAACTGATATATAAAGTTGAATTCATAATGACCAATATGGCTCTTCCAGCACCGACTTTGTTTTAATAATTTTTTCTTCAAATACTTCAATTAATTCCATGTGTTCTGTCTGAATAATTCTTCCTCGACACGATTCAAGTGATGTTTGACATGAAAGTGAAAAATGAAAGACAATGTATTCTATATCAGATATAACATAAGCATGCCAGTTTTAGATATTGCTAGTTAATCCTAAATGAACTTACATAATTTATAGTGTGCAAAGATAAACTATGCTGATTTTCCCCTACCTCTCAGCAAAGAAGACTCAAGAGCAGATCGCTATCAGAAGATCTAATATCACTAAAACTGCGTGACAGACATTCAGGCCACCTGGTCTAACTTACTTCACTCAAGTAAGGCCCTGACACTAGTAAGGTAGATCTAAGTTTGAGTTATACAGGAGTAACCCACCTCTGATGTATGCCTAACTTAGACTGAGTAGGTCATTTTTAGTATGATCTAAGTGTCCTGAACTTTTGTACTGATCCCAACACAGGCCCAGGGGTGACAGTGCCCAGCCACTAGCCCCAGCTGTGGGGATGCACTTTTCCTACCCCCTCCATGGCACTGAGCTACTTTTAGCTGCCCAGTTCCTCCTCCTTCTCCGAGACAGACACCCCCCTGCCTGCCAACCCCGACATCCTGCAAGTTGTTCCAGCATTTGCCAGTGCTGAGAGCTGAGCAATTAAGTCAGGAGAAATGGCTGGTAGGCAGGATGCAGCATGGTTCATCTGGGAGTCGGTGGGCTTAAAATAGCTCCTGGTGTCTGGGCGGGGGTGTGGGA
>NW_017728915.1:27813862-27826383 GCF_001723895.1 Crocodylus porosus | reverse complement strand
TGGAGCAGGTCATTCCTCTCTATGGAAGTCATCTGCCCCTGATCCCCCCCAAAGGCCCTGCAAATCCCTTTCATCCATAAGGAGAAATTGGAAGGGTCTTGGGGGGGTTGTCTCCCCACCCCCCCACTAGTCCCCCTACCCAATTTACCTTAGATCAGGTGGCCATATTTAACTTAATCGAACCTCCCCCTAACTTCCCTGAATGCCTGTATCCAGTCCCAGTCTTCATCACTGTTACAAGATACAACAGTATGTTGACTTACACATTAACATCATTGAATTTTAGTTGTCAAAAAAAAATGACGAGGTTCTCTTTGTAATACATTGTCTTTGTTTTTTATTGTTTCCTAATTTGCCATCATTGTCCCAGCTCTCAGTGCAAATTAGCAAGGCTGTACTATATTTCAATTAATCAACAATGGAACTTGTATTTTCAAGGTCCAAAGATCTTCAGATAATATGAAATGTGACAGTCTTAACAGAAAATTGAATAATATGTTAATACAGAAGCTAAAAACTTCACTATCTTTCAAGGATGAATTTGAGTGTTTTTGTGAGGTGTCATTTTGCTATTCGCTAGGACCACCTGGAGATAGACAAAGTTGATCTATTATTGTAAAAAGTGTTCTAGCCTCTATTTGTTTAATTTATTTGTAGTCAGAAGATCCTGCTGAAGAGAGAGCGATGCTGGGGAGAGATTGGCACATGCTACTTTTGAGCTCTAAACTTTTCTGAATGTCATAAAATGGATGTGTTTTGTTAAGGATTGCCAAGCAGATGTTCTGTGGTTCTTCAGCACACAGGAAATGCCTGGCTTGCATACTAATGGATATATCAGGAGTCTATCCAAAACTTTTAGAAACATGACTTTTTAGGTATAGTAAATACTAGTTGTGAAACAGGCGGTATGGGTAGCAAAGCTACCAATGCTACATTTAGGAGTTCTTTCTCAGAGTGAGGGAATATATGTGAGTAAGCAGCACTGTTCACAATGTTTGGCTTTCGTGGCTCTTACTCATGGGGGTTACACAAGTAAATGAGAATTCAGTTAACGCCTCATTTAATTCAGTACTTCTCTAGAAAGGGCCTTGTGCACAGTCTAACATCTCTGTTTCATTTTTTAAATAATTCAGAAAGTGGGTAGCCTTTGCTTCTCTGCTTGATCTTACTGGGGGGGGAGGTTGTTGGTGAGGGCAGAGAAGCTATCTACTTCTACATAGCTAGCCCTAACTATCTATAATTTAACTGTATCAGTAATGACACGGTGGGAAACAAGTAACAACCATCTCTTCTCCTATCTCAATTTTAAAATGAGAGGAACCATCAGCCTTTTGGTGGGATCATGGCTGATTGGAGACAACCATAATGGCTACTCACAGAACTGAATGTGCAGGCCTTGTTTTTTCTTTCATTCTCACAACCATTCCCTTCTCTTTCCAAAGTTGGCATTTCTATGTCTTGGTCAGAGAGACTTCTCCTATCTCACGGATCCTTCTGACCTAGATTTGACCCTTTCTTTGAATGGTTGTAAGATGAACATTAATTGCCCAGATAACTGCAACCTAAGAATATTGGATGAATTTAAGCAGTCAACCATCCAACAAAGAGATTTTCATCAATATTCACTGTACTTAAAGTGCAGCAGAGCAGATATGCAAAGTAATACTGATATTAATCTGGCAGGGAAGAAGTGTGTTGGCGTGGTTATGGAAGAAGAGAGACAATTCTTTCCCCTGCTTCCTGCCCTTTTTCTCTGAAATGTGGGTGCTCATGCTGATGCATGTCGTAGTTTTCTAAATGGTGAAAGCAGCTCCCATACATCATCTTATTCTCAGACCGTAAGAAATGGCATGGTTTTTCCTTACATTTCAGTGGAACAAGTGAAATTCCAGATTAAAATAAGGCTGTCTTGGGGCCCAGACTTCTGGCTTTTTTTATAGCCAGTTGCTTAAATTTTTGGTTGATATAAAGATTTTAAATTCAGAGAACATAGCTGAGCTCTGGAAGACAAAGATAAAATGGATAGACTTACTGAGATCCCCCAAATGTTTGTTTGCCTCCAATTTTTTAAATATCAGATTACACTTGTATTGTAATTGCTCTGTATTGGCATGCTGTTCCTCTGATGATACAATTTCTGTTATGAAAGAAGCAAAGTTTTCCAGCTTGAGTAATGCTCCTTAGGTGGCTTTCTCAGATTTTAACATAGTTATTGGTGTTCTCAAGTGAGCCTTTAACAGAAGTGAACCATTTAAGGGTTTGCCCTCATCTAGTTATAAATTAGTGTTTGAATATCTATCAGTATGCAAAACATTCATTTGCTACCAGAGTTAGAGCTCCTTATTATACCAGGAAGAATTTGAGTTTTAATTAGCATTTTCTCTGGTGTACTAAACCCACAGAGATTACTACACTTAGTAAAATTTAATTAACTTGACAAAAGATCCTAATTGTTTTCATGCCACTGGTCCTTTGTGGGACTAAAAATAATACCCTTCAAATTAAGCAGCTACAACCAACCTTTCTTTTGGCTGTCCTACATTTAAAAAAAAAATCAAAATTATATTTGGCAGGACGTTTTGTACATGGCGGGATCAGGATTGTTTGCTCAGAAATGGAGATTTTCTGGCCATAGGTAAAGATAAAAGCTTGTTAGTTAAAAGACCTCAGCTGACATTATTCTTTCAGTCATCTTATTGGGATACAAAGCAGAGAATGGGAGGTTTATTGATTTATGCAGGTGCACAGAATAATCAATGAGTTATAATATTAATTTAAATCAATAAATGGGATAGCGGGGGGGGAAGAAAAATTAACGTATAATGTAATCATAATAAACAACCTATATCAACCTCAAATGAAAAATGCTTGAGAATGACATAGAACTTAAAAATCTTCATGTATCACCCCACTTCTCCCTGCATCTCAAATGCAGCAGCACACGTGATATGCTGAAACTTGTTTCATTTATGAAACTTAATTCTTTAATGTTTGGTAAGCACTGTGAGCTGTTCAGCTTGGAAGAATGGGAGTGAAGGAATGTTTTATTGTCCACAGTCTTAGCTTGTTTGGGAAATGCTGTATCCCAAATAATTCACTCTACAAACATCAGATCATTATAACTGTTATAATGGGGGGGAACCCGCCCCCCCCCCAAAAAACTTGAGTCTCAGTGTGTCTTTACACTCCATAATTCAAGATTAGTTATTTGTGAAAAGAGATCAAGATGTCTATAAGTGTTTCTACTAGGCTTAGGTGACACATGCTATTGCTAATAAAACCGGTTTTATCAGTTACAGAGGTACAATTATGCCAGTATAACCCCTTCTATGTGCACTTTTACTCTTCTTGAAGGACATAAACTGGCATTTCTATCCATAATGAGAACAATAAGAGTGTCTACCTGGGGATTATGCTGGGATAACAAATCTGATTCAAATCCATATTTTAATTGATTTTAAAAAATCCCTTGTGAACAATATTCTATTCTGTCTGTGCCTACAATCCTCAACTTCTGCCTCTGTCCAAGCACTTGGTTGTTTTATAACTTCTGATAACATTATCTCAGCTGGAGATCCCTCCAGATTGGCTGCTAACACTTCTTTTTTCTGTTTACATGCCAAGCTTCTCTTGTGCTTTCTTTCCTCCCAACTTAAGGGAATGCAGAAGGTGCCTCAATTCTGCATCAGGATTCATTAGGAAAATGATAGTAAATAATAATCTTTTTCTGCGTAAATTATAAATGTTTTCTGAATTGATATGGACAACCCCATCAATCCAGTTTTAATTAGCATAATTAGATACAGATTATATTTATTTTACCCTAATAAACAAATTGTGAATGTTACAAAAGACTGCTTCTTGCTAAGCACAGCACAGTTGTTTTGCAACAGCATCAAGTGATATAGCGAGGTAAACATTTAGAATTAAACTCCCACTAGTAATTCTCTACAGGTCTAATGGAAATAAATCTGAAGTCTTGTCAGAGACTGTGACTTTATAGATATAAGACAAAGGGAGCAAGGAGCAGAGACACAGGCTATAAGAAAAATCCAACTTCAGAAAGTACTTCAGAAAATCACACAAAGGATTTGCTACAAAAGACTTTATGCAACCTAATAACACTTCTAGATGTTGATCACAATGCTATTGTTCTGACTATGTATTGCATTTTTCCTGTTACTGAAATTTAACACAGAAGTTACATAAGGGCCCATTTAATACTATCAAGAATAGATTGGTTATCATATGCACACTTGTAGAGATTTCCATCTGAAAAAAAATTATACCCAGGACACATTAATTTCTGAATATAGGCCAATAACAAACAAAATATAAAGAATAATCAAAAATACTGAAAACCGTGTGTATCTACAAGTTCATTAAAGCACTGTAGTTATTGTCCATTAAGTTTAGTACTAAAGTTAACCAAGGAGTAAATCAATGTGCAATAGCACCAGCACACAGGCTCTTAGTGACCCTTACTGCACAGTAGCGTAATAGTATACTAGCATGGTTTTTGACGAGCACACTATTGTGCAGTGTTATCAGACTACTGCGCAGTTAACGACTTGTGTAGACATGCCCACTGAATATTGCTGCCTAGCCTTGGACTTAAGCATTCTAAAGAACATTAGTGTGATCTGGATCCTGGTAGTTCTGGAAATCACACTATGACATTAGCCAGGATCAAGGGTATGGCAGAGAAAGGAAAACATGGGAATGCAAGGGGCTGCAGTTTTGTGGGGGGACCTAGCCCTAAGGATTCAGCATTCGCTGGAACATGCCCAACAAACTTGACATTGTTGGGGTTAGGAGCAGGTGAGGTAGCAGCTCTTCCCACTTGGTAGCCTCGCTCCCAGAAAGACCATTTGCCAAACATCATGGATGCTAGGATGCAGATTGGAGTGAATGTCAGAGGTGTATCTAACATTAAGAGCTACAGGACTCTGTAGTATGGTATAGCCTGAGGAGGGTGCCATTAATTAAAGCAATCTATGGACTTCTCTAACTTTTGCCAACAGTCCATACAGTAGATTAAAATTTAGATAGCAGAAGATTGGAGTTAAGCCACCTTGACACTACATTCCACCAGTCCTTGGGCTTGCCTTCTGTTACTACATCGGCTTCTCAAATTGTAGCACAAATCTGCCCCTCCTCCTCCTCTGTCTGTGTGCATGTATATGTATGAGCATGCGCATATGCAGAAAGGAAGGGGAAACATACATAATATATAAATATATATATATATATATTATATATATATATATATATAAAATGCTTATATATAATGCTTTTTTGGCTAAAGGGGGCCTGAAGACATAACAAGTTTCAGAAGAATAATTAGAACATAGTAGAATGGCTTTTTTAGTTAGCTAGGATGTAAAAAGGGAATGGAAGATGTGATTTCCATAGAGGGAATAAATGTGTTTTCCAGAAAGCTATGAGGATCAATAGCTCAAAGGCCACTGAAATGACTGTTGTGTTAAGTTTTAGCATACTATCTGCCACTAGCTAATGGAAAGTGAAGGAATCCATTTGTCATATGTATTGTGATAAAAACGCCATAGTCCTTGTTTGTGAACATATAATCACATTGTAAAGCAAGAGGAAGCCTGTGTTCTTTGCTTCATAATTTAGAAATACAGACTCGTTTGTTTGGTTTTTTTTCCCAGCAGACAGCTAGACCAGTCCACATAGGCATTAGACTATGTTTGTTTTTTTTTCCCAAAGGTAATATTTTATACCTTAAAGTTTCATTTTTTTCAGTTGAAAATGTGCAAAAGCCACCCTTTTCCCATATTCTAGGCTTCCTTGTCATAATCTAAAGTCATATACCAATAAAAAACCCCTAACTAAAAATTAATTATACTGTCCAATCTGACCCCAAACAGAAACCTAGGCAGATTATAGCTAAAAAAACTCAAGCTGCCGACAAATTGCCTGCCAAATTTTTACCTACTGCCCTCAGGGCGCTCTGTTTTAACCTGGAGGTGGGGGGAGGGTACAGTGCAGTGTCCTTCAAGCTAGCAGATTCATGATGGAGGAAATAGGATGAGTTTCACAACCACAGGTCTCTGACAAAACACATGAACTGTCTGTGTATTTTATATGGAAGAGTCAAAGGGCAAAATGCATAATCTCCTTGGCACAGAGATCAGAACTCAAGGCTCCCTCCCTGTCTCTTCCTTCCCCATCCAACCCAAGAAAGTGCAATAAATACTAAGGAATCATACTCAGTAAGGCTGTGCAAAACTTTGCCGGCAGTTTCTTTTCAACACTGTTTCAACTCATTTTGAGCTTGAAACAGCAAAATTGAGACAAAACAGAGAGCTTTGAAACACCTTTGAAATGAAATGAGGCAAGTCAAAATGTTTCGAAATTGTCTAAATGTTTTACGTTTCAAAGCTCAAGTTAGCCTTGCCTGCAGGGAAACAGGCTAAAGTAAGGAGAGGGAGAGGGAGGAGGAAGTGCGGGAAGGACCACTCTCTTTATTGACTGTGTAGCTGGTCAGTGACTGTGATCTTTCCCTGAGGTCCCTTCTGATCCCAGTGCTCTGGGGAGGGATGGAAAACTGCATAAAAGACAGCATTGTTTGAACTGCCCTGCTGTCTGGCTTGGGGTCAATTACTGAGCCGTGTGCTCCAGTTTTGCCTGTCAGCAGCCGGAGGTGCAGGCCCCTAAAACCCAGACTCCCCCTGTCTCCTTGACAGCTGGCAGGCTTCACGGCCTCAGCAGGGACTGGCATGCCTGCAGATTTCACTCAGCTGCACCCTAACACACACAAAGCGTCACCCATGTCATGAGTTTTGCTTGTCCACAGCTTGAGGACAAAGGGTCCCCAAAACCCCTGTACCTATCTCCTTGAAACCTGTCAGGCTTTGTGGCCTCAGCAGGGGCTACCACCCTTGCAGTTTTGACCCCGCTGTGGCTTAACACATACATGTGCCATGAGTTTTGCTTTCCAGACTTTGAGGTGCTGTTTCCCTGTAACCCCAGAACCCATCTCCTCGAACCTTGGCAGAATTCATGCCCTCAGAAGAAGCTACCATTCCTACCATCCAAATCAGATCAGAAATGACAAAGTTATAATCTGTTTTGAGCTTCCCCATTATAGCCTATGGGCAAAATGTCGAAACAATGAAACTGTTTTGATGAAATGAAGTGGAACAGCGGTTTCGAATCGAAACAAAATTTGACATGAAACGTTGTTCCCTTGAAATGTCGAAACATAAGTCAATATGGAACAGTGCCATTTCGCACAGCTCTAAGCTCAGTTTAATTGTCTCTCTCTCTGCTCTAATGGATCTTTAAGTGTTTCATCTGCAATGGAAAAACTCAACCGGAAGGGCTGAGCATGCCGCTCACACATGCACCTTCTGTACATAATATTTAGCTATATGGGCAGTAATCAGGGCACTCTTAGTGGAAATGCAGATTTGCATCTCCTTAGATGGAGAAGGGAATTTAGTCCCAGATCTGTTGCAAAAGAGAAAGTAGATATCCCTCCGATGTTTTAGCAGACTTGATTTATTATGAACTCTAGTTCATGCCTTATCCTCAGTGGGCTTCTCAAACCAGAAACTTCCTTGCTTGCATTCTCCAATCACATAGCCATTCTCTCATCATGACTAACATTCATAAAAGACTACCAGATAGGGCTGTGCAAATCATCTGTTGCTGATTCTGTGCGGCAGAGATTTGGCCTGATTCAGCAGCCAAATCTCCAAATCTGAAGCCAATCAGGAGACCCTTTAATCTCTCTGAATCGGATTGGAACCCTCCGAATTGATAAGGAGAGATTGGATGATTAAGACATAGGCACAGCTTTAAATGTTTTTTCTACATATCTCAAGGTACCAGGCAGCTCATGAATGCTGAGACGGTGGGATGGATGCAGCATCCCACAAGAGCACCAGAGGGTCCCCAGTGAGCTCAGTGAGCCACTTGGTTCAGCGACTGGTGCCTCCTGGGTCTGAGGGAGCACCTGGGGTATCTCCATGGGCGACTGCAGAGCCAGAGGGGTGGGGGGGTGTCCCCCATGCACTTAGCGGACCCAAAAGTGGACCAGAAGTACATCCTGGTCCGCTGTTGAGCACCTGGGGCCTCCCCCCACACTCCTGTGGGATGCTTCATCTGTCCTACCATCTCAGCATTCACAAGCCATGCCTGGTACCTTGAGGTATGTAGAAAAAACATTTAAAGCTGTGTCTATGGCTGAATCACTGAGTCTCTGAATCAGCATCAAATCTTCAGATTCAGATTTGGCCAAATCGAATTGGGACAGTGATCTGAATCAATTAATCAAATCACTGTCCCTGATTTGGGCTGAATCTGAATTGAATATGGTCTGTTTTGCACACCCCTACTACCAGGTGCAAGAATCTTTGGGCTGGCACGTATCCCATTGTATGCAATAGTCGAGGCATTCTCCTGGGATTAGGGGTATGCAGGTCTGAATCCCTACTCTGCTTTATTTGCAGCAGACTCCCCCAGGACTTCAGTAGAGTTGCCTGAAGACTGGGGTCTTTGCTAATGTGGGATGAATCTCTCTCAGTCTCTCCTGTTGACGTTGTTCTATTTTGTACGAATTACTATCAATAGGATATTGCATGAATAGGGACACAGCTGTGTGTCATTAAGTCCCATGAAAATACCCCAGCCCACATTTCCACGCTAACCCATATGCAGATTGAGCAAGATGGCTGACAAGGAAGATTATCTGAGAAAAAACTGTGGAATCAGGTCTTGAACTAACTGGGCTGCAGTGAAATTTTATGAGAGCAAGTGCTCACACTGCAAGGCTTTTTCTTTATTTAGCTCACAGCATTAACCACAATTTCTGAAACAAAAGCTCTTTGGAGTGAGGATCATTTCTCTGTTTTGTTTGAAAGGGACATACCAAAACCAGGGTCCTGGCTGAGGTTCCTGGGTGCTGCCACAATAGAAAATAATAAGAAGTAATGATGCAAAATTGAAGACAAAATTATTAAGCCTTTTAAAAACACAGCAATGGAACTTTCTATTGTTATTCCTGGCTCTGCAAAATGTCTTCAGTTCCTCCAACACTTTTAGTGCTCTAATGCCATGCAGCAGCAGCCGCCTAATAGGGTGAGATCATACAAAAAACTATTTTCCTCACATTTCTTCTCATTCTTTCAGGAATGTTTGCTCTGATTGCAGTCACTTTTGATTTTGTAACATTGTTGGAATCTCACGCCGTAATAAGTTGATGATGATTAGGGCTGCTCTCTTGCCTCATCCATTGCCCGGAAGCCTTCAGCGTTAGTCTTTCTACATGATAGATTTGTTAACACCTTATATGTCTCAATATTTTCTTTAAATAGTGAATCTGGGACAGAAAAATATGAACAGCTTCCTATATATCAAACGAAAGACCATTTTGACAAAGGGGGGGGGTGTTTCCATGAGGGAGGAGGAGGGAGGCTCACAGTAAGTCTTATTTGTATCTGAAATTATTAAACACATATGTGAAAGAGCTGTAATGGAAATGACAGGTCCAGCTCAGATCTTCACTCTCTAATGTTCAATAATATTTCTTGCATCTTTTAACAACCTACTAACAGCCTCCCCATTATGAAAAAGGTCACTGTGCATTTTCTTATTCAAAGTAATATGCAGATACCATGTATTTTTTGCCCAGCTTGACATTCTAGTTAAAGAAAATTGGTGCAAAAATGATGTCTGTCTTTCTCTTTTTTCTTTTCTTTGTACCGCTAATGAATCATTGATGACATTATATAAAGAAAAGGGACTTTACCTCACTGATTTGACAGTCTGGGAATAGCAGCTTGGAATATTCTAATATTCTCATCATAATTTATAGGAATGCATTAGCTCATGGGGGGAAAAAAAAGGACTGTTTTCAGCAGTTTTCCCTGACCTGACCCACTGTTCACCTCTAGTATTCAACATTTAACATCTATAATAAGAAGGTGGATATTCAGTAAAATAATTAATCATGATACAATTTTCTGATCCAGCATTTTCAGTCACCTTTGGAATTCTACATTATACTATAACAATGTATTCATTTTGAAAATTAAAAAGCTTAATCGAAAATTGTAATGACTAAAAGCAATTCTAATTAGCATAAAGTACAGACATTTACCAGGAATGTTGAAGACACAGGAAACAATCAGAATAAACTCTTGAAAAAGTGTGAAGTTTAAAATGTCATTAGCCAGAATACACTCCATATTAACCATGGTGCTTTGGGGAAAGATGGGAGAACACTGAAATAATCTGCTTCTCATTATCTTCTATATAGATCCAGCTCTATTCATCTTGTACTATTCAAATAGCCTTTCTTTTTCCATGTTAGATGCATTTGCAAGAATGGAGTATTTTGAATAAGGCATATTTTATGTTAAAAGTGCATATTATTTATAAGGCATTTAAGAAAAAGGTACAATTTAAAAGTACATTTAGAATGTGCTTTTTTTTTTTAAAGGAAACCTTACAAAGAAAGAATGCATGCTAAGTCTTAAATAAAGTTAAATTGTTGGACATTTTTAGATTTTATTTTTTTTTAATCACAGATTTATCACAAGTCCTTTATCTTTAATGGTGGTAACAGTCTGGCCCTCAGCAAAATACTCCTTTTTTTGCTGATTTGAGGTCATGAAGGTGTGCTTGCAATATTCCTGGAGGAACATAGTGTACATTATGGAGTTAACTTATCTGGGGGGCTAAGAGGCTTTGTCAAAACCTATGGAGATTAAATGGTAGTAACCTCTGATATTCTATTATGAAAGGCCTTTATATGAGACATAATTATAGCAAATTTTAAGTTTCTAGATTGTGAGGGGTATTTCTTTGCTCCAAATAAATACATTTATGTTAAATATATGTTTATTTTAAATTAAAATCTTTGCAAAAAAGAATGAGTTATTAACAGCCAGCTCCTCAGGTAGTATAAATGACATAACCCCATTGTTAGTAGTAGTTATGCTAATTTTCCTCATCTAAAGCACTAACTTATTAAAATGGTGCATTTTGCAAGAAATCTGTTTATACTATGTTTAACCAGCCAGTTACACTGTTAATCCGTGGTGACAGATTTCCTTGTGAATACAGCAGAGATGTTACTTCCTCATGGCACCAATTTTCTTCCAGTTTGATGCCGTTTCCTAAGTTTTGCCAATCATGAGCATTTTCAAGAACATTGAAAAGACAAGTTAATAGTTTACTAAGAAAAAAAAACTGATGGGGGGGGGGAAACAGCTGCTGCATTTAAAAACTGATGGAGAATGTCAATGCAATAAATGAAGGCAGTGCAATTAAAGAAAAGGAAAATGCTCAGAGAATGTAATTTGGGGAAAATGCTTCTCAGCTTTGAATTTCTGTCAAGGGTGGTTTAAGCACTTTCTCTTGATCAACAAAAATCACAGTTGTATTACAGTATTTTCAGTCAAGCTCAGTGATTTCAAATGAAGATCCACAAACTAGACGGTGAAAGTAAATGAAGTCGAAGTGAACCTTCAAAGCTATGTGTGACTGTGTTTCTTTTTCCCTGATCTCCCCGGTGAGTTGAACTCTGTATTTCATACAGCATATTGCAGATTTTCTTGAAACCCACATCAAATTTCAGCCATGTTTCATTTGTGTGAGGGTATGTGTGTGGGTGTGAGCATGTGAATTTTTCTTGGCCTTCTTACAGTCTTTTAGTAACAGCTTTAGTTACAATCTAACAAGATTTATTCTGTTTTTCTCAAGTGCAGCTCCATGGACTTTAGAAGAAGTACTTGTGGCTTACAGAGCTAGGAGACCTGAAGGAGGCCCAGGGAGAGATGATTAGAAATAAGTTGGTCTAATCAGAGGCTAATAATTTCAATAAAAAACCTTAGTAAATTCAGGTCAGAGGAAGAAAAGGGTCTCTTTTTATTTTCTGCCTTTTTTTCCTGTCCCTTTTCCAAGTTCACATTCCCTCTTCTTTGCACACCCTCCTCAGAGGTATCAAAAAAAAACCCCTTCAGTAGACAGAAATGATTCAATTCCATACATGTCTTTACTTATACAATACTTATACTTTTTAGCACATAGCAGCTCGTCACACCACTAAGTAGTTTCCCTGTATCTGAGCTACTCAGATTCAGATTCATGGTGAATTTACGCCAAGGGTTGGACCCCAAAGGTTTCTGCCCTTTCTTGCACAAGACCAGATCATCAACATACTGAGGTTCAAATAGATCTAAATACAAGTCAGAAACCTAATTCCCATTGATTTCAAAGGAAGGTAGGGCCCAGATAGGAATTAGATGCTTAAATCAGCTCCATCAGCTCCTCCACAAGCAAACAAAGCAGGAGCTGACCAAAGCAGGATGGCCTGGTGTACTGGAGAGTAAAGTGATATATCTGTTCTTGAAAGTTTCTTAATCCATAGATGCTTCTCAAGCAAATCCTGGGACGTCATTCTCCCCTTGTACTCGGTCTTGGTGTTAGTATTGCGTCCAATTTTGGGCTGCACAATTCAAGAAGGATGTGGAGAAGCTTGAGAG
>NW_017728915.1:27788831-27813720 GCF_001723895.1 Crocodylus porosus | reverse complement strand
AGGCTGAGAGCCATGGGGCTCTTTAGCCTGGAAAAGCGCAGGCTCAGGGGTGATCTGATGTCTGCCTATAAGTTTATCAGGGGTGCTCACCAGGATCTGGGGGAATGTCTGTTCACCAGAGTGCCCCAAGGGATGACAAGGTCAAATGGCCAGAAACTCCTCCATGACCAGTTCAGGCTGGACATAAGGAAGAACTTCTTTACTGTCTGAGCCCCCAGTGTCTGGAGGTGGTTCAAGCACCTACTTTGAATGCCTTCAAGAGAAATGTGGATGTTTATCTTGCTGGGATCCTATGACCCCTGGCTGACTTCCTGCCTTTTGGGCAGGGGGCTGGACTCGATGATCTTCTGAGGTCCCTTCCAGCCCTAATGTCTATGAAATCTTAACTGGAAAACCCTATCATCCCATTGTGTGTGGGCAGCTTGTGTAGGCATACCTGACCAGCCCTGCACTGGCGGGCCCAGTCTCTGTGAGCTGCTAAGTACTTACCCAGGTTTCTGAATGGGCTTGTTAAGTCTATTCCTAAGCCTGATCTGCTGTGGCTAAGTTCCTGCTATTAACCTAGCCAGCTAGCATAAAACTAATATAGAGATTTCTGCATGATACCTCTGTATTGCAGTGTAACCACACCAGCCAGAGATCTGGTACAGGGGTGGATCCAAGGGGGTACAGTGGTGTATTTTCACCCTCCTTTGATTCCTGGCCCACCAAAGTTTAAAACCAACTGCCTGGAAGTAGCAGCAGCATCTCTATTCAAGCAGCAATGAGGTGGGGGGGAGTCAATTGACTTCATAGCTCATTAAACTCTACTTCATTCCCTTTTAACTCTTCATTGTACAGGTGTTCACAACCCTCTTTCCTTTTTACTGGTCTTAATGTTCCACTAATTACGGTAACCATTCTCCTGCAATTGTGATGTCTGCTGGCTGCTTCTGGTAATCGAGTTCCTATTTCACAGTTTTGAAGTCTATTTTTAACTCTAGCTAAAAACAATAACTCAGGTGTGCAAATCACTTCTGGCAAGACACTAGCTACCCTGCCAACATGTTCAAGAAGGCTAGATTTTGTTTTATGAATCTGAAGCAGGGATGTGCATTTCATTCTAATGACTACAGGACTAATAAAACAACACATGTTTTGATGATTTGCACCTAGTTGGTTGTGTTTTTATACCCAATATATGACATAGCAAATGAAAGCACATTTGCACATTCCAACAAAGCCCTATTTGTTTTGGCGTTGATCTTTAAACTGAATAATATAGCCTGAGAGTAACGAGCAAATCTTGTCGCTTCTTTTTAACTGGGGAAAACTCTTGTGTCTATACAATGATGTGTTATACCACCTGCACCCCCCGCTTCAAAATTCTAGATCTGCCCATGTCTGGGTAAGAGCAAATGTGGGGTGGCAGGAAACTACTTCACATTTATGCAAAACTGAGTCCTTAAACCTTTTGAAACATTTGGAAAGAAATGTTCTTGGAGACAGAGCATGGCAAATAGAGCTTAGTTCCCATTCAGCGTGAGAATTTGCAGGTTCCAGGCTATTTTTCAATGGCAGGAATTGGAAGCACATGGCTACTTTCAGAGAGACCACACTGCTACACTGTCTCTGCTCCCAGGTCTTTGCCAACACACCTGTGCTCTGGGCAGAGTATTATCAATGAAGCAGATAAATGCAATTCAGACAAGTCAGCTTCTCTTGTACTGTCCAGCCCCATGAGTGTTAGTCCTTGATCACTTTAAATTCCCCTTGCAGTCAGTAGGAGTACTGACTTAATTAGAGCCCATCCTAGTAGGGCCAATAGTGTCAGCAGTCACTCCTTTCACAACTGTGAAGTACATTTTAATTAGTATGGTAACAAATGAACAAATGAAAATGTGTCCAACAGAAGCCCCCTTTTTTACCCACCCTTTGCCGGGGGGCGGGGGGGGGAGATGCAAATACCCATAACATATGTTAAGCTTCATTTCTCTGTGGATTTTTTATTCTTGTTTTTATCCTAACCCTTTAACATCATCTGTCTTGTCTCTTGTTTTTGCTTGAGTACTACAAAATGATCTTTCACTCTGTTACTAGCCTTTGCAGACCATTATCCTGCCCCAGAGGAAACTCTGTATCTAATGTTTCTCTCTGGAATTCTGCAATGCTTCTAACCTTTGCCTTGCTTCTATAAAGCAATGCACTCTGGCAGACTCGAGCTGTCTCTTATCTCTCTGATCCATACAAAGGTGTCAGAACGTCCCAGGGAACCATTAATCAACAGCCCCGTTCTGACATCAGCTCCTTAGAAGTTTTCCTGCGCCCACAGTGCATTTGGAGATCGAGAGCAAATAGTCCAAGGAAGCTTTTACCAGTGGTATCTTTCATAGCTTATCTACCCTGATAGATGACAGTATTGATAATTAAACATTTATGTTTTAGAAGCCTGGAAAAGTATTAAAAGACATGGTTTAAATTTACATGAGAGGAACAATGTCAATGTATTCAAGATACTTGACATAACAGTTTGGGAAAGGTTATTGTGCCGCTGCAAATGCCGCATTGATTTGCTCGGTGTCATTATTTCATTTGAAACACCTTTATAAAGGAAAAATTGGAAGAGAGAAAATAGAGAGAAAGCAGAAACAAGAAAATACAACAGGAATCCCTCCATCTGCCTGTCACCCCTGGATCGTTAGATTATAGGGCCTTTCAGAGCAGGGGTAGGTCATGGATTCATGTCTGTGAAGTAACATGTGCACTTAAGGCAAGATCTATATACCTCATAATAATAAATAATTTACTACAACTATATCATCTTGGGCTTTGATCTCATTGGGCCCACTAAGAAGCTAATTAATCATTAGGCCTGATTAGTATGTGGATAAGAGACCTTCTGGAACAACAAGAAACAAAGTGCTGTTAAAGATGCTGTTAGCAATTCAGTCTCAATCTCTTCTCTATCAGTAAAGGGTACCTTGGCTCTCTGGAAGCCAATTCATTGCATGTAATGAAGTAGCCTGTAGCTCACGCAAGTTTTTGCCTTTCTTAACAAGCTAGTCTTTAAGGTGCTCTCCTGGGCTGTCTTATCCCCATCAGCAGAAGGGGCATTGTGCTGTTAGAGATGGTGCGTATTGCCTGAGACCATTTTTGCTCCTCAAAAATCCTCTGGTGCTTTTAATAATTTTTTAAGGGTGCTAACACCTACAAAGGGTTTTTAACAAGTCACACAAAATTTGGGGGTGTGATGAAGGAAGCTAAATGAGCCGGATTCTAGCTTGCAGTTCTGGTAGGCAGCACGTTGCGGGGCTCAGGGTGGGCAGGCTTTACTTTAAAGATTGCTTGGAAGTAGTTCCCCAAGTTAAGCCATCTAGATGCCCTTTTCACCTCAGGGCCAGGTGGCAATCTAGTCCTGACAGCAGGTCACAGAGACTGCTCTTGGACTCGTTCCCCATGACACGTTTCATTGTATCGGGTGAGGTTGTCCCCAGGTTAAGACCAGAGTTTTGGAAAGGTTTCGTTGCAAGTGTGGCTGATTGGGCTGGAGAAGATGGGAAGCTCTGACAGAGCTAGTGGGGAGAGGAGATCCCAGGGAGGGTAGAGTAAAGTCTGAGTGAAGACAGAGGAAATTGGACTGGCACAATAAAGACTGGCTCTGTAGCAAAGTCTGCTGTGCTGTTTGGGATGTTGGCACTCTGACCCCTCCTCTTTAAAAAGGAAACACCCTCCCTCCCTCCTGGGAGCTGACCAGCCTGGAGGAGCTCTCAGGGGTGGGAAGCCAGGGACTGAGCAGAGCCAGGGTCTCAAAGCCAGATGCTTGCCGCTTGTGAAGCCATGCTAGGGCTGGCTGCAGGAGGTCCTCGCAGGAGATGGAGACAGAGTAAGGCTGCTTTTGGGAGAGTCCCAAGGAAGAGCTTTCCCTGTCCCCCCAGAAAGGGGCAGGTTGATCAGAATCTTTTTCTTTTTTTTGGTGACATAGGGAAGTACATTTTGTTTGCTTCCGGCACCGACCAGAGAGAACATTCACTTCCTTTCCTTAAACTTGTGAAGTAGTTTTTCTGTGCTGTGCAGGTCTACCCCAGATGCAGGAGGATTTCAAAGATGCGGAAAGTGAAGTGTAACTAGCTATAAAGCCAAATATTGCAAATTTTCACTGCAAATTCGATCAAGGATTTGCATGAGTAAGGGTGTACGGGATTAGCTTTGTTGTTTTCAAAGTGCTTGGGGCTGATTTAGGATTAAAGGACTGCAGCAATAAGGGTTTTCTTTTAAAAATGAAGCTGCCAGATATAAGGAATATATCCTTAGTAGTTTACCAAGAGCTTTTCCTGGCGAGATTGATTTGTCTAATCCATTTGTAGTGAGGGAGGCTTTTCTATTCAGCTGGAAATACAAAGAAGTTCAGCCACATGATCTACATAAGGCAAAGGATGCAAAGCAAACAAACACATATGTCACATTCTTCCCTCTGCAGCTTAGGTTCACATTCACACTGTGTCTAAGTGTGATGCACACATTATCTGGATCTTGTATTGTCTATCCCTGAGTCTGAGGAAGTTACAAGTGTGGTTCTCACTCCCCCAGGAAAATACCAAGTGTGTGAATTAATTCTTTCTGTAGGTAGATTTAACGTTCCCATCAACACTGTCTTAGTTTGCCTCCAGTCACCTATACAATAAGACAAAATAATCTTGTTAATGGCGATTTAGGCTTGACTCGTGGCCCTCTAGAACATTAACTTCAACAAAACTGAGACTTCTAAAAGTAAAGCAGGACATGAAGGTAGGTGCAAGCTAGTCAAAAGGCCAATAGACATAGGAGACAAAATTGGCCAGTATGGTAATTAGCCTTGCTGTCTCATTGCACCTACTTTTAGGAGAACAGGGAGAGGAGTTCCCTCCTCCACAGAAAGTGAGGGGACTCCGCATCTTAACTCATGCAGGAAGCAAGGATAGATGTAGTGCAAACTATGAATGCAAATTCTTATCTTTCCACAATGCTAAGACAGTGCCCTCCAGTTTAACGTCTCGGAATCTAAGTTAGTTTTGAGCAGCAGTGTGGTGGGGCCCAATCTGGGTGGCAATGCGGGGTCCGGGCTGGGTGGCAGGATGGAGCCACATTTGGGCCATAGCAGTGGCAGCACAGACCCTGGGGCATGTGGCAGAGTGGGGGGGTTTTGTGCAGCAGCATGGGTCTGGGGGGCTGCTGACGCTGGCCATCTCCACTCGGTCCAGGGACCCTGTATTTCATAGCAGGCCACACCCTGAACTTCCAGTGACCCAGTGGATTCCTGACAGGCCAAATGAAATGGCTCTGCAGGCTGGATCTAGCCCCTGAGTCATATGTGTGATACCCCTAGCTTAGATGAAAGCAGAATATAAATGCAAGTTGTTACTTCCCACGAAGACAAGGCTATGCACGTTCCCACAGGTTAGATTTATTTTGCAGAGGTTAAAGGCCTAATTTTTCAGAAGTGCTAAGCACTCACAACTCCATGTGAAATCAGTGGGGTCAGTGGCACCCTTGGAAAGCCATCTACATGTTGTGGCCAGGATCACTCAGCAGTTACGTATCAGAGACAGAGGAAAGAGGAAAACCTCCTGAATTCCATTCTGCTGCTCTAAGTTTCTAATCAGTAAAAATGCTGCTTCAGATCTGAGTTTCCAGGAAGCCATTTGTATGCTAGAAATACATCAATCTTCTCCTCCCCTTTAGAGAGTACATATGAATTCCATTATAGCCCATATTCATTCAAGTTTACATGTATCAGTAATGAAGATGCCTTTTAAGTTATATTATCGGGCACATTACATGCTAGATAGCTTAGTATTATTGAAATGGCTCGTTATACAAAAAGTATCCTGAGATACAGACATTTAATTGAAGTGGTCAGGACTTTCCCATCTCAGACATATAACATACTAGCTTTTTTCAAAGGTTTCACTTCTGTTGAAGGTAACTGCAGAGAGGAGGAAAATTAAAATAAAAGATTTTTTTTTTTTTTAATGTTCCTCAGTTTCTTCATCAGGAATCTGATCAATGATTGTATAAAAAGTCAATGGTTTCTTTCATAAATGACACGTCTGCAAGGGAAGAGTTTTTGAATATGTAAAATCTATGCGAAAATGAACAGCAACATCTCAAAAACATTTTGGCCCTTAGATTTGCAGAATGCTTTTCTGTGCAGACAGAGAAAGCCGTTATCCTTGGGCAGAGCTCGGTGACTAGAACCTGATCTAAAGACCACTGAAAACAAGAGAGAGTCTGGAAACAGGGAGACAAAGTTAGGACATGTTGCGCTGTTGTGGTAGGGCAGGAAAAACAAATAAGCATGACTGATTTCTTACATGGTGCTGGAATGTCTTACTGATCTTCATTGGGAGGCCATAACAGGATGGAGAAGCTAAAATTCATCCTTTGAAATGGTGAAATGAGGACCATCAGGTAAGTGATCACATAGAAGTTTGCTATGGATGAGTTCAAAAAGATTAAGATCCCCCAAAACAAAAAGGGGTTGTTTTTATTTGGGGGGGCAGGGGTGTTGCAGGGGTGGAGTTTACAGCTTTTTACTTCTACATGCCAAGAGCAAACTGTCTAAAAATGAATTGCTTGTGACACTTTATGTTTTATTAATGCAAATAGTTTAGTTATTTAAAATACAGGTTATAAATGGCATTCTGTAGTCTCCTTGGTTAGTTACAGGGAAATGAAACAAACATCAGATGTGCACTTTCTGGTGCTACTGTACATAGGAAAACAAAAATCACATGGAGAAACTTCAGTCAAAATGTGTCTAGAGTCCAAGAATAGACTTCAAGAAGATCCCAAAAGAGCCATTATTGGAAGAATCAATTGGCGAGGCATAGTAAAAGTACAATGGTAATTCATTCAGCAAAGTGAAGTGTATTATTCATAAAAGATCACATGTAGCCCACATATACTCTACCTGATTGCAACAGAAGACAACAAAAATAGGCTTGAAATAAATGTGCGGCATAAAAATCCTGTTTTATTTCAGTAGGTTGTGACTGAGTAAACATTTGTCCTAGAAGGGAAAACAGCACATGCAACAATGAAGAGGGGGAAAAAAAAACACTGTAGTATTTTTTAAGGGAGACCGTATATAATTATTTTGCAATTGTGTCATTATTGAAATGTGGCAGGAATAAGTAAATATGGTCACAGAGGCCATGTCTACATGAGACACGGACTATCCAGTTACTTAATACTTATATAAACAAGTACTAGATGACTGCGCAGTAACCTGAGTTACTACACAGTAGTGCTGCCAAACGTTTTTTTTGTGATGCTACTGCACAGTAGCCTAATGCTACTGTGTAATAGCATCACATCATGGTTGCTGCCACATGACACTACTGTGTAGTAGTATCAGGCTACTGTGCAGTCAGCGTCTCGTGTAGACATGGCCAGGCTATAGAAACTGAAGCTGTTATTACCCAGGTAGCATAATTGAGAAGACTTTCATTTTATAATATGCTCACTTTCTTTCTCACCACACTCTTTAGGGGAAGCCTGGCTGCATTATTAGGGTCATGTACAGAAGTTACACTTATTGCACAAGTAGGCATGCAGAAAGCACTCTATAGCCATAACCAAACAGATAGTCAGGGCATGTAGAGCACTGTAGAAACGTGGATCCTACTCTAAGATAACCCTAGACAGATGCAGTATCAGACTTTGACCCATAGTAGGTCGCATTCTGCCAGTATCCCATGGAGCATTGTGGCACCCTGCTCACCCCGCCTCCCCGGGCAGTGCTCTAGCCTTGGCCAGAGCTCATGTGGTCTGTCTGAGCTCCAAGCCAACCCTTCCCCTGGGCTGTCACTAGCAAGAGTCACTGAGGCCCCAGCCACCCCCGAGCCGCGCCTTGTTCCCTCCAGCCAGTTATGAGCCACTGTCTGGTATTATCACTCAGTGTGTGGATTCCACCTACCCCATCTGGGCAGTTGTAAAGATTGCAGCTTTCCATTAAGTGCTGTGCTGAGTGTGAAAACTGCATTCACGGAGGGGGCTGTTGGAGATGTTCATCTTGTACAGTGTTGTTTTGAAGCATCTGTATCCAGATCTCAGTCTGTTTAGCTTGACTCGTGCTTCTCTGTCAAGGTCATGCCCAATGGGGGACTTGTTTGGACTTGGAAAGAATAGATTTCAGACAGGATTACTCTGAACAATCATTTCATTTTCATTCACCTCACCCCTGCCTAAACTTGGCACAACACACAAGGCCACAGTACCCAGCCTGCCGGGCTCTCCACAGGCCCAGACACTTGGCAGCAGGGGGGTGGTCAGGGTCTATCTTCTTATGCCACTTGATCTAATGCCCAAGAGTAAGGGAATACATCTGTGTGTTTTTTAGCTGTGCATCCTATTATTAGTCGAGTGCAGCGTTGAGCTTCATAGTGTGACAACTTTTGGATCATACAGGAACACAATAATCTGCCGGGGCATATACCATTGCAAGTGCAGATCTATGCACTTTGAAGTTGTGCTGTCTAGACATCTTAAGACAGACACCCAAGCAGAGACTTTCCTGCTGACTTTCTGAAGTTGTGCTGTCTAGACATCTTAAGGCAGATACCCAAGGAGAGGCTTTCCTACTGACTTTCTGAACGTGATGTTTATAAGTGAGGGAGCAGTCTAATGCTCCTTGGGAAGTTGGGTGCCTCATGGTGAAGGCTCTGGTTGCCTAGTCTGATATTCAGTATTTTCTTGATTTAACTATTGTCTATGTGGGAGACTGATGATAGTGATTTATTGATGCATCTCAGCAAACTCATGCCTCTCAAACACCCCCCTTCTTCCCCACCTCCACCTCAACTCCTGCATCACCTGCCTGGAATGAAGGTACAGAGCCAGGATCAGTCACCACTACTGTTGTTGGGGGCTAATCAGTTTGTATTACATTGAATGGGGCCATAAATCTGTGTAATTGGAAACTGGCCACCCCATCCCTGAAGTTCGGGTTGCTTTCCTGAGAGAGGAATTCTCCCTAGCAACTCCTCTACCCGCCACCCCTCCTCCTGAGGAACCAGAGAAGGCTCACCCCCCCAGTCCCTGAAGCCTGGGTTTCCTACCCAACCTGGCTCCCACAGCAGGGAAATGGAATCCAGGGATTTGGGTTTCCCAGCTGGGAGATGTAACATAAGCATTTTATGCCGTGGTCAGTGCTGGGTCATGAGGAGCTGTGCAGTTTCTGGCCCTGAGCTGGAAAAGGGTCTGGACAGGAAGACTCACCAGAAGTCCCTTGTGGTCTCCCCGGTCTGCAGGTTTTACATTTGTGCACATGAGGCCTGGTTGTGGAGCCCAGGATACTGGATCCAGGATGTTTGGCCAGAGACCTGGAGGCATGTGCATAGATGGTACCAGCAACCTAAGGACAAAAGGGGACCTGCAATGTAGGGTGTTAAAATGGACAGGTTGGTGATTGCTTGTGCCATGGCACTTGAATGAGCTGCCCAAGCTCAGGAACATACTAGGAACATCCAGGGACAAGTTCTCCAAATGGTTGCCACTACAGAGATGAGAGAGTTGCACTGCCAGAAACAGGAGTTTATGCACAGGATCAAAGATCTCTTGGGCTCCTTCTATAACACCCAAGTGGCATCAGCACCATCTCCCAAGGGGACACTGTCGCCCTCCTAGGCTGCCGCTCACCCCCAGCCCCCCAGCATGGACAGCTCTGCTCCAGAGGCTCCTCACTGGGATGACATACCCAAGCACCCCAAGTGGGGGGCCCTGGATGGCTCCCAAGGGGGAATGTTCCACACTGCTCATTGACTGGGAGATGCTGGGGGGTAAAGGGACCCCAGGACAGCAGATATGGCATGTGGGAGTCTTGGACCCATGATTGAAAAAGCCAGGAAGGCATCCAGTGGCACCCACTCTGGGAAGCAGGAGGGTAGGGGGAGCAGACTGCCTGAGACCTTATCCCAGGGCCAGCATTGACTCAGCCCTCCATCTAGGGCCAAATCACTACTCCCAGCTACTGGTGGTTAGCAGAATAGGTGCATGGCCCCAAAGGGAATGAGGGCGAGCAGGCCACCAGGCCAGGTCACTGCGGACGTGGGCCCTGCTGTAGGGGAGTAGTGCAGCCTCTGCAAAGAAAGGCTGTGGTCCAAGTGCTGGAGCTGGCAGGTTCCACAGTTTTCCTTTGTTATGCACACAAATAGTTTGGAAGCTGCAACATTAAATTAAATGAAGGGGCAGCAGTTTCATGTGCACATTCCCGCTGCTACCCCAACGTTTCATGTTTTGCTAACTTGAGCCTCCGTGGCTGCCCATCCCCATCCCCCACACCTTCAACATCATAACTGCCCAGTGTAGCCAGGGTCTTTCCCCAATCTCTCCATGTTAACCGTGAAGAAGGTTTCCAAGCTCTGGAGCAGTTAACATTGCACCATTTGAATTTAATAAACACACTAAAAGTTTGGCAATCACATTTTAAACTGAGGTACATCTCTTCCTTACGCCACATTCCCCTGCACCCTGGCATGTGGCACTGTGGGGGTGCAGCTGGGGGTGGGAGAGGGGATGGGGAGAGGTGCTCAGGCAGCCTGGGTTGTGGGCAAAGGAGCCTATGGCAAGAGACCCATGATCCAGGGCCAGGGTGTGGGTACTTCAGCCCTACTCAGCCTGGGAAGGTTCCTGGTTTATGTGGGTGAGCAGCTGCTCACCCCGGGCTTTGCAGATCTGGCCAGCCTGTGGTGGAGCAGGGCTAGGACTACCAATATCATCAGGGATGGGATACAGGCATCTGAGACATGAACACGCATACACACTCACAGAACCCAAGTGTTGACACACACACATACATTTAGCCACTGCAGGGCATGCTGGGTAGGCAGGGGCAGGATGGCCAGCTGATAACTCAGGGCCATGATAAGCTGCTGCTGCATCAGGACCAGGCAAGCAGCCATGATGTCCCCCACCAGCCAATCAGGGGTAGATCGGGCCTTCAGCTCTGCCTGGGAGTCTCTGGCAGCTTAGGGAGCCCATGAGGCATGATGGGAGACATGCAAGAGCCCCCCTACCTGGGGCACTTGGGCTGTGTAGGCCGGTTCTGAGTCTTGTCCCCCCTGCCCCTGGGGTAACCTGTGTTCTGCTTCCTCCCAAATTAAAGAAGGCGCTTAGAGTAAAACTCAAAAGTTAGAGCTCTGTCACCACTACCTTCTTGAACTCCTGGACTTAGCCTAGGTGCCCAGAGATAGCTGCCTACTGGGATTTGCAAAAGCACTTAAACCCCTAAATCATTTCAGTCAGAGCTAAGTGCCTGGAAGGATTTTACTACTTTCTTTCGTCCATTTTTAGGCAGATAAGTATTTCTTAACTCCCTCCCCCGTATAGTTCAGTGTGGTTTTTTTTTCAGGCCCATTTTTCTGAGATGCATTTTGCTGAGATGCACCACCTCCTCCCAGAACCAACCCTTCATAGTGAGCTCACCGTGTGAAAAACAAAGTTATGAGACAAGTTCTGTTAGTTTAAAAACCTTAAAAGTAAAATCCCACAAGGGAGAGGAGGTTTGGAAATAAAGGCATAAGCTAATTAGTTTTAATTAGGTCAGACTGGGTAGGCTGATTGCCATAATTAATATAGCCTAATGATTGTCCTTGGGGATTGCGCTTGGATGCACCAAGTGAAATCTGGTGAAAGTGGGAATCTACTCCGCTTTTGTGGCGTGAAAATGTTTGCAGCTTCTAAGGTGAATATGTGAGCAAGGAGCGTGTGTGGGAGGCTGAGAGCTTGGAAGGCGCAGAACGGAGCATGTGTTACAGATCACTTGGGGGAAATGTAGGTTAGTGTGCTGGGAGGCTGCATGGGCTGGGTTAAAGGCAGTTCCCTCTGGAGGAAAGCGTGTGTGGGCTGGGGAAGCACTGACGGGGAAATGACAAGGGAACTGGGTGTAGTCTAGAAGTGGTTAGAGATCTCTGCATCCAAGCAAGCTGCAGCATTGCTTAATTTAAGATGAGTCTCTAGAGCCTAGAAAGGAAACACGTTCAGGCAACTTACATCTCCGATAAATCCGTAGACCCGTCCTGCAGGCTTTCTTGCAGGCTGAGCTGACTGAACCTTATAAGCCTATAGACCTGTGCATGTAAATATTTAAGGGCATGGAAAGACTCATGAGCATTAGGCTTTAACATTCTTATAGTATAGTAGCATTTAGTTTTTGAGCCTCTGCTACTGCAAGTACGTAACAGGCTTTCCCTCTGTGTCTATCTCTCTGCGAAAATGTCTTACCTTTAATTCAGCAGGTCTCTGCGACCTGGCAATAATTATGTGAACTAGGCTTGGATGCTAGCCAAAAGGAGAGAAGTAGTTAACAGTTAAAGAGGCTAGAAACAAGAGAGAGCAAGAGACACAGACTGATCTAACAACCGGAGAAAGCAATAGAGAAACCTCCCTAGTGCTTCTGGCTCCTGGTTGCTTATGAGGAAGGACCCAGACTTGAAACTTCACCCTTGGCCTTACCCTGTTAGCCTCATTCAAATGCACGGGTGAAGCAAGCAGAATACGTTTAGTCCACTCACTCTTCCTGCAAGGCAAATCTAGGTAATGGGAAGAAAGGATCTTTTGCAAAGAGATTTCTCAGTTCAGTTAAAAAAAGCAGCCTCTACTCTTAGTACTGCAGTCTGGGATCTTGTGGCTTTATTTCACTCAGTTACAAACAGAATGGAAAGAAAAACTTTCTGTTACAAAACCTGAAGTCAGCGGAGGAAGGGTGCATGGTACTCTGGGTAATTGACTGCCATCATGATCGTTTTAATACAGGATATGCCTCCTTTGGTAAAGATCTTGTAAATTGAAGGACTGGATAATGACTCAGCTGAGAGAGCCAGGCCCCAAGTTGTTAACCCTGTAAGTGAAAAAAAATGACATTACATGTGCAGAACTATAATGAAAAGAATATCAATTGTATTCTCTTATTTATTGTTAGCAAGACTACTTGATATGTTTCAAAGTGGTTTGACTTAAAGAAATACAGATTTTCTTCTGTCCGGCAATGACCGGTACAATGTCCTGCCAGCTGTATCTTATAACAAGAAAGAGTCAGCTTGAAGTCAGAAAGAACAGTACGGGTAATTCTTCAGGTAGTGGGGTCCTTGTTTCTCAGGTGGAGAGGGTAAATATCTGCTTGAGTTGCTACTGTATTATGATCTTCCAATGGCAGCTAAGTGGTTTAAAATCATTCCTAAACTGTGAACCCTGGAAAGTATTGACGGACACATTTGCTCAATCAAAGGGACTGTTATTATCTCTACCATCCCCTCCAGCTACTTTCCACAACCCACCATCATCATCTCATTTTGCTGAGATACATCCAACTCTCATCCATGGCCCAGTCACAGCCAGACATTTAGCCCCACCCTTACTACAAGTTTTCTTGCAAGCAAAAAGTGACTGAGGCCAGCATTTATACCAGTCTATTGAAAATTAGGATAGTTTTGAAAAATCAAAATGAGAAAAGATCATAGTAGAAATAGGGGATGCATGGGAGGTGCACTGTACATCTGCAATTTATAGAAGTGGTACACAGCACGACAACCCCTTGGTCAAGCCAATGGGTATATTGAAAACTGAAGAACAAAATGAATGAGTCCTCTTGAAACTTCTGTGAAAAGAAACACACACACACACACACACACACACACACACACACACACTTAACTAGCATAAGCTAATTCATTATAACAAAAGAGTACCTTCAAGTTTAAAACTAATGATGACTTGGGACCTCATATGTCACCAAACTTTCAAATGTAAAGGTTGTGCCTACAAAATTAAGCCATATATTCCTATTAATTGAAGCAGTGGATTTCCAGTTATACCATATTAGTCTTAATATTAAGACTATTAGAAACCCTATGACTTTCTTTTGACTATTCATCTGCAATGTTAAGATGGCACCTTTTAAAATGATCAAGGCTAGTATGAGGATGGTATTCACACAGGTACTATTATAAATAAAAGTGACTCTCCTAGATGTCATCAGCAAGTTAACCATTTGAACAACCTTGGATGAGTGGTAGTTTTGCAAGCAGAGGGCCAGCTAGAAAAATGTGGATGAGGACATTTACTATTAAAATAACTTTCTTCAAAATTGCCTTTATCTGATGCTTTCAAAGCACTTTACGTTCACTAAACCTTTCAGAATCGTTGTGAAAAGATCCAGAAATGCAGGCACCTTTGCCACACCACTTTGGCAGCAAACAGTGACACTCGGTAACGAGTCTGAACAGGAAGTGCAGAATTCCATTGTGGGGATGTAGGGATCTGAACCGGAATTTGACCGGGGCACACGGGTTAGCATTCTTATACTTACAAAATAGCATCATGAAATCCTCAGAAACTGGCACTCAGGACTTCTGTCTTCCATCGAGCTGAAAGACAGAAATGCTTTATGCAACACTGTGAAGGAATAAAGGCAAGCACATGAATGACAGCTGGTTTTTGTTGTAATGAAAACTGATTTGCAAAACTGCCAGCAGAAACGCTCAGAAAATCATGACTCAGACCCACCAAAATGATTAATTTAAAACCCTGAGATTTAAAAATAATAAATGTGGGGTCTTTTTATTTGCCTTTTCATTTTTGAACCTTTACAGCCACAGTTTCCACCTTTCTTCTTGGAACCACAAGGACTGGAGATAAAAGAGGAGATTCTCACGTTAACACATGACTCCAAGAATTGGTATGTTAATTAAAACACCAAAATAGTGCAAGTCCCACGATAAAACTACTTGGAATGTTGTTCCGTCTTTGTGGCTCACCCTTTCATGACCTCCCTTTAGACGGGTACTGGCAAGCACCCCGAGATACCCATGAGTAAGAGAGAAAGTCTCTCCTCCCATGGGGGTTATGGAAATCAGACTTCATTGGTTATCTGAATGTGCAGTAGATTTGCTTTTCTGCTATTTTCTCAGAGACCAACCATATATGGTACCAAAGCAGAGGTAGATACTCCGATTTGTTAGCAGCTTTGCAAACCTGTTTGAAAGTCAGTTCATCTCTCACAACTGAAAAATCCTTAGTATTCATGTTGTAGGACTTTCAAACTACCTTTTGCACTGGACTTCTTTAAGCAAACTTTACATGCTCTGCTACATTACATAACCGTACTGTTATGGTAAGATCTGAGTATGGTTCAAATATTAAAGGAAAATAAGAGCTGTCTAACAATACTTATGCTTCAATTCACAAACCATTCTACCGTGGTATTTATATGGCCCTCATTGCCATAACTGTTGACACTGTTTGTGTCTAGCCTCAGAACAGCCTAGTGAAGAAGGCATTTTCTTTTACACCACTTCACAGGTGGGTAATTGAGACTCAGCTGCTCAAGCGATCACAGAAGTCTTGAACCTAAGTCCTAAGCAAACACCCTATTTGCTGGACTGTCCCTATCTTGTAACTGCTGTCATATGTAATATAGTAGAAATAACCACACATGGAAGGGCCAACAGGCTGCATGCAGTCCAGGCAGCATGCTGCTGCAGCCCATGTGTCATCCTGTTAAAATACAAATGTTTTAAATGGATGCACAGGGAGTTAGTTGTGTGGGTGCACCCCACATAACACATTGAAAGCTGCAAGTATGGCCCACTGTGGCAAAAAGGTTGAGAACCAATGCGCTAATGAAATGGTCCCTAAATAACCACCAACATAATGCTCATTTTAGTAATCCACAGGAGGCAACCTCCCTGCTTCATACAAACCCCTCTCACTATCATACCCCATTCTGCTTTCAGCAAGCCCCATCATCATGAGAAAGGGCCGCTATCGAACAAGCATGCTTTTTTCCAATAAAACTCCTTTTTCAAACCGCTTACAAAGAGTGGTGATTGTTTTTTAAACCTAAGTTAAATCATAATATTGCTTGTTAAGCATCACGAAGAGTTGATGTGCCCTGGAATACGGCAGTTGCTATAGGAGCTGTATTTAAGGAGTATCCAAACAATTAGTCAGTCCTATAAGAATACAAGAAATTTAATACCAGTCCAATCGAGGTTGCCGGAATATACGCTAATCTGCTGGAAATCTTAAATTAGATTCACATATGTCAGCATGAGTCAATGACATCTTCGCAGAAGCAGGAGAAGCAGTTTTACTGGGAAAACCAATTCTAGGAATCGCTTTAATCTACACATGAAAAATTCAATAGAGAGAGAAGCTATAAGAGGTAAAATACAGAATCAGCCACACCCACGTGACATAAATATAAAAAATGGTTCTTGCATCAGCAAGGGCCTATGCTCTGGCATAGCAGTCTCCAGCTGAAAACTGCAATGAATAATCCTATGTCAGTTAATTTGCATCAACTGTCCCAATTTGCATCAACTGTCCGAAGCATTACTCTACCACCCACCCTGAGTAACTGCACAGCTCCAGGAACGGACCAGGAATCAAGTGTAGCTCTGATAGTTGGGTCTGCCCCTCATTTTTTGGAGGTAGGCAGAGGAAATGAGCCTTGCAAGTTGTGAGCTAGTTGCCCATTATTGCTCTTTTGGTGCATCTACATGAGACATTTACTGCGGCACTGATGGATTAGCTCTCCAGTAAACATCTTGGCAGGGCAATTAGGTTGGAGTACACTAATTTTTCACTCCACGGCAGTGCACATGTAGATGCTGATGAGGATGGCTTTAGTATGGAGGCTGCTACTAGGCCTGCTGGCCAGCCCTACACTGGAATGCCCTTGTGCCCCAGCCAGCCCCTCTGCAGTATGCTGAGCCCAGTTGAAGCAGCCCTGGGATGGGTCCACTGCCAGCCAGGGCTGCCCCAAATCCTGGGCGTACGTTCAAACAGCAATAAACTCTGGGGCAATAAACACTGGAGTTTATTGCTTCACATAAATTGCATGTGTAGCCACACCCTTAGAGTAATTTGGGGCAAGTTTGCTTTAAACTTACCCCTGCTCCTGGACGGCAGGGGCTTCATGAGGCCCCACTCTGCAGTCACAGGGTGACCTGATCAGAGCAACACCTGGGAAGGCTCAGCTCTCAGTTCCTACTGGAAGGTTTGTCTGGGACTGTTCTAATTTAGGGGGGAAGAGGGGGCCATTAATCTGCTTAAATGACAGCTTTTTGTCTGGTTATTTGCTGCTCTTTCTTTATTGCTTTTCATTATTTTTAACTGACAGTATTGTAGGACTGTGGGAAAGATGAACTTTCCATCTACCGAGGTGCTGATTGCAATTGACAGCCTATCAGCCTGGGTAGAATATCAGCTCTTGATACAATTGACTAAACTATCTCCGAGTAATCCATCGCTTGGTTTCCTGAGTCAGTGCTCAAAGCTAGGAGCTTTGCTAAAACCACTGCAGCTGCATCTCTCATAGCTCACAGGGCCCAGTTCCAGGAAGTGCTAATACCACCTGAGTATCTGCAACTTCCTCATTATCTCCAATTCCCACTGAGCCTTGCCATCTTTTGCAATCAGGCCCCAATTATTACCCAAATAAATACTAGCATGAGGCAGACCTGTGATGTGCATTTTATTAATGTTTTATTTTTTTTATGCAGCAACATTTTTTTTTTTTAAGCAGCCTTACAATTTTTTTTTACATAGAAATGCTGCAGAGGTACTTCAGCAAAATTTGGCTGAGACACCCACAACATCAGATGCATGTATTAGTCAGGCAGTGTTGTTTTAGATGAATATTAATTTCACGGAAGAATATGGAAACAGAGGGCTTTTCAGCTTCTGGTTTCCGAACAGCATTATTTCTTCTAATAATCGACCAATTAAGAGAAGAAAAAGACCAAACAAAACAGATTGCCTATACATTTTGCAGCAACTGCATATGATTTGACTGTGGGATTTTTGCCGAATCTCTGGGTGTCATTGGCACATCGTCAAAACTGGGATCGATCGGTGAAAAATTCTGTCCCTAGTACAGGTTAATATTGTCCAAGTTTATGCGCAGATGTCCCCGCCTTGGCCAGCATTAACTGCTGTGTTGTGATATATAGTTGCATGAACTTCATGAACCCTGGCTTTTGGCCTCATGAGTGAAATAATTTTTAAAAGGAGGAATTGTAGCACAGATGCTGGTGTGAAGTAACACTATGGGATGGGGAAGGAAAAACCCAACAGGAGGTGTGGTGCGTGAGCATGTATTGCAGATAACAAAAGTCTTGGTTCTTCAGGCAATGAGAACGTGTTTCCTATTAGATTCAATAGGAGTTGTTGCATTCTTAAAGCTAAGCATGTGATGATAGGCTTTGATGCAGCCTTCTAGCTGGCAATATTTCTACTTTACTGCATTGCAATATTCTATTATTCTTACTAGTATAAGGTAGTGGCGATGCCAGCAGTGTTTATAATAAGGTTGTTACAGAAAATATATGAAATCTTCCCTAGGTATCTACTTGTAAGCGCTTGTTAAGCATTCAATTTTTTACCGCCATCCGATTATGTTATGGAGTAAGGTATCATTCTTCAAGCAAAAGGAAGGAGTTCAGCTTCAGTCAGGAAGACGGTAAGATAGATTTCAGTTTGTACAGGGTTGTGTTGATTAAAATAGTCTCACGTTGGAGAGTTAAACTGTTTTATAATATTGTCTGACTACTGAAATTCACTGTAAGATTTTGTTTCCCCCCCCTCCCACTTCGATTCACAGCAATTTCATTTATTTAGATAAAAAAAGAAAACAAAAAAAAATGTGGTTGGTTCTATAATTAGGGAGAAACTTTCAAAGGGTGCCTGGTAGTACAAACACCAATCCTGTTAAAAGAGGAATCTTGAGCAATGCTTTGAAAATGCCCCCCCTTACAGTTTGGGATTTTTTTTAAAGTCTTGCAGCTGGCATCTGCAGAGTGACTTTGAAGCCTCTTTCATGATTTTTTTTTTTTTTAAATACTGTTGGCACAGGGAAGATTTAAGGTACTTGACTAATTTTTAATCAGGGACATGAGTGGGTATATAATAGCTATGAGGATTTCTTTCACTCAACTTAGCTTAGGAGTACAGTAGAGGAAGCCTGCTGATTGAGGAGTAACACTCCCCGTACGGAAGATGACTGTGCGCAGCATAACAACAGAGCATTACAGGCTTCATTCTTTTGTTGCCAAACCAAAGGAAGGAACAAATAGAAGAATGGATGTTAAATAAATCTAGTGCAAATGAAAGCAATTACTTTCAGGCCAAAAGCCAGTTTTGTCTTTCATGAAGCAGATGCAAGAAAAACATTCCCTGGCATTCTAGAGACCTCGGAGTTTGGGTAACGTAATGGTCACATGAATAGCTAATTACCAGTCATTTCTCACCATTTAGCTGCTGTGGTTCCATGATATTGAAAACGTCCATGTAACTTGTTAAAAATGTAACTGCATTTGTTTCCTTGAACTTGAATGGAAATGCCATCATGTGGAGCCATGCTGAACCCTAAATTTGGAGTCTTCATCAGTGCATGGGGGTGGGTCCAGAGTAGGTACAGTGGTGCCCTCCCTACCTTTCAGACCATGCCCTTGCAACAGCGGCTAGGGGACTAAGTCCCTGAATCAGGTAAAAATTTCCGTCTCCTCCCCAATGACTGCTGGCACAGTGGTGACACTAGTAGGCAATGGTCCTGGCCACCCAGTCACGCCAGGAGTTCTTTGAGCACCTGGGGGCAGGCTCATGCAGGGGGAAACCCTCCATGCCCACCACCACCACCCCCAGCTGAGCCCAGATCCCCACGTAGCCCATTTGCAGTGGGTCAGCAACTTCCCCCATCCGCGGAGCAGCCAGAAACAGGAAGAACAAGGATAGCTTCAGGCAGAGGAAGGGAGGATGGAAAGTGAGGGGCCACGTCACTGAGCTCGGAGGGGAAGGGGACAGCATTCGTACCGAGTTTGGGCACTTAAAACAGTCCCCAAGCTGCTGCTGCTGCTGCTCCTCCTGCAGCATCGTCTGCCCACCTAAGGGGCAACAGGGGATACACCCGCTCCTGAAGTCCTGATCACTGCTCCTGACCCCAAGTTAAAAAAACCCTGCCCCTGCCCATGGCAGTGCATGCTCAGCGGCTCTGCGGAGATGTTGGGCAGCACACGAGCGTTACGAGGCGGAGCGTGTGCAGTGCAGGCAGAATCTTTAAAGACCTGAACAGCCAAACTGCAGCAAACACATGAACTGATTTTTTTTTTTTTTCCTGGCAACATTTCGGCACAGTTTTATGGGGACAGCTAAATATAAATCCCTGACAAAAAGGTTCCCCTCCTGCCAAATTTCAAATCCCTGCCCCAAGGCATGAAAGCTTTTGATCTTTGCAATGAAAACAGTTGTCAGAATTATTTTTAACATGGTAAAACAAAGCATTTCCCCTCCTCTTGCTCACGGAGAAAGGCTGAAACTTTTTTGCTAAAACTTTCCAGGAAAAAAAAGCTTGAAACACAGGCACCATGAAAAATGTCAGTCCCCCACAGTCAACATGCTAAAGAATGGGTGACAAATTATTTTATAATATGAAGTCATGGTGCTACTCACTCTGACTCTCAGAAGATTTAGCAGGGCAACCTGACAAACAGTAGTGGTCAATCCTACCCTGTGGTAAGTACTGGGACAATTTACCCCTAAATGAATGGTACACTGAATTACCACTTACTGTGGGAAGAGGGCAAGCAGATGAATGTTAGTGTGTCAAGCTGCTATAAATCCTCATCCCCATTTAATATGGAAAATCTATTTTCTCTACTCATACCCAGAGATCAAAGTGGCCTCTTTTACGTCTTTCACTCCCAAAATGCATGCAATGTTTTTTAAAGGCTATAATGGAGGATGCAATATGCTATGCACCGTTGCATCCAGCACATATGTCTTTTTCATATAGGATGTTGTCGTTGCACAAAGCACAGTGCAGTCTCAAGTATAATTCAAAAAATGGATTCAACCTTTGATTTAAAAAGCAAAACAAAAAACCAGCATCGTCTGCACATCAACAATCTACATTGAAAGGCAATCCCAGATTGTAGGGGAAATAGCTGCCAATCTGAATAAGGAAGAACATAGTCAGATGGCAGGGAAGTATTTGTACTAGTTGTATTAACAGAAGCAGTGACCTTTACACACTCCAAAACAAGCCATATGGGCCTTGGATCACAGCAACCGTGTGTCAGACAACACTCCTGAATCATTTTTTAACATGGCAGAAATAGTCCATTTTCAAGACCAATAGAAAACAGCGTAAGAAATCTTTGTTCTTAGTATCCTCCATTTTAAAAGAAGGGAAATGCACGTTTCTGTGTAACCACGTCTCGAAACCTTCACCAGAAAGTTTGTATAAATGTTGGCCTATCAATTGTTTAGGATGGGAAACAGATGGGCTGTAGTTTATAATTCCATCCACAGGCCAAATTAAATTCACTGGCTTGTTCTTACCAGAATTAATGAAAGTTGAATAACATGCACTGGCAGCCCTTAAAGCCCTCTGTTTTTTTGGCAGTGTAAGACGACCATGCCTTAAGTACACATACAGTCACATTCTTCCCCAGTGGAATGCCAATGAATTCAGGAGACTTAAATTAAGGATGACTTTGGCCCAATGTCTTCACTATTTCTTCGCTGCTAGGGCCTTCGTGCTCCTGATAGTCATCTGTGAAGCAGGAGGAGCTGCAAAAGTAACTGAGCATAGGAGTTGTGTTTATCCATTAAGCTTCTGAGAACCAAATTGGATTCCTCCTTGACAACGCTGTTCTTCATCTGAAACAAATTAACCCAGTATTGTAAATTTGCTTGATGAAGAGTAACATGCTGGCTTTTGCATGCAGTTGACAATTATATTAATGGAGTATTCGAGGTGGCTGGGGTGCTAAACAGAACAAATTTAAAATGTAATCTGGAAGATAATGGAAAAGAAAAAAGCATCTCTCAGAGTCACAAAGCAAAGACCAAATCCATTGTGTGACCTTTTCCTCAGTGGAGCTAAAAACAGACTGAACTATGTTTGGAGAATCTCAAATAGTTTTGTAGCTCTCGTATCAGAAATGTGAGCCTAACCAAGTCTTCAGCATCGCAGTGAGGAGGGGCTTCAAAGTAATAGACCAACGACCAACTCAAAGTGTTCAGAGGGGAAAAAATGAGAATGAAGCCATCTGGTAGATAAATAACTGAAAGTTGGCCCATTAAATTCAACAATGCTCGACACCTCACTTGGCTATTCAGCTGTGAACCAAGAGACTTCAGTGAACTCAGGGCTTAAAAGATATGTTATGCTTTATAGCAGTACTCTAATCTGACTTCTTCCACTGCCATGACAGCAGAAATGTTCTAAACCAACAGGGCAGTCTCTGCATGCGCAAAATTGGAAAGGAGCCCAGCAGAGAGGCAGCCAGGCTTTCCAGGTTCTGTCACTAATTTTAAAAGTCAAAGGAGTCAGATGCTGCAAAGAAAGAGAGATTTTAAGAACTGCAGATTTAGATCTGGCAACTATGGCCTCAGTCCACTGAAATACTGCACCCCAACAAATCTCCAGAGCCCTTCAGACATAACGATACTACCTTCCACCCAGGGCCAGAACACGCTTCCTCCCCATTTGATGATCCGTACAGCTATCGCTCACGCTCCTGTCTGTCTGTGATCCTAGGTCAGTATATTACTTACGTTATGCCTATCTTCCAATGCCAACCACATTTCCTTTAGGGTATTATTAGGCCAGTAGAGTGTTTTTCACTGATCAGAATTCCATCACAGCTCTTTTATCATTTATTTTAGTGCAGCTTGCAATCGGTTAAAAAAAAATCAGTTAGCAACTATGAGGCACTTTTGCTGCTCCTTCTCCCCTGCCTCCAATTCTTCTGAGCCAGCATCAATATGACCTGAATTAAAAAAAGCAAAGTCGAGGCACTCTGTCCCTTCTCCACCTGTTTTAGTCCTTGGGTCCTAAAATGCATGGACTGCCACTTCTGTAAGGTAGCTGAGTTTCATGCTGTGAAGAGCTCTTCAATGCCTTTTTTTAAGTCCTCACCCACACATATTAGCAACAAAGCACTTGCTGTTGCAAGCTTCCTATTTAAAGTGCACCCAAGAGATTGTTGAATGTTCTCATTTATGCTGTCCACTGCTGAGCACCATCCCACGACCATCATGTGCTGGATTGCAGGTAATGCAAATGCCATGCTGCTAACTTATATATGTGTGTGTTTAATTTTATTTTTTCCTGTGTACCCTTGCCCACATCAAAGATGACTCCTATACATATTTTTATTATCCTCTTTTGTACTGAACAAGATGACCCTGCCACGCTCAGATTTACAACTGCAAACCGTTTTAGCTTTGCAAGTTTGGATGGAGGTGCGGGGGGGAAAAAATAAACAGGTTGCACTTTTATCATGTCTGTTTGTGATGGTAGCCTGGTGTTGGATGCCAAACTGACTGCCTATTTGGAATGCCTCTGCTTTCCCTGTCCTCCCCTCCTCCCCAGCCCTTCCACCATCGCACTTGGTTTTTACTTCACTGGCTTTTCTCAGCACCAATGAAATAACTTTGAGACAGCTGCAGTGCCATATAGTAGGAAGTCTAGGAATAACAAGGGCAAGTTTTATTTAGCAAAGCTACGTGGTTGCACATGCACACAGATTATGTTCATCCAGTCATGCAGGGCTGCTTGGATTACATTACAGTAGTGCCACAATTATATTTTTCTAGATTTACTAATCTGAGCGCTACCATTTCTTTCCAGTAGCAAGTGCTTCATAGTAAAGGTATGTAAGATTAGTTTACTAGAAAATAATGTTACAATGACATGTAATGGTGAAATCTTGGGCTGATAAGCATTTCTAGGTTTCCACCTTAAAAAAGCAAAATGGGCAGTAGCGTCCCATAGTTATGAGCCTTTTGGTTCAAAATGTAGTGCTTTCAAGTAAAATGCCAGAAGAAATTAGATTTCTCAGACTAAAGGTGCCTTATTACTGACAACCCTGAAGAAGAGAGAGCATGTTCAATGAATGGCCTCTTGAGGATAGGTCAGATGTATACCAGCACTCAACAGACATCAGGTATCTACAACTTTCATTGTAGACATTGTACAACACAAATAGGTTCATATGAGCAAGTACACCAGAGGGAAAAGATACTTTGTTTCAGTTTTTGTATTCATCAAAACTGTCTTGGAACTGATGACTAAGCAACAGAGTTGTTCTATATAGTAGAATAGTGTGCAAGAGGTCTATAATCATTGTAGAAAATGTTATTAAAAGATCCAGTAGAACCAGCAGAGACCATCTGAATCTGCCATTATCAGCAAGTCATTATAGAACTTATTAAGTGAAGGTTTGGTGCTGTCATGCAACCTAAAGGTTGACATAAATTTTTCATAAACGTTGAACTTTGCTAAATGTGCTTCCAGTTGATTAATGATGTCTTTCTTCAGTGCTCGAATAAGAACAAGAAAATATGAGATCAGGCTGTAGCTAGGAACGTAATCTACTGCATGGGAGGACATCTTCAGCAACGGTGGAACAACAGGTAAGGCTGTTTCGTAACGTTCTAACGCAGTTTATTACCTTGTGAAATATTGCCTCTACTACTCAGTGATCAAAGTCAATGGCATAGTGCAAAGGTGTGAAAAGTACAGATTTCAAGATTATTATATTTATGGGACTGAGCGTATGGCCAATGACATATACAGGAAAACATACCCTATGACTCTGGGGCCTGGAAAGATGTTTTTTGGTCTCGAAAGAGTGTTTAGAAATTATAGCTTCATCTTTTTGAATCAGCTTTCTGAGCTGAAGAAAAAGATGTCTGTTTCTGGTGGCACTGAGAATTTACCCCCATGTCCGAATTGATGGAGGAAAGGAAAAAACAAACTACATTTGCAGTTTTGTTCCAAAATATTCCTGTTCAGACTACTGTTTTTAAAAGTGAAAAATTGTTTATACTGTAGTAGGAAATGGGTGCAGGTGACTAGTCG
>NW_017728915.1:27786708-27788216 GCF_001723895.1 Crocodylus porosus | reverse complement strand
TGGTTTCTTTTTTTTCTTTTTTTACATGAATACAGTAAGTAACACTGAGCATATTACTCTTTGCTTGGGTTGAACCACTCTTTTTTTTTTTTTTTTTAGCTGCAGAATGACAAAGTAGGTGTTCTGAGAATGATGTGTAGGTCAACCAGAGTCACACTGGACAGGCAGATTGGGGAATAGAGACTAAGATGACTTCCTAACATAATAAAGAATCTGTGATGGGTCCAATTACACTCAGTGATCCAAGTGGGATGATCTGTAACAACCATACAGTGAGGGAGTCCTTACTTCTATGAGTAAATTAACTAAGTACGGTTGCAGCAACGCACATTGAGACGGTTATTTATGCCAATGTATGACTTAGCTCACCCAATGCATAAAAACTTTTCAAAAGTAAGTGTCATTCTGTTGCTTTTTTTAGTGTCTACCTGGCATTTTTGGCCCTTTTCTAGTCAGATAAATTCTGTTCCTGGATGTGTAGCTCTGCGCATAGGGATAACTATTTAGGGGCACAGATTGGGATGTGCATTGTCAGAAAATTATGTAATTGCCTAAGTCTTCTTCTCTTCTCCCCCAAAACAAAAGCACTGCTAATAATCAGAGAGCATGGTTTCTTAGTCTTCCCTTTTTCCACAGAAAAAACGGGAACTTGAACCTGGGCCTCCCTGATTTCCTAGCATAGTTCATTAACCATCACGTCACAAGTCAGCCACTGTTGAGGATGTTCTCAGGTACTCCTTTTGAAAGCTGATCTCCTTGTCAGCTATAACAGGAAGAAATGTGGAAATATATGGGTCCTGAGCAGCTGGATTATATAGGTGTTGAACTGAAATAGATGTGGGCCTATGGTTTCTAAACCGGGCTCTTACTGCTAATGGGATAGAAAAGTCCTACTTGCATGCCCCGCTTTATTATTTCCCTAGCACCAATGATGATAGTAGTGGGTCAGCTTCAAAAGGTGGAAATACAGCTTAGAAGGCTGATGTGATGTACCATTTGGTGTACTCTGCTAGAACAACCAGAAGCCCAAGTTCAAAACTCTTTTGGGTAAGCAGGGCATAGAGCCCAAGTTCTATAATATCCTGGGTGAATGCCCTGGCATTTTTTTGGATGGAGAGAAGTAGGATTTCTGCTTGTCTCTTTCCCTCCTTCCTGAGCCTAAGGCATGCATGAGTTTTAATCAACTCCAGTTCTGAGGACCTAAGGATCACAAGAAATTTGTGTCCAACACACCGTAGCTGTTACTCACTCTGCCCAGGCTGCATGCCTGTTTTGGTACTTGTACACAAGGCTATACAACATAAAATGGTGCCATCTAAGGAACGCGAGTTGGGTGTTACTGGAATACTGGAGACTTAAGATGGGCTTAGCAGAACACATTTTTTTTGCTTTCCTTGGAGGCCGTGATGTCAATGGCAGTGTAGGTTTTGGGTTGCGGCCAACACAGCGTTTGAACTGTGGCAGGATAGCACCCGTTAGCAGCAGCTTCAGGCACCTCCCTTTCCCCT
>NW_017728915.1:27751128-27786608 GCF_001723895.1 Crocodylus porosus | reverse complement strand
GGCCTAGGTGCAGAGGACCAGCGTAGACTGTTGGTGCTATTCCAGTTGTAGGCACATGCATGCGCCTCCCCCATTTTGGAAAGTCAAATGGATTGGGGGTGAGGGGGGTGGGAGGAAGGAACCTGAAACTAATGTTAATGGGTGCTATCTTGCCATTTGGCCTCCATGTTCCCTGAGCACCATGGAACTGGGAGCACTCTCTCTGCACATCCCCTGCCCCTACTCTGGCCTGGCCCACCTATATCCCCACCCCAGCCCTAGGCAATCCCATCCACCAGACCTTAAATGGTACATGACCTGAGGCCTGGAGAACAGGAATCCTGCTTCAGATGGCTTTGGAAGCCATCAAGAGGAAGGGAGAGGAAGGGAAGGAGGGGACAGTGGTTTTTGGGGGGCTGGCAGGTATGTAGTTTTCTTAGGTGCTGTGTGTGGAAGGGGGGAAGGTAGCATTGCCACCTGTCTGGGTTGTCCCAGACAGGTCCTCCTTTTTTGTACCCCTGTGCTGCATCCAGGTGGGGTTTTTTTTTTTTAAAAGAGCAGATATTCAGGTTTTCTGCTGTCCTAGACTGCTTGATTTGGGCTCATAACAGCAGGCAAGGCAATTGGTTGTCAGGGTCAAGCGCTCTCTGCATAGACTCAGGCAAGCCAGTAAGAGAGAGAGAGAGAGAGTGCAAGGATAGGGGCAGGGGTCTGCAGGTCCAGCATGTAAGGCACTGATAGAGCTGGGGGGAGCAGGGCAGGGTGCTACAGGTCGGAAGTGAGGGGCATCAGCATGGCTGGCGGGGGGGGCTGTGGAGCGGAAGTGAGGGTCACTGGCAGGGCTGGGGGGCAGGGCAGGGGGTTTCAGGTTGGGAGTGAGGGGCACCAAAAGGGCTGTGGAGGAAGGGGCTGTAGGTTGGGAGTGACTGGCACTGGCAGGGGGACAGGGGCTGTGGGTTGGGAGTGAGGGAACTGGGGACAGGATGGGTGACTGTGGGTTGGGTGTACAGGGCGCTGGCAGCACCAGGGGGCTGTGGGTCAGGAGTGAGGGGCACCAGTAAGGGGTGGAGGGCAGGGTACTGCTGTTTGGGAGTGAGGAGCATTGGCAGGGCTGGGGCGGGGGCATGTGGCCTGTCAGAGGGCGCCCAGAGTGGACAGGGGCAGGACACCACGTCCCCCCTTCCCCACTCAATCATACTCCCCCTGCCCCCAGGCAGTCTGGTGATAAGCAGCAGTGGCCTATGCACGTGGCAGGGGCATGTCTATGGCAGCAGGGCAGCGTTGTCGCTGGGATTCTGACTCTCTACCCACTCCCCACCCCACAACATGCCCCATGCTCAAAAACCTCTCCTCCCATTGCAGTAGAGGTGGAGAATTGGAGGAGCTTGGAGCTGGAGCAGGGGGCTGGGACCTGGGAAAAAGAGAGAGTATGCAGGGATCCAGCAAGGAGTCCCAGGACTTGGCAGTATTTCAGGCACCTAGGACTCATTAGGCCATGGGTCAGCAACATTTTTGGGCAGACTGCCAAAAGCACCCGCACGCTTGACTTGTAAGGTATTGGTATGCGAGGGGAGCTGTGAGACGCCCAATCTTTGTTGTGGCAGCACAGCTCAGGCCTCTTCCCCACCAAAGGCACATGTGATGAGCAAAATGTCTTTACATGCTATGCTCTGGCACCCATGCCAGGCATTGCCTACCGGTGAATTAGGCCTCAAGTGGCAAGGCCATGTAGCTCACCCATCTGCCAGACTGTCAACCCTGTGCTCCCTCCTTCCGCTGGCAGAGCAGAGCAGAGTTTTGGAACTGGGCGGCGGGGACATACATCTATGCAGATGACTCTGTTATATTTCAAAGTGGTTTGAACTGTTTCAAATAGTATGTCTGGCCACATACTGGGTGGGGAAGGAGGCAAGTGCGCGCGCGCATGCCATTATGGGCAGGGGATTGAAAGCATGGATCAGTCTTGTGCTTAACCCAGTCCCCCATTTTATCTCTCCAACCCCCAGCCATTAACATAAATGTTTAAGATCTTGATAGCATTAACTGCCCGCCCCCCCCCCGGTCTCATGCCTCTCTCCATCAGTTCAGTCCCTGCCCTCCCACAAGACTTTTGTGTTAGCTTTAGTAGTGGCACTAGGATACTTTCTTTTTTCACAGAGGTGTTCCAGAGCTGAGAGAATAATTTAAAAATAACTAATGTTGTAGCTGTAGCTATCTAGCCAGTTCCTGTACACACAGGATCACTTAGAAATAGATGATGTGACATGGCAAAGTACAGGGAAATCCAGGGGCTGTTGAATCATACCAGAAGCAGGGTCTTAGGCAAAATTTGCCAATGAAGTCACTTAATGGAAAAAACAAAACCAAAAACCAACACCCCCCCCCCACCCTTAGCCCCAAATACAGTGCCCAAGGGCCTCATGCAATACCTGGAGAGAGTGTGCAAGTGAGTTAGCATCCCAGGAATGTATCTCACCAAGTGATGAGCCATTGTCTCATGCTAGTCACTAGGGAAGGCTGCGGTGCAGTCTGAGGGCCATGCATCACTGGCAAGAGCTAGATTGATACTGCAGCTAAGGGACTGTCTGGGTGCCTCCAGTCACTGCCTTGCTCCAGTCAATAATTAATTATTGTGCTGCAGTGGGTCACCAGGCTCACACTGCCTCCTCCAGCTTCTGTTTCCTAGGAGCCAGCACTGCCCATGTGACATGGCAGCCTTCATGAGCAGTGACTTAGCCTAAATTGTCACATACCCAAAGGGAGTTAGCACACAGTCCTAAGAAACTTGGGTGCAAGTCCCTGCAATAAATCAGCTTCACTGTGGAGTGAAAATATAGTGCCCTCATCCTAAGTGCCATATACTGCACATCCCTGGCTATCCTTTGGTTTGGGCCTCATCTCCTTAAACCACTTACCAGAAAGGCCAGGACAGGAGGAGGCCTGGCTAGAAAAGTCCACTGGGATTAATGCCAGAAGGGGGTGCAGAGGTGCATTGAACCATCAGCAGCACTGTGCATGACCGTTGGCAGAAACACAAGTGTTTCCCCTGATGGGCCCATTTAGCAGACATGCTCTGAGCGAGCCTAGTATGTACCAAAGGCTCACCCTTGCCCTCGCCCCTCCCTTTTTATTTTTTAAACCTGTAATGGCACATCGGTGACCAGATCTGAGTTTCTTCATGCTTTTATCCAGCAAGAGCCACAGAAGTAGACTCAAATCTGTATTGTTGCTGGTCAAGGACCTGATAGAGTCCACTAACCAGCATGCTGCAAAGCAGGCAGACTATAGGCTCTTGCTGAATGTGAGGACTGCATGTGTCAAAGGGCTAGATAAGTGACTGGAGGCAAGCCTATGAGTCTGGCTAGGCTATTCACCAATGAGATGGTTCCATTTATCTGTTTAGGTTTATTATGGTATATTAGCAAGTCATTGGTTAAAAAGCAGCCCTCACCATGGGTGCAGGAACCAAAACCAAGAACTTTGTTTTCGAAGGCATGAGGCTAAAGCACCAAGGGTGCAGAAACACACGCACCATAGCATTCTCCTGGCCTTATAAATCTTGCACACTTGGCTGCCCGCTGGATCAGTGTCAACAGTAGGATAGAGAAAAACAGGCTTCTCCTAAAAGAGGCTGGTCTAATGGTCAGGCTGGTCTAGTGGTCTTGTGAGAACATAAAAGATGTAGGTTTGAAGCTCCCTCAAGATGAGAACCCAGTTTCTTGACAAGTGCTTTTACTAGGTGATATGGAAGCACCAGCACAACCACATGTAATTGCTGCAGCTGCACTACTTCACAGTAAACCCAAACTCATTGTTGACACCTAAATGCTTGGGATTACCCGCCTAGTATGTGGGAAGCTGCATCACACTAGGGAGGCACCTAGGTGTGCCCATTGACTATATAGGAAGTCTTAGCACTGAACCTTATCGATATTGATCCCCTTCTTGGGGCAAGGTACCTACCTTACCTTAGGGTAAGGTAATATACACAGCTTAATCCATGGTGTTGAAGGAGGTAAGTTACTCTGGAAAAGTGGCAAGTGAAGTAGATGTCACTACAACATTTTTCTTGCTAAAAAGACCCGCTCACCTTTTGACTTATACTGGTGGTTGAGTTATATTTGTGGCCAAAAGTAAAAAGATTGTGTTTTTTGGCTAATCTGCAGTTTCAGGTGAGTTCAGTAGGAATACACTAAACTGTTAGTCACCCCATCACAGCTCCAGTTTTGAATGGTGTCCTATCACTCGCTCCAGAATATAAAATAAAAGGTCTAATTCTTGTCATACCCATGTCAGTGGCAAATCTCTTCCTGGTGATTGTAGTAGGAAAAGTATGGTAACACATGTCCTCTAAGCATGGAAACGAACATAACAGAAGCTACTAACAAATCATAAAGCCTAATAATGCTTTCCAGCTAGGATAAGCTCTTCAGCCCCGATACATTCTAATTCATCGCCGTGTTTCCCAAGCAGACAGCTCTGAGCATTTTCATCATGCATTCACTCCAATGTAAAGTGATTTTTTTTTTTCCAGGTGTGCCAATGTACACTTTGCTGGGACCAGTAGAGCAAAATCACTGAAATGATTACAGAAAGCAAATGTTTAGGTACTTACACAACTGAAATGGTATTCCTTACATCAGTGGCAAGGGGCAGCCTTTCTTGGCAGGCATACCACAAATTAGCCCCATGTGCCACTTCAGTCCTCTTCGCAGGCCCAATGTGCTGCTCTGATTTCTGCCTCCTTTCTTGTGCTCCCTACCCAATTTGCTGCTTTGCTTTCTGCCTCCCAGCTCTATCTGCTGCTGTGCTTCCTGTTCCTTCCCCAGTGTCACTTGCCACACACAGAAGCTGCCTGGGCCCCTTGTAAAACCCATCCTACAGTTTGGCTGCCCCTTCTTTACATGTTGCCAGATACTACTTAAAATATCAGGTCACATTCCCAAATACACTCAGCAGAAGCTTGGCAAAGATGATTAAAGGAACCAGGTGAATGTCTTGCATTTAGTACTGCATTTGCATATGCAGTTGCTTTGTGTTCGTGATGACGCTGGGAAGCACAGGCAACTATATGCAGTGCACTGTCAGTTTTCTGTATGAGATGAGGCAATATGTAACACCACCGGGGCACAGGCTTTCTGTGAGAAGATACAATTACATTTAAAATCTACACCAGGTTAATGATTGTTGCAATAGCCTATTTTTATAGTCTGCATGACTTGAGATTAAAAGCATCATTTTGTCTGCTACTCTTTCCATACCAGTCCCTCTCCCTGAACAGTTTAAGCATTATGGTGTCTTCTCTGGGCATACTCTCCAGTTGTGGATCTAATCCAATGCCTACTGAAGTCAACAGGAGTCTTGCTATTAACTTACATGGATAATGGATAGAGAATTTCATAATTTAGGCTTAGCCAGCCAAGAAACAGAGACATCCAGTGAGTGACCGATGCAAATGAAATGACATCCTAGGATGCTCAGTCCTTAGGGCATTATCACAAGCAACCATCATAGCTTGCAGTCTACTCCACATTATCTTAAAGACTCTAGCTCAGTGTACAGCCACCTAGCAACTGGAGAAGCCCTGGGGCTTATGAGCTTTGAAGACATAGCTAGGATTTGGGCCTGGAGTGAGGTTTGTGTTGTAGAGCTCAACACAAACAAATATCACCTTTCTTTTTTTTTTTTGCAGGAACAAATCATTTTGGTGAGTCTACTACCTCAGATTTACAAATGACATTCCCATAAATCCATAGCCAGCATTGGATGGCATCAACCAATAATCCTTTCATATTCTCGAATTTCATATTCACTGGAAGGAAAAGATCAGTAATTGCCAAAGGAAAAAGGACAAGATCAGCAGGGAAAGAAATTTATTTTCAAGCTTCTAAGAGAGTGCTACAAACAATAGAGACTAAAAATCAAGCATTTAAAACTATTGAAACAGGTACTTGACAATGTCCTTATAAAAAAAATAAACATAAAAATGTAAAATAAAAATGCAGTTAATAAGTCTAAAACTTCTCAAATAGCAAAATAAAAGCATACAGCATCAATGATGGTGATGGAAACTTACCAGTAGTTTTACTTTTTTTCTCCGTTAATTTGTCATTCCCCCCCCCCTTTATTTAAATTTATGTTGGAGAAATGTGCAAAACTAGCAAAATATTCTTTGGATTATAAACACTGAAAAATCAACAACCAAAGAAATCAGAACTAAGTTAAGTTGAATAAACTACAGACTTATATAGAAAGTATATAAAGTGGAATATTATAACAAAACATTGTATAGCAAATTTGCTCTTCAGCAAACTCTTGATCTATACAACATAGGGATACAGTGGGGGCAGTGAATATGGATATATAGTTAAAACATTTTTCTTAATCTTTAATTAAATTTAAGACTAACTAAATACATGATCTTTACATAAAGAATACATCAAATATAAGATTTCCTCTTGGGTGAAGCATTTGGATACCTGACTGCAAATATAGGATAGGATTTATAATGTAAAAGATGGAAAAAAAAATGCATATCAGTTCTGTTTATTGCCTCTTCCCATATTGCAGCTGTTGATCTCTGATCCTTAACAGCAAGCTATATTGAATTTAGCAGGATTACAACTGTACAAAGATGCTGAAAATGTTGATGCACAGAAGAAATTCGGATCCCTTGCTCATTCTGAACTAGTATTAAAAGTTATAGAACATTTTTAGATTAAAAGTGTACATTACATAGAACAACTTACTCTGAAAGAACTCTATATTTCTCTTATGAAAAATTTTAATGTTTTGTTTTCTGTAGGCAATGCAATTTAACTGCAGTAAACTTTAAAAAAAAAAATGTTTCTAAGTGCCAGAACCATAATTAATACTCAGATAAGGTAACTGTCAGGTGGAGCAGTCTATAGGGATCTTATCATTAAACTGGGTCAGGTGTAAGTCTTTTAAACCCATAGAAGCCTAGCATGGAGATTAACAAGTGTGGAGTAAATTGTAAGTGCAGTGTATTGCCATCCATTTTTAAAGTTGTTCCGATATCCCTAAAGTTCTACGCTATAAGGTAAATACACATTACATGGGAAAGTTTAAAAGAAATTAAATTAAATCCAGAGTGCAATTGTTCTGAAAGGTATTGCTGTACTCTGGAAGCAGCCACAAGCTGTAGCTAGAGACGGTACAAAATGTTCACCAGACATTACAGATTTTTATCTAAAAACATTTGTAAAATGTGTTTGATTTTCAATAATCACTTAACAAGGCAACCAAACAACTACAAACACGTAATAAATAGGGCTATTAAAAGTCATAAATGTAGTAAATTAGTCAGGACTAGAAATGGGATATTAGAAACACTATGTTTTTTTCCTTTTTCTTAAATGCTTAATAACCAAAACAAGAATTAAAAAAGAATCATTTTATTTCAAAGTCTGCTTCTTATATTGAAGCACATATTAAAGCAACAGTACAATGTTCATAAAATATAAGTGTGATGCTGTAACATTTCTTACATGTCAGAATACTGATATTTGTATGTATACTAAAATAAGAACTTTAAAATTGTACAAATAGATACATTAAAAATGACATAGAAATAGGGCGCCTCCCACTGCAACAAGACAGAGTTTTTATATCTGGCACGTATTAGTTCAAGATGAAAGTATAAGCAAAAAGATTTACAAGAATCAGCAGTAACAAGTTTGATGCTCAAGAGACATTATAATTGTACATTGTACTGTACATACATCATATGGGTTTAAGCTGGCTGAATATTATATATTTCAAGTTTAAAAATGCACTACCATATAGAGTGTCCATAGTTTAAGGCGAAATTACAGCTCAGAACTGTTGTCCTCTCTAATTTGTGGAAGCTTCTTTGACATAAAAGATTTAGATGTTCATAATACATAAAAGATATCCCTCATGTGGAGGTTCACGTCTAGAATTTTCCTTCATTTAAATATTTTGTACTTCATAAGTGGTTTATTTCTCTAGTGAAGTTGATAACCAACTTCTGTATTTGCCTTTTGTAAGAAAAGGTACTTCACAGTATTTACCACTTTGATGTCCTTTTTAATCAAAGGAATCCTCTCTGTCAAACTTAAATGTTTAAATGAGACTTTTCTTGGTTTTTAAAAAAATACCTGCTTACATTTCTTCTGGATTCTTCAGAACATCAGACACAGTTCTTAAGGCCAAATTTGTAACTTTATTGTTAAGAATCATCATCAAAAGTGTCTTTGGAGCCATATAAGTCTGCTAGTTTCTTAAATCGAGGTCCCCAGTTTTGTAGATAGTCATAGTCCAAATCAGAATCTGTTGTCGCTGACTCTAAGGAGCTAAGTGAACCAGCCACTGAGCCTCTTCCTTCATAGCCATAGATCTGAATAGAGTCATAAGGAGGAGCAGTCGGATCATTATCGGCCTCTTGTATTCTTGTGTTGATAAAATCATCGACATCAACGCTATTTGGAGCTGGCCGAAGCCCTGGCCTTGGCATATACTGATACTCAGGTTTTATATCTTTACGAGGAATAAATCCATTGATGCCATCAGGGTTCTGCAAAGTAGCAATGTCAAAGGCTTCAGTGTCCTCTTCTCCACCCCCTTCATCGTCATAGGTAATAATGTTCTCTCGGACATCTTCTTCTTCAAAGACAATAAGGGGCTCCTTCTTCTGCCTTTTCAGTGTTACAAACAATACTACAATGACTACAGAAAAAAAAATACAAGAAGGTAAGTTAGGCCACTCTCCAAGCTTACTTTAACACGTGCTTAGGCGGTCTCAGAACACCTATCTGAGGCATCCTCGGGATGTTTCTGGTGTTCCAGGACTTCTGTCACTGGCAAGTCTCCTAAACTACTTATTTGTCCTTTTTTTCCCCTCAACACAAGGGAGAGTAGAGTCATATAGTAGGCACACCTACTGCATTTTGCCACCTGGAAAAAACATCCCCAAATCAAAAACCTGATTCCTTTAACCACCCTTATGGAGTGAGTAACATGATGATTCGTAAGGGGATTTTGAGGGTGCCCAACAGAGTTTATCAATACTGTCCAGAACATAATAAAGAGCGTTCATCAGGTACGATAGGACCATCACTCCAGAGAAATGGAAGGAGAAGCTTTTAAACAAGGGGACCTTTTGGGGGGAATATAACAAATATCAAATGTGGATAAATCTGGATTAACATTTAAATGCAAGCAAATGAAAGAATAAAAGGTAGGGAATGTCCTTACCTAACAAAATCACGATGCAAGCAAGAATGGCAATTAAAGCTCCTGTGCTAAGTCCAGCATTGAGGATATAGGCTTCAGCATTACATGAGAGCATGGAGCCCTGACTGTCACAGCCACAGACTTTAATAGTCAGGGTATTGGTGCTGCTCATGGGAGGGATTCCACCATCGCTTATAACAATAGGAAGAAGGTATAAGTCCTGCTTTTGTCGACTAAAGCCTCCACGTCTAACGAGAACATCTGCTGTGTTATCTGCTTGAACAAAGGAAATACTCATTAATCAGACAATTTATCCTCAGCCTTGTCTTGTTCATAAATACTGAGGTTATATTTTGCTGCAGTTGCTTTGACCTTTCTAATGCTTTATTTATATCAGTAAAGTTTTTCTTTCCTTCCTAATGGCAACACGAGCAATTAAGTATTATACTTTGCTACATGCAATGCTGAATTTTCTACTTCAGGTATTCCAGTTCAGCAGGTAGCGTTCCAGTGCCAGAAAACCCCCTCACTTAAAAAAAAAAATAAGCATGTCACAAGAAGGGACCCGATTCTGCTAATAATCATAATGGACTATGTTGCTCACTGCTGCAAAAAGGACTCCATCCAACTTTTCCAGGAATTCACAGTCCACAGCACTATGCCACAGAGTAAGCATTGGCAGGACGCTGGTTCTCAGCCAATAAAGCAATGGCGATGTGGAAAGAAGAACACCCATTGATTTACCAAATTTTGGTATCAGCAGCTTTTGTTTCACTGATCATGCTATCAAGATCTTTGTGTTCAAAAGAAACCGGAGGACTAAATCTTGCAGAAAAAATATCTTAACTGAATGCAATACCATTTGAAATCAAAGTAAAATATACACAACATACAGCCAAATAAGGCCTCCAGTATTCTGAGTGGTGATTATGGTGAAATGTATTTAAGTGACTAATATTTGACAGAGCAATATTTCATCATGAGACTCTTTGATCCAAGAAAATATAAGGCATGATGACATAAAAACCTAAACATGTACATAACAAATTATATCATTTTTCTGAACGATCTGAAGAGTTTCTTTTTTTTAAATAAAATTTAATTGTTTTTTGGAGCTATAGCTTACAGTGAACACTTGCCCATTACTTTCCTTTTTATCTTAGTGATGCAATCTGAATTTCAGTTTGGATAATACCCCAGTATTATCCAAATTATTATCCCAGTATGGGGCAACAAAATTAACCAGAAGACTATGTAAAATCTGATGCAATTTGCATTGTTTCCCACTTCTGGTCAGTCAGGAAATACCACGAAAACTTGAACACTGTTTGTGGTATTTCTCAGCCTGAACCAGAACACACAGAGCTGCAAGCCATTAAGATGTGTGACAGAAATAATTTTTTCCAAGTTGTTCAGACTCTCAGAAAAAGTATTGATTTGTTTAAAATCCAGATCAGATTGCCCAAGCCTGTTTGTCCAACCCTTCTTTTTCTGACTCATCTAAGAGAAAAGAAAAGAAAAGAAAAGAAAAAAAAAAAAAGGTAAAACAATTATTTTATCTACTGGATAAGGTTTGTTCCCTTCCTCCGACCGAATGGCGCCATTTTGCTTCTGCTTTTGGGTACTACAGGCGATTAATCATTTTCCTGTTGAAGACTCAGCCTAAACTTCAGAATTTAATAATGCAATTCATAAAACTTCATTTAATGATCTGACCAGTGCCATTTCTATAAAAAGCTGTGAATAAATTAGACCTAATGGGAAGATTCTTGTTTCCTACATTAAAACTAATGGAGAAAACTTTTAGAATGAAAATTTGATGGGGATTTCTTTGTGCATATTACTACAGGAAGGGAAAAATATCTGCCACAGTTGACAGCCCTGGTGGATCTACAGGTGTCCATAGGGGATTAGGGTCATCTAATAAACATCAAAGACATTGGTACAGTCATTCTGTGGGCTTGAACAGATAACACATTCGTGCCAGTGTTGCTTACATTGGTTTCACACATCTAAGTAAGTTATAATGGGCTCCAGTGCTGAAAGATGAGCAGCCAGCTTGGGGAAGCTGCATGTAGTAGGTGTTATCACAGAGCCTTGCTGATAGATGTCAAGAAAACAGGTCATAGCCTACTTGCTTTAAGCAAACAACTCACTTGAAATTGCTGGAAACATGGTCTTTACACAGGTATAAGGTATTTACACTGGTACAGTTTTACTCCTCTTTCTTTCAGAAAGAATAGACAAAGATACTCCAGTGTAGGGGGTCCTTTTGTTTGTCTGCTCCTTTTCTACACCAGATTGAACATTATCTGTCCAAACCGCATGCCCTCTACCTTTTTGAAGATGGAATCCAGCAAAAGTGGTTCATGGAAAGGATGATACTGCTCAGCTCTTTTCCATACAAGTCCTATTTATTTGTCCACTGTCACCTAGGCCCTCTTTACACTGGCCATGATTGTGCACCCACCTCTAGCACAGACCTCAGCCTGAATGAGGAGGGCTCTGCTATACCAGAAGACAAGCATGCTTCTACAGAGGCAGCTGAGCCCTGCCAGATGGGACAGCTGTTTTGCATGTTCATAGTGGGCATGAACTGGTCATTTTGGCTTTTTTATTTGGTGTTCTGAATAGACTCGTAGCAATGTGCTGTCTGTTGAGATTTGGCATCTGGTGTCTTATCTGCTTTTTTAGCTTTAAGTAATATCAGCAACTAATATGTTGCACATTGACATACAGTCAAACCATTCCACAGCATTCTCTATTCTGCAGATAATGATCCATTTCTTCTCAGGCAAATAAAGCCTCACAAGAGAACAGATTTCCATCGTGACAAAGAAACTCGCAGACTGCTGGAGGAGGGTTACCTCCGCTGTAGTGGATGCAGCTGCCTGAAAACTACAGATGAGGCTTTGAGAGCACTACTTCCAGATCCAGCAAATCCCAAACTGTTATCTGCTAGGTCAATCAAAATACTTACAATTTATAGTATTATCTGATTGGCTAATTTGCTTGGTGATTTGATTACCTTCTGGTAATGAAACTTCAATTTAATGTTACCATATCGATAAGCCATAAATCAAAGATCACCTTTCTCATAGTCATCTTTTTCTTGTGCGCCATATGATAGAAGATCATTTCCACTATGAACACCTTGTATGGACTGGAAATTTGGATTGTACTTTGCACAAAGTTCATCAAATTAATATGTAGCAATAACTGTGCTTTACATACAGTACATTTTAGCTCTGTAAACTGATATTTTTAAATGCACTATACTTTTGCTAGCTCTTGGCAGTTTAAAAAATATTCCAGCACTAGAAATAAGAAAAAGATGGCAAACTTTCAGCCCAGATGTCAGCTGGCAAAGCTCCAGGGAAGTGGATAGAATTACCCCATGGCTGAATATGCTCCCATATCTAACTTAATTCCTGGTTCTGTGTTTTTCTAAGTATTCTTCCCCCCACCCTCTGCCCACTGAATGAGAAGTAATTAAATACCAAGGCTATTTATACAGTCTTGTCAGTTTTTCCATATTTAATCTGTAATCACGAGCCAAGGTTTAGAATGGTTAAGTCCCATAAAACAACTGAGTGAACAGAACTGAAAGATCCCATTTTTACCTCAACAAATTACTTCTCATTAAACAGCATCAGCCTCCAGGTATTCCAGGGAGTCAGGAAAAAACTCTGAAACTCATTTAAACATTTTTAAAGAGTAAAGAGGAGGGCCAAGCAGCAATGAAAGATCAGGGTTTCTGTGGGTGCTCTTTTACTGGACCAACTGCATGGTTGGGATAGACTTAAACAATCTTTCTTCTTCAGGTCAGATAACAATTACTTGACCTGAAGAAAAATGCACTGCTTTTAGCAGCTTGTCTAAGTCTATCCTAATCATGCAGCTGGCCCAATAAAAGATACAAGCTGCAAAAATCCTTGCTTTTCCAGTATTCCTTGTACCATCATGCTTACAACATCATTGCAACCCACAGAAAAGATTAGTTGCTTCCTCTACTTCCCTCATATCCATGACTCATGTCCAGAAAGAACATATTATCTGAAGGAGACAGGAAAAGCTTATTAAGATAAAGATAATATATGATCCAGAATAGTATGTTCATCATTTTCACGTCTCTGCGTGCAAATATACAGCATAATTTGTGATCCAAGTAAAGTGATATTTTTAAGCCAAGAAAAAAAAATGCAACTGAACAAAATAATCCTATATTTTTCTGACATAGCCCACAACAACTACGTTGTAACTACTTGGCTAGCAATCTAAGGTAACACAATCCCAAATACCTTCTTGCTACAATCTATGAAAGACTTTCATTTTTCTAGTCTCTGTTCTCTGAGGAACCCCCTCAGCCAGGTATCACAAAGTGATAAGGTCACCAGTAGTCTTTGTGAAATTATTAGCATTGAAAGTAAAAATCGCATCACATCCACCATTATTTATTTCCAAATCTTTCCTTTTCCTCTTTGCCTCTAGGAGTCTTGCCAAAGGTTTCCAAGTTCCTTTCTCCACAAAAGTGACTGTTATTTTAGTTCTATTATACTGTTAATGCATTTTTCTTAAAGAAACAAACAGTTGTTTGATAAGGGAAGCTAACTGCAGAGTGCATGCTGTTATCTACTTTTTCAGAGGTGACAGGGTTGACTCAGCAGGGAGGACCAAATGACCTTCTGGTTCTAATTGCCTTGAATCAGCATCAGGCAGTGATTATTACTGGGGAAAATTTCATGATAGGAAAAAAAAAAAAAAAAGGAGAATCGCACCAGTGAACACATCTATTATTGAAAGTCTCAAAGGATCAAAGATGTGCCACTGAAAGTCTGAGAGCATGTTGGTGTTGAAATAAGATTGAATTTCGCCACTTCAATGGCAGTGCGATTGGATCCTGAGTCTTTAGGAAATCTTTTTATATATTTATCCATTCCAGAATATTACTTCAAATTATCAGTGACAAGGAGTAGGAGAAGAAAATTGGTCCTTCTGTAGAGGACTATACAAGGCTAAGACACCACTTTTAGCTCTATTAACTATCTTTGGTCTTCTGCTGGCTCTTTGCACAAGATGAATTAGTCACAATGGCCTTAGGGGTGGATCTGGGGCTAAAAGCAGGAAATACATGTCTGAGCAATCTGGCACTTTATTTTTGTTTTTTCAAAGCTAGTACAGACCTTTCAAAACACCCTACTTGCAATGGAAATAGGGTCAGACATCAAATGTATACACAGTCTGGGCAACTGTACTGATGTTTATTTACATGGTGGAATGTAAATAAACACTCAGCGCTAAAGTAATTTGATGCTTTATCACAGCGTGAGATAACCCATTATCTCATGTTTTCTATGGAAAATAGTCTCAGCTGAAAAACTTGGTAACACAGTAGGCTATTAATAGGATATAGAATGTGATTACTTTTTTGGATTACTGCAATATGTAATTACTTCTGGAGCTGGTAGAAAGAAACTCTATTAAATGATAATTATAGGACTGTATTCACTATAAAAGTTCTGTAATAGACCTAAACACTGGAGTTTTCATTAACTGGTCTCCACAGCTAATAAAGCCATTTTTCTTTGAAACTAGCAATACCCTCTGAAAAGTGGCAGGATATAAAAATGACTCTGATTTACAAATGAAAAAGAAACTTTAAATGATCACATACTTTATTTCACTTGCAAATTGTAACACATCCTCTCCCTGAAATGGTTTACTATCTTGAAGTACATGGAAGTCTAACTTCTTCATTTCACATTCTAAAAATAATCTTTTTTTTTTTTTTGAAGTTAAATTAACTACTCTGGTGAAATTTTCTTATAAAATGTAGGTGAATATATTAACTACATTAAAGAATGCATAAAAATTCTGGAGATATAAACACAGAAACGTAAAAGGAAAGGAAGGATTTTGTTACACTGGCATACAACTCTCTAAAACAAAATTATGTGGACTTAAAACATCATTGTCTTTTTCACATAATCTACTGCAGCGGTGTCACATAAAGCCATTATATTGAATAGACCACCAGCATTTCCATTATAAAGCCTTTCAATCTGGGTTAATTTTTTCATTAAAAGAAAAAAAAAAGAAAGCTGAATTTGACGCATGTGGAAGTGGAGGATTAATAGAATTGGCTGGAGTTGGGCACTGCTAACATCTCCATGCAGCTGTTTCAATGAATCTTAATTCTGACCTGGGATGCCCCTCTGATATTTTAGAACTGAATCTGTTTGAATCGATTGCCAGTTATGCAAAATGATGCCAATTTTTGTGGTAGGCTTGTGATACAAACTAATATCCATTAGGGATTTCACTGATACTGCTAAACTCATTCCTAATCTCAATTTGAAACAGGTCTTTAAAGGTAAAAGGCTAGCCCATTATCTGTATGTGCAGTCTTGTCCTTCTCAGAGACTGATACAGTGGCTATAAAATACCTTTCAAGGTGAAACTTGGCCTACAAGATCTCAGGTGAAGAATCTCAAATGTTCCTTTTTTTAATTATTTGTCTTTTAAAACAACATATTCAATTAAGTTTATTATTTTAAAGTAAAGAAAAAAATTAAAAATAAATGTATGTTGTATGCAGGGACCTTTATCCATTTCATATCTGGCTGTTCCAGATTGAGAAGGTTTAATTTTAAGCACCCATAGCCCTTCAGTTTTATTAAATGCACTGCAAGATATTTGGCCAGTGAGTTCTGATGGTATTTCTCTTTCAGGTTAGTATTCAGGAAGGAAGAAATAATAATCATGTTAATAATCATGAATTTGTGGAACTATTATAGCATGCGTGTGATTATGAAACCTACCGCGTATCTTTATAATATTGAGGACGGCGAACACGCACTGTAATATTCCAAGGAAAATCTCTACCCATCTAATTGTTATTGTTTGGTTTTGGGGAGGAGGGGCTTGCAAAACTTAAGAGGCAGATAGGCAGTCAAGGTTAGTGGAAATATTGCTGTATTATATTATAATTGTCATTAGTTTTCTATGTTCACTTCTCTAGACACAAGTATACAATGAACTTTGCTACAAACCTCTGTTGTCTCTGAGTGTGAAATTTGGATTATGAATAATTTCAGGTGGTAAACTGAAGATAAAGCGTGGTCCATTGGCAGCATCATCCTTGTCATCAGCAGTAATTGTAATAAATGGCTGAAAAAGAAAGGTAGTCTGTAAACAAGTAGATCCTTTGTGGGTACATTGTACATTGCATCCTAATAACCCTTTTAATATTAGGAATTTTGAAAGCAAAAGGTAAAAAGGAAAAAGGAAAGTATTTACTCTTATGAATGTGCTGAGGACAAAAGCTTAACTATATTAGCTTTTGTATTACTGTACTTAATCAATACAAATCAATACAATATTGGCAGATTTGAGGATGAACTGGCAATCATTTAGGCTGAACTGGCAATCATTTAGGCTGAAATACTTGGTTCATACATGTATCCATATTCTAGTTCAGGGGTTGTCAACATCCAGCACATGTGCCACAAGTGGCATGGGCAGTCTCTGTGTGTGGCGCACAGCACATCAAAGGGCAAAGGCAGCACAGTGGCAGATAGGGCAAGGAGTAGAAAGCAGAGCAGCAGATCAGACAGGAAGAACAGGGCATGGAACAGAAAGCCAAGCAGCAGACTGGACCAAGAAAGGAGATTGGAGTGGCACTCAGGACAGTAAGGGGCTTAATTTGTGGCACACCTGCCAAAAAAGTTGGCCTCTACTCTTCTAATTGATGCTAACCCTATCCAAAAGCTAGTGATAGGAAGGATAATCCTAACTGGTTTAATATGGACAGAGTGTGAATGTATACATGTTTGGGCTATATTGTCCCAGAAAGCAGCGCATCTTTCTGCTATCTGAATGACTTATAATTGTGCTTCTGCTGTATGAATGCCGGCATATGCTTATGGCTGCACCATTCAAAATGTAGACTTTAAAGTGTTGTGGGTATGTACTGTTTTGTTTCACCTCTGCTGGCAAACAACAAAGTGCTTCTTTATTTGCTCAAGGTACCTGTGCCAAAACTTTAAAATAACAGCCCAGCTGCTAACTCCCACACAAAGCAGAGCTCAACCCCCTAAAGAAAGAATATGCCTGCCAGGGGAACATAACAGACAAATGATACCTGATTGCTCTGAGAATTTTCACAAATAAATGCTTCATAGACTGCTGCAAATTTTGGAGCATTGTCATTGACATCAAGGACCTTAATTGCTACAGGAACTTTGGCTTCCTGGTGTCGATTGTCTATAAGACAAAATAAATAAACAAAATAAAATGGAAACAAAAAACGCTATTTTGGTTCTATCAAAGTACAACAAAATCGAAAATAAAGCATTTCTGTTTAGTATTATTTCAGCTGCTATATGTCATATAAACAATGAGAGCAATACAGCACTTGTATGACTGAGTTAAAATCCTCAGTGGAAAACCTACGAGATTCAGTTGCAAAGACAGAGATGTTATGCCAGGCAATTTCTTCCCTATCCAGAGGTTTTATGGTCTTAATGTAACCATCTTCTGGATTGATACTAAAATATCTTTCAAGGTCAGTGTGACGATCGATTGAATACCTAAAAGAGATTGAAATTTCATAATTAAACATAAGAATTATTTACTGGCATGGTGATTAACTGTTTGTTTTATAGTATATTGCCTATTATATTGCTTGTTTTACCACAATTTTCAAACTTCCACTTAGTAGTATATGTTTTGCCAAATAAACATTTTAAATAGCTTTATACCTTAGTTAATAGTGAGGAGATGAAACTATAAAACACACATGTGAATTACTCAGAAGAAAGAGGGTATAGAGGAAAGCCATAACTTGGAATTAAAAGTTAACACTTGAAAGTTATTTCTATTGCAAATGTACTGTTAGAAAAAAAAATGCCTACAATAGTACTGTTTGGTAGTTTATGACATGTATACCATATAATGGTAATTGATTTGTGTGAATACTGCAACATCTAAAAGGCAAACACAGCTATGACACATTTACATCGAACATTTCCTAATCATATGACCCTGAGAAAATGTGGAAAAGGGCATCTTAGGCAAAGACATATATAAACATATTATATAAGTGCACCTATTTACATTGTCATTGATATCATTCCTTCCAAAATTTAAGAGGTCACCTAATCCAGTGTACCAACTGAAAAAGTCAGCCTCTATCTATTTATCTATCTATCCATCCACCCATGTAGCCATACAAACAGAGTATACCTTATAGCACTATTTGCAACATCTGGGTCTTTGGCATGTACTCTTCCAACCACAGTACCAAGGTTTGAATTCTCCTGTACTTCAAGGATGTAACTGGGTGCTAAAAAGATAGGGGGCTCATCAGCATCCTCCACTGTAATCTTTACAGTAACTGTATCCTTGAAAGGTCCATTGCTGATGAACTTAGGATCAATATGTACATTGGCTGCTTCTACCTTCAGACTGTAGAACTTCTGGGTTTCAAAATCTAAGACCTGTAAGAAGATGGTGCATTCATTGGACAGAGCTAACAAAATTGGAAAGTTAAGAGTTGATATATATGGACATAAACAATTCCTTAGTGCATGACACGAGAATGCTTATAAAACAGATACGTGGCAGGTTTCAATATATCTGGAACCGAGTGTATGAAACCTTTAAGATATTTAGGGCTGGACCCAATGATCTCTCGAGGTTCCTTCCAGCCCCTAATGTCTATAATATCTATGAAAACTGTCATACAGGTTGAAAGAAAGGGACTACACCACTGATTTTGTGAAGAAAAAGGCTATACAATGAAGAAGACCCCTTGTCCTGTTCTTCATTCACTATGTTGCTCTGGAAACCATTCCCTTTTCCTCAGCTGGGCATGTCCCTACTGATTTGCAGTTCCAGCACCAAGAGTATGTTATGAGCAGGATGCAGTAAGGAAAGGAGATGGCTTTCCCAAGGTAGAGCAGCAAAGAGCCATTAACTGTCCGTATTATGCCAAACAAGCCTCCCGCCCAGGAAGAGATGCTGTAGTGGCCCTATGCTAAGTAGTGAATGCTCCAGAAGCCGATTGTCGGCTTGAGGGTCGGTGGTGGTGAACTGGAACCAAATACCTACCACAGAGTTGAGGATCTGGCATATATAAGGGAAATAGATACTGGCATTGATCATCTGACACAGTTACCAGATCATACAAGCTCTTCATAATGATAAAACCATTAACTAAATTGTATTTGTGCTTAGCATGGTGTCTTTCTAAATTGAATAGCCAATTTTCAACAGGTGAACAGAACAGCCCTTAATGTATAAATATTAAGATACTGGCAGAAAATTGCTGGTTCAGGACACGTATGAAAAGGAAATGAAAGATATAACACATGTTATCCTTCATACTTTCATGCTTGAGGAAACAAGGAAATGACAATTCATACTAAGGGTTGTTGTAGGCATACTTCTACAGTGATAAAAACTATAATTTCAAGATGTTCCCTAACTAAGGAGACTGGGAAGAGTTGGGAATTGGAGGACAGTTTCTAAGTTCTGAGAAGAGCTGGGACTTGGGAGATGGTTTCTCAATTAAGCCAGTTAGTCAGTGACAGACATTGGGCTTGCTTACTGGTCCAAAATGAATCCCATTGTGTGGTTCTTCTCATTCACATAGGCCTATGTGTATTGAACCCATCAAGCACTACAGCTTTCAGGCACATAATCTAATGCATCTGAAATATTTGGCATAAGATAGTCAGCAGCTGGGATCCTATATGAGACCTCGAGAGCTAATAGCAGCAATGAAATTGGGTATAAGAAGGCTTCTTTTTCAAAAAGAAATATGACAGGATAATTGATAAATTCCAGTTCAGTTAACTGTAGTAAAACACATTGTTATCTAAATATTGTAAGGGCATTAGCTTTGTAATTATTTCATTAGCTGAGGATCTGGTGATAGACTAGGAATACACAAACATCCCTGATTCTGTACTGCTTGAATGGGTACTTAAAAAGCAACAGATTTCTCAGTACTGGCATGGCAGAAACATGGGATTAAATCCTATTATCCCATGTTAATTAGTTACTAGGATGTGGGTTGCATTCATAGGGTATGGGAAGATGAGGTTTCCATATCCATTTCTTCTCCGTTATTAAAACTAGGCTTGGACCTGCTAAATGCTGAGCACTTCCTGTTATCACTCTCAATTTTCACTGAAAGCAATAGGAGTGGAGATTGCTTAGAGTCTCACAGGACTACTCGGTACTGCACTGGATTAAAACCTGTAGGTTTGGTAGCTGATGTGAGAGACAGATCTCAGATGTTAGATCATTAGGGTAGGAATAACACAGGGCACTGATTTGTTTGCTTGTCATATTTGCTTGTTTGTTCAAATCCAGGTATTGCCTTTTTGATGTAACAGAGTAACAACACTGTTACACTAGAGAGTCAACTACTCATCTCTTAGGCACATATTCTTATTATATTAGAGATTTTATTAAGCTGGCGGGCATGTCCATGGCATGGCAGTATTGAAAAGAACCCCCTCTTCCCAGCTGAGGTCCTGCTTTTGAAAAAAAAAAGTTTACCCTTGTAAAAATTGATTTAGAAGCAGGCCAGTTAGTAGATAAATGTCCAATTTCTTCCACATTAGCAGCTGTTTGGGCTATGATTCACATAGCACAGGTGCATATTGCAGAAGGTAACAGGTAATGAGCAAAGCAGGGGGTGCAGGGGAATAAAATTCTGCATTAATGAGACATTGCTGCTTGGCCCTCAAGGTACAGGACTGAAGCCAATGAAGGGAGCTTGTAGCAAGTGCTCATGTGAATTCTTAGGACCATGACCGCTCAGAGATGCCAATTCTTAACTTGGATCCAATTTTATTTTTACCCTGCTTTGAGAGTAAGGAAATGAGTGCATAAGGGACTCCAGATTTCACCCTTGGGGAGTATGTCTGAGTTTGTCTTAGTTGTTGCATGTTCAGTTTCACTTGCCCCTGAGCTGAAGGGCAGTGATGCCACAGCTCTTAGAATGACAATTTGAGATCAACACTTTCTAGTGATGTAAAGAACAGAGAACCTGGGGCCATCTCAATACAAATTAAACCAACAGAAAGTGTTTGGTTGGTCTCAGTGCTGTGCAAGGCTTTATTAGAATAGGAATGTATTTTAGCATGGCTTTCTATTAGGTGTCCGGACTGCTATTTGCAGTCATATTAGCAATGTATCCAAAGGAAACTGTTTCAGGGTTGTGGACACAAACTATTTGAGATGAGTCTAAGTTAGTCAAACTGCAGAATCATTTGATAGGGATATAAGATTGTGCTATGCACTTTTCTTACTTTCACAGAATCATAAAGTAGAGAGCACTACCCTTTTCATGCCATGTACCCCTACCCTTTTCTTTCTATATACACAACATGTCAGGGAAGGAATGCCGATTTAAAAAAAATAGTTAAAAAAAAATAAAATACAAACCCTCTATGTTTTGCACAATTCTTAAAATTCAGGTGACACTATCAACTTGAAAATGAATACTTGATTAAAACCAAAGTAATCCCAGTATTTATTTCTGAATTAGTACTCCGTATGTCTTGAGGAGCAAAAGGTGTTGATTGCTCAAGTGGCAGCTGGGCACAGAATGACTTTAAAGACTAAAAATATGTTAAAAAGCACAGTAAAGTCTTTATATAATGCTGCTTTCTGTTCATAATTATGCCCTTCCATTGTGGTTCAAGGCATGATCAGATAACAGTGTAATGGGATACTGAAACTTAATCACAGCTTCATAAACAAATTACATAAAATTGCATTTATCATAATTTTAGCTTAAGCACTGATGTACTGCTGGTCTAGTTTATCTCAGAAAAGAAATGAAGGGTGAGAAGTACAGTGAGAAGTTGTAAAGAACAGCATTGTTTACCTTCTTAAGCTTTACAACACCTTCCTGAGTCTCATAATCCGTTGTAATTTCGAACATATCCATACCATCTCCATCAATGATGCTGTAGCTCACTAAGCCGTTTTCTCCAATATCTGGATCTTTGGCCTTCACTCTTCCTACTTCTTCACCTGGAACGGCTGCTTCTGATACTGACATCTGGTACACACCTATGCCAAAATAATAATAATGTACATATTCAGTTGGCTTCTTCCAGTATTAGTAATTTGGCTCATTCCATTCATATGTATGAAGAAAGAACAAGAAACGGTTTAATTTTCAAATTAAGTAAATGCAGTAGTGTTGTCCTCTAAAGGAATGGTCATATTAGAAATGTCTTTGAAATAGAAATCATGTGTGAAAACTTAGACTGTTGGTAATCCATATACAGTAAAATTACCTTCCCAATTTCATATACTACGACCTTTACTTCTAATGCTCCTAGAGCAGTTAAAAGGCCAAGCAGTTGTTCAGTTAGAATGCAGGAATTATTGTGACAAAGTTATCATTCATATCAAGCATATTATTGCAAAACTTGAGAGAAATTTACATTTCAAATGACTCATGGTATGACCTTCAGTTCCAAGAAGTCTAGCAAAGTACTTGCCCCTTCATTCAGAAGCCACAAATTATGGAGCAGGATTTGGATCAGACCTCCCTGCTGTGTCATCTAAAGGAATAAATCTGTTGCTTCCCAAAGCTCTAACTTAGAAAATGAATTTGTATTGATTGAAAACACTGAAACTTCAGATGGGTCAGTATGCACTCGCTTGTGTGTGCATAAAGAAAAGAATGAGGAGGTTTTTCTACCTCAAAGCTGTACTTGAACAGGATGGGTACATCAGCAGCCCTTGTTCAAGGGAACTCGTAGCCTCTACAACCCACTGACCTCAGGATACATTTCTGCAGAAAGAGGGCTGCAATATAAGCATATTCCCTATATACAAGGGTTTCCAGGAAAGTCACAATCAACAGCGACTGTTGCCCCTTGCCCATATCGGAGCTGAAACATTATGACTCACACACGTTAACTATTTCAGCATTCTTTGCATTACCAATAGCCTTGGTGGTGTTGACATGAGTATAATCAGAAAAGCATGCAGCCATGAAGTAGAAATATACTGGAATAAATCTACGCCTGCTAACATTGTAGACACATCGGCTGCATTCTACCATGCCTGAACTGGTCTCATTAACTGCAAAAAAAAAAATTGCAAGCAAAAAAACCCCAACAAACCAACCCCCTAGCTCTAGTCAGAAAACAAAACACATAACTAAAGCATATTGCACAATGCAGGTATGAGCTGTGGCTAGAAAATCGTTAGGGCATCAAAGGTATGTAGTGTGGTAAATGGGTACGTCTGTATAGCCAAAAGATGGCGTGGCTCTTTGTGGGTAGGGAGACGGGTGCTTTATTTATTTATGTATTGTTTTTATTTATTTATTGTTTTATTTATTCACATCATCCAGTGATATTAAATACAGCAGACAATGGATGACAGAATCCCCCTGCCCTGCACCGTGCTGAGAATAGAATTAGTGTTGAGGGGCCATGCCTGTGTGTCCATTCAGTTCACTAGACTAATTTTGCTAAATTCAGCGGAGAATAATTAAATGAGATCAAATACGTGTGAAAACCAAATAGTCAGCTTGGCTATTAAAAACCTTATTTGTCCTAATGAGCATGCTTCTGCCACCATTTTGAAAATTTAATTGAGCTTATTTTGATTTCTTCTGCCACTTGTAGACAAAACTAATCAGAAGGGAGTGATGGTCCATCCTGTAACCGTGGACTGTATGAGCAGTCCTTAATTTTATACAAGTAAAGGCTGTAGTATTGAAAAATACATAAAATAGAAAAGCACAATATTCACTCACTTATCAAGTCATCTAAGATCTGAAAAAATTGTTAGCAGGATGTGCAATGTTTTTTTCATGGCAAGCCAAGATAAGCAAGATATGCCTAGCCTGGGAAATGCCCAGGCACCGGAGGGTGCAGCGGATGTGAATTAGCATACATCATCTGCCCATATCCATCAGTAAACAGAAAAGAGACAGAAGACAGGGTAGAGATGCACCTGATAGACTAAATGAATCATAGATGTATAAGCTCTTGTAAGCAAGAGCTCACAGGGCTAATTACCTCAATGCGTTATAGATAGAAGTGGATGCCCAGCTTAGCTGTAGCTTGGAAATAGCTGACAGGAGCTAGGTACAGCCATTACACTTTTATTAGTATAAATGCTCAGAGAAACTGGTCTAAACCTGTAATAGTACAGAAGTTTGGTGTACATAAACTAGTTTAAAAATGGTGGAACTTGGTCTATTTTAGACCTGGATCGATGTGTACTCAAACTTAATTGATTTAGGCTAGACCAGTGCATCAAACGTCTGGACCAGATCCCTTACCAATTCATGTCACTCAGGTCACTGTCTGCCAGTGTCCTAGGTGCCTTTGTGCACTACCATTTGTTCTGTATGCCCAGCCACACTGAGTGCCCAAGCAGCCCTCCCACCAAGCTCTCTCTGAGCCAAGTGGCTGATGATGATACGTGGGGAGGCATACTTACCCATGCCCTGCAGCCTGGTCAGGCTCCCTGTGGCTGCCCCTGCTCTTGGAGGCATGGGGTCCCTGGGTGGGTGTGTGGGAGCCCACCCACGGATCCCTGTGTCCCCGTGAGTAGGCACAGCCACAGGGAGCATGGCCAAGGTCCAGGGGATGGGCGAGCAGACTGCAGTTGACAGAAGCCTGTAGCTGACAATGATGGGGGAGGTGAGGAAGCATGCTTGCCTGTGTCCGGCAGCCAGTCAGGGATGGCCCAACCACTCAGCTCCTCTCAGTAGTCTCTAGCAGCCCAGAAAGCCCACTAGCAGGAATGCAGGAGTGTCCCCAGTCTCCTGGCCTTGGCCAGTGCAGGCAATCTGCATGCCACCCTCCCCCGAAGTGTGAATGTATGTTCTGTTCACTCCTGACCTAACCTACACCGCTTACAGAAACCCGTATAAGTTTGATCAATTCTACTTCTGCCTTTTTGAACATCTGTACTTAGCCAGGGAGTGCTGAAAGGCAGAGGGCAAAGCCACGTGTAAACCTCTTTAGAGCATTGTCTGTCTCCTAGCAGGAGCCTTCTTGAGTGTATAGGCTGCGATACTGTGTACCCCATGATCACTGAACATCTCCAAACACAAGTTTCTGATGCACAGAATGTGAGAGTTTAGAGACCTAGTCTTTTAACCTCTTGTACCACCTCCTTCGTCATACTTTTGGCAGAATATCAAAGATTTCATCTGGTTGTTACAGTGTGAGCAGAATGTTAAACACAGGACCTTTACTCTGAGCAATCTTTTACTTTTTCAGCACACACATCATGAAAAATGAAGTTGTAAGATGTGTATCAAGCTCTCCTAGGTAATCACTACTGCAGTGAAAGTCTTTCCCTTAAAGCATATTTTCCAGTGCTTTTGCCAGCCTACCGGTAGCTGACTCAGTGATAGGGACTTCCCTCCTTTCTATAGAAGTCTAGACCACAGCTGACTGATCTCACCATAGGTATATTTTTAATATAACATGCTCCAGTGGCTTTAAAAATGAAATATGGAGCTAGAAGCCTCCTGAGTTTTAATCCTGGCTTTGAAAATTACTCACTTTGTTGCACTGGACAAATCATTTAAATGTCTCAGCATGCCATTAGTAAAACTGGGAAAATAATACTGGTCTCCTATGCATGTTGCAATACTCCATTTCTCAACATTTCTCCAGAGAGTATAACTGCTTTATATGATGGTTAGTAACTGCTGTTATTTAGTAAAGGATTTGCCACTTACTCTGTGGGAACTTTGGTGGGTTGTCGTTGACATCAGTTAGTGTAATTGTCACTTTGGTTGTCCCTGAGAGTCCTCCCATGTGTCCTCCCATATCCTTTGCCTGTATTACAACGTGATATTCTTCCTTGGCTTCACGGTCCATGTTGGGAAGGGCAGTTCTAATAATGCCTAGAAATAAAATAAAAATAAACAACTTTATTTTTTTTTAATAATGAAAAGCAGCTCCTGCTTTTCTTATAGTGTCTTGCAGATACACCACACTTATTGTGTATAGCAACAGTGGCCAAATTCTCCCCTATTTTCTGAACATTGCATACCATACATGCTTGCAAAGCAGCCTGAGAGCTGGCACAGCGGAACCTATGAGTACTTGGGGGAATTCTCCATGGCACAGAGCCTACATAGTTTCTATACCATCACCATGGCACAAGGGGAATGGATCTGTCTCAGTGACAGCTCCTTAGTATAGAGGCCCCTGGACACTCTAAAATATTCCAGGAGATGAATCTACTGAATAGCTTAGCCAGGACTGATGGAGAATGAAGTGGTGTAAAGCTATCTACCACACAGACACACACACACACACACGCTACATGCACCTTGGCTGTCACTGAAAGTCTGAACCAATATGTATAATTCTTCATTTTAACAGACTGTAAAAAGATATAATATTCCACACAAATAAACCCTGTTCAGTAATACCTGTTTGAGCTTCCACAGAGAAGTACGGCTGACCTTCAAGAATACTATAAACCAATTTGGCACTGTTCCCATAGGTAGGATCATCAGCATCTGAGGCTGTTACCTGAATAACTGATGTACCTTAAAAGGACAGAAAGGGAGAAAGGAATGCTTGTTAAAAGTAGATGCATTTGTAAAAGCCACTCTAAGATGTTTTCAGCTAAAGCACAGAGATGCCTGGTATGCATGGCTGTCTCCAAATTTTATTCTTTAGATTTAATAATTACTGGGACTTACTTTGCAATTTGTACACTAAGCAACAGAATCTCCATAATGCTTAAAGCAATTTTGCAAGGAAGTAATAAAAGACTCTAAAAGGAATTAATGAACATTTCTGACCAGGGAATTTCTATTCCATCAGATACTTTTTCTTTAGCAAAGACTGCATACTACTACTTTTGATAATAAATAGCCACCCAAGACAGCCTGTTTGCTAGGGTTAGCTACATTCACTTAGCTACATTCTGCACAAATAGGTTCATAGGAATGTTGATAACTGGATTCTCCAAAGCAGAGGTAGGCTTTTTGTTGCTTGCTTGATTTAAACCAGGAGAAAATATAATGGAAAATATGGTAGCATTCCCTAGCTTACGGCTTCGTTAAACAACTCAGTCAGGGAAATGAACAGCATTGTACACCCTGAACCACAAATCCTGGTTGGAGCTTTTTCATAGTCTTTTAGTTGAAAGAACAACCGTATTTCCTGAAGTGCTTGCACAGCTACTCTCACAGTCATATTCAGTTTCTGTAGCAGAGCTTGAAGTCTTCAGCCATTTGTTCCGACTCACTGATAATATTTCAGCAATTAGTTGAGACCAAATAAAAATTTACCTCCCGAAGTCTGGAAGATGATACTCAGTTCAAGTTGAGATGTCAAAGCTCCAAAAATAGAAACTATGCCTGCATTTTTCTGTACATACCTACATTGGACCTCTCTGGCACGTTGGCATGGTAGTTTTCATGAAGAAACTCAGGTGGGTTGTCGTTTATATCTTGAACTTTAACAATGAATTCTGAAGGTGGTTCCAAAGGTCTATTAGTGTTCCTGTCTACAGCTTGTGCTGTTAGAGTGTATTGAGCTCTCTCTTCCCGGTCCAGTGTCTTTGTTGCATGGATGTTCCCTGATTTGTCATCAATAACAAAAATTATTCCTGCACCTTCACCTGAGAGAATGTATTTAATGTTTCCATCCCCAGAATCAATATCCGAATGAAGCTATAAAATGAGAAACAGACATACTGTAACATGGGAACATACACTGTAAACATCCAAGCCTTAAAATATTGAGTTACTATATACTTTTGTCTGGATTTACCAAAATTTTGCCTTAGACTGCAAGCCCTTGGCCATCGTGGGTATGCTTACATGGCAGTTACAGAAATGATGCAGGAAACCGTACAGGTAAACGAGCTAACTGTAACTAGCTAGCACAGGATATGGTAGCAGTTTTAACTGAAGCAGTTTGAAGCTCAGCATAGGATAATTTATCCTCTGCTCCTCAGCAAAGTCAAATTAGCCATCACTCCTGTGGCTAGTTTATACTCCTCACACTATATGGTAATCACTAGTGTGATGGCGGTAAAGTGGGGCTTTGTGAAGCTTCGGTACCCGATTCAATTCGGAGGAGATATGGTCTGATTTGGGGACTGAAATTCCAAATCCAAATTGGATCAGAAGACCAATTAAAAGCTTCAAATCGATTCAAAGCATCCAAATCAATTCAGAAAGAGATTCGGGAAAGATTTGGTGATTTGGCCGTAGAATAAACAGGCAGCTGACAGCTGCCTCCAGCCAGTAAGTCGGTTGGGGGATGGGGGAGGGATCAGGCGTGGGGGAGGGAGGGATCAGGGCTGGGGCTGGGGCTGGGACAAGCTGCCTAGCTGGGGTGGGAGGCACAGGATTTGGGGAGGGTAGTGGATACGGGACGCAGGTACAGCAGCACTGGGAGCAGGGGTTATGCCCTGCTGCTACTTGCTAAGCCAGGTTGGGAGAGGCAGGATGCAGATGTGGTTCACTCAGGACAGAAGGGGGCAAGTGGCATCAGGGCATAGTCCCCACTCCCAGTGCTGCCGCGCCTGCATCCCATGCCCTCCCATGCCAGCTGGCAAGCAGCCACAGTGCAGAGTCCCCACTCCCAGTGCTGATGCAGGTGTGGCAGTGCTGGGAGAGGGGGCTCTGCCCTGCTGCCACTTGCCCAACTGGGGGCAGGGGGCAGAGGGAGGCATGATTCAGGAGTGGCTCGCCCAATGTAGAAGGGGGCAAGTGCCGGCAGGACATAGCCCCCACTCCTAGTGCTGCTGCGCCTGCATCCCACACTCCTGCCGGTGCTGGCTGGCAAGTGGCAACAGCACCCACTCTTCTATACTGGCTGGCAAGTGGCAACAGCACAGAGTCCCCATTCCCAGCGCTGATGTGAGCGTGGCAGTGCTGGGAGAGGGGGCTCTGCTCTGCTGCCACTTGCCCAACTGGCACGGGGGGGCACGATGCAGACATGGCTTGCTCCAGGCAGAAGGGAGCAAGTAGCAGCAGTGGCCATGCCTGCATCCGTGCTGGGAGTGAGGGCTGCCGCTTCCCCCTACCATCCAGAATGAGCCACACCTGCATCCCTCCCCACTCTCGCCCCAGCTGGGCAAGGGGCAGCAGGGCAAAGCCCCCGCTCTGAGCGCTGCCACACCCGCATCCTGTACCCTCCCATCCCTCTCCTTGAGTAACGTGTTCCTCTGCCCCAGCTGGGCAGCGTGTCCCAGTCCCAGGCCCAATCCCTCCCCAACCCCACACCCCTTTCCTCCTCCCTTCCCCAAACCCAACAGACTTTCTAGCTGGAGGCAGCTGTGTCAGCTACCTGTTTAGTCTATGGCCAAATCTCCAAAGTGGCACCAAATCTTTTTGATCTAACTCAGCCAAATCAAATCAGGACAGTGATTTGAATCTCTGAATCAAATCACTGTCCTCCAAATTGGCTGAATCTGAAGTGAATACTTGCTGCTTCACACAGGCCTACAGTAAAGACATAACTTGTGTCTTTGCGTATATTTGCAAAGCCCCTAGCACCATAAAGCTATGAACAGTCTCTAGCTGCAACTGCAACAGAAACAAATTATAATAGGAAGAGGATCAACCTAGAAATGTGTTCAGACTAAGAGCTTGCCTGTAAGAAAGATTCACAAAGCTCTTGTTCCTCAAAGCTAAAATATATTTTAGACACAAAGGGGCGGGAGAAGTAGAATTAGAATGAGATAGTTACTGTCTTCTATTTGTTCAAATGAAGACAGAGGGAAGTAACTTAATGTAAAGGGATTAATACTCGTCATATTAATCAGATTTTGCTACACTGCATTTAAAAGTGGCTTAGTGACACATGGGGCTGTTACAACTGTACCAAACATTGGTTTCCAGACAATTTCCAACTTGTCTTAGAGTCTAAATTTGACCTTCTATTTAATATTAAAAATACTAATTTTGCTTCCCAACGTATTCGCCCTGTGATATTGTATAATAACAAACATAGTAAATAGTATTACGGTAATTTGTGAGTGTTTTCTTAACTTTCTTAACTTGTAGGAGTAACACAGACTTTTTGGGACAAACTGTTCTTTCTGGCAGAATTTGATTCCATTGATCTGATTCCCCATTGTGTTATATCGGACTGATGCTAATTCACAGGAGTAATACACTCCAAAGGCAGGTACAGCACATTGAAACATCAGGCTCATTATATACTACACATTCTAACATATTTTAATCCTAATGAGTAACGTGTTATAAATCAGAAAACAAAGATATGGTAAAGTCAGCAATTTACTTTTCTAATATTGGTATGTCAGGTCAAATCCATTTTAAATCTCTATTTTAGGACTCTTCTGTTTGGTATATAGGTTGCTATTTTCTAGGCCAGCCTTAAAACAATGAGAAAAGTATTCTAAGTGACAGGGAACCAAAACTAAGACAGATATGAGGTTTTATTTGGACAGATTAGCCATTTGGGGATCAACCTTGTTGTCCATTCAGAGTCGGCAGAAAAAGTGCTAACCTACTACTCTCAAGTAGTGATTCAGAGCCTACTGAAGTCAATGAAAAGACTCCCATTAACTTCAATGGACTTTGGATTGGACTCTCACCAAACTACAGATTAAACGATTACTACCAGATTTATCAGCAAGTTCTGATTAGGCAACTGATGTGGAAGAGAAGTATGAGAGGAACAAAGCATCTTATACAAGATGCGCAAAATAGCACAGACTGAAATATAGATATTTCTTACCCTGCCCACTAGTACAGGATCTGGTCCTGTATATTCTTCTATTACAAAGAACTGATTCCACACCCAGCCTCTTTTTGAACGATGCAGAACTTGTCCTTCTTTTCCTTTTTCATGGTGACCATGGAGTGACGGCCTTGAATGGTTAAGCTTCTCCGTAGATGTAGCATGACTATAGCACAGCATGCCCAGGCATATAAGAGCAGCATGTAAACAACTGTCCTCCTTCATTTTTGGTTAGTTTATAGGCACAGGAGTATTGAACAATCTACCCCTTCTAGCCAGAGCCACCTTGAAAGTTGAAAACAGAATTACTGGAAAATTTCAGATGTGATGTCCTGTGTATAGGATGCCACCACTCATGAAGTGCATCACTTTAACGCTCTGTGGGTTCCCAGATCAATTTCTAAAAAAAAAAAAGGAGAGAGAACAAAAATGTCAGTTCTTTCCTTCTCTTAAAACAGTTATAATTAAAAGCTATTTGCCTTTTTTAAAATTAAACTAGCATCAATTTAGCATAGGTGTAATGCCCATTGTCTACTTCGAGATAATACATGCACTCAAGAATACTTTGATACAATAATTACCAACTATGAACATTTTAAGTAACAAGGGTTTTCTTTGGTGGTTTGCCAGTAAAATTCCTTGCTGTCAACTACAAAACCTGTACAATTTTTATTTGTAATTTTCCTTTTCTCTTAGTTTAGTAGGAAATGATACAGATAAAGCTCTGCTCTGGGGTGTGCCTGTATGGGTGATCTCTGGCTCTTGGCCTCTAGCCTTCCCTAGAGCAGCTCCTGGAAATGATTGTAGAGTACCTGCACTGCCATATGCCAGCAGGTAGGTGGAGTATACTGGGGAGGGCTCAGTCAGAGCTCACTGCCTCTGTGGTGCAGTCATGCTCTTGAGCACCAGTGTCTGGGATCCACAAAGCCCCATCCACAGAATTGAAAGCAACATAAATGTAGTGGGAAACCAATAGGAGGTTCTGAGGATGTGCGGTTGTCTTCATCTTTCACTCTCTGAGACAATGGTTCTTTATGCTGTAAGAGGTGTCCCTCAACTTGCAATTCACAGCCCTGTTACAAAGGTATGTGTCAAAGGTTTCAAAAACCAAAGAGAAGTCAGCTTTTACTTTCCAAAAGTGGTAGCAGCAATGGTGCCATTCCCTTTATGCAACAGATCACTGGGCAAAGCACATGCCAAAGCTGCACAAGAGCTAAATTCAATTTCCTCCTTTGCCTGATGGGATATGTACACATATCCCCCACATCCTGGGAGACTACATCAATTACCAGTCTATAGGGTTATCTGAGGTGGGAGTGCTCTGAATGCATCCTGTGGAAGCAGAGATGGGAACGCATGTTTCCTTATTACCAACACAACAGCTATGCTCATTTTCCTTGCAAGGCAGAACATCTTCTAAATGGAAGGACTGAGATTGCTTCCCCCTCCCTAGAGTGCAGCGTAACAGGGTGGGTAGAATAATTCCCTGGAAAGTGGGAGTTTGAGGTTCAAATCCCCTGAGGTAGAAAAGAGAATTTCCTGGCTTGCTAAGTTTCTAACCACTGAGAGTAGACATAATCACTCTCCAGTCACACTCTAAAAACTAACCTGCTTTGATTGTTCTGAAAATCCTTACTTGGTCCAGCCTTGCAGGCAAAATAACCAGAACTCCTGGTTGGTGGATCTTAATGGGGCTTTCGTGTGTTGCTCAGCACTGTTAAGACAGAGCGGATCTACACCTGCGCTTTACTGCACATTAAAGCATTGTTTAAAAAAACGTGCAAATATTCTAATACATGGTAAAATAGGATATTGAGCATTAAGCATCACTAAAAAGAATGTACTTTCGCTACTGCACAAGAGGGTAGTATAATATACATTTATTTAGTACCTCACATCGCAGGTACTAAATTCAATGAGCATTAGGAAAAGTGCATTAATGCATGTGTAGACACACCCAGAGAGTAGCTTCTGGATGTGACTAAAAGACTTTTGGCATCTCAGGAACTTTTATGTTAGAAATGTAGATGCCTTTGTACTTTTAGGTGATCTCAACAGTAGGATCAAGCTAAGAAGGGGTTCTGTGAATCTAACTTTTGGACTCAGGCACTTGAAGTGGCAGTTATGTACTTATGCCCATCCAAAACTTCTTTGTGTATCTAGCCCTGAATGCCGTGACATATTCCCACATGCAAATTCAGCCCTTTTCTTTACCTTTTCCATCGACCTCCACTATCATAAATTAATAGAAACATCTGCAGACACTTTTATAATATAACCCTTGGCAGCAGCAACCATTCTCGGTGTTTCTGACATTTTAATTGTTAGGATGACATTATCCATTTCTTCATTTCTGATCATTTCTCTGAAACTAGGTCAGAGTCAAAGTTTGGACCAGAGATTGCTTGATACAGTGAATCCTGCAGTAGGACTACACCTCCAGGGGCTAACTTCCCATCCTAAAGAACCATTTTTATGCATCCCTGGGGTTTCTAGTATGGTGTTTTTCAATGTGCTTCTAATAATCAAGAAATTCTTACTTGTTCTAAATTTCAGTGTAATACACTTTGGGTCTGCTACAGAACACTAACAAAATACTAATTTCATCCTATATTTTAATCTCAGGCACACACTCATACATACATAATGCTTCCCAATTTATATATATACACATTATATAGCAGTGCAGAGGGGACATACATGGGAATTCTGGAATAATTAATGCTAAATGTCTTGCTTTCTTTGTGGTGGGGATTGTTGTGCCAGTTTAGAGGTAGCTGACTCTGGACAATGGAGTTGGGGGAATCTTGACGGGGAATTTCCTTTAAAAAAAAGTTACCTATATTATATATAAACTGCCCATATATGTCCCCTCTGCGCTGCTTTAGATTCAGGCACTCAGATTTCAGGAATGGGGTATGTACTGGGCTTTTCACATGAGGCAAAGAGACTAAGCTCCCATTTTTCCTGCCACCCAAAAAAACCCAGCTTGCCCCCAGCTTTAACTATGTACCAAATTCAGTTTCAGTGTCTATATTCTAGTGAATTCAATTCGATTTATGCATATATTTTAAAATATAATCTGGCACAAGGGGAGGAATTGACTGATTTTTCTTCCTTAATCATATTAATTGAAAACAGTTTTACTATCCCTTTTAATTCCTTCATTATTATTTCCTTCATGATATATTACAAAAGATTCATAAAAGGATAGGAGTCTGGGAAGACAAGAACACTACCTACCACTACTACACACAAGAGAAGAAAGCCAATATTGCTCAAGAAAATGCTTTGAAAATTCATTTTAGTCAGAAATACATTTTAGGTAGAAATGCTACTTCAAGTTTTCCTTCCTGGGTTTAATACTGGTAGCCATTTTGTTAGTAAATGAAATTATTTTTTATACCAGAAGTATAAGAGGCTGAAGAAAGAATCTTAAAAACCTTGTAATAGTAGGTTATTTAGGGGGAGGACGGGGGGAACATCAGTATGAAATACATGTATCTCTGCTAATTACAATTTTTTAGAGAAAATGGAAACATATTTTATCTTACATTTGAAAAGTTACAGTAGAAAAGTTAAACTGAAAAACCTATTATTGGCTAAACTTCTCTGGTGGTCTAGTAACTAATTATTAAATCCTGCTCTCTGTCGTGATCCTGAGTTACTTAGCCTATACTATGAATGTTATAGGAAATATTTTCTATAAAGCATCTTTCCAACTAAAGTCAAAGCTAGTTGCACAGGAAAAGTACATTTACATCCATCATGAAGTGCATAAGTGCAGTAATTAATTTTGCTGGCACTTTCATTTTTGCAGTAGGGTCCCAACACCCTCAGGAAGATGGATCGGGAAGGCTGCCCTGTTTTGGTGCTGATGTATTGTTAAAACCTATTTAAGTGCCAGTTTAACAAATGAACACTTTCATTAACAGATTTGGGGTAAAAAGCTTTAAAAGAACAAAATTTGCACGTCTGAATTCTGTTCTCTGGGTCATTAATTTCAAATGATGCTATCACCTGTGAAACTAGAAAGTAGACAAATATTTCCATTATAACCAAAATGTCATATAACTTTAGTGTACGTATTGTTATGTAACTTTCAGAAAAGACTTTATAAAAATTGCTTTACAAAACAGGAATAGATGTCCTGGTACACATGTGTTTACTACCACTTATTTAAGCATGAAGCACTAGACACAAAACATTAACCATATATCCATATTTACTTTACTAATTAGGGTTTAAAGTGGTAATTACTAGGATTATGTGAAGCTTTGGTTGCTGATTCAATTTGGAGGAGATTTGGCCTGATTTGGCAGTCACATCTCCGAATCCAAATCGAATCTGGACACCAATAAAAAGATCCAAATTGATTCAAAGCTCTCCCAATCAATTCAGAAAAGATTTGGAGAGCTTCAGAGATTTGGGCAATCCCCGCTCACCACTGCAGGGAACTGGACCCGGACTCTGCAGATAAGTAGGGGGTGGGGGCTGGAGGAGGGGACCATGGGGGGGACCCTTGCC
>NW_017728915.1:27715987-27751000 GCF_001723895.1 Crocodylus porosus | reverse complement strand
TCTTTAAAAAAAAACACCACCACCCACACTCACCAGCTCCTGCCAGGCCAGGGGGGTGACCCCCACTTGCCCCCACTGTCCTATGCTGTGTGGGGGCTCTGCCACGAGCCCCCATCCTCCACCTGCTCTCCCAGCCCTGTCAATGGCTGCCCTGCTTGGCCCCAGTATCCTAGCTCTTAAAAAAAAAAAAAAAAACCAAAAAACCAAAACACAAAAACCTGCACTCACTGGCTGCTTCTGCAGTCTTCAGGGCTTCTGGGAGCTTGTAGAAGAGCCCCCCCACACAGCACAGACCTGTAGGAGGCAGCAGGGATTGTCCCCACGCCTGACAGGAGTTAGTCAGTATGGGGATTTTTAAACATATATATTAAAGAGCTGGGAGGCTGGTTCTCGGAGTGTGGGCAGGAGATGGGGGCTCATGGAAAAGCCCCCCATGCAGCATGGGGCTAGTGGGGGCCAGCAGGGATCCTGCCTCCCCCACCTGGCAGGAACCAGTGTGTTCAGAGCTTTTTTTTTTTCTTTTTTTAAAGAGCCGGGACGGTGGGGCTGGGTGGGGCAGCCATTGACTGGGCTGAGAGAGCAACAGGGAACGGGGCATGTTTGATTCAGAGACTCAGCCAATTTGGTGGTGGCTAAATCTCTGAATCAGAATTTGCTGAATCAATCTGGGACAGTGATTTGAATCACCGAATTGAATCACTGTCCCCTGAATCAGCCGAATCCGAATCTGAAGCAAGTATTAGCCACTTCACCATCTTTTATTTTTAGATCTCGGCATATGTGGGTGTGTCGGCACAGAGGGACAGGGTTATGCAGCTACTATAGTATTCTAGCTAAAACACTGAAATGTAACTCAGCTGTTGAGGGCAAACCATTCATTAGGCCTTGAACCAGCCAACATGAAAACACACAAAATCAAATTTATAGCCCAGTTCTTCTCTTTCCTTTGGCTAACACTAGAGGGAAAATATCTCATCTCTCCCAAAGCATGAAATAAGGATCTGGGAATTGAACTTGAAGCAGATGATTGGAATGTTTCTCTGGTTAGTATCCATAAATCCTCAACAAGTACAGTTTTTATTCAGATGCCATATGACATTGCACATCTACAGAACAGTTAAAATAATTCACTGTTTTTGAACAGTGCCATTTTTTATTAAATCATTTGTGGGGGGAAATGTATTTAAAAATTATTATTCACCTGCTCTACGCTCTTCCTAAAATATGACAAACAATCTAGATGGACCTGTATTCACAACTGACTCAAATGCCACAGCCTGAATTTTGCACTGTGGTTTGGGATTGCGTAAAATATAATTTCTGAGTTCAAACTAAAACTTCCCTTCAAAATGACTACCAATCTGTCTTACTCCTTTCTATACTTACCAAGAATAACCTATAATAATGGCTGGAGATAATATAGATTTAGAAGCAGCTAACAGATTTTATTTGCTAACAAATTCCTTTTTTATGGATATCGAATACTAGTCCTTTCATGGATACAGAGAAACAAGAATGAATTAGCTACCTCACACTATTAAATCATAGAAACACAACCAGACTGGGTTTATGCATAATGGTTACCTGAAATGTGAAGGACGAAGTAAATAGGAATTCCACACTGAAAAAAAGTAATATAGGGTGCGTCTACATGAGTTACTACATTGCCACAGTGGCAAACTACAGTGACGTATCTCTTGTCTACGGCAAGTAGCATCGGTGGGCATGAACTGTGATGCTGCTGCTACTGCGCAATGGGATTGGAAATGACCCATGCAGCATCGGGACCGCGCAGGACCAGTGGTTACTGTGCAGTCAGGCACACATGTAGATGTGTTCACTATAGTGAGATCTGCACGTAGTGAGTTGTCTATGGGCATACCTCTATACCAGGGGTGGGCAAAATGGCACATCCAGCTGATGGCTGGACTCCATTTCCCAGCAGACCCTGCCCGCGTTGCTGCTTTTGGTTTTCCATGGAGCCCCCAGGAGCAGTGGTACGGTGACATTGCAAGGCAAAGTTTCCACAGAGACTGGCGTCAGCAGTGCTGGCAGGGGCGGCTGGGAAATGGAGTCCCCCACGGGGCTGATCTGCTAGGCAAGAACCCTGTTTAGACCTGAAAACCATTCTACCATAACTGTGGTATATTTCCCTGTGGGCTACCAACCTACTCCACAGGCTGCCACCAAGTAGGAATGGGGCTGGGCTCCTGTCCACTTTGGAACAATGCCTTCCCCAAGATGCATAAACGGAGCAGTCCCTGGCCATCTCGGTACCAGAGATCATAATTCTGCTAGGTTTTCACAAGCAAGAGGCTAGGAGAGGATGCATTTTTCCTTCTCCTACACATACAGGTGAAGGGAAATTAGAATACTCATATCTAATTACAAGTTCAATATTGAACCTACACTGATTTAACTTTATTGTGCATGTGGATAGTTCAAATAACAGAAAAATGCAAACACTAAATTCTATTCTTCTTCACAACAGATCATCTTCAGTGAATAACATTAAGCTATACTATATAACCCAGCAGAATTTGTTCCATTCTGTGTAAAATAGTTCTCTCTGTAAAAAGACGATTTGCCATGCAAAACTTCAGTTTGAAGTCTCAAACAAAAACTGTGATGATTATTTACTCATGACTCATAGACAAAACTAAAGAGCCAGAAGAGATTATTTTAATGACAAGACCAGAGTCTCGGAAGTTGTGTCTAGCCAATTTTCAATTTCTTTTTCTATATATAGCAGAAATAATCCCGATACAGCCAAGTTAGCGTCCCATGTGTGCCACTATTAAACGTCAATATGCCAAACTATAATAGACTAAACAATCCCTATGAGTTGTCTAGCCAAAGACTGTTACATGATACATTAAAATAGTAGTTGTTCCTCAGGGATACATTTGACACCATATATTCAAGAGTATGTTGTAATGACAAAATGATGGATGCTTGTATTTTGAGCGATTTTGCAGAAATATTGAGTTAAATTTCACAAATGCAGAGTCCAAATAAAAGTCTAGCTGTAGGAAGAATTAGTTGAGAGAGAAATAATCCTGTTTTCTTTAACAATAATTTAATTAACATAGTTGCAGTAGAATTTCAGCATAAACTCTTCCCTGAATAAATGATTAAATAGTACATTACTGTGGTTCACATTACCTTTAAAATTGAGATTTTGGTGTTGGATTTGGCTTGTAAACCTGCTGGTATTCAACTGTAAATCACTCTATCAACCCAAACAGGATCTGTGTGCTTCTTTTTACTTACCTGAATGAGCTACCACTACCCAAATGTGAAAAAGAACAGGGGAGACGGCAACCAGCGGGCATCTATTATACTCCTAACTGACAGTGTGTACATGGAAATGGGTGGGAAAATGACACCATGTTAACTCCTCTTCTTTACACCTATCCACCAGACACAACAGTTTATCTAGCATGGAGGAAGAATTTAAATCCATTCTACTCCTCAACATGTCCATTTTTGAGGAGTTCCTTATATGGAGCCTGATAGGCTGTAAGCAGTTGTCTCAACTAACCCAGGATTGATTGTCCTGGGATTTGACCCATATTAAAAAACGGTACGGCACAGCTCTATACCGAAGCTGCCTTTCCAAACTGCATTTCTGCTTCTGTGCCAGTAGGTGGCAGTGAGAACACACTACCTGACTGGCATGTCCCTGGAATGAACCGCAATAAATGGGCAGACATACAACAGAATATCCCAGAAAAAGGTACTGGTGTGTTTTATCCAGCATACTTCAGAGGGACTTGAAGCTGAATAATGGATGTGTATGTCTATGTGACCCCAGGAAAAAAAACAAACTAACCTTTCTTCTGGGACAAATGCAACATCTGTTCATGGCTACAGTAATTCCAGGATCTATTCTTAGGCAGCTAAAAAAATCCCGTCTCCTAGAGTGATATGACTACAACTGCACTCTGAAGCAAGCAAGGAAGTAGTGCCCCAGAGTAACTGGGAAGGTACTAGTATCAGAGATGTTTGCGTTAAGAAACCAAATTGGTTCAAGAGGGCCTACACTTGTTCCTTTTTGGGATATGCTAGGAACCTATTTTATAAAGGAAAATAAGTTGAAGGGGGTGGAGAATGGTTCATTACCTGTGCATACATTCACAAGTGAATGCTATTTTTGAGAAATATGTTTATCCTGATACTGCATGTTTGGGGAAATTTTATCCCTGCTAGTTCTGCATCTTAAAATGATAAATACCCACAAACATTTTACTACATAGTTTACAGATAGGTACATAAATGATTTAATAATACATGTTATTGACGAAGAGTGGGTTGCCAATTCTTAGTGCAGGGGAAAAAAATCTGTAACTGCAAAAGGTATAGCTCTAGCCACTAGTTTTCACTACATGTTGATAGCTATCTAGTTTTTAAATTACTGCTTTTCAGCAGGTAAGGATTTTTTCCTCCTCCTTTTGTCTCTGTTAAAGAAAATGTCACTTAAAGGTGTTCAAGTAAATCTAGTTTCTAGTTGAGAATTTTTTATGAGGCAAAGTAATATATGCAGATTCAAGCAACTTAGCACAATAGCACATTGAAATGTATTTTCTGCTCCCTTTTTAACTGAGTTCTTTTTTTCTTTATCAGACCAACCGATGAATTCTCTTTGCTTTAGAAAAATTGCACTTGTGCAATGTACCTGTGGGATGTAAGAGGCCTCCCATTTTATATATCCTAGGTGTGTCATCATGCAGAAGTCTGCTCTGCCATGTTGCAGAATCCTTACATTTTATGTCACGCTTAGAAGGACAAATAGTGACACTGCAACCCTGCAGTGAGTTGTTGGGTGCTGGTACCAGATCTTAGAAGTGGGATTAGGACCATCTTTTCCCTGCCTCTGGTGTGGAGGATGGAGATGAGAGTAGTGTGAGAACCAAGAATGTCTGCTGCAGGGATTGTACCACAGGAGCTAAAACAGCCCAAAAGGAATTGGAAAGAAGTAAAAGAGACTGCCTAGTTGCTGAAGTGACCAGGTCTCCTAAAGCAAGCCAGAAATATTTTGCCAGAGTTCAGTAACTTGTGCACCCCTTCTGTACATCAGGAGAGACACAAATCTTTCCAAACTTCCTTTTGGCTCCCTCTACTTACACCAGCCACCCTGGTTTCATGCAGAGTTGTGGTCTCTAACCGCACATCTTAATGGAAAGGAAAGCAAAAACGAAGGCCTCAACCTCAGCAAAGTGCTACATAACTTGACTAGTCCCGTATTAAACTGTGAGATCATTCACAAGTTTAGGTACCTGCTAGAACCACGGTCTAAAAAACCAATACAGCCTCATGTTAAACACTTGGACTGAATGGGAAACCATGAGAGTAAAGCTAGAATAATGACATATAAATTAAACCCCCACAATATCCGTATTGCTTTACATCATAGTTTTTCTGTGTTGGGCTAAATATGCTTGGTGGGCATCAGTAAAAAAGTGCTGTACATTAACGTGATAGCTTCACATTTTCTCTTCTACTAGGAGACAATGATTATTACTCAAATCTCTGGCTAAGGTAAAGATTTTCAAGTTTTAGCCACGACTGGTGAACCTCGTTCTTTCTGAGGAGTAAATCAAATACAGGCTACCAACAAGTGCCAATATGCACTTCCGAAGCACTTGGCCATTTCTTCTCTTTGAAACCTAATTCTGATCCCAGTGGAGGAGTAGCCAAAAAACCTCTCACTGTTTCCAATGGTAACAGGAGAGAATTTTTTAATTTACCTCACAAAATAGAATTATGTTTTCCTCGCTGAATTTAGTCCAAATCCTGCCATTTTCCATATTTATTGACAATTTCTACCTGAAGTTTTCTATTGGGCAACAGTCAGTCAGCCAGCATGTGCATAATTGCTGACCCATGCGATGGCATCCTCAGCGCCATGCACAGTTCCTGTAGTCCGCCGCTGAACTTAGTCAGTGGGAAGGCATTGACAATATGCGACTTGGTGTGTGCTTTCCCACAGCTAAATCTGGATTGTCATAATGGTAGAGGTTGGCCAGTTGGGCAATGGTGAAACTTCCTCTGGCTCCAGAGGTTGTGAGAAAGGGATAAATAACTATTGTTCTCGGTCCCCATCCTGCACAGATTTAGCGTTATGCACAGTGGACAGTGTAACCAAATCTTCTCACTCTGTTCTGTGTGTATGACTTCTCATTTGGTTTGGGGCCAAGATCCTGAGTGCTACCATAATATAAATATTAACAAAGAATAATGAACTTGATCATTACTGCTACTGTTGTTTGCAGGATTGGGGGATTACTGCTTTGACAAATTTTTACTTTAAAAATGCTCCACAGGTTTTGTTAAATCCTATTCTATGTACTTTTATCAAAGGAAATCCTCTGCATTTTTGTATTTGTATTATTGTATTTTATAGTACTGTATTGGATTACTGAGATGTTTAAATCCAATAATCCCCAGATGTTCCTAAGCATAGTTTTTGAAATGTAGCCATATTTTTTCTATGGCAGTTTTTGAGATTCAATATCAGGAAACCATAGACTAAAACATAAAATGATGGCTCTTTGAAAATAAAAGTCATTTTGTAGGAAGGAGGAGGAAAAATAAGCATCCTCACTAATATGATGTGATATTTGCTTTCGGTATCTGCCTCTGAAATCATCACTGAAGGAAATTATTTTTCCCTGACCTTAGTTTAATTTGCAGTCATTCAAGGGGAGTGAAATTGCCAAGCACTGCGCCCAGGACAAGCAGTAAAAGGAGGAAGACAACCCAGTACATTACAAAGTGAATGACATAGCAATAGGCCTGAGAGAGTGATATTAAAAGGCTTGGGAAATGAAAAATGGTTGTAAACAGAGTTTTACATTTACTTGCTGCCCTGGGGAGATCCACTTGAGATAAATGTGACAGAGACTGTCTTTTTTAAGCATAAACTCTGCGGGAAAATAACTAGCAGGAGAAAGGTAGTCTTATTAAAGAACATGGTGATTGATAGAGTCATTTGAAATAATGACTGAGGTCCTGGAAGAGTTTATTTTAAATAATAATTGTGTACTTGTGCATCTCAGAGAAAGCAGAACTCCCATAATATACTGTGAGCTCAAAATGTAATGTAACTCTACCCTAGGTCCACTCTAGTTTTAAGATGGTTTGCTATTATATAAGTAAGTGGTTACAGATGATGCCCTGAGGAGGAAATAACTGACAACTAAAGTCAAGTTTCTTCGGACTAATATATGTTATGTTCACATGTAAAGCCAAGTGAGGATTTTTTACTAAGAGCTTATCCATGGAAATGACAAAATTGCCCTCACATGTTTAGATTAATTTGATAAAGCACTGAAATGGAAAATCAGAGTCAAAAGACCATTTGAAAGACAATCCAATGTGTCCAAAAGCTAAGTACTAAAGGATGAGCCCACCTACATATCAAAAAATAATACTATGCACATTAGGTGAAATCCTTCCCTTATTTACACCCGGGCAACTCTGAGTTTCATGTTTTCCCGTTCATGTAGCAAATCAAATCGAGTCAGCAGGGAAGCTCAGAAGTTCTTCCTCGGAAGCTGTTCTTAAAATTCTTAAACAAATTCGCTTTAGACAAATCATGTTACTTTGAGGATGTTCAGCAATGTAGGGAATTAGTTCATCCGGGGCTGCTCTGACCACAGCCTTTCTGTAGGCAGTGGACGCAATCTACATGTGTGCTTTACTCTGGAGTTAACTAATTAGCTCTTCAGTAAAGTGTCACCGTCTACACATATGTATTGGGGCGTGGTAATTAATTCACTCCTCTGTAAAATAGCATTGGCCAGAACAAGTACTTCCCTATTGCAGAGTGATTTAGTGCACCAAAATGGATGTGTAGAGAGGGACTGGGACTGGCTGGGGCACAAACGTGCTACAGTGAGAGGGCTGCCTCCTAGCTAGCCACCGCCTGGAGCCTGGGACTGACCCCCCACGTCTCCTGCCAGCACAGGACTGCTCCGACCTAGCTCAGATTGCTGTGCTTGTGGGCACACATGTATACACTGTACCCAAGAGCCTTTAACTCTGGTGCAAATTGCACTGGAATATATTTCTGCATACTAACTGCATGTGTAGATCCACCCGGCATCATTCACTTTGATCCAGCTATAGGACCCTTGGTAGAGTTGAAGCTGTAGGCATCTTTCCCCACTACCAATGTATCTTTAAAAGATTTTTCAGCTGTCAGGTTTTGGGTTATCTTAGTCAATGTCAATGTAACTAAGTAGTAAATCTACTGTATAATATTAAATGGATTTTGCAGTCTTTCCTTTCCAATAAAGACCAAATGATATTGAAATGTTATTTTATTTATTGCCATTTACTCTTGAGCATTTTCGGCATGTAAATAAGTAATATGGAATACCTTTTCAAGTACACTATCACTATTCCAGAATGGCTTAGCTTTATAAACACTTCTATGATACAAGTGAGAGAAGCAACTATGCCAAATCAAAGTTTTTTTCTTTTCAGGATCCTACTATAGAACAATTTATCCTTTAATATTTATTCCAATCCATTTCTCCATGTAAACATGGTGTCTGGAATATGTTTTTGCCACTACTAATGCAATCTTATTGGACTACTTACACCTACTCTGCTGGAGATAATTACTTCATCAACAAATGCAAAACATTTTCAAAGGACTAGAATCTATTTAAGTCCAGCAACCATGGTGGCTATTATTTAAAGAGGTTTACTTAACTAGATGGTAACACTTACAACGGTTGACAGAATAGTGAATTACTAAGAGCACATCTACACCCAAAGATCACATAGGTCTACATGTGATCACCAGCTATATTGTCATAGCGGTTGCTTCCTAGTTATAATGTGCCCGTACTGCCCCATGCTTTAGGAAGCGCTAAAACACAGCAACGTGTAGACATGCCCTAGGTGTCCCATTCATTTTCAGACACATTTGCAGGAGAGATAAGGGTGAGAACTAGAAGTCTAATCAAAGGGTCTGTTCTTTTTCAACTCTTTTTTTTTTTTTAAACTACTGAAACCCAGGCCAGGCGCAGACATTACACTTTTTCCAGTTTTGGCACTTGGAAATCGGTGTGTACCCATAACAAAACAGAAGTCTGAGGCACATAGGCTGCTTTAAAAATGGTATATCCAAGTCTAAGATAGATCTAGATAAAAGTAGTATCAGAGTTACTAGATCTAGGTTAGACCAGTGTATCAAACGCCAGTGCCAGGTGTGCTCACGAATCAAGGTATCCCAGGGGCCTGTGCAGTTTCCCCACTTGCAGGGAGCTATGCCTTGGCTACTCCAACCTAGCTGGAGTATTCCAAAGCTGCAGGCAGGAAAAAGACAGAGTGACGTGTGAGCTGCCGGGTGGAGGTGGTGCCAGCTGCACACCCCAAGTTCCTGGGCCACAGAGAATCCCTCCCCTGTCCTGAGCCCCAGGACCCTCTGCTGGAGCAGCTCCAGAAAAGGCTCACAGAATTTCTACCCTGCCCCCCAAAAAGCCAATGCCAAATTCCAAGCTTCTCTGCAGATGCTTCCCTGCACAGAAGGGGCTTCAGCCATGAATTTGGGACTGGGCCCGGGGAGGGATGGGGGGTGAAGTTAGGAATCCAGAGTTGCTCCAGCACATCCCCTCCCCTATCCTGAGCCCCAGTATCCTGGGCTGAAGCAGCTCTGGGAAGAGCTCACAGGATTTGCCCCTCCCCAGAGCCAGCCCCAAATTTCCAGCTGAAGCCACTTCTCTACTGACATGGGCTCTAGATATATATATATCTGCTCAGGTGCATGGTCCTGGGGCTTGGGACAAGTGAGGGACACACTGTGCCTTGCTGACCCAGCTGGGAATGCACTGTGTGCTGCTAGCACCACCGCCCCTAGCAGCTCATGAATCCCATTCTTCTCCTGCCTCTGTCCTGTCTGGGGTGGACCCCAACTCCCCCTACCTTGGACAAAGCCCAGAGACCTCTCACGCTGCTGAGCAAGAGTGAGCATGCCTCCTTCCACTGGCTACCTGCAGCTGTCAATTGCAGATGATAGGACAGCAGGGGGAAGGCATATGCCTGACAGCCAATCAGGGATTTGGCTGCCCTTCGCAATACCTGGCATGCAGGGAGGCATATAAGAGCACCCCAACCTTCTGGCTTCAGTCACTGAAAGCATTTGCCTGCCTCCCCCAACCAAAGACAAAATGTGAGTCCCATTCACTCCCGGTCAAATCTACACAGTTTAGAGAAACCAGCATAGATTGGACTGACTTTGCCCTGGGCTTTTTGAATCTCTGTACTGAGCCCCAAACTTTGACTTCAGCATTATTATTATTTTACATTGTGTTTGCATTAATGTGCCACATAGATTTTTCTCTCATGAAATGAAAGAGCACATCTAAATGCAGGACTAACAAAAAACAATTTACAGCAATCCTTTTCATTTATATCCCATGCAAAACAACAAAGGATAAATTCTGTATGAATAGTGTTTTATACAAACATGTTCAAAAAGAAATTAATTTCAGAATGAAGGAACAGATGAAGAACTATTTCAAAGGTTCAGGAAATGCAAAAACAAGGATTAGGAATTTCTGAGCTATAATCCTTACTTTGCCACTAACTTTCTGGATGGCCTTTTGCAAATCCCTTCACTTCTTTGTATTTCAGAAGAGAAATACTCAGAATTATTACCACATTAAAATTTGTTTCTTCTAACAGTTAATGAAGATCTCTAAGCATTACAAGTACGCAGTGTCTATGCAGGTGGTCAGCTCGACTTAAAGAGGTACAGAAACAAGCTGAAACGTCTGGGTAAAAGAAGACATTGCAGGTACATTTTATTACATTTAAAAGCTTATAAGCACCATGTGGGAATCATCTTGTTCAACAGACACCATGTAAGATCTTAAATATATAAAAGCTTTCCCAGATAGTGCATGTCTACTTGTAAGCAATCCAGTAAGTTTGAAGGATGAGTCTATTTTTTATTTAGTTCCTCTGTGTGAAGGTAAGCTTCTCCAGCAAAGGGCATAAATGCCACATACGAGTGAGTAACCATAACTCATTTTTCACAGATGTAAGATTATGTCTGAACATAAATGGCATGGTAGCCTTGATTCACCCAAATACCTTGCTTATCCAATGACAGGAGCTATGGGAAAGGAAGCTACCAAATGTGCCCAATGGCAAGCTAATGCAGAAAGGTCTACAAGCATACTTTTAAAATAAAGTAGCTATATTCCAACAAGCTAGCTGGATTAGTGACTATCATTTTGAAAACACCTGTATGTGTATTCATACAATGCTTTTAAATTTGCTTGTCTTGCTTCAAGCACACCTTGCTTAAACTGTGACACTGGGAACACTGTCACATTTCACTTCCCCAGTCCTTAAAGCTACCACACAATAGCAATATTTTCTCAGGCTGAGACATCCTAGGCTAAGACTGTCTGTTCTTCTGTGAAATAGACCAAAACTGAATCTTTGCAGTGTTCTTACCCCTTTAGGTGAGAACAATTGCCAAATTTGGTCCTGTATGCTGCTAAAATATGCACTTAGAACAGCCACTGAATCTTAGAGATAGGCAGATTAACCTGTCAACTACTGGCAGTGGTGACCTGAGCAGGGTGTGGGGCCTGGGGCTAATCAGCCCATGCGGGGCCCTGCCGCCACTTTGATCCCAGACCCGAAGAACCTGCTGTTGCCATCGGCAGTGGTGGCATCAGGGGGAGGGAGGGTTGTGAGAGGCTGGACGTGGAACTGCCGCTGCACCCAGCTCTGCACTACCGCTGCTCCGCCCGGCTCCACGGGGCCCCCCAAAGCACAGGGCCTGAGGCAGTCACCCTGATTCACACCCCACCCCAGGGACAGCCCTGACCACTGGGCCTGCCTATTTGCAATCAAAATCAGTATTTCATTTGAACAATATATTTTTTTTTAAATGCAGTATGTTTTTCATTGGATTTTAGTCTGAGTTCATTCTGTTTACTGAGTTCATTCTATTGACTATCCTCTAAAGGAAACATTATCATTTCCCACAGATTATTACTATTTGGCACCTATCACAGAAGAAAGGGGGGGGGAAGAAAACAAATTTAAAAAAAAAGAGTAAGAGTGATTAAAAATGTCATTTGAGTTTTAGGGTTGGAAGGGACCTCAGGAGATCAACGAGTCCAACCCCCTGCCCTGGGCAGGAAAGAGCACTGGGGTCAGATGACCCTAGCTAGGTACTTGTCCAGTCTCCTTTTAAAGACATCAAGGTTAGGGGAGAGCACCACCTCCCTTGGAAGCCCATCCTAGATTCTAGTAACCTCTACCATAAAGAAGTTCTTCCTGATGTCCAATCTAAATCTGCTCTCTGTCATTTTTTGACCGCTGTTTCTAGTTGCCCCAAGGGGCACCCTGGTAAACAGAGTACAGGAAACCCTCAATTTTCGCAGGTTTGGCATTCACGATTTCAAATATTTGTGAATGCCAAACCCACATTTTACATACACTTTAGACACATATAGGAGCTCCCCAGGGGCTCTCTGCTTGCTGCCGTCACATTCCCGGCAGAGCCGTGCCTCCCCCCCCCGCCGCCACTGGGGGCACTGCATTCATGAAAGCAGTGCCTTATTTGTGGATTTCACCATTTGCAGGGGATACAAGAACACATCCCCCGCGAATGGCGAGGGTAGCCTGCATCTCGTATCCCTTGCTGACCCCCCCCCAGTGAATTTGTAGATGGCCACAAGGTCACCTTATGATAAGCAATAGATTAACTTTTCATATGAAATACACTCTAAGTGTTCATCTTATTTTTATGAAAATATTCTTGTCAAAAAATGTTGCACAGATGAGACTTATTTCAATTCAACCACTTTCCAGTAGTAAAAATTTCCTCTTAGTGATAATATTAAATAAACTGCTCTTGGAACAATTATGCTTTTCTGGGAAAAGCACTTTTAGGGAGGAGAGCCGAGAGAGATTATGCCTCCAAATAAATCTCTCTAAATGTATATATGGACTTCTTAATATTTATTGGGAGAGAAAAAACACATAGAAAATGTTTTTTCCTGTTTTTTTTTTCTGTTTACCTGACACTAGAAACCTGAAATGATGATTGACAACACTAGAAACTTCTACAGAGAATACATTAAGGACATTAAGGAGCTTGGGAGTCAATGGGAAGCTCTTAACATCTTTTATGTCAACCACTGCACAGCTAGTCTAAAACAAAGATTCAAATTACCTAACATTTTAGAAATGAGTAACAGGTGGACAAAATGAATGAAGGCGAGTGAAAGCACAAAACTGATGGGCGAGCACACTGGGTATTCTTGCATTCTGCATTCAAGTGAGTCTACAGCTTGTTTGCTAGAGTTTGAGACTTTGGAGAGCCGGTTGGTGTATTTGTTAAGAAGATTCTGCTTTAGGTCATTAATCAGTTCAAGTACCTCTAACCTCTGTCAGTTTCATCATTTTAGAAAGAAAGTAGAGTGATGCTTTCACAGTTCATGGTCTGATCCACAAGTAATTTTCTGAATATGTAATTTTATGTTTTATGCATTCTTCCCACTTGCTTACAAGTCAGTCTGAAATTGCTAGTTGCAATGTGCTGAACGTACCATGAAATGAGTTTCTTTTTGTTTTGAGATCACTTTTAAAAACTGGTTATATCTTTGACTCATACCTCTCAAAACTGGCCATCTACTGTCAAGAACCTATGGCATCTCATAGACTAGCTGCTAGGATGCTTTTACCTATTATGTTGTCTTTACCTTAGCCATGAAAACCTTAGAACCTCAAGCAGTTCCACTGCGACTGATACTACACTAAATTTTGCTCTAATTACACAAGTTCTCTCTCAAAGAACCTGGTGTGTATCACAGGGAAACCAAATACATAATTCCAAAAGGTCCCTAGTACATGTTGTATAGTTGTAATACTGAACATATGTATTTTCCTTTTTGTTTCTCTTCTATAAACAGGTTTCAAAATACTTAAGGCAATCTGACTGTGAAGCAGTATTCAAACTATGACCCCTTACATTATTCTATAGAGAACTGGCGATAGGTTAAGCTTCTGGAACATCAACACCATCTTCCCCTATTGTGCGATTAAAGAAGTAGGGTTTCTTGCAAGGAGTAAAACAGAGACATTTGATACTGTACATCCTTTCCCCAATCTAACAGGTGCAATTCCTACCCCATCTAGGCAGCACAATGCCTGAGGAGAAGAAACTGGGTAGGTAACATGGAGTAGTTGCAGCATCTAGCTCATGTCTTGCTTGAATGCAAAGGCTTTCAGGCTCTGGCAAATATAACATGTAAGCTGTAATTAACCTGTTAATCACATCTTAAGTAGTAGCCCAGTCACATGTCGGAGCAGTTAACAGAGTAATAAAACAAGAAAAGGTATAACAAAGTTGTTATACAAAATATGTGTAATAGCTTTGTGGCCGATTCCCATTACACCTTAAATTAAACATGGGGCCATACTGTCAGAGTAGGCACTGCCTGAGAAACTTCTCAGGGAAGTTTGAGCAAGTTTACCCTCTCTTTTCTTTAGGAAGTGGTAAGGCAGATCTGCAGGCTAATCCAAATTTATACCTGTATATGTGACTCAGAATTATACCCAAGGAATAATACGTAATTTAATCAAGAAAGCACTTCATTCTGTGGGTTCTATGGGCAAGACTGCTATGTATACTACACCGCTCAATCTATTTTTTAGATTAATGTAATGAACACATATCTACAGATGCAGACAAATGTTGCTCACATATGCATACTTCATTTATAGATGGGTAGATCCAGATATAGAGTTCATCGTATAAAACAAATTGGCACAAATGAGTGGTAAGGTAACAATGAAGAGGGGAAAGCAATTGTTAATTGAATTCTTGGCCATTAAGTGGGTTTAATTAAATAGTGTAAAAATTAATTGCTTTTCCACAGTTAAGTTATGCAAACTTGTTAAAATTCCACAGCTCACAGGTATAGTAAGTAATTCTACATCATCAGGGCTAGGGAGAGACATTACAAATAAACTAACATAAGTGATCAGAAACTAGTTCAGATCTGTAAGGCTAAGGACAGACATTACACATAAACTGATTTAAGTGATCAGAAACTGGTTTAAACCTGCAACAGAACAGATGCTCAGTGCACATAAATGAGTTTGAAAATGGCTGAAACCGGTTTGAGATAAACCTGGCTGAATGTAGTGTCAGACTTAACTGATTTGGGTCAAACCAGTTTATGCAATGTCTGCTCCAGACCCCTTCCTGGTTTAAGTTAAATCAGAATCCTCTAGCATCCCAGTTACTTTGCATCTCTAGGTGAGGTTTTGCTCTCTGCTCCAACCCAGCTGGGCTGACCCCTCCTCCCTGTTCCCTAGCTGCAGCTCTAGCAAAACCTGCAGGTACAGGGCATCTGCCTGGCTTCCTCCTGCTCCCTCCCCTGCCCCCACCCAACTCCCTGCTGAAGCAGGGATTCCTGCCCCCTTCTGCCTTACACAGACACTTCTCAGCATTAGCTAGCATACTACATGTTGGCTACGGTCCATGCCATGGGAAATAAGGAAGACAGGACAGTGTTGCTTAGGGCTTTTTGGAGCTAATCAACAGGCAGTTGGTAATGTCCCTTCATTCCTTCTTTGGAACGAGTTGTTTAAAAAGAGCTTGAACTAATGAGAGATCCTTTCATTTTGCTGATTGGGTGATAAATTCCCCTTGCTGTGCAACTAACCTGCAAAGATTGAATCAATTCAGGATCAAGCTTTTTGAATGTCTGTCCCTAGCCTAACAGAACAGAAGTTCAGTGCACATAGACCTCTTTAAAATGGTTGAAACAGGTTTAAGATAATCTTGAATGGATGTAGTATCAGACTTAACTGATTTAGGTTAAATTGGTTTATTTAACTTCTATCCCAGCACCCCTCCAGACTCCAGATTAAAATGAATGACCCCCAGCATCCCAGGATGCTTTGCACCTCCTTCACAAACCCCCCTCCCCTGCAGGGTGGGCAGGCTAGGCTTGGTGCAAGCTATCTGCTCCAGATGAGCAGGGAAGTGTGCTCTAGCATCCCAGCATCTGGCCTGAGCCACTGAAGACATGTAGCTGCAATTCCAGAATCAAAGGTGAATGTCTGTTCACTTGGTTATTGGTTCAGTCTACCCAGCTTTAACTAACCTGAAAAAATTTAAGTGATTCAGCCTCAGGCTTTTTGGCTGTCTGTACTTAGCTCAGAGGAACAAAAGACATTACTGTCTACCATACACGAGTTCACATAGTTTAGAGAAAGCAGATTCTGATTTGGAAGGTAAGAAGGAAATGTGAAAAATAAGATTTTAACTTAACCAACAACTGGGCCAACAGACAGCTATATAGAAGACATTACACCTTTTTTTTAATACCATTTTCTATAGCTGTGGGGAAAGAAAATATGTAAAGATAAATTAATTGTTCTTTCCTCTATGTATAAGGTTCTCTATTGAAATATCCATAGTTCTGATTTTTCCTATAGTCATTAAATGAAAGGCTATGTTTGAACAAATACAATTTTCTGCAGAATTCTAACTCAAAAAACTCTATTGTGTGTTACACCAGGTATCCTGAATACACTACTATTGTATTGTTTTGTTTATGTTGCAAGAATGCAGCAAATCAGCAGTAACCGCTGGGTTATTGGCTTTGCTGTGATATAGCACAACAGAGTCTTTGTTAGGCTCTCTTTGGAGCCATTTGTACATTGTGGTTCATTGAAAGAAAGGCTGTTCCCTGGGATAACATTTTCTCTCCAATGTTTAGGTTGGGGAAAAGGGAATAGTATCTATGGACATTTAAATAAAAAGAAGAAAATATCTATATATTACACGCTGAACACTGAAATGAATAGAAAAATGTACAATGCACAAAATAAATTTAAAATATGGAATTCCCCCCCTCCTAGATAACTCAGTTTTAGTAACTGTTAAATGTTACTTGTAATTAGAGTAGGCAAAGGACTTTTCTTTACCTTCATACCTCCTCAACCAAAACAAAGTATAAACAGTGAATTTGTGAAAGTTGTCAATTGGACTAGCATGCTTATTGGACTGATGAAACTTTTCAAACTGTGTGTTCCTTTTTCCGTTAGTCCTATGCCCAGTGCTAACTCCCTAAGCACATTGATACAAGACTGGCAAAGCAGGCCATCCATCTCCACAAGGACCATTTCTCTTCAATACTGGAGAATGGGCTATACTATACAAATCTTTTTCTTCATATGTGGGAAGTTTCCAGCAAAATCAGCCAATACTCATTGGAGTCAGGCTGAGACCACTAGTTATCTGTCCCACAGAGACAGTACACACCACAGCAAGCTTATTTTTTGCATTTAACATCCTAAGCACATTGCACAATACCATATTTGACTTTTAAACACGTTATTAGGCTCCGTACTACATTTCCTGAGGCATAGGCAACTGGTTGGGGGTGCACAGGGGTGCACGTGCCTCCCCTGACGGGGCGGTGCCCCCCTAACAGCTGACACTGATATTGTTGGTAGGGCTGGTGCCCCACCTTACAGGGCCGCTGCTGTCGGCAGGTCCTGCCAGTGCCCCTCCAAATTCAGGAGGCACCAGTCACTCATGTCTTGAGCTCTCCCATAACCTTGTAGACGTCAATAAAAGACAGTTTGTTCACCTTTAGAAGCAGTCAGCATATCACTGAATCTCTAGTGTGTGAAATGTCTTTTGAAAATGTGTGCAAAACATGTTACTTGTATTACTTTTGCACTACGTTTTTGTGCACTTAAGAGATTCAGAAAATATGTTACATTGACTCTGTTGCACTTTTAGGCACAACATTAGGAGAGGGGTAACCCCAGGGAGTAGCTTCAAGGAACACCATCTCAGACAGCACTGAGCTTTTTCAATTCTTCCTTACTTCTTGTTTTGGACTAAGAAACAGTTATTTGATTCTGGCTCAATGCACCTACTAGACTGGCCAATAAATGGAGGGAAGACTTCAGCCACTCTCTGCTTTTGGCTCTGGACATCCATGGAGTTAATCCAATATACAATACAACCCTCATTGATATTTCCACACAGGGCTCGAATTATAGTGGAACTCAGGGGGGGCTGAGCCCCCCCCGTAAGAGTTGAGAGCTCCCCGGCTCACCCAATGCCTCAGGCGGCAGTGGTGGCTCCTTCCACCTGCCAACACCACAGACCCCTCCAAGTGTCAGAACGTCATTCAAACACTGTATATACATATACAAAGCCATGCACACACAAGTGTGTGTGTGTGTGTGTGTGTGTGTACGTACACACCTGAATATATGTTTTTTTGTTTTGCTTTCATTTTTTATGAAATATGCATTTCTTATCAGGTTAAAAGCTATAGATTAGTTGTCTGTAGAAATGTTACAAAATATTACATCTATGGACAGAGTATGTATCTCAAGTACAGCTTTCTCTTGTAAAGGACTAGAAGTATAGGTTTTGCCTAAAACCTTGAAACAAACCTTCATTTATGAGATAGGGGAAATCATTTTTATTCCACTACATGAATTCAGTGGGCTGCCACAGGCCAGTCATAATCTGTTATTGTTTCCCTGCAACCCTGTGCTATTAATTTTTCTTTTTAATGAACTGTCCAGTCTAGTTTAGCTATGGGAACTATGATGGAGCTGCAATATAAATGGTTTATGTCGTGCCTTTGTCAAAAACCTTTCCCCTACAGCACTAGAATATAATTGAAAAGCCGTTTCAAAATAAAATAACTGAATGGTTGCAAATGCAGGTTGTCAGGAATAAAGTGGGAAAATCCTATTTCAGAAATGCACTGTATTAGATCTAACCAATCCCAATTTGTGTGACTTTATTAGCATTCTTTATACAAATTAATAAAACCACATAAATCACAAAGTTGGTAAGGTCTATTACTATGCATTTCAGAAAGACTCCTGAATGTAAAAAGGTTGTTCTTTAGCAATGAGAAAAGCAGCAATAATTGGTCCCGGTAAATGTCTCAAGTGAATTAAATATGCAATATGTAGGGGTATTTTTTATAATATGCAGCACAGCACCTTGACTGAGGAACTAAATAAGCTTCTGGGTACAATTCAAGATATTGTTTATTGTCTACAAAACCCTGAAAGGTCTACCACCTGCAATCTCTTTCTATGCCCTATCTCAGAGGTTGCACTTTGATGGGGCATATTTCTGCAGTGAATCTCCAGGGAATTAATGTTTGAGGCCTGATTAATTTCAATGGGAATTAAAGGCTAAATACTTTTGAGGACCTGATCCATATGCGTTCTTAATTATGAGAATGGACTAATCTGTGTTTTAGAAATTATTTTTTCTAGTAGTGTCATAGACTACGTAAATTGAACATTTAAGATACAAGAGAAGCATCATAATTTTCATTCTTGATCATACTTTCGACTTCATGTATGGCTTTGACCAGCATTTGTTATGTCATTCAGGGTAATTTTAATATATTATCATGTATGGTTTTATCAATATATAATGGCATAACTGATTTCCCGAATCTGTTCATTGCGGCTTGAAAGAGGTGAGTGAGGATTGACAACATGCAGAAACATTAGTTTACCAATTTAAAGTTCTAGCTAGCTTTCCCCAATAATCTAAAGCATGCAGAGCATCATGGGAGTCCCACAAGTCAATATTGTGAGTGATGTTGTCTGGCCAACAATCCAGCAAAGTATTACGTGAGAGTAAAGCAGCCCAATTACATCTCCCAGGAGGCATCATGGTAACTTAGGCAGTTGTTGAGATAATCTTTGCTCACTGACCTGACCAGGAACAAAATATTTCATCAACCTGACCCAACCGAAGAGCAAATATAATGATTTTGGCAAAACTGGCATTTTCCCCTGAAAACTATAATATGAAAAAGATGTATTTTCTAATGAAAGAACATTCACAAAAAATCCCAGTTAACTATATGAAGAAGCAACACGTTTTTATGAAAGATGATAATGTGGAAACAGATTCTTTCTTTTTATTGTGTTTTGTGTACCTTGGCTATATGTAGCAAAATTATAGTAATGCTTTGAAGAGAAGATGTGTCCTGTATCTACTTTAACTATCTTTCCAAAGATGGGATTTTTTTTTTTGCTCAAGCAACTTCCGAGGTATTTCCACAAGGCAGAGTCTGCATATGCTATTTCAGCTTGTCAAACTGACTATATTATGAATGAAAAGGACCTGGGGGTAATAATAGACCACAGTATGAATATGAGCCAGCAGTGCAATGCTGTAGCCAGAAGGGCAAATAATACTCTGGCATGCATCAATCGATGCATCTCCAGCAAAACCAAGGAGGTGATTCTTCCACCCTACTCAGCACTGGTGAGACCACAGCTGGAGTACTGTGTCCAGTTCTGGGCACCACACTTTAACAAGGACATGGACAAGCTTGAGAGAGTCCAAAGAAGAACCACCCATGTGATCTGAGTCTTACATAGCAAGCCATCTGAAGAAAGGCTGAGGGATCTGGGACTCTTCAGCCTGAAGAAAAGAAGGATAAGAGGGGACCTGGTAGCAGCTGACCACTACACTAGGGGAGGACATCAAGGGCTCAGTGAGGTTCACCAGGGCACTCCTGGAAAACCAGGAGTAATAGCCACAAATTCCTGGAAGATCAATTCAGGCTCAACATTAGGAAAAACTTCTTCACAGTCAGGGGAATAAACTTGCTCCAGAGGGGGTGCCTATCCTGGAAAACTCCCTCCAGGGGTAATTACCTACCCTGGAAATCTTCAAGAGGAGACTGGAACGTCACCTTGCTGGGGTCACCTGACCTCCAGTTATCTTTCCTGCTTGGTGCAGGAGGTTGGACCTGATGATCTTCCAAGGTCCTTTCTGGCCTTACAATCTATGAATCTATTATAAACCAATCTGGCTCTCCAAACTTACTCCAGGAAAGCACTCATACATATGATGAATATTGAGTATTTTACTGAAGCCAAAGGGACTACTCAATAGCTAATTACCTATGATTCAGTGTTTAATTGAATCCAAACCTTAATAGCCAACCAAAACTTATGTAGTCACCTACTTCTTCCTAAATACCAAGTGTTTAATCGTGTAATTAAGAATTTTCTTCATATACTGAACAACAACATACAAAAAAAGCTCTAAGGTTAGGGACAGAAGTTACACATAAATTGAATTAAGTCATCAGAAACTGGTTTTAACCTGTAACAGAACAGAAGTTCCGTGCACATAAACCAGTTTCAAAATGGCTGAAACTGGTTTAAGATGAACCTGGTTGAATGCAGTATTAGACTTAACTGATTCGGGTCAAACCAGTTTATGAAACTTCTGTCCCATACCCCTTCCTGGCTCAAGTTAAATCAGAGATCCCCAGCATTTTGTAGCCCTGGGTTGGGCTGCACTGCTTGCTCCAGTAGAGAAGGGTTGTGAGGTGGTGAGGCAGGGACTTCCCTCTCCCCAGGCAAACCCCAGCTGTGGTTTAGGGCCAGGGATGGGGGTTAAACTTCCCTTCCCGTGAATACAGAGCTGCCCTGCCCTGCTCTGCTAAGAACTTACTGCTGGCTGCGGCTGTGGACTACAAATCGCAGAGGTACCTGGAAGCAGGAAGAGATGAGCAACCTAGCAGAGTCCTTCTGCTGTGATTCTGGATTGCAAATCCCAGAGAGCTTGGGGGCAGCAGAAAGAGGAAGCAAACACACATCCTATGCAGGCTATATGCCAGAGAGGTGTGGTTTAGCACCCCCTGGTTTCTGGCCTGAGCCATGCAGGTGTGTGGCTGCATTCCCTGAATCAGAAGTGGATGTCTGTCTACTTGTTTCTCAGTTTAATCTCAGCAGCTTAGACTAACATTCAAAGACTGAATTGATGCAGCCCTGGGCATTTTAACTGTCTGTACTTAACCTAACGGTCAGTAATCCTTTATGTCCAACTACAGGATGGCCATATAAGCACTGGTATGCATTTCCTCATACGTTACATAAGGGTCTGCCACAATACTTATTTTCTCCGAAGATCCGAGTACAGAACATTAAATTGAATTCCCATAACTTGTTAGTGTAAGGTCACCTTGTATATACTGTGCACAGTAACTAAACCAACTGCTTAAAATTCATAAGTACAAGTCTTAAAAAGCAAGTAAATACTGAAGTAGGAAAGGAAACATGATATATGTAACATGACGTATGTTTGTGTGCAACATAATAAAGCAAGCTGTGGGAGGCCTACTGCATTTTGGAGATACAGCCAGATCACATTCAAATTTGCTAAAACTGCTATAGGAGATGAGCATTTTAAATATATGAAGCCTGATCATTTTTCCTTATACGATTGGTACAAAAGCAAATATATGAAACTGCCTTCTTTCAGTCTAAAAACATTTTTTTTTTTTTGAAAGAAAGAAGAAAAGGAAGAAACTGTTGCTAACAACATGTAAAAATAATTCGGAAACTGTATAACTCAGATACCCAAATCCAGTGAGATCAGTGGCCATCTTTATTTTAAGCCTCTAGAAGATGTATAAATAAAGGTGTGGTGGGATCTGATGCAGGATCCCCATAATCCTTCCTACCATGCCACAGGTTCATGGGAGGAGGTATGGCCGTGGGATCCAGCATCACATCTCATTGCCGGTGCAGGAGAAGCCAGGGATCATGATCCTGGGTTCCCCCTGCACCGACAAATAGCAAGCTCCCACATTGTACATCCCTGTGGCTGGGAGCTCCAGCCTGGCCACAAATTCAATTAATGGTGTGCTAGGAACCAGTCACAAAGTGATTACACATTTTTTGCATAATAACAACTTGTGGCTTATTCCTTGTTTTATCATGCCATTAACTGCTTTAACATGTAAATAGGTTACAACATAAGTTGTGGTTAATTGGTGGTCTAAGATTAACATGTACTAGGGGCTTTAGATCCTGTTCCTATAGGCTCTGACTTCAGGAGACTATCCAGGTCTGTAGCCAAGTCAGAGCTTTGGAGCTTCCTCATTTCTGTACATGTGGCACTTTGCAGCATAGGCAAGGAAGTGAAGGCCCAGACAGAGTGTCCTAGCCTGTGTTATGTGAACAAGCTCACTAGAGGCATTCTGTCGACACTCTGCTCCTTTGTTTCAGTAACAATAGTTGGACATAAATATTTTACCTTGGTTACCGTTTGATTATTTAGATACTGAAACACATTTGCATCCCCGAATAGACACAGCGGGAGTGAAATCATTTAAGAAAAAAAAACTGCTTCAAAATGAAATGGAGAATTTCAAGAGCCATATGGATATTCAGGTTTACATGACAATCAACAAGGCAATGCTTGTTCATTCTTCTTTACAGGGAGGCAATTCAAATCCCAAACAAAGTCGATATCCTGAAATCACTCTGCAGGGAGTCTTCTTTTAGAAAGGGTTGCATCCTTGAGAACTTCCCTAACTCTGAAATGTAAAAGAGCCCAAGGCAGTTAACAGGGGTGTTTGCAAAATAAGATACTGATTAACTCAAGTCAAATATGGACAAACATACATTTTAGCCACTTTAAAAGGGAGGGCCAGTCATTCCTTGGAAACAAGAATCCGCTGTTACTCTGTAACTTCTATCTGCTGGATACCTGGGTCCTATGAATTAACTCAGAGATGTCAAACCCACCTGAGACCCCAGGCTGGAATCAGACCATCGGGCTCCCAGTCTGGAATGTGGATTCAGCTGCCATGGCCATCGCAGTGGCAGTGGGTCTAGAGATGGTGGTGGTGGATGTGGGAGAGGGGCTATGAATGCATAGCAATGCTCGAGGAGTGGCAGCAACAAGCAAACTTGCCATTGGTGGCCATGGCCAGCAGAGCCTCCACGGCAGGCCATAGCTCTAGGCAGGCCAGATAGAGAAGTTCCATAATCCATATTATTGGCATTGCAGAGTTAGCTAAATCACTCTGACTTTGAACTGAATGAAACATGACTACACAGGTATCATGGCAGAATCATGCAGATGTAACAGTTGCATTGTAACAGCTTATATTTGTTTTCTTTGGTAACACAATTGTCACATCTGTCTATAGATTTAGGCTTCAAATAATTTTAATTTCTTTTTACTTTTTTCAAGTGCAAGTGGTGGGTCTTTTATTTTTCCTCCAAGTCTGTTATTAAAAGAAAATCCACTTTGGAGTGCAGCTCTGAGCCAATAATAAATCAGAAGAGAAGTAGGCCTGAGGAAACCAGAATACGAAGGGGTGCCCCAATAGACAAGCTAAACCAGAACTGATTAATTCTATTTAGAGGCTTGATAACTGAAGTTCAGGTATTCACATGCACATGGAAGGCCTAATCCTACTTTGACTGAAATTGATTTCCAAATCCTACTGATTACATATTCCAGGGTCTGCCCAGAACCATTCATTTAGAGCAAGTTTTTGTTTTTCCTTTTTAGTGCAGATTTTTGTGCTATACACATGTGAACTGCAGTTGCTTGAAGTCATATCCTGCACCCTTTACTCAAGCTAAAGCTCTTTATCTTCATTCTTGGAAAATCAGAAGAAGGAAAAAACACAGGTAGCAAAATTTAGCTCTTGAATTTTGGTAAGGAAGAAGCCTTGTGAGAGACATAAAAATACACAGAACACCTTCTTCCTAGTTTAAAAGAAGGTGCACATAGATTTCTTCAAGAAATAAAATGAGGTGCTGTCAGTAAAGCTACTGAATCCATTCTGTTGCAGCACAACACTAATTGTTGCAGTCTACCTTAACAACTGAGTGAATCTTAGATAGACACATCCTATGTAGCTGTTCACAGGGATGTTGTAGTGTACTGCCTATTTGGCTGCCAGAAATAAGGTTATCATCATTCAAGGACATTTCCACAGAAATGAAGCATCTGTCAAGCAGGACTTCAGTGCTCCAAATGTAAGAAGCTGAGAATGAGTCAGCTAGACACTGGGCTTATATATTCTAGCCTTATATATTTTATTTAAAGCAATTCAAAAGCTTCTTTACATCTAATGTTGTTAAAAGTGACTTTATATACAGATTGCAGGTTTGTGCTTTCATTTTAGAAAACTATGGACAATTCTGTATGCAAGAAGTCTCACCTCAGGGGAACTACTCATACCAGTAATAAGACATCAGAAAATCAAAGACTGTGAGAGGTTAAAGACTGACGGCAGAAGCACTAAGCAGCAGAACCAAACCATTTTTAAAGTCTGTAAGATTTTCCTGGCTCCATATTGTCAGTAGTGTCTTTCTCCTAAGCCCAACAGTCAACATCAAAATCTCATGTAACACAAACATAAATGACTGTTTTAAGATTAATGACATGCAGAAGGTAAAAAACAGAGAGCTAATGAATGCCTTGTCCATGTAGACTTGAAATTAAAATATTACAGAGCATCACATGTGACTGATATGATTATCGGCCCTTGTTTTAGAGAATTCTTTACTGTCACTCCAGCACCCTCAGTGTTATGTGTCTTTTTGCAAGTTTGCAAAAGATGCTGTGAACTTTTAAGCATAAAATGAAATGTGTGCAATTTGAAGATTGCAACTTGTTAAGGAGAGCTTTATGGGACCATCTCAACAAGACAGTCAACATCTTAGGACATACTTTGCCTGAGCAACATTTAATGCCAGTGGACACATACTATGAAGAAAATTAATAGGTAAAAGAACAGGTTACTAGTTACTGAAATTTGGAAGCTTTTGTAGCAACAAAGTGCCACCTGCTCATACCTAAATTATCAAGTTTAAGTTCATAGAATCAGATTTCTTACTTACCTTCATCCATTGGTAACTTGCTGCCAATTTATATAACATATTCCACCCATTGGAATGGCTACTTAATGAGTCTGTGATGACAGTGCAGATGTATGTTTTGTGCTGCCACTTATCCAATAGCTCAGCTCTTGCTGCAAAGAATGAAAAAGCTCATTTGAAATCACAGGCAACATTGCAGCCACAATAAAACAAAAGACCCCTCCGCCATCCCCAAAACACCCTAATTTTTAAGCCACCCATACAGCTCAATGATATTTGGAGACTGGTAGATATTTTATATATGGATGGGTAGGTGGGTGGGGGGGGTTGTATACACACACATACATACATATACACACATACCCACACACATACACTAGTGACAGAATTAACCAGAAATGTTATCCACACAGGCCTTTATTGGAAAAATGTTCCCATAATTAAAAGTTCTGGAGGTCATATCAATATCCTCTCGTATCTTTCTCTCTACCTCCTGGACAAATAGGATCTATCAGGAAAAAATGTGCTCTGGAAACATTATTCAATGCAACAGACACTGTAGTAAAAAAAAAAAAAGTAACAGTACAGTTGCAGTTCAAGTATCGTCAGCCAATAGGAAGATGCTTCCAGCATTTCTAAGTGCTTTAAGGCATATTAGAAAATCAGTTACTTCAGTATTGAGTCTAAGAAAAGGTATTAAATGAGAACTGCCTGTATATTAGTGAATATATATTTCTATAGTAAGCTGTACTGGGGAATTGGAAAATAAGCAACAGCTGCCTTTGCTGACTGGCAGGTAAATGGAGTACACCTATAATTGGCAAGGCAATGCCATGGTCCTGGCAGCTTCCTTTGGAAGACAAGAGAATTAACTGTATTTACATTATCTGATTTGCTCAAATACCCTAGAGCTAAATATGGCTTTCCTGATGCTTCTATATAGCTTAGATGGAAGTGCAGCCTACTAGCAAGAACAATTATTTTCTGACATTTTCATTTGCACTTTCCTTTCCATACAAATATAAACAGTAGGTGCAGGAGAAGGAAATTAAACTTCAAGTACTCTTATTCCTACTTAAAAACTAAGCAGCAGGAAAACATAATAAAACAAAAATGGAGTAATACACTCATTTTACAGAGCTAAACAATTCTAAACATGCTATAGCAACAGATTAACCCCTGGGAAAGGTGCTATGGCTTCATAGTAACCGAATAGCTGAGGGATTACACAAAGTTCACTCTTCATTTCTTATATAAGCAGATGTGTCCAAGCTATAGGTGCCAGCCTACTCCTAAAGATAGCTACAATATGAAGTATTTTCCTAACATTTCTTCCAGGTTGTGGAGAGTTAGAATGTTTCTCCCAAGCTCCATAGGTATGACCTATTTGTATGATGTCTTTCTCTAAACTCAGATATTGTATCCATTCAGTTTCACAGCCAATGTACAATTGGCCTGGCTATGGCTTCATTAATACGATTAAAGGATGGGCATTCTTTCACAGATTAAACACATGTTCTTAATCTCACAAGTGCAAAAATGTCAAAGCTAACCAAGATGACACATAGAATGGGTATATACAGCCTCAATGGAGAGCCATTTGACCTCTCTTAGAAATATCACAGAAATGGTAGATGCCTGGAAGACACCTTCAGGGACTGAGTCCAGACCAGCATAGCCATGTGGTATGTGGTGCCACAGACCTGTCTGTGATGCCACACACCACGCATTCAGGCACTCCCTATGCTGCTACCTTGAAGCATGGGGATGGCGGGGTGGGGTTGATGCTGGAGATTCTGGGGTCAAAAAAACCCTGTGTAAAAAAAAAGCAGGGTGGCACACATGGCTGCAGTGTGCACCAACCAGAAACAAAGCCTGGCCTGCCGGAGCTCCGCTTAGGATGCTAGCACAGCTCCCAGCTGCAGGAGTCTCACAGCTGCAGATTCCCCAGCCCCCAAGATCCCAGTTAAGGCTGCTGTGGCCAGCACAGTTGCTGGCCCTAGCCTCCCCTACCCCACATGTGGCTTAGGCATTCCCCAGGGACAAGTAACAGTGGCACAAGATGTGCCGCCACTCCTAGTTCATGGCAAACCAAATATCCGCACTTGTCCGGACATGGCCAGTAAGGTCTGAATGATCACTTTTGATCCAGATAAAACACAGACTCTACGGGTACTTACAGGCAATATATTTAGATTGACCTAGCCACAGTTAGGTCAATCTAAATATCCAATTGTGTAGGTATTCAGAGAATTTAAACAGCCCAAAACATGGCACCTGATCAAAATTAATTCACCTCAGGAGGTGCATGAGCCTAGATCGAGAAAGAGTTAAACCAGTCTAGGAAAGAGCCAACCCAATTTTTCTAATGCTTGCATGTATTTGCAGCTCAACCACAGGACTGAGAAAGTCTAGCCTCTTCAGCTGACCCCCTACCCTTACTGGGCTATATTTAATCCCCAGGCCATGACTGGGCAACCATATCCATGGACTCAATTCCCTGCTCCCCCCATCCTCCCCCCACACCTGCCAAGACCTGTTAGTCTCTCCCCCATGCTGAGTTACATGGCTCCCAGCAGTAGAAAATGCCTGTACACACTGCTCCTGGTCTATGTTTAAGTGGCTTAAAGTAAGCTGTATGAACAGAGACTGGGTGCAGTCCGTGTGTATTTGGAATAATTCTTCGTATGCTAAAAACCATCCACTTAAAAAAAATTAACTGTTTGATTACCTAAGAGAATATATTGGTATAAAAAAACATAGTTGTTGGATCCCTGCAGATTTTGATCACATAAATTCTTTCACTTAGGGAAGTTCATGAATGCTTACTGATTCTCATTTGAAAGTAAAACATCATTTTGTTCTAAAATTGCATTGCCCATCTATTACTATTACCGTATATGGGCATGCATGCCTGTACTATGTGTGTGTGTAAACTAGCTATATCAGCAGCTGCACTCATATACTTAGTTTATGTATATTTATAAAAGAAGTCCTCTTGTATTTTCATTTTATGTTCTTAAATACAATATATGTCCTTATATAAATATTTTAAGTATAAAATTCTAAAACTAGTTTTTCAGTCTTTCAGAAAATATTACATACCTCTTTCTGCACTGACTACATTAAAAATATTAAAGTCTAATGAAAGCAGTTTACCATTAGTAGGCATCAGACTAATGCTAAAATAAGGCTCAATCCTGTATAAATATCCAGGAGGAGTTTCCTTACATCATGCAGAACTCCACAAGCATATAGGTGTTAAACTACACAGATTCCCTTAGCAACAGTAGGCCCCTAATTAAGAACGTGCATATGTAATTAGAGAGAACTGCCACATTACACAGAATGAAAACAGTATGATTGTTACTCCAAATTACCCAATGACCACTACTAAAAGCTAATCAAAGAGAGATGCATCTTATGTTCCTAGAGCTAATGCTATGCAGGTGACACAATAATTACTAAGTACTTCAGCATGAAATAATTACAGTGGGACGATTGCTGTCCTCAGTTATACTTGTTCAAGCTGGGTGAAATCAGTGGGAATGCACAGGAATAACGAAGGAAACAGTTTAACCATGTAACCCCTGATAAACTGGTTTACTCAAAGAAAAATCTAGGTCTGTATTTCTACTAAAATAATAAAATTGTGTACATTTTCAGAAGTCTGCTATTTTTGCTTACATGACAAATTATTTTCTTTACAGATGTCTAAACATTTCCTAGATATTTAAATAATAAATATGTGATACAACTGTGGGCCAGCTGTAGGTTCTGGTCTCTTAAGATTTTCTTTCTTGTAATGCATTTACTATATATCTTGTACAGATATACATTTCTCATATGAAATATTTATAATTAACACATTACCTCAGATCCTGAGTTTTAACCTAGACCTACACAACTCAGGAAAGGCTTCCTTGGATGGTCTTTATGCCTAGGTACAGACATGATACCTACTGCATGCAGAAAGCACTCTATAGCTGTAACAGAACAGACATTCATAGAGCTCATAGAGCATTTTAAAAATGGTGGATCCCACTCTAAGTTAACCCTCGATGGATGTGCTACCAGACTAAAGTGCTTTAGGTTAGAGTGGTTTTTTGAAAGTCTGTGCTATCTCCCATTAGGTGTTAAACTAGCACTTGCTAACATCCCAGGGGCCTCTTACAGGGCAGCAGGCTCGCCTCAGGCAGAACTTGTCTACTCTGCCTGAGCACCAGGCTAGCCCTGCCCCCTCAGCTGTCACTGACCTGAGTCAGTGACAGCCTCTGAGTCTATTCCCATGTCCACCCTCCAGCCAGCTGTGAGCTGCGGCCTGGCAGGGGCAGGGAGTAGAGAAGGTGGATTTCTGTCTGACCAGCCACCCCAGCCCTATGATGTGCTGCAGCCAGGCCAGGGGGCTTTTTTCCTCCAGCTGCAGCCAGGAACTGCAGTGCAGTGCCACCTTTCACCAAGCAAGGAACTGTGGCAGGGCAGGTGGTAAAAAAGGAGTCCCACTGCCAGATGCGCTACCCCAGCTTCCCAACCTGGGTCTTGATGAGTGCTGGGCTGGGCCAAATTCCTGCCCCGCAAATCGGGGGGGAGGGGTCTTTTTCCACCCCTCCCCTGTCAGAGTTCCTGGTGTAGCAAAAAGCAGCATAGCCTCACACTACCACTCCAGCTGACTTTCTGTGTGGAGCGGGGTTATGAGCAGGGGGGGGACATCTCTGTGTGTGTGTGTGTGTGTGTGTGCACGCACACGCATGAGCATGTGTGTGGGTCTTCACCCTGGCCCCACTGGGTCCATGGCACAGTGGAGCAAGGAGTAGAGGTGTCATTGCTGGCATTTGGTGAGGCATAGGACATGCACACACATGTATGTGTGTGCGTGCATGCATGTGTGTGTGGGTCTCCAGCCTGGCTTGGAGTGGGGCCATGGCATGGTGGGAACTGGAGCTGCTACCACTGCCACTTCCACTGCTGCTGGCATTTGGCGGAGCATAGGGCTTCAGTGTGTGTGTGGATGCATGTGTGTATGTGAGGTCACGGTGCATCAGGGCAGGGAGCACAGCAACTGCTGCTGCTGCTGTTCTTGCTTGGTGGGGTACAGGACTTAGCGGGGAGTGCCTGTGTCCAGGCTGGCCTGAGCGATCCTGTTCTGAACCCCTCTTACCTCCTTCCCCAGTCCATGGCAGATCCCTGTAGGACAGATGCCTTCATCCCCCATCACGGCTCTGAGATGACTGTGGGCCTGCCCCTGCTGGCATTTGGCAGACAGGCTCCTCTGCCTGGATCCAAGCCCCCAGGTGTCCTCAGCCTGGCTCAGAGGTCCCTTTCAGGCCTACTTCTCTGTCATTCTGTGATTCCTACCACTGATGGAGTAGTAAGAGGGGAAAACTGCTCCCATGCACCAAGCAGCCAATCAGGGACGGCTTGCCCATTTGAGTTCGCATAGGAGTCTCCAGCATCACAAACAGTCTGTGGAGTATGTTGAAGGGGGCATGCAGGAGCTCCAGCAGATAGACCACTTATGTCATGGGCTTTTTGAACATCTCTACTTAGCCTATGTCATCCCAATCTTTGTCTGGCTGGGCCAGTTCAGTGGGATAAGTTAAAGAAGTTTAAATGCTGCTCTAACTTATGTTAGCCACCTTACGCAGGTGATTTGGCAGTCACAAATCAGCATAGTTTAAAGAAGCCAAGCCGTCTTTGCCAGAAGCTGGTAAGGGAGGAAAGCAATGGGGTCCCTCTTCGATGAAAAGAACCACCTCTCATCAGGTATACTGGCTTAGGTCTAGAATGCACAAGGGTGTTAGAAAGATCAGCCACACTATATCCTAAGGCCTAGGCAAATTTATTTCGCACAAACTGTCCAAGTGCATGCCCAGATGATAAAAGTTTTCCAATCTTGTAACTGACTGAACATGTCAGATATGCATGAAGGTCCAATGTTATAAGGGTCTGAACACTTCCTAGAAGCTGTGTGGAGTCCTTAACTTCCCTTGCTTTTAACCTTCAATGAGAATGCTTTATAGCAGGAGTTCCCAAAGATTTTATTTGGCAACGCGGCAAACCACGGCCCCGAAGTGGCTGTGGCCCAGCAGTCACAGCTGACCACACCTGGAATTTCTGGCTGGAAGACTAGTAAGGATACTGTGCAGTGGGGTGGGCCAAACCCTGAGCTGCCATGGGCCCTGCAAAAGGAGCCTCTCCGCCCAGCTCTAGAAGGCCATGGTTTGCTGGTCCGCAGCCACTTCTGGTACGGCAGCTGACCATGCTACTGACCAGCAGCCATCCTGCCACAGTCCGAGGATTGAGAGGCCCTGCTTTATAGAGTCAGAATATACGTTTCAAAGGAATCACAAAAGAAACTTCTACCAATGGTAGGTAGCACAGCTGTTTGGATTTATTGCAAAGCAGTAATAGAATTTCCCAAGTATCATGCTTTTGATGACCACCTGATGCCTTTACATGCTCTTTCAAAGCGAGGACTTTACCAAGTCATACCAGTAAACAATCTTAGCAAATGGGACAATGTTATAGCTGGTATTTTTTTTTAAAACAACTGCCAAAAATTTATTAAAGGACAAAATGAGGGCAATTATTGCAAAATATTCTTAGAATATACACCAATATAATTTTAATCACATGCAGAAACACTGGAATTGTGCAAGTATTGCAAAATGCTGGTCTATTTGAACAGTTTTGAAATGAATTTACATCAGCCTCTCTCCCCCTCTGAATTTACTTTCTGTTCACATCAGTGAAATCATTTTAAAAATATTGAGAGAGAGAAAATTTCAAAGTTTCATGAACAATTATTCATGGAAGACAAATCTGAAATTTGCATAAGTATTTGGATCAGAAACACTTCTCACTCACCTCACCCCACCACAGAAAGTAAATCATGGACACTGACAGACTTGGGGAAAAAAAGACTCTCTACTGGAAGTAGCAACATGTTAAATCCGATCCAGCTCTACAGCGTGTGGATGGATTGGGTGCTTCAGTGGACTTTTCCAAAGCTGATTCAATCTGCTATTACATAAAAGTACCAAAAAAGACTGACTAAAGAATCCGATCTCTACAGATGTTGGGAAAGCTGGGTACAATTAATGTGCTGCCTCTTCTGGGAATTTGTTGGTCTCACCAAGGGAACATGCTCAGTTTCAAGCAAAGTGTCGTTTGTTCTGGTTTTTTTCCACTTCTACAAACAGCCCATGTAACTTATTTGACCAGTAACAACTTCAACAACCAAGACAACTTGCAACTTCAGATATCTATAATCAATCCGTAGTTGAAAAAAACGAAAAACATATTCACCAAACACATTCAAATAATGAGTAAAATTGATAAAAAGCTCAATCTGCTCATGGATATTTTGCATGCATATTAGGTTCAATGTAAGAAAACTAATGTAACTGCTATGGATCATGACATATAGTATTCAGTCTCTCAGTAACTAATATGCTAAACACTTGATTCATGAATATACACCATGTTGACAAGGTTTTTATGCAGTATACAGTGAAGAATACATCACACTCTTAAAATAAAGGTCTTTGCAATTAAAGTCCTTGTTTTTTGTATAGGTAACTCACTCCTGTTTGAAATTATACAAAAGAGGCAAATGAGGGTAAGACTGGAAATGGGATAATTTTTTCCATTTTGATTCATTGCTAACATGATCCCAAAAATATTTATGGATGCCTCTGCAAGACAAGATAGAGAATGTTGTAATGTAAAATACCCTTGCTTTTTGAAAAACCCATCCTCAATGACTTGGATGGATGGATATGGATTTCCATTCTCAGCACATGATGTAACACATTTATGTGCTATCAATTTTTAAAATCTAGTCTGGACTTAATGTAGGTGGGTTGGAATCATCGTGTTGATTGCCAGTCTCCCGCTCTAACCATTATAGCCAATGAAGCTTCCTCATGCACATTTAAAGACGTAAGACAATGGAGTCACCAATGCACCTTATAATTTAACTGTCAAACAAAGGCTCCATTACCCTTACGCAGCATTTATGTAGTCAACATGGCCTACAAATCAATATTTCTTACTTATATTGATCATTCCTTGCAGCAAATATCAAATAATTTTGCATTTTCACCTCAGGGAAGCAGAAAGAAATTCCATAAGCAATGATTTTTCATGACAAACATGCCTGAAAACTCTTCTTCTAGTCCCATCTTGTACATTAGTACAGAAAGTATAAAATAATTCAGCTTAATAATTCTGATACATATTTAAAGGGTACCACCCTACATTGTCTGAGCTCAGATTTTATGGGCTTTTCTTTATCCCATCACACACACTGCATGCTACATTGCAACCATTTATTCAAGTAGTACTGTGGTTTACAGTCTTTAAAAAAAAATCTAAAGCACCAAAAAGCCTTCTGTATTTACAGAAGACCATTTTAAAAGACTAATTATAATTACAAGAAAACATTAATAAACAGCCAATGCACAGTTCTTGTGTTCCAAATGGATTTGACATAGTGGCCCTTTAACTCAAACTCTTAACACGATTAATTATTTATTTCTTTATTGTAAAGTAAGCCATGTCTTAAGAGTTGGTTTATATGAAGTGACAACTTTAGCAATTTTGCAAGTGTTGTTAGCTACATGCAAAAACCCCATTGTCACTATTGTAATTACTTTACAATGCCTAATGTTAAATGGACAGGCCTGTGGCCCAAGAAGCAGCTGAATCCTGCATTGTCCATGCACGATAAAAAGATTTGCGAGTCTGAAAAGCAGAGGAACGGAATCTCACAGCTTCTTAGACTTTGCACTGAAAGGGCCATTGTAACATCATCATAAATCCTGGGTTCCCTAGGCACTTGACAACTAAAGCAGTGGACAATAGAATTCTTGTGTTGAACAAAACACTCCTTGTCTGCCAAAGGGCTTATCTGCTTCATTTACAAATGTCTTTCATTGTACCAAAATAATTCCCTATTAGAAAAACTATTAGGAGCAGAACTAAATAAATATTCACAGCTTTGTGGTATGTTCAAAGACATGAATAAAATAATATAATCAAGAAACATGAAAAATATAAGACTTGTACAAACTCTTTTGCTTCTCTCTGTGCTCCGCAATCCCTCTCACTGCATCTTCGGAGCTATTTATTCACTACATCTATATTTCATGACATGGATAACATCTAAGGTACACTGCATTTAGCAAAATAAAGGAAGCGGATTGTTTAACTTGAAGGATTTTGCATAAGAGAAGAAACTGTTGTAGGTGCTGTGGAAAGAGCTAAACACCCTTCACAGCAGAGCGAGAAAAAATATTT
>NW_017728915.1:27665966-27715887 GCF_001723895.1 Crocodylus porosus | reverse complement strand
AAAAAAAAAAAAGAAAAGAAAAAGCAAATTTAGAATAAATATTAAAAACAAATGTTCCTGCTGGTAAAAGATATCAAACTATAAGCCGGTTTTCAAAATGAAATGACAGTAGCCAATATCTTACCATATTTAACACTACTTTGCTCAAAATATTGGGATATTCACAGTGATGTGAGCACTGAAACAGAAATACTTCCGAAGTATTTATTTGTACCTCTATTATCTTTAATTTCCACAAACTTTTTTTTTAAGCTTAACAGATAAAAATACTCAAGGAAAGAGAATTTCTTGTCCATAACAGACTCATGAGGAATAACCTTGGCAGAAATTGATGAAATAACAGCAATTGGAAAACACTTTCAAAGACATCAGAATAATCCATACGGCTAAAATATAAAATAAAGAGGGGTTGAGATTTCTTGATTATTTATTGTGACTTGTTTTTTTCAAGTTTAACTCTAGAGTACAATTTTACACTAGCAATGCAGATGGACGGGATGATATAATTGTTTCCTTTCAGGTCTAACTGTTAAGAATCTATAAAAAGATATAAGAAATGGTCATGGAGATACTGAATATAGAATCTTTAAGAAAGTGGCAGAAATTAAGCATCCAGGATGCTCACCTTGGTCAGGGTCACCATAGTTAAAAATATCCCAGAGCGTTTAAGAGAATAAACTATAAATACACAAATTACAAAGATTTAGGCTTGTAGCCTCTTATGCACAGGACACAAAACTGGACGGGAATTCAGATCTATCCCCACCTCTGACATGGACTTGCTGTATGACCCCAACATAAATAAGAAAAATATTTGAGATATTGAGGATCATGATCAATGGATATCGATCTTATACCTATATGCAAATACAATATGGCAGAGGTGGTCAACCTGCAGCACACATGCCACAACTGGCACAGGCAACTTCTGTATATGGCAGGGGACAGGCAGCACAGCTGCAGAGAGGGCAGAGAGCAGAAGACAGAAGAGCAGGTCAGGAAGGAAGCACAGGCTGGGAAGCAAAAAGCAGACCAGCAGATCTGGCAAAGGAAAGGGACTGAAGTAACACATAGAGAGTGTGGGGGGCTAATTTTTGGCGAACCTCCCACAATGCTTGGCCACTACTGCAGTAAGGGAAATGAAGAAGGTAGTACATCAGCTCTAAGACTGGATTATATCCAACCACTCTAGCTCAGAAGCATTTCCAAAACAACAGAAGTGTGATATTCAGCTACCTTGCACCTCTGAGAAAGAAATGGCATGAGCACACTGAAGCAGACTGGGCAGGGTCCTGAACCAAGCTCCTTCACATTCTAGTTAAGTGAATCCACGATTAAGTTTTGGAGTCATTTCCTCCTCCCTCTCTTTGGCTCTATCCAACATTTAATTATTTATGCAAGTGAAACAGCTTTAATAACCTGTTGATTAGGGAAGTGCGTTAGATATAGAAGATCCAGGTTCAGCTCTAACTTATTTATATCAAGCACTTGAAACACTGTCTCCTACATCCCAGGGCATGCCCTGACCTCCTCATTGCTGGCTGTTCTGCAGAGAGTCTCACTACATTTCTCGGGTTGAAACTATACTACTCTTGTAGAAATAATAAAGGTTTAAGATCAGCTCTGCCTGATTTAGACCCAGGGACTTACACTGGGACTGAGTCTCCCCATCCAAGGTGAGTGCCCTAAACCCATCAGGGGTACATCCTTTTGAAATCCCAAAAAATGTTATGGGGCTATTTCCCATGCAGCCTTACCAGGTAAACTTAGTCTCTACTGTGTGTCTCATTACATTACAAAACCACAGCACCTTTTGACAGTGTTGGCAGTCCATGCTCAGGAATGCCCTATGATGGGAATAAAAGCGTCTTGCTAATCAAAACTGAAATGCCTTAGTATAAGCACCCATACCATTTAACCACACTGGGCCTATTATTATCAAGTGACACTAGTCTGTCATGTTATGGGCATCAGGTTATATCTACAGGGTAAATTTACTTCCTCCAGTGGCAATGCCTTCAAGTACATTGGGCTGCTCCGGGTGGGCTGCCTCTTAAACCAGAAATTGTGTAACTGCATCTGAGCTGCTCGAGGTGAGCTGCTTGCCACTATCACTCAGCAGTCACAGCTAGTCAACTAGAAGCCCCCTGTGGAAGGAGCTACACAGCTTCCAGTTTAAGAGGCGGCCCACCCAGAGCAACGCAGAGAGCTTGACATAATAGTAAAGCCAGGGATAGTAAATTCACCATAAAGACAGCCTTTCTAGTTTAATCCTGCACCATGCTAAGTACCCTCTGTGGATGCAAGGAAAGCTGAGGTTGGTTGGCCTGAGCTAAGCTGATGCTTCCAATAAAGGAAAATGTTTTAAAGGAAAATAGTGCACCAGCAATCCAAAACAATGCATGAGAGGACAATACTGAAGGAAAATGTCCAGATGCTTAGCTCTTCCCTTGGTTTTACCATTTCTGCTAGGTAATGTACACTTGTGAAACAAAGAATACATGTGAAAAAAGAACACACACAGAACCATAAATCCTACAGAGAACATAAAACACATGAAAACCAAACACTAAACTAAAGAAATAAAAAGAATAACAAGTTGTGTAAATAAAGAATATACAGACAAATGAGTTTGTAAATGCAAATTACACAGGGCAAACAGAGCCCAGCTCTGTATTGGGAGTTCAGAGTCATCATCGGAACTATTATCTCGGTCCAGGCTGTTCATGCCCATGTGTATAATGGATGGCAATGGTGGAAGGTCTATTCAGCACCTGCTGCAGCAGCTGAGCGTGCTCACCCTTCCCATCACAAGACAGTTTTCCTTCCTTTCATATTTGTATCTGTAGGCAGAAGAAGGGCCTTAGAAAACAAAATCTATATTAATCAGACTTATGCTGGTCTAGACCAGTATTGTTCAAGCACCGAGAATGCAAGTGGATTCAGGGGCCCACAGATCATGTCCTGCATTACCTTAAATACCATTAACCAAGTCCTCTGTCTCTATAAATCCAACTTCCTTGAGCTAAATTTTATGAGAGAATAGGGAAATCAAGGAAATCTGCCTGTACAGATTATGTCATATATATATTTATGTGAGAACTAGCCCCAAATCTGGGAGTACATCCACAGACAAACACTGAGTGTGAAGACAAAAGCATGGACAACCCAGGAACAAACCTGGAAATCGATGGAAGTAGCAGATGAAAATTTCCTGCATTTGGAAATATTTTGAGTTTGACACTAAAAGGTAGCTTTCCTACATCAAACTGTCCATTAGACTAGTGTATAGTAAGTCTTCTAACCACCAGGGGTAAAACTATATTTTCCCATCAGGTTAATACACAGATATTAAACACAGAAAACAAAGTTGATAAAAGACACAAGATAAAACCCACCTTTTTACTCTAAATTACCAAGATCTTTCTTTCCTACTACATTTTACTTAATCAGTGCATTTCCCACAGTAGCCATTACAGAGAACCAGGGTTAGCCTGGCCCTCTTAAAATCACTGGGTGCTTTGCTATTGCCCTCAATATGCCCTGTTATGGCACCTTGTCTCCATTAAAGCTCTGTCCTCTCATAAGAAAAAATGAAATATTTTCATACATTTTAGCATCACATTTTTAGTACAGGGATTTTCTTCCCCCTCCCCACTTTTTGTTTTCATACTTTTCCCCTTTCCTACCCCTGTCCTTTCCTTCTAGCCTATGTTGAAGGGCCTGATCCTGTTTCAGTTATGACCAATAACATATTTCCCACTGACTTCCCCGAATTTGGTCCCCACTGTCTCTTTCTTTCCTGTCATCTTCAGTTCCTTTCCTCTAGCTTTCTTCTGTTCTTTTTATCAACTTCTCCCAGTGACCTGAAAAGAAAACCTAAAAATTGAGAACGACTGAAGTATGCACTAAATGCCCCTATTAGACAAGCTGTAGGGGACACTCAGCACAAAAATAAACTTCAACTAACCTTTCAAAAAATCTTTATATAACGTCCCATAAAACCATCCTGCTGCTTCCAGGTCCACTACAGACTCCCCAAGAAAGAATAATTCCAGGACATATCAGTAGACTGCTTTAGAAATGGGCCAAGGGCTCAAGAAACAGATGGAGCTTTTTTGTCTGAGGTCCCCCCCTCAACTTCCCTCTAATATTAATAAATAAAGATAAGAGAAATTATTTGAAATCACTGCAGAGATCTTACATCTCTGAATCCACATATGTTTGATTCAAATGACTGAACAGGAGAGCTGTATATGATTCATTCTGAAAGCCTATAGAAAACCTAAAAAAGATTCTTCAAAGGCTTTAAAGATTTTTTAAAAGTTTGATTTCAACTTCTTTCTGTCCCGAATGTCCCTTAGCATTACCATGGCATATTTATGTATATATTAATCATAATATCATTTTGAGGTCACCTCTAAAGTGCTCTCTGTCTTTATTTCTCTCTCTCTGCCACCTCACCATTTTTTTCCTACAGAGTAGAGAAAGAAAGATAAACAACCCTATAACAGAACCAGGTATGAAAAATGTACCTTACATTTCATGAGTGTCATTTGTTGAAGTAAAAATTAATAGAAAATTAGGAACATCTCGATCCTAGCAACAGTCTCTTTAAAAATCTCTAGTAGAATTTAACAATGTTACTTGACTGATGCTATTTCTAACAATGTAACATTTTTAAAGGTGTCATTTCCAGGAATAAAATTAAAGATATTGCAAAACATCAATGAATAAATACAGTATTTTGAAATATTTGCAAGCAATAAGAGTATTCCATTACACTGTGCAATTTTCTCCAAAACTAACACAGCTCCTGGGATATTCAGCTATGTTTATAGTTCAGATGAGATGATATTTTATCTCCTTTCAGTTCAGGCTATTTTACTCTAGAAATTACAATGTATTTCTAATAGGCAGTTATTTCCCCTGTATTTAGTAATATGCCTGCCTATCTAGTTTTGAGAGTGAAGGCATAAATACTGTGCTTCAATTCCACAATATAATGAAATGCTCATAATTCTGAAGTTCACAGCTAAAATTAACCATAATGTTCTACAATATTAATTTAACATTTTTCTTCTGTTCATTATGTTTCCAAATACCACGGATACTTTAATATTCTATGTTATAATTATTATAAGCTATGACCAAAAGCATATTATGAGACTTCTATAAAAACTGTTACTGAAATATTCATATCCAAACAACAACATAACAAATGTATGCTGTATTCAAGAGCCAGTTGTGTATTGCACACTTGAGCAAAACTCCCCCTCCAGCTAATGGGAGTTTTCCTGAGTATACAATCTCCACTCAACCTACAGAAATATATTGACTTTAAATAATGCTAAAAACCCTCTACAGCAACAGCCGCTAACATCAAGACAATTATAAATGCAGACTTAACAGCAAGACAATTACAGATGCAGACTTATTTCAAAATCTAGCTATGCTAAAATGTTAGGGAAATAGGACAGGAGAACCTGTAGTTGAGGCACTATCTATATAAGGAACTAGTCTCGAGATCTCCCAGCCATGTCTCTCAAAAATGCTTTGGGATGTTCCTTCTATCCTTGAGCTACACCAGAGAATTCTGATGTTCACCTTTACAATCAGAACCTGCATTCATATGACTTAAATACAGAACAGTCTATACAGCAAATACAGGAGTAGTCGATGGTTACTAATAGATAACCATAAGCTCAAACAACTCAAAATGGTCCCCTTTGGTACTTGTATAGCTAAACAGATCTCCAATGAAAGAAGGAAGACAACTATATGCAAGAAAGCTGAATTAAAAGTAATTGTATGCATTCATATGTTGGAAATCGTCTCCCTTGTGACCAAATTGGTATAGAGATAGAAGAAGTTTCTTGGACCTGACTCTCACCTCCTACATGACTTGGGTAAGTTCCTGTGTTTCCTTCTCTAAAAAGAACAGATGAAAAGGATTACCTATGGTATCTCATATGGATACTGTGAAGCTATATTATTTCACATTTGTAAAGCATCTTACTTACTATGCTAGAACTTTGTAGTTCCAATATATTCATTGACAATTCCTATGTCTATTTCAGTCATGATTTATTCCTATAGGCACCTTCAATTTGCCTCTAATGTAATATATGAAATGCTATTATAGCACAAATGACTGAGGGAAGTTGGTAGCAGAATGGTTAAGGTGTCTCAGTACAATTCCAGAGATGTAAATTGGGCCCTAATCTGGACTCATGCCAAAGGCTGCAGTTGACTCCGATGTACATGGATACCTGGCCATTTGGCCTGGGGAATCAGAGACGTTGAGAGGTGACATCATTCCCCTGTATAGAGAGGTAGTTAGCCATGTTAACAGAGGGCAATGGGAATGGCTATGGAGCTGGAGCACATGACTTAGGAGCAGAGGCTGAGGGGACTGGGCTTATTTAGTCTGGAGAAGAGCAGACTGAGGGGGGATTTAATAGCAGCTTTCAACAACCTGAAGGGTTCTTCCAAAGAGGATGGAGCTGGACTGTTCTCAGTGGTGACAGATGACAGAACAAGGACCAATGGTCTCAAGTAGCAGCAAGGGAAGTTTAGGTTAGATATCAGGAAAAACTCCCATTAGGAGGGAAGTAAACAGGCTACCCAGAGGAGTTGTGGATCAGGCTACCCAGAACATGGTTCTGGAATCGGTTACCCAGAGAAGTTTTGAAATCTTCATCCTCGGAGGTTTTTAAGACCCAGCTAGAAAAAGCCTTGGCTGGGATGATCTAGTTGTGGGGTGATCCTGCTTTCAGCAGGGGGTTGGATTTGATAACCTGCTGAGGTCCTTCCAACCCTAATTTTCTATGTATTTTCTATAATACTGTGTTAGTTTGAAATCAGGCAGAAAGTAGGGTGGATGTGCACCTTACAGATGAAATAAGATAGATATAGAGCATAAGCTTTTATGAACTCAAGCTCACTTCAGCAGATGCTGTGAAAAGACAGGCACAGAGAACACCTCTGGCAACAATAATTGGCATGACTGAACTATACCAGCCTGTGTGCCACCAGGTCTAGGTGGCCCTCTGAAAGCTGTATTTACAGACCTAATATTCAATTTTACAAGCAGCAGCTGTTGTTCTAGTAATAAAAGGGCTATTCATGTATCTTCACTGGTACTTTGCAAATTAATCAGAGGTGTGGATAATCTGACTTTTCTAAATAAACTAATTATTTTGAGTTATGAAGACACTAAACCCAGGGAGAATTACTAAAAACTAATTACCTAATAGGTTTTACCTGAGAGTGGGTGGACACATTTACTGCAACAAGTTCCTGAACCTCTACTTAGTGTTCACGGCAATTATAATGATCATGTAGTCATTTTATAACAGACAGTCTTTTTTAACTTGTCATCTACCATGCTAAACAGAAGCAGAATTGCTGTTAAAAAAAGTGCCCCAAAATCCCTATGGTTAAAATTATGAATGGGTATATAGTAAAGTTTGAGAATAAGGGCATTATTTTTTCCTAACAATAATTTAGAAAAGGGGGGAAAATTAGCATGTTACTATACTGGTGTCTACAACTACCAATGCATGTACGGAGTGAGAGAGAGAGAGAGAGAGAGAGAGAAGGGAGAGAAGGGGTAGAGCTAGAATGATAATGTAATGGTGACTCAATTTTCAGATAATTTTGATTACTGAGAGTTAATCATGATTCTGCATCAGATTTTTGATATGCAATGCTCTTTTATTTTTTAATTAGCATTTTAATAATAAGGCAGCACATAGAAAAAAGCCACTTCTAATGCTTACTAGGAAGCTGAGCAATCTCAAATCAAATAAACTAAATATAATTTTCATTTAAGAGTGGTGACAACAGTCTTCCAAGGTAGTTTGTGATGCATCACCAGATTGAAAATAGTCCATGGCATCCTGCAATAATATATAACATCAGAAGGTTACTCAAGATGTAACACGTTACCACTGTGTACTCTATATACAACATTTTTACATCACAGCAACTTGTGAATCTCAAGGTTGACTGATATATGTCACTATGCTACACTATACTGCACAAGCATCCTTGGATGCAGAAGGGAAAGGGGAAGTGAACGTGCAAGAGAGCCCTGCATAACCTAGTGGAAGCACATCCTTTGGATGTTTTGTGTCAGCAACTGTACAACGTCCACCACAATGGTGTACATTCTGATATTGGTAGACAATGACAAGCAGATCACTCAAGTTCTAATGGTTTTGTCACACCGGCTAGGTACAGACATTCAAAAAGCCCAAATTGATTCAATCTTTGCAGGTTAATCTAACCTGGATAGGCTAAATTGGTTTTTAATTGCACAGACATCCCAGAAATGCAGGCACATGCCTGCAGTGACTCAGGTCAGAAGCTGGGGGCCACAATCTTCCCTTCCCTTCCACAGGGCTAAGCTGAGGGGGAGGCATGGCCAAGCCCTGGCAGGACATCATGATTAGGGAGCTCCAACCCCCCCCCCAAAAAAAAAACAAAAAACAAAAAAAAAAAAACCCAGCAGGCAGTTGATAAGACAGTGTTTATCACCCCTAATTCGGTGTTTATCAGCCCATTAAGAAAACAAAGAAAACAAAAGCTTCTCTCCATTAGCGCAAGCTCTTCTTAAACAACTTTTTCCAAGGAACAAAGGAAGGGACATTATCAGCTACTTGTTGATTACTGCCAAAAGCCCTAAGCTAACACAGTCCTGTCTGTCTTTGGCCGATCTCCCACAACATGGACCTTAGCCAGAATGTGGTCTGCTAGCTAATGCTGAAAGGTATCTGTGTAAGGCAGAGGAGAGGGGGGAATCCCTGCTTAGCAGGAGTGAGGGGGAGCAGGGGGAAGCCAGGCAGATGCCTGCAGTCTCTGCCAGATCTGGCCAGGGAGCAGAGGGGAGGGACCAGCTCTGCTGTGGAGGAGAGAGCCCCACCCAGTCCAGAGAGCATGCCAGGATGCTGCGGGAGTCTGGTTTAACTTAAACCAGGAAGGGGTCTGGGACAGACATTGCATAAACTGGTTTGACCCAAATCGGTTAAGTCTGATACTACATTCAACTAGGTTTGTCTCAAACCAGTTTCAGCCATTTTCAAACCGGTTTATGTGCACTGAACATCTGTTGCATTACAGGTTTAAGCCAGTCGCTGACCACTTGAACAAGTTTATATGTAATGTCTGTCCCAAGCCACAGTCCACAACTAACACTTTTCCTTCATGCAAACCTGGCTGTAGTAGGATGCTATCCTTCATGTTATAATTTGCATTCATTTGTTTCTAACAGGTCACTCTGACTTAAACTTTGATATTACCAAAAACATACAAACAAATCACTAGGTTGTTAATTTCTCCCTCCCCCCCACTCCCAACCACCTCATCCCCCAGTTCCATCATCTCATGACTCCTTTCAATAACTAAAAAAGAAATGAGACTCTCTGGAAACTTGAGTGTCCAGTTTAGATGCACTTTTAATAATTGCAATGAGCAATAATGAATATTTTCATCAGCCCTTTTTAACTATGTACATGAAAATAATAGAGAAGATTGTCCAATATGACTGATGGATTTAGGAACAAAAGTTGGTTTGATAGTCATTGGGAGCTAGCTCCTGAATCCTTCCAAATGCAGTTGATTTTCAACAATAATTGTTAGAAAATTTTAAATCATTTTTTAAAATGTTCTCCTCAAACAGCAGAATCAAACCTTGCATTTTAACACGACAAATCCCCAGATGCAATGAAAGTAACCACATAAGCAATTGTTCAATACCTTTGTGTAAATGTGTGCGTGTGGAGGGGAGAGGTCTACGTACAAAACAGACTCACTTGTAAAATGTAAGGACCGTGTTTAGTGGTCCTGATAAAAATAATAATTATAATCCTTAAAAGTATAACTGACTAGTTTGGTGAGCCAGCAGGCTCCCATGTTAGCCATATGCCTTCATATGTCTCTTCAGCAGAAGTGTGTTACAGCTCCTGCTGTTTCATTCTTCATTCTTAGAGAAAATGTTACAAGGCCATAAGGACTCTCAAACATTTGTTGACATTTCTTTTGGGTCAGCCTTAGGAGACATGCAAGAGTTCAGCCATATGGCAATGTTTAGTTGCATGAGGGAATGGGTCATTTCAATGAAAAGCAGTATTTAGCTGCAAAACACTTCAGTCACCATGAACATTTCTGCTTGGCAAAAATCCAGAAATTTCACATTCTCAGAGCAAGCTGCCTGCTTTCAGTTCAGTTATTATTCTGAAATATAGTTGTACAGACCTTCTCACCAATAACACTTAGAGATAGAATGCCAGGTCAAAATAATTTTACTTGACTTTACATTTGGAAAATGGTGGGAAAGAACATGTGCACAGAATGCAAATCGCCTAACTTTGTCAATTAAGATCTGTTGCTTTAATTCTGAAACTTGGAACACTTGTTTATGGTAATAAACATAGTTCAGCAGCAATGGATGCAGATTTAAAATGGAGGGAAATGAACTTACAAAATGTGGGGGGGTTTTGCCATTTCTACAACAATGCCACTTCCTTAATCATAAATTAAAGTAAATATCAGTTGGTTGTAAGCTCACAAGTACACTTGCTCATGCTGTTCGTGCTTTGAAATTAAAAAAGAGCACATGCCTAAATCCTATTTTGGTTCATCTAAAACCATCATAGTTCCCCTCCCCCACCCTCCACTGTAGGGATCCAAATTACCTGACAAGACACCCCCTAAGGCAGGGGTGGGCAAAATACGGCCTGCAGGCCAGATGTAGCCTGCCAGAGGGCCCCTAAAACATTTAGAAGATTAATATTTATCTGCCGCTGGTGGCCTGCATGTGGCTCTTGATGGCTTGCCAAAACTCAGTAAGTGGCCCTCCACCTGAAATAATTGCCTGCCCCTGCCCTAAGCAGAGAAAGAGAACAACCCACCCTCCTTTTGCCCAACAGCTTAATGGTTACAGCACTTTCCCAGGAAGAAAAATATTATTTTTGGAGGAAGGGACCCTGAGTTCTGATCACTGTTCCCAATGATGTTTATCAAATAATTAAATAATAGAGAATGCACATCTGGTCCATGTAAGAATGCAAGGCGGAATTACTCAGTAGCTTAATGTTAAGGGTAACCCCACGGAAATGGACTTCATTGGTTCTGGTTCCTGCTCCCAATGCTGTTTCCCTATGCTCTCCTCCCTCCACATGATCATGCTCCTCTGTACTTGATCATTGGAAGCAAAATGGGATCTGGGTCATAGAGCTGAACCATGACACTGTCACAAACACAGAGTAAGGGGCAGCGCACTGCCACATTGCTCCAGGAAACAGTGCAAGCTGAGGCACGATACAAATATTCTGACATAAAATGGAGCATCTGGTGAAAAGACAAACTGACCAAACGCATCACAAGAGATAAGTCCTAACCCTGTAGAGGCTCATAGATGCATAGATTGTAAGGCCAGAAGGGACCTTGGAAGATAACTAGGGGTCAGATGATCCCAGCAAGGTGACTGTCTAGTCTTCTCTTGAAGATTTCCAGGGTAGGCTCCCTCTGGAGGGAGCTTATTCCACAGTCTGGACACCCAGACTGTGCCTTGTATGAAAGTGTTTCTTTTGCCACAGTCCGGTCCATTAGCAGCACAGCACAGTGTTTAAGTGCTGTTTAAGCAATGCTTTTTTTTAATAAATAGGGAATTGAGCCCTTGCCACAAACACACAAAGGCAATTCTTCACCTTAAAAGTATGTCATAAGACCTCCCACCTGTAGCCATCATATGCTTTCCAAAAGGGGGGGAAAAAAAAGGTTATACTTGACCAAGTATCAAAAAACAATCTTGGAGAAGATGGGTTAGTTGGAGATGTGCCATAGGCAAGCAACCACAGAACATGAGCACCTAGTATTTGCAAATAGTTCCAGCAGATAACTCATCAACACCTAATATAAGGATTTAGGAATTTAGCATTTTTTCAGGAGTGTAAGAATGTCACAGAATTTGGAATCAATGCTGCCATTAAATAAGCTTCTCTGTGACAGTAGAGAAGAAAAGATTAAATGAGTTAATCCTGAAAGAAATAAAAAGGTACTCAACTTAAGCATTCCCATACTGATTTTGGATACCATATGTCCAAGTCAAAATAATTGTTCAAAGTTGGCTTTGGTGATATAGTTGCAGTACACTTATATATAAATGATTGAGGTAGATAGAAAAAGGTAACCAAAGTTACAGATGAAAATGAATGATTTATTTTTAGCAAGTATAACCTGAGTTTTATCCAGGCAGTTTCAAAAAGATACATGCAATATGCTTTGAGCTTCTTTGGGAGTTTATTAGATGCCACTAAGTGGTTGAATGGACATATTAAAAACTGTTCAGCAACAGTGTTGCTGTTTCATCCCAATTACAGCCTGTAAAACCATCAAACATCATAACCTTTCCAATCAATCAAAGGACAAGGCTAAATACAAGGGTTCTATGTATATAACTGAAATCTATTTAACGATCAAAATAGAACAGAAAGAAGACATTAAGTAGACAAAATCACAAGATTCAAAACAGAACATGGGGAATGTGTATAATGCACAACTGAGATCCTATTTTCAGCCAGACTTCATCTCAAATAATGAAGTACTTGCAGCCATATTTTAAATCCTACAGTGAATCACATAAACAAACACTAGGACTCTTTATCGGGTTTCTGGAAAACAGCCCTCCCCCCACCCCCAAATCCCTGGGCTAGGCTAGGCTGTGCTGTGTGCTCCAGAGAGCAGGTCTGGCCCCAACCCTCCGCTCCCTAGTTAGAGCAGTGAGGACTGGCTGACAAGGGGCTGACGGGGAACAAGCCTGCCTGGGGTTGCGGCCCAGTTTGCAATGGTGGGGACTGTCCCACCAGGTAAACCCTGGCTGGGGTCTGGGGCCAGGAAGGGGAGTTAAACGTCCCTTCCCCCACTAAAGTTTACTACTGACTATGGCTGGATTACAAACATCCCTTCCCCCACTAAAGTTTACTGCTGGCTATCACTTCTTCTTTATGGAGGCACCATGAAGAAGCAATAAGCAAGCCTACAGAGACCTTCTGCTGTAATTTTGGACTGCAAATCCCAGAGACCTCAGGAGCAGTGGGAAGAAGTAAACACACAGGCCATGCTGCTACATGCCAAACGCCCATAATCTAGCCCCCTGGCATCTGGCCTGAGCCACTGCAGGCATGTGGCGGCACTCCCTAGACGTCTGTTCACTTGCAATTCAATCTCTGCAGCTCAGAGAAACCTGCAAAGACTGAATCGATTCAGTCTCAGGCTTTTTTACTGTCTGTACTTAGCCCCAGTGGGATCTGAATCGTGTTAAATTTCATACAACTGAACAAAATAGTCTACGTGCTATATTTAGTTACTTATCGAAATGTTTTAGATTGAATGGTCTGGCAGAAATATGGATAACTATCCTTTCAGAAAGCTTTGCTAAACAGTAACTTACAAAGAGTTTGCAAAATGTAATTTATCATCATTTGAAAATTACCTATTTTATTTTAATTTTATCTCTTGCCACTAAATTGTTTAATATAAACCAAGTGAAGCCAGGAATTCGATGCTAAGGAGGGCAATATCATAGATCATGAATATAGACCAACAAAAAGTTAAAAATATGGCTGTAAGAAAGAACTAGACCTTCAGAGTGAGCATTAAATCAGACAAACACTGATTGCTAGTCACCTGGACTCAGACTTGATAAGACAGGGCCGCTGAAAATACTTCAGACATATGCTCAAGAATAGAATTTGGCCATAAGGGCAGGACCAAACTGTTCAAAGAAGAAAAGTTGCACATTCTAAAGAAGCTAGTGTCCTCAACCGAAATCCATTGTGGGGGGGAGGGGAACCCTACTGCACAGCCAATGCCAATAAATCAAAATTAGCAGTTGGAAACAAATTGTCTAACATAGCACTACCCCAGATGGTAACTGAATCCGCAGCTTATGGATATGGAAAGCCAGATGGATTAACTGATATATCACCAGAACAGAAAAAAATAACAACCGCTGAATAAAATGGACTATGTGACTTGGTGAAACTTCAGTAAGGGAAACCAGCGAAGAACCAAAGCAACCAGCTTGTAGGGGGAAGAGGGATATAAAATGCTAAAACATTAACTTTTGGATTAAAAAGAACATCTACATATTCAAAGAGCTTCATTCAGTCACAAATTGCCTTGGTTTTTAAATGCTTGCAAAGTTTAATAGAGTTGGTAACTATGATAAAGCAACTGGTAGTTTAATAAGGCTTTGTTTTTAAACTGAATTCCCTCTCTCTCCAGCACTGTAATAGGGGATTGGGAAAATAAGTTCAATTTTCCAAAAAAAGTTTAACATACCAGTCAATGTTGGTCAGTAGATGCAGGATCCATGGAGCAACAGACGTACACAATCTGCTGGAAGAAGGTCAATGAACTCACAACATATACATCCCAGAATCCCTGCAACAAGTCCAATAGTACAAAATGCCATATTCTGCCCCAGGCTGTTAGGGTCCTGATTCAGACCAACAAGCCAGAAATGACGCAAGTAGTTCTGCAAGTGACATTAGTGGTTTCAATTAATTATGAGCCCCTTAATTAAATAAACAAAGTTTGAATTCAGATCTCATTTTTGCCATGATTCTGCAACATGCAGCGTATGCATCATTGCTGCTCCCTCTGTTGTCGTGCTACATATTGTGTGATACAGTATCATTCACTGGCTGCAACTTATGGGTCTCAGGATTACAGCAATCTTCATGTTTTAGAGGTCAGCGATTTTTCACTGGGCACCATGTGGATGCAGTTCCCGAAGGTGTCAGTTGTATTGAGAAATAGCAAGTCTCAGATACTGAGATGCTGCTGTTATACAAATCAGGAACAGAAACTCAGTCTTCTGATTCACAGCTGTGGGCTGCATGACATCCGTGACATCAACTGCATGTTTAGAAAAGACCAGAGTCTTGCTATATTGAATTGTTTGCCTCTAGAAGAATGGAATATGAGGAAAGACCCAGGCATTCTTTTGTTTGCCTAAAGAAAAAAGACTTTCTAGAAACTTTTTCTTATACTATACTGCAGAAAATTTATCGGCTACTTGGCTAGCTATTTAAGACAATCCAGTATATATTCAGCTAATCTATTCTTCCCTCATTTCTATGACAAGAAAATAAAGATGTTCTGACAGACCCATGGGCCACTACAAGAACTGTATGAATACTGCCAAAAATATTCTATAAATATTCATTTTAAATTAATTCTTTTTGACCAGGCTCAGACGCTGTGTATTCCATTTTCACAAATATTCTTTGAATAAGCTTACTTTACTATTGGGCCTATTTGCTGAAACAGAAAATTTTAAGTGGCTATCACAGTATGGTCTTAGAAAGCAGATTTTGAATTTGTAATTGCTAGTATTCAAACCAGAAACCTAACTCTGGAGCTGCACTTAACCACTGACAGCGCTAAATTCTACCATATAAGTTTTATATCCAGTCAAAATAGCTTTGAATGCATTCAGTGGCTCACAAACAAACAACACACTTAATATATGATCCCTTAAATAATGCACATCAGTAACTTTATGCTTTCAATGTACTCGGGTGCATAAAGATGCTGACATGCATAACTTTTTGTAGAGTTATAGGCAGAAGGGAATGAACTCGTGTATAGTTTTCAAAGTCTAAATTAGAAGACAATGAGTGGACATTTTGCAATCAGAAAAGAGAAATGATATTCACTGAATAAACGATGCATCATAAATTAACAGACAACTTTAGTAGAATAAGATAAACTACACTAGTAAAAACTAAAAGAATATATACATATATATGATGGATATTACAAAAAACATCCATGTATTATGCAAGTTTTAAAAATAAACTTTGGGGAATATACAAATCTAAATATTAATTACAGAACAAAATTCAGTAGGAGTTCATTCCAGCTCTTCTCAAATCAATTAGAGTCTTTCAATTGGCTTCAACATCCAATAGCTCAGGCCCAAAAGATCATCCACAAAAGATCATCCAGTATTCAATTAAATCAATATATATTAATAGTATAATATTTTTAGTTTTAAGAATTGCTATAATAATCTACTTCTAGCTTTTTTCATTTATCTGATATGATCACAAAATAGATATATTCCATTACCCAAATATATAGACAGAAATGCATGAAAAGATCAACTTAGCTCATGTTTACAAATACAATAAAAACCGTTATTCCAAATGAATCCTTCCACACTAATGGTACAGCAGTAATTGTAGTTTTTTGCTTGCTCAGCATCTTGTTGAAATCTCAGATAGAAAGTTTTGATTTTGCAAAACACCTTTGTCATCCTAAATGAGCTGGCTCATAGGCCAGTGACTCTCAACCAGGATGCCGTGGCACTCTGGGGTACCTTACGATCCTTTCAAGGCTGCCAGGGGGCACCACACAATGTTAGATTTAGCAGTGTTAGGTATGCAAACATGATTCACAAGATAAACCCAGAGTTTTCAAACAGGAATCTGTAGAGTTGAAATCATTCTAACTGTTGTCTTCCCAGTTCTTTGCAACAGAATTGCTCTATTTTTTTTCTGTAGTAAAAAAGGAGTAATAACTAACACCTTGCATTTTCTGAGGTGCCTTGAGTCTAACAAAGGGTGCCTCAAGTCTTAAAAGATTGAGAACTGCTGTCATAGGTGTTACTTCTTTCTACTTTGTTGCCATTTAACTGAACATACTTCCACGCTTCATCATTATTAACATGATCAATCTGAAGACTTTTGTTCTATTCCCTAGTATACTTCACCTATATTACAGTTACTGCAGGGTTATCAAATCTAAATGGCTCACTGATAAAAGCTTGTAAAGATTCTCATGCTACCAGTTTTTAATCGCTTCTGCTGCTTCTAACAAATATTCTGAAGTATCCTTTATTCTTCATAGCAAACAGCTTGCAGGTATGTGTGTCAGCTATACTATGCCTGCTTAATGTATATTAAATATCAAATGTTATAGGTGAGATTATCAAGCTTCCTAACCTTACCTGTGGAGATATGGAATGATAAAAAGGTCAAGCTCAAACACAGTTTTGGCAATGGTGTAATTTCTGCTTTTTTCTAGCTTATCTCATCTTCGGAAATGCAGATTCTGAAGCCTGACTATGATCTTATGTCAAGTCGTGACGGATCTTTAAGATGATTACAATACTCATAGCTAGGATGTCTCTTTGGGCCATGACACGTGCTGCACTTAGGACATTAACTGCACTTAAAATGCACACGTCTATGCACTGAAGCAGTAAGAAATACGTTATGTGCAATCAAAGCAGAGCAAAGTTACAGCCTTTTGCACAAAGAGTTTCTCCAGCCTGTGTTACATAACACATGTTCACCTGTTGTTAGACTGATCCACGGAGATAATGCAAGTTCATTGTTCCAGTGTAGTGCAGGGGCTGACACCAACAATCAGTTGCTTGTCAGTCCCAGCCCTGGCATTGCATTGGAGCTGATTGAAGACTGCCAGCAGCAGAGATGTGGTTTGCCCAGTGCATCCAGCAGCAGAAGCAGCACCCTCTTCCAGGATCAGCTCCCTGTGTCTCCCTCTGTCTGCTCTCAGCAGCAGAAACCTGCCTCACCCTAGGATACCAAGGGCGGCAATGTCAAGCTGGGCAGTGTGCGGCACATGGCAAGGAGGGCACGGGCTCTGGTAGTGGCGGGGGTTCTACATTCTTCCAGTTGTGATATGAGATGCAGCATCCAGTGCCAGGGTCAAGTTGGAGGGGAGGGGGAATAGATGGCTCCTGCCGTGTCCAGAGTAGGCTGAGATCATAGCAAGCATTACCATGCAACTGGTCAAAACACATTGTCACTTTTAAGACAGTAACGCTTACTGCAATCTGAATAAAACACGTACTAAGCATCCTGTACACCAGTAGTATCTTAGATAACCATTCCCCACACTTCTGAATGCTCCCAAATTTTAACTACCTGGAGCCCAGGTTCTAGCAAGAAATATAAAGTTACATATGAGCAACCTTGCCTGGCAGCTTACTCAATGTTAAAGTCACAAATGCCAAGCAATAATTCCTATTATAAGTCTTGGAGAATCGGAAAGTTTTGTCCAAGCAAAGAACTTTTTAACCAAAGTAAATGTACATAGTAAATGAAGTTAAATTTAAAAAATAATAATCCCTATTGCATCTAAATCTGGTGCAACTCTCAATTCAGTCAATGTCTTCTTTTGTTTTCCAAAGGAAAAATACAGCAACAATGAGGTGGTTAGCTGATTCATTTGCTGTCTGCCAATTGTTTAACATGAACAGTCCTTTCAAGGTCATGTTATAGCAAAGAAGCCAAACTTTTCACCTATATGGCTCTGAAGTTTTTACAAAGATATTACTACACTGAAATACACTAAATTGGGCTGTAATTCTGGCTATGTGATGGTAAGATGCATTCCTGACACCACACTATTACAATTAAAGTCTCAAGCAAGCACCCAACTGTACTGGCTTCTGGATGGAGATTTAAGGTCTGATCCCAAGCATGTTAAGTAGACCTAAGCACATTTTTCCTAGCACTGGTTCATTCACTTGGATAAACTAATACTAATTTATTTTTAATTTCTTACACGAAACAAAAGCAGTACATTGTCCAGTGACTCTGGTTGGAGATTAGCACCTTGAAATAGATGTGTGGGCTTCCTTCATCTAATATTAACACAATGTTATCTAAGCTGAGCTAAAATATTTGGTTGATTACATTTTTGAGCCAAACACAACTTTTGCCCTGAATGACTGCCATGGTATTATTAGAATCCATTTGTTTCATCCAGCATGCCAATACCTTGCTCACTTTACACCAAAAGTTAAGCTAATTTTATTTAGCTAGTACATATTTTTAGCATAGCATGCCTTACAGCTCATATTTCTGACACCATTTCTTCTCCTGTTTATTGTGGATCAAAACTCTTTTTAGTATGCAACACTGAGTTCCAAGAACATGATTTTCTAGGCCTGCTATGGGGTTTTTCTTGTATTCAGAGAAGCTAAGGACAACATTAAAAATCCAAAGCAATATACATATGAAATGCAGCATAGTAACAGAAAATAAGATGCAAGTAAAAGTTTTATTTAGAGCTATTTCTCTCACACATGCACATACACAAACTCACACACACATGCAGCCAAGATTTCATAGTCTCATAGATTCATTTAATTGCTATCATTTCCAGACAGTCCACATTTTGAAGAGTAGAGAAGAACATAAACTGGAGAAAAAGTAAATGACAGCACCAACAGCATACAAGCAAATTTTCATATCTGAAAACTGAGGACAAATTTACTTTCAAGTGATTTCATTTTAAATTTGTTTCATAGATTTCATAGACATTAGGGCTGGAAGGGACCTCGGAAGATCATCAAGTCCAGCCCCCCGCCCAAAGGGCAGGAAGTCAGCTGGGGTCATAGGATCCCAGGAAGATAAGCATCCAATTTGCTCTTGAAAGTGTTCAATGTAGGTGCTTGAACCACCTCCGACGGCAGGCTTTCCAGACCTTGGGGGCTCGGACAGTAAAGAAATTCTTCCTTATCTCCAGCCTGAAACGGTCTTGCAGGAGTTTATGACCGTTTGACCTCGTCATCCCTTGGGGAGCTCTGGTGAATAAACGTCCCCCAGATCCTGGCGGTCACCCCTGATAAACTTATAGGTGGCCATCAGATCACCCCTGAGCCTGCCCTTTTACAGGCTAAAGAGCCCCATGGCTCTCAGCCTGTCATCATAAGGTCTGTTTTCCTGACCTCTTTTTATAAGGCTAAGACCTCCAAAACATAAACCCATGGATAGATTTCACACAAAATTATTCTGACCGACAAGAAACAAAGTCCATAGATAGTCCCACTAAAGAGAAGATGCATATGAACCTCAGGAGTGACTCCTGCCACTTGCACCTTGAGCCCCTTGCTAATGACTCCTCACTTCTGACAAGGATCTTTAACACATGACTTGGTGCTTCCCCGTCACAATAGCTGTACCCGAAAAAAGAGCAAATTGGTTGGACTGGACTCTAAGGAAAGTTACAATCCAAGTGACTATGTAAAAGTAAGGCAATAAAATTTATAACTTCACACTGATGCTTCCTCAGTTATCAAGAATAATGAAGTGCTTTTATACACAGCAGAAAAGTACCAGAAAACCAGGTGTTTTGCAATAATATTTGCTTTCCTGGTGGGCAAGAAGGAAAAGAGATGTATTAATTTCCTAGACTATTTCATCCCTGTTTATTTAATACTGACATATCTGAAGATCCAATATATAATCAAGTCTTGGAGGGTGTTTTTCTTTCCACTCACTAAAAGAATTATACAGAGTTCAGGTTGGGACTATAAACTGAAGAGAGAGGGAGAATCACAATAGAAAGCATCCCTGAATACACTTCCCTAAATAAAGAATTCAGAAATGCTTAGCATATTAACTTGAGAGAATGCCAAACAGAAGAACCCCAAGAAAACAAGAAATAATAATGAGGAAACATAACATATAAGCTAAAGATACAATAAAAGTAATTAAATAAATCATCATCATAAATAATAATGTCATGTACTTAAAATATTTTACATACAACTCTATATGTGGAAAACCAGTAGATAATGCAGTTATGTACTGTATAATAATGCATATGTACGATACATATATTTTGCAAACAACCTTACTACTGGCATTTCCAAACTTCAGAACACTTAATTTTGCAAATGTACACGTATAGCTTTGTAAATAATAATAGTTTATTGAAAGGGGGCTCTCATGAGCAGATGCTTAATCTTTGGTCACATATGACTTTTCTCAGGTATACATACATACATTTGGTTCTGCTTTATGAGCATTTTTTATGCAATATCTGGATAATGCCTAAAGAGACGGGCAAGTCATTTGCATGAGGGGTCAGATGAAGACATTTCAAGACCTAGCACCTTCTGTAACTTGTGCCTGCCTGCCAGCCTCGGAGACATTTTCAGAATGGGGAGAGGGAGAAGGAAACAGGGGGAGGTCAGTCTGGGGTTTTTTCAGCCCCTGCTGAAGGGTGGGGTGGGTGGATTGGGGTGGGAAGAGGGCTCCAATCCACCTGCCCCACCCTTCAGCACTGGGTTGGGAACCCCTAGAAGGAGATCCCTCTGCTCCCCTTCCCCTGTCCCATTCTGGAAACAGCACCCAGGCTTGGAGAAAGGAGGGTTCATTGTTAGGAGAAACTGGCTGTAGGCTCACAGCCAGCAGATGGACTTCCCAACTCCCACACCTCCCTGGACCCAACAGTGAACTTCTGTTTGGTCTGGGGAATCGTTGCAACTCAGAAGGCTTCCTGAAAAGCATTCTGAGCTACAGCAGGGAGCTGCACTTCTGTCTGTACCCACAGAGAAGCAAAAAGGCATGCCCAAGGGCACACATTCGATAAGCAACAGAGCCCCAAGAATTCAACCAATGTTTTTTGGCTGTTCACTAATTTAAATCAGAAAACTATCATGCTAAGCCATGTATTCTGTTTATTGATCTACTTTTCCAGTCTTTGAAATTCTTCTACCATTTGATATTTTCCGTGTAACATTATTTGGTTAAACAAAGTTATGATATTCAAGGAGTCTTAAACAATTAGGATGAAATTAAGAGATTGTTAGGATAGTTTCCTACCAAAGCATGCCCCAACCTGCCTAGAACTTCATTTAGACCTGGTCTACGCTTAAAACATTTGTCAGCATAGTTATGCTGATTAGGGATGTGATTTTTTTCTCCACCTAGAACTAATACGTCTATGCAGGTAAATATTTTAGAGGAGAGAATGCTTCTGGCAAAACTGTAACAGGTACTGCAACATATTTCTTCTAAGGAATGGTATCCTTTTGCTGGTATAAGCTGCATTCACACTAGGACGGCTTGCTACTCCAGCTGCACTGGTACAGTTAGACCAGGACACCCTTTCTAGCATAAGGTGAATAAAAGAAACCTTTAAAACATATATTTTTAACTTAGAATATTCTTTATATTTTTTTTAGCTTGCTAAACTGTAAAGAAGTTTAACCTTAAATAAAAATGTTTTGGGATAGTTAAGGAAGATAATTTGTTTAAAAAGGGGCATGTTTTTCTTTGAAAGTGAATTTTGTTTTCTATTATTGACCAAACCTAAAACCAATTATAAATACCAATAGGGATTAAAGAAGTAATTTCAGACATCTTACCTATAAAGGGTTTTTTCTATATCCTGCAGCTCCATCAATTTTGTCTAATGGCTTTTTTCTGTTCTCAGAATGCAGAAGCAGCTGCCAATGATGGCAGAAAAAATATAAGCACCTTCCACTTTCCACAGATTGCATATAAAGGACCATATTCCCCAGTGCAATTATGGGCTGCAGGACTCCTTAAAAATGTTTCTGGAATGGGGTGGGGGGAGGTTGCACAGTGCAGGCAGGCTGAGGAAAGCCCATGCAGGATGAGTACTGCGTTTATTTTGGAGTTGTTTTTCATATGGGCTTCACCCAGTCTAGCAAAAAAGCAATCCATGGAGTCGCTTCATTGTGCAGGAGCAGATAATATCAAGCATAGCCAATGGATTGACAGCCACATTCCAAACTTGTGCAGAGGTGGACCCAGGACAGAGACTTGGCCCATGTAGGGTTCTGTCTTATCCATAAAATCTCTTCATATATATTTTTTCAGAGCTACATCCTTAAGTCTGGTCTCTTGCCTAGATACATTCAACTGTTGATTCTACCATAGTGGACATAAGTGAAAGTAGTAAAAACATATTATTTGCCAAGTTAAAGACATGTCTACAAAAGACTTAAAACCTTGTATCAACTCCAGGAAATAGAACATTCTCTTCTAAGTACGGAGGAGACACAGAAAACTTGGTGTGCTTCTTTTCTGCCCTACATTTAATCTAACAGATGGACAAAAAGGCTGGTAGGGTTCTGTGAGAGACTGGGAAAAAAAGACACAGTTGAATTCAGAGTGAGTGTTGTATTTCAAGAATCTGCCATGGCTGTGAAAGCTGGATCTGAGTAACAATCCAATTTAATTTCTGTGTTTTGCAGAAGGAAAGAACTGAATATGAATTTGGAAACCGATTCTCAAATGAGTTATTTGCTGAGTATGCTACAGGATGAATACATGTCCCTCTGAATTGATTTTTTTTCAGGGAAGGGTTTCTACAAGATCATTCACAGTGAGAAACTGTTATCTTAATTTTGTGCCCATTCCAACTTTTTGGGGAACAATGAATTCAAAAGAGTGAATGCACTGGCTCTCTTCTATATGAGGAAACATAAGTATTATAGAAGCATAGAAAATTAGGGCTGGAAGGGATGTCAGGAGGTCACATCTAGTCCAACCCCCTGCCCAAAACAGGACCATCCCCAACTAGATCATCCTAGACAAGGCTTTGTTTAGCTGGAGTTTAAAAAGCTCCAAAGATGTAGAGTCCACCACTTCTCTGCATAACCTGTTTCAGTGCTTTACTACCCTCCTAGTGAGAAAATTCTTCCTAATATCTAACCTAAACTTCACTTTTTGCAACTTCAGACCATTGCTTCTTGTTGCCATCTGCGACCACTGACAACAGTCCGGCCCCATCCTCTTTCAACCCCTCCTTCAGGTAGTTGAAGGCTGCTATTAAATCCTGCCTCAGTCTTCTCTTCTCCAGACTAAATAAGCCCAGTTCCCCCAGCCTCTCCTCAAAAGTCATGTGCCCCAGTCCCCAAACCATTTTTGTTGCTCTCCGCTGGACTCTGTCCAATTTGTCCATATCCTTTCTATAGTAGGGGACCCAAAATTGAGCTAATATTCCAGAAGTGGCTTCACCAGTGCTGAACAGAAAAGAATAATCACTTCCCTTGCCCTGATGGCAACACTCCTACCAATGCAACCCAGTAAGCCATTAGCCTTCTGGGTAGCAAGGGCATATTGTTGGCTCATTATGCCTATCAGTAAGATAGAAGAGGCGCTCAGTAAATTATTTTGAGCCTTGTTTGTTTGAAAAGAAACTGAAAAGGGTAATAGGTTTAGGAATAAGCAGCATCTGCTTGAATTCTTACTACCTGGAGACTATGCATCAGAGAATCCATGGTGATTAATGTTCTTTGTTTTGCAAACTGCAATAGCTTTATTCCTATTAAAGCATCCTTGGGTGACTAGTAAACAGTGAGAATGATCATCTGGAGCATTCTGTGTTTTATAATATCTTCATCCTCTCCTGAGAAATAACAAAGTGGCGGCATATTTCCTTTCCTTCCCTCTTAACCTAAGGAAAAAGGAACTGAAACAAAAAATGGTTTTGTAGAACTGCCTGAAGAGAAAATTAGAAAAAACAGAGTGTGGCTGACACTTTTAATTTTAGCCCGTTCTGTTACTGTTTGAACTAGAGTATTTCCAAAAGTCTCTCTTTAAAAGAATAAGCACAGTGGCCAGGATCATGGAGAGGTCAGTTGATCAAGCATGTAACTCACAAAGTTCTCTAGGCATTTATGAACATTTATTATTCCTATTGGTCAATAAAAAGTCTTGAGCAGTAGCAATACAGACAACAGCTTGCACTGTGGGCAAAATCATATGCAGTGCAAGCATAGAAAAGGTCTTAGTTTTTCTGAACTGTGTTCAGTCATACAAATATGGTTCTGGAGGAATACAGGACATTGACAGAGGTGATGAAAGAAATCCACATAAAATCTTAGTATCTTCTAATTTCACTCTTGTCGCATTATAAATATATTCTTTAACAACATAATTGCCTTCCATAGGTAAGAAAGATGTCTGTTCTCTTTCACACCATTGCAGAATTAACTTCTGAAGAGCTAATTCACAACTGAGCTTTATCAGGTGTCAGGCTATATAATTTCTGCAGTACAGAAGAAACTGAACATTTTCTATCAGGCTCAGCCCAGGTTATAGCAATTAAAGCTTGCACAGCTGAATGAGTTGGAAGGACTTTATCAGCTTTATCTTGATCATTCAACAGGAGAAGCTCTTCTGACATCTCCTTAGGCTTAATGCCTTTTTAATATTCCTGCATAAATAATTCAAATCCTCTTCACTCAACTTCCTGGCAAAAACAGCAGAATCTGGGTCCTCTTCAGAAGACTCCCAGCGGTGTTTCCTTCTAAAGATGATGAGGAATATCTGATCTGTTCCTTATTGTGCTTTTTAGCAACCTGCAAATCATTTTATCCTGAATGAAACTTTGGGAAGCACTTTATGTGACTTTTCTAAATTAAAGCCATAGCAGGACTAAGGAAAGCCTTAATTATGTGCTATGAAATAGTTGGCAGAAGGCTATTGAGCTAGGCACACATTGGATGTAAACCAACTGAAATCAATGGCAAAACTATCACTGACTTCAAAGAGGCAAGGTTTTCATGCAGAATGGGAGATAGTTCCTACCCAGAAAACCCACCAGATTAAAGGGACAAGAAAGACAAAGCACGACACAGAAGAAGGGAAGGCACAAAGATGTGAAATAACGTGTTTAAGGTCACACAGTAGGTAGAAACCAAGTTTGCTGATGTTCAATCCAAAGCAAGCATTGAGAAATTTTGTTGAGCAAAAGGCAGCACAGGAAGCAAAAAAAAATAAATAAAAACACACACTACAAATACTTAACTACCAATATAACATCCTTTTACATGTCTTAATTCAGACAAGCTTAATTTATCTGAATAAGCATCACTAGCTGGTTAGCACAAGAGTTTTACTTTTAACACAGATGATTAGTAGATGCTCTTGCACCACAGTTTGCTTCTGTCCTGGCACGGAAGACCATCTTGCAAGGAATCGCTCTACCCCAAAGTTTTCTATTCCTTTTGCAGCAAATAAGGAATGATTTTCCTTAAATACACAGACTTTTCTAGCAATAGATGAGTTTTCTTATCACTCACTGCCATAGTGCTGGGCTTTGCCTGAGGCTCACTGATAGTACTACAAAAGACAAACCAAGATGTGGATGGAGTGAAACCACTTTGCCTTAGCTAAATTTTGGGATAGCTTTTCTTCCCGACTTTTTTGCTTTACATTAACGACTGTCACCAGGAAATTTATTGGAAGTTTCTCAGAGAAACACTGCTGCATGACCTGTCTTCAGTGATGCAAAGCAAAGCTGAGAGATAATTATCTTGTGAGCACAAAGTCAGTGCAGTGTAAAAAGGTACCAAAAATTCCAATACTGTCATTAGCTGCTGCTAGCTGCTTGTTGTCTGAGAGCTGAGAACAACCCGTCATTCTGTATTGGTAAATTGAGAGATGGGAACATACCTTGTACACCACTGGATATTTATAAAATCTAATCATGTTGGAAGAAAAAAAAGTATGAATTGTCTTACAAAGAGCTGTAGCACTTATTTCAATGACATGACATTTCATTTTTCCTCTAGAGTCGGCAATGTCATATCCCTGATCCTTTTCTGATTTAAAACCAAGAGTTTCCAAAAACCTATTAAATATTGAATGTTGGTATATTTCCTGAATTGTAACAGGGAAGAAAGAATCAATGAATTCATTAGAAGCATATTTTGTCTGTTTCTAGTTGATCTATTTCTTTTGAAATTGAAAGCTAAACTTAATGGAAAGATGTCAACTGTTTTTTTAATGAGCATTTTTTTTAAATTCAGGTAAGACTAGAGCACCCATTAAATAGCACAATCTAATTTTAAATAGACTGCTTTATACTCCTATGTTGACGACGTTATGCAGACAGGCAGACAAATTGTGCAAACGCAAAACATTGTCATAATACTAGACTGAAAAACTGAAAGAGGATTTTTTTTTATTATGTTCTTTCAATAACAGTGATGCTAGATAAAACCCAACTACAATGGAAACCGCTTTTTTCAAACATATATGATTATCAAGTGGACAGTTACATTATAATGTTGTCTGTGAAAAAAATTGTTTATAATATCCCAATATTTTCATTAAGTATCATTAAAGTATTTACATGTATAACTTTTAGTTGGTTTACATAAGATGTAACTTTTAGTTTGTTTAGCTGGCCAACTTCTATACTCTGTTCATGGTCCATACCCCCGTAAAACTTCCAAATAGTTTACTTTCATTTAATTTCCCCTCCCCCTTTCCCACATCTCCTATCAAATTGAAAAAAATCACACTTTTCTTATTCATAAACAAATATACTTACGTATCAGATTTTGACTGGAATCTGTGAAATGCTAGCTGATGAGTTAAAGGGCAGGAGAAAACTATATATCAAACAGAATGAAAATGGAATAAAAAGCAATGGTGTGTCCCTGGATACAAGCATGGGTGAACACGGGATGCACAGATTACAATATATTGGTTTTACATTGTAATTGGAAGTAAAGGGATTTTTCATGTCAACAGGATATTTAGTGAATTTTAACTATAAAGCTCTCTTTATAAATTGGAAGTAGGCCTTAGTTTGCTGGAAAAAGAACTTCAGTAGGGCTATGCAAACCCTGAGGGACCGTTTCATAGCCATTTCCCAGCTGAACCCAGCAGTTTTAATACCCAAGGCTTGGAAGCAAAGGTGTAGTTTGAGTTTAACTAACCCATTCCCCCAGTTACAATGCCCCACAGAGAAAAGATCTTTAGGTGGTGTAACCTCTCATTGCCCTACTGATTTCTTCTTCCCATTAGCACACCCCTTCCTTATGCCACAATGTGGGGTTCTGCATCTGACAGGGAGGAAAAAAAGGAAGAAAAGAATGTGTAGAGGAAGACGGTGCATGCTGGCAGCTCCAAATGAAATTTTCACAGCCCATATTTAATCAGCAGTCACAATCATGCACTGACATTTGAAAACCTCAGACCTTGAAACCAAGTTGCAATACAAGTAGGTTTAATGTTCAATGAGATTATTTTGTCGAGATCTCAAAATTAGCTTGGTTTGACTGACAGTTCTCATACCACAAGCATGTGCAGAATAGAAGAATGGCTTAAAAGGTGCACGTTCACTTCTTTCATTCTGGGCCAGGTGGTACTTGGATATCGTTACAGGTATGCTAGACTAACTCCACAAACAGGACAGAGTAAGATGCAGTTACCCTTGTTCCAACCCTCTGTTCATAGAGCTTTTCCCTCTTGCTATTTTCTCCTATGTATTTTTAATCTTAAGATTCGAACAGAAAACTCAACCAACAGCTCGTTTTTGGGGACATAAGAGAAAAACAGAGGAAAAAGAATGGAAGAAAAATGGTGGTCAAAAGCAGGGTGAGGTAACACTTACAAGGATTTTTATGTTGTATGTGATAATTTATGGGAAAACTTGACAAAAAGTAAGTATTGTGGCCATTTATACGGCTGCATAATTATGGCTGCATAATTAACATAAGGCCTAGCTGTTGCATGAATAATCTCCAGACTGATCTTTTCTCCCTGTCTGAACTTCTAACTTTTTCTCAGAGGTTAATTGGCTTAAAATTTGGTTGTTGTACCCTTCTTAACCCTGGTGTGTTTTATCTGCAAATGTGCATACATATTAAATTCTTATTTACAGTACATTTAAATTTACAGACTGTAACTGCCTATTAAGTCTTTTATGATTCTTTTGTATAACATAGTCCATAGAAGAATATATTAATTTATATTGTTGTGTCTTCACCCTTTGTCTATGGAGTTGTTGCGCCATAACTAACAAATTGCTTTCTGAAGAGTTCTGCATACTTTGGATATAAAGTACCTCCCCTGTTTATCTTGTCTCCCACATCTTCATTTTTCTTTATATCAATTGGGAAGCTGCCCCTGAGTCCCAGAGCACTCTCGCTGGCATCTAACCAACCAAAGTGACCTCTCTGAACTCTCTGCCCATGAACCCAAAAATTCATGGTTCTTTGCGGGTGCTTCCTGTACCCCGACAGATCTACTCATGCCCAGTTGGCACTACTCAGAGCTACTGGTCACTTCTGTGGTCCTTGTGGCCCTATGTAAACCTTAATGCTCTTAACTGTGGCCTCCAACCTCCCTCATAACCATGCCAATACCTCACAGGTGTCACTCTGTTGCCATTACTATTCTTTATAGGCTTTGGTCCTCTTAGGGTTAGCCGATAGGTTACTTTGGCCATAGGCTTGTATGGCCTGACCTTTCAGTCTCAGACTCTCATCAGCCTCTGGCTGCCAGTGTCACCCTCTTGTCACTTAGGCTCTGGCCATTTTGGTCCAAGGCCACCTTTGTCTCACCCCCTGTTGGCTCAGGCTCTGGCCCTCTTGGCCTCAGGGCACCTTGGCCATTCTCCCCTTACCCTGGGCTCAGGGTATGAGACCTCTTGGACTTGCCTATGTCTTGTTCCCAGGGTCAGGCTCTGGCCCTCTTGGCCTCAGCCTGCCTTTGTCTCCCTCTGTCTTGTCTCCTGCACCTGGCAGTTGTCATGTGTCCTCAGGCACCCATGTGTTGCTACCTTACTGCCCCCACATCCACCACCCGGTCTTCCGTTACCAAGTTTAAATGCAACACAAATACAAGTAACCACTTCCAACTGAAAGATTCAAAGTCCCCTTTGGGTCAACATGCCACTGCAGAAGCCTTCTCCTCAGTCACTGGCTTTCCAGCCCTTGCAAGTATCTGACCAGGCCGGTCTTCATCTGCCTGCAGCAGTTTCTCCCCTTAAGTAACAGGAGCCCCTATTCCCTATTACAACCAAAACTGTTCTTAATTTATTACAGAACTTAAAATACTTATAAGTGTCAGCTATGTACTTTCTCATGTGCATAAACAATTTTTTCAAATATATTCACTTTTGCAATATGATCCCCTGCTAGTTTTTTTCTTAGCTTAACACTGAATAAAAGCATTTACCTCACAATTTAAATTTCTAAATACAGTACATTGCTAACTACGGACATGACACTGGCATGAATTAAATTATGTATTAATAAACCCATTTTAGTGAGTGCTTCCATGAAAGGGAAAAGCAATATCTTAAATATCCTTTATACTTAAATATAGCAGATTACTAAATGAACTAAAGAACTTTATAATCTGGAAAGCACAATGTTTTACTATGAAAATGCATGTCTTCTGTTAACAGCTATTTATGAGGAGTAACTACAGTGGGGAAGGAAGGCCTATCTACAAAATACAAAAAACTTGCTCTTTGTCAGTAAATTACATCTTAAAGGCTGACTGCAGTTCTGTGCTTAACTTTTTATTCACTGCACTGCCAAGAAGTATGATTGTCTAAAGCTGCATGTGTTCTGCATTTGTGATGGCAGATCTCCACAAGGGATTTTATTAGATCAAAAGTAGGCAGGTTGAGCAAAATGTAGACCTTTAGAGACCAGAACATGGAACAATTTACCCTGAGCAAATGGCAGCCAACTGTGCTAAAGTGACTGTATTATATTTTATTTATTTGTATTATGTATGAAGTGCAGCATGTGCCACTGTATCATGTATTCAATTAAATAAACAAAGTCGTAATAAACAAATGGCATTATTAAATGTCTTACTTGGATGTTCTTATTTGAGTAGCTTACAGGTTTCTGCCTAACACATACATTTTAATATAATCTTGGCTTATTCAAAGAGCCAAATGGCAAATCTTATGCTATGGCTGTATTTGTGACAGACTACAAAAGGACCTAAGTATGCAAACTAGCAAACATATTACAGTGCTGTTATCAGGACCTTTGCCACAGACTAAGTCACAAATTTAGCAAAATCCTATATTTTTTCCCTTCTTAAATTTGGCAATATTCCACAAAAATGTTGAATTATCACTTCTATCTTCCAAAAAGCTGTTCGATTCACACAAATGAAACGAAAATATGGAGATGCATATTTCTGGTATTTTCATTATTGTACCAGGTTTATGCCCAAACTAAGGTACGGCGTGACCAAAACAACAAGTACCATTGCATTACACAGGTGAAACTCATCTCTTTATTTGCAATAATGATAAAGTTGAACTTAAATGTACAATAGCAACCCAGACCTGAATACGTTTATCCCGGCTTTTTTTAGAATCAGGTAGTATAGACAAATTCTGCACGCTTTCCCTTAGGAACGTTCATCTTTCAGCATTACATTTTTTACAAGGATATTTCTGTTTAATAAACGTGCTAGGGAACTCACTCAGAGTCTGGTGAAATTGAATTAGCAGGTATACAGAAAATAAGTTATAACCAAAATTACGAAGTTGGGGAGGGGAAAGAAGGTAATACACCGGCAAGATGCAGCCTATTATGTAAATGTGTTGCCACATGCCACACATAATGAATAAACCTTATGCTCTTAACACTTTGATTATAGACTGTACAGACAATGCAAATTAAAATTCCTGCTGCTGTATAAATGCAGTGAGGAGAAATTATGTAAATTTTAACACATTAGATTGATTTGGTTAAAATGAAACCTGTTCCACTTGATGTTTTAGGGGAAGAGCCACAATTACTATGATTGAGAAAGTGCAGTGTTAATGAAGTGTGTTATTGCTAATCAATTCCTCCTCCTCTGGTAATGGCACAGGCATGTGCACTCTTACTATATCATTCACAGATGAAAGTAACCGCTCACACTGCTGCACAGTATTCACAACAAGAAGTCAAGAGTCTGTAAACAGGCCTATCTAGCTCTACTTACATTAACTGTATTCACAGCAAAGAAAACACGCTATATGAAACAGAAAGTTTAGTTATTTAGTTGAAAATACTGTGTGACTGACTGCATTGCAACCTGCATAGTTATTTCACATTTGTTCAGTCATACCAACCACACTATTTTATTTACGGCTGAATTACTTCCTGGCCTGTTTGATTGGAAACTACAGAATTAGACAACCACAATTTCAATGTGAGATTAGAAGCAAGATTCTGTAGTTATAAGAAAGGTATTCTACTCCAAATGAAAAGTATCAAAAACCACTCGCTTAAAATAAGTCAATCGCAAAAAAGCATAATTTAGTTTTTGATTCTACTCTGGTATAAATTGCTTCAGATTTATTTCATGAGTTTGATTGTGGTATATGTTTGATTCATGAGTTTGATTCTGCAGACTTTGGTCTCCACATAACTGTCATGTAGTAAGCGTGGCTGCAGTCCACGTATGAGAGAGAGTTATCTGGAAGGGTAGATTGTACTTCCCTTATTTTACGTGAAGAAGCACCTTCTTCTGAGAGTAGGCCCAATGATTTCAATGAGATTACACGTTCAGTAAATACCTTGCCAACATTAGTATTTCTGGCAGTGTCTGGCCCCGGATGATTTTGTTTACTTTCTCTAAATATTAAATATGTTCTATTAAATAACCCATGAGAGCATTTAGATCAATTAAATAAATTCAGCTGAAGTTGGCACACATTTCATACTGTAAAGATTTTTCATGAAATTTTATAACTTTGGGTTTGTCTCTCAAATACGTTTTCCACTGAGCATAGTGACATTTATCCCTTGTCTCCATTCACTTGCCTTGCACTACCTTAATTTTGCTTCCCTGCTGAGTTATATAGCTAGGCCTCCAGGTGCTCTACACAAAGAGATCCTACTGCCTTCAGTGGGAATTCAGCACACAGAATAGTTCTGGAATTGAGTCCAGGAAGACATACTCTGTATAGCAGGTGGGTAAAATAGGCTCAGATACAAGGCATCGTTCAGTCATACACTGCAGATTTGGGATCTCTGTCTGCTGGACAGAGTAGATGGGTCAGAGAAGAATCACTTCATCTGTGAGTGTGTAAACCTACTAACTAGAAAAACTTACTTACTTACTATAAAAGTGTACATTATAGGCACATGTAAGTAGTGAGAAAGTACTGGCATTTCCCATTTAATCAGATCATAGTGCATATATACCTCCATCACGCACACGGTGAAAGGCCTAATCCCGTCTACACTTACTACATGAGAAATTCACCTGTGTAGTCTTATGAAGTCACAGTGCATACAGGAGGAACTGGAATGGGCCTCTATGGGTGTGTCCAAACAAATGGGAACGTGCGTTTCCCCATGGACAAGTAGCAGCACGACACCTTGTGCCGGTGCTATTCGTCCCAGGGGAATGCCTGTGCCCCGCGTGCTCTGGCACACAGTGGGTTACCCGAGGTGGGATAGGGGAGGCTGGGGTCAGCAACTGTGCAGGTGGGACAAAAAAAATGAAAAATCAAAGAATGAAGTCATTCCTGGTTGATTTTTGAGAATTGGGACTCTTTTGTGTTACTGTGCAGCTCTCTGCCATGTTTCAAGTGTTAGTAACGCCAAGCAGCTATTGCTTGGATAACACAGCATCCTGACTTCACGCCCTCGTGGGGCAATAAAGGAGAATCAGCTATTATATGAACCTTCAACACCTTCTTTGATGCCCCACATACATTTCAGCTGGATTTTTGGGGTATTCTGGACCTCATCCTTATTGCTTCCATATATAAAGCAAATGTCATCAATTTAACAGAAGTTCTGTACAAGGAGACCGTAGGATCAGGGTATATTCTTTGTCCATAAATTCCAGTCATTAGACCATTAAGCTAGAAGCTCTGGAGACTCCAGTAGATTTGTGAGCTTTCCTCCGATCACCCTTAATATAGGCAGTTTATGCCAGATGACAGCTGTAAAATAACACTCAATATATGTCAAAGGTTCCCCTGTCATTTAGATTTATATTTACTAAGAAGTAACTATGGAATGATTTACAAAGCAGACTACAGAACAATGTTAAAAGGAGCAACAATTTTAAAATGAATGGGCTTATGGGTGTTGAGGAAGCTCAGCATTTCATTCAGTGCTCTGCGAGACATAGTCCAGATGTTTAGTTACATTAAATAAACACAAGAAATCACAATGGTAAATATCTCACCACACAGGAATCACCTTCATTTCCAGCTCACAAAGGTGTGGGGGAAACAAGCCCCTCCTCTGTCTGCTTGTCTCTCCAGCCTTTGCTTGAATTCTTTGACTTCAGGCTGCTTTGTTTATAGGACAAACTCTCTTTGATGTTGGAGTATTAGCAGGAATGAAACAATAAATTCCCCATATTCTAATATCCAGACATCCTGGGCTTGTTCAAGGACCCCCTGATTCATGACAGCAAATAATTAAATTACCTGAGCTTTGATCAAGGAGTTGCTGTAATTCTTTTTTGATGTAGAACTTGGCAGTTTGAAGCTCCAGACAATCTGGCCCATACTTGGTTTAACCCTTTCTCACTGCCAAAAGCATTTTTACAAGATCCAATTTTTTCCAGCACTTAAAACATGACTTGCAATATCAGCTTTATGGCGCTGAACCAGTGAGTCAGTTCTGTATCACAGATGTGGTAGGCAGGATTATAGGCATTAAATCAAGCTCCACTCTCTGCCGGGAAGGGGGGAAGGGGGGATCCTCATGCTGAAATGATTTTTCTAATTGAATTAACTTGTCTTCATATTTACATCACATACCTAGCATGGGGCAGAATCAGCCACTTGTGTCTATAACAGATCATCATAATGAAGTGGCTTTCTAACTGAGCTAACAAGGCTTCCATGTTAGAAAAGAAATCCATATTTAGCACCAATTTTTCACACTGTGATGTCCATTCCACATCCAAAAATGCATACTCGAGTACACATGCCAGTTACAACAGATTCCCAACAGTTTGTGTGTGCAGGCATATGGCATTAACTGCATGCAGGGAACAGAATCTATATGTGGAAATACATGTCCTTTTGGCACTGATAACTCTGCCTCCAGTTTCTGGAAATATAACCCTTCTTGATAACTGTGATCACTGCATTAGAGCTAGGAGGAAATAGGACATGTTTACTTTAAAATGTAAATGCAGTTGGAATTGTTATGTCTTGGAATAAAATACCCTCCTCTGCAAAAAGCAAGAATAAATGGTTGTTTCTATCCAGAGCATGAAGAAGGAACAAATTCATACACTTAACTTGCTGGCAAGCTGTGGAACTGTAGAACACAGATCCTATGAACCCCCAAAGAGAGATTTCCTAATTGCTAGGTCTACACAATCACAGATCCAATGCCTCTTTGCCTGGCCATCTACTCTGCAGACAAAGAGCCCGCGTCTGCAGTGCATGACAGAATAGTGACTTTCATCTGAACCCATTACACCCACATTCTATACAAAAATGGCAGGCATCCTACTCAAGCAAGAGGGATTACATCCTTGAAAAATCATAACCTGATTTTCAGAAGTGAGAAACTCCAGCTGAGGTGAGGTCACAATGCTAGAGCTAACACCAGGTTTTAAAATACTTTGCACACATTTTCTCCAAAAAACTGCATTCTGGAACTTAATTCTTGTATCTTCCTGCTCTAAAGCTTTGAAATCTTTTATAATTGCCTCCATTAAAAATCCCTCAAAAGTAGGAACTCAAAAGTATTTAGTATACTTAACAGCAGACATAAACATTTTACAGTTCTCATTCATGCACACCCCATTCTTATACATCAAACAAATGCTAAAATTGTCTTCTATTTTCTGATTTTCAATTTGCACTGTTAGCCAATAGTAAACATTTGGATTACTCGTCTCTCCAAACACATCAAGGCTTCAAAGAACGTATTTTCTTAAATTTAATACATTTGCAAAAGGATCAGTATACAGTCAATGAGGACAAGATTTCAGGTTTTTCACTAAACTTGAGAAAATTCAAGGCTTAGACGTTATCATGCTCATTATCATCCCCTAGTCAGAAAAAACTCTGCTCTTTAAAAGATGTAAGCACAATTCTCGTGGTCTCAAATATCTTGCATACTTCAATTCTGTTCTGATAACAAATGTATGTATTCTACAAGTTTTGTTTTTATTGCATGACTACCTTGGCATATTCATTTTGAAGAATGAACCTGAAGCTCTAGAGAGGACCTACCTTTACATTAAGCTATAAAAATATGTTTTAGGTTTCTAAGAGGAATTACCTAATTGTTCTATTATTCATAGAACCATAGAAAATTAGGGTAGGGGCCTCAGGAGGTCATAAAAAGTCAAGAAGGTGCTGAAGAGGATTTTTGGAGAAAGGGTCTTACACTAAAATGCGATTTCCAGCTGCTGTAAGATTTAAGATTCAGTGACTCAAAGGTGTTCCCATCTCTGTAGATTCTACCTAATCTTCCCTCCCCAAAAATGACAAATCGTTGGGGCATGGAATACTTTGGATGAGCAAACTATTTGAAATACAAAACCGTATCTTTCAACTTTTCCAAATGTTCCCCCCATAGAGGCCTGAGCTTACATGCTTTTTCACACAACTCAAAAATGTCAATATACTTAAAAATTTCTGATAAATTAAACTTTACATAAGTTTATTGTACAAATGGGGCATGAATCTTCCCTCAATCTAGTAATGAGAATGCACCTTTGTTACAATGAGAAAAACAATCAATGAGAGAGACAAAGATTTCTTAGGGTGGTGTCTTGTATTGGACCTACCTTGTAGCTGGGATACAATGTCTTGCATCTGAAAGCTTGTCTAACTCTATCCCAACTACACAGTTGGTCCAATAAATGTTATCACCCTAAGAAACCCTTTCCTCTCAACCATCAGTTGACAGGGCCCCATCACTCTTACACTACCAAAATCAATCAGTGCATTCACCAGGCTTTCATTCCTTCCCCTCTAGAAACACACACCGCTCAAGATATGGAAAAAATATTTTGATGGAATTTCTTGACTTGTCCTCGTGCAATTTCCTGGTTTTTTGTTATGGATTAGGAACCCAGGGGGACAGGAAGATAATTAAAACAGACCGGAGGAGACATGACTTGATCATTTCACATTCCTGATATTGCCAGTGATTTGGAGAAGTAGCCTCCCCAAACTGTTGAAAACAGTTTGAGAGAGGACTTCTATTATATCGTTCATGACAGAAAGGTGGTCTTCCTTTAAGACCCAAGGGGAAAAAAGAATCAGGTAATGCAAACTGACATCTCAATTCATAAAGGTGCAGGGTCTTAATGGATTACTAAAGATAGCAGACACATTGTTTCTGTGCATGTGGATATACTGATGAATTAATATCTTTTAATGTAAATATTTGCTGTGTTACTAATTTGTTGTATAATAAAGTTTGTGGCCTTTTACGCAACCCCAAAGGGGAAACGTGCATAATGGTTTGGGAAGAATGGCAGAAGAGGTTAATGTGAATAGGATTTTATTTGTATTCTATTCAGTCAGAGGGGCTAGATGCATAAAAACAGGTGAAATAGGAAACTATCCAAAAGAGTAACTCCTAAACAACTTGTGCATCATGTTAGCTAGAAAGAAGAATTGAAAAATAAGAGATTAATATAGGCTGCTGACCCTACATACAAGAAATTGTTGACATTCATCACATCAAAAGTAATAAGTTGTCAGAGATGTGCAGGTGGTGTGTGGAATGTTTGTAAGAAAATGCAGAAAGTTTACAATGGAAGCCTCTATGCATTTAATTTTGAACTTGAAAGTGGCATGTGTGTAGTACAACTGAATTTGTTTTCAGGTTACTTTGGTGCTAACGTCATGGGAAAATTATGAAAGCGGAAGTAGCAATTTGGTAATTATGGGTGAAAGAAAATATAAAATAACAGTTCAATATTAGACTCAGTCCTCAGTCCTCAATTATTGTCAAAAAATAATTTTCTAGTTTGTTTCAGGTATAAAAGGGAGGTTCATAAAGGCTAGATTATGTCATTATCTGTTTATATTAATGTTGGTCATAAAAACAGCATTTAATGGCTATGTGAATATAGATTGGAGGTTGTTTAGTTAGTAATCTGATATATGTAGACAATCTGGTTCAAGTCGGCTGCAGTGGCTGGCCTACAGAATTTTATGAGAGGAGTAATTACAGCTAGCATCCTTTTTTGACCTCTAGCTAAACATAAAAAAACAAGGTCATGACAACAAGTAACTGTCACATCTTGGTAAGTATCAGACTTGGCATTTTCACTATAGTCTTGATTATTTCAGCCAAACTCATTTCTTGTTCAATTTGATTGGAAAATTAAACTTATATTAGTGCAATTTCTCACATACGATTGTGTGTGTATTGCATGCCTAATACAGCTCACCTCTGAAGTCTGTTTAATCATGAAAAACATTCCTACATGAAGGTCACTACTAAAAAAAAAAATCCAAGTAATATAATAACAAAGCTACATTAAAGAAAAAAAAAAACAGACGGAGTTCTTTCTTAAATATTACTGTTGAAGATCAGAATAACTTCTTTGACTTAGGTATTGCCAGTTATAGCAGAAGGACTGTAGGCAGAATTTAGATCACTTAGGGCACATATATACGGGTGATGTTGTTCCTTTTGGAAGTACTAAATCACTGCACAATAATGGCCCATACTGTGCTGTACACATGGTGCATGGTTATTTTTAGCAGCTACTTTGCCGTAGCAGTGCGCTATACCAAGGGAGCATGTCACTATGGTGAAGTAGGTGCTGCTCATGTGTAGATGCCCACAGATGCTACGCTGCCATAGTGCATTACTACAGCAACATAGCATCACATGTAGATGGGCTCCTAGGCTAGGAACAGACATTGCGTTTGTCCCTGGACAGGTTGTGCCAGTGTTTGTTCAGGAACCGCAATATCCCCGGACAAGCATGCACACATATTACTCTAATCAGGGTTTAGTGAGCAGCTGAATGCACTACTACTTTTCTGCTCTCGATTCAATGATTCAATGCAATCCCAGGATAAACTGTTAGTATTTATCCTGTGAACCTTTCGCTGCATACATGTTCAAATGATCTGGTAGAATACTCCCAGATTTGTTTTCCTGGTAGAAAAACTTACCCCGAGACCCCTGAACAGACGTTTGAATGCTGAGCTGGCATCCACCAGGAGGCCGCTATGCACACATCTCAGCCTGCTCTGCAGGCTCCCGGTATGCTTGGCAAGAGATGACAGTAGCACAGAGGCAGTCTTGATTGGCTGCCTCCCAGACCACCTCCCAAGCTCTGTCTCCCTGCACCAGGAGGAGATTGTGAAGAGTCTGGGTGGGCTGGGCTCTGCTTGACTGGAGCAGCAGAGTCCAGCCCAAGTGACAGAGTCCCTGGACCCAAGGGGGGGTGCAGGAAGGAACTGGGAGGAAAGCACGCTGGCATGCCAGAGGACTGAGCTATAGCTTCACTCAGAAGGTACTTGTACAGAAGTTTGCTCTACCGGGAAGAACTGTCCCAGAAGCCATTGAATCCCAGTTGATCCCAGGTTATCAACAGCTCTCTGTTATCCCAGGTTATCAACAGCAGCAACTGTCCCAGGAGAAACTGGATGTCTGTACACAGCTTTTGTAAGGTTTATCCCAGGTCAATAGGCATGGACATCTGAATGACTGTACTTTGTCCTGAGATAAAGTGTTTTATTCCTGGACAAATGCGACCTCTGGAATTGAAAGGTATTCTGTCGGTAGCCTGTCTTCAAGCATGTGCAGATTACATTTCAGTCATGATCACTTATTCAAAATAAAATTAAGCAACTAAACACGTGCATAAGTGATTTCCATGAAAAGAGATGGTTTTCCAAATTAAGGCCTTCATTATTAATTATCTTTCCTCTGTTCTTTTTTCGTTTGACGGATGTTAATTGATGTCATGCATCCAATAGATTAGCAATCCTAGGACTCTCTTCTGCACATAACTAATTTAAACATATATTTGTCAAAAAATTATATCGGTCTATCAGTGAACCAATAAATCTTGAAAGGGTACTTCCACACATAAATTGTAAGCTTTCATAACTTTCCAAATCTGAGATCTCCATTTGTGAGGTTACAAAGGGATATCTGACATATTAGCATCCAAAGTGTACTTTAATTTTCTTCCATCAGAATCCATCCATCCTTGATAATACCAGCTGCCACCTCATATGTGATGTTTTTGAACATACTACACAAAACCCTACAAGAATATAAAATCAACCTTTGGGTTTCAAGCATTAATACAGTTCATTCATGTATGTTACTGAAGAACTTGAGCCATGCAAACTATAAACTGTGCAAACATATGAAACAAAGGAAATTAAGGCACCCAGCATTTTCTTTCATTCTAACTGTAAGTGACACATCGTACAAAGACAGTGAACACATTACACGTCATATATTCTACATAAACACAACAGAACGATTTAACAACAGGCAGGGCACATCTACATGGGATTTACACATTACTGTGTAGTAGCGTGCCAGTCAAAAACCATGCTAATACACTACTGCACAGTGTTATTAGGCTACTGAGCACTAAGTGTCACAAAAAAACCCCATGTGCTGGCACTACTGTACAGTAACTATAGTTACTGTGCATTTAGTTAGCATTTTATTAAGCACCTGCAGTGACATAACAGGTATTTTCATTATTTTTCTATGATTGACAATGTCTTGGTCTGGATCAGTTATGTGAATGTTGGATTTTGTTGCTTTTAATCCACAGAAAATATTTAATCACAAAAACCTGTTCACTATTACAGGTGACCCTTGCCATTCGTAGAGGATACATTCTTGTATCCTCTGCGAATGGCGAAATCTGTGAATAACACTGGGCTCCCACCACTGCCAGGCTCCCGCCATCTGTGTTCATGAACTCAGTGCCCCCGGCAGCTGGAGAGGGGGCACAGCTACTCCCGATGGCGGGAGCCCAGTGGCAGCAAGCATGGAGCTCCCAAGGAGCTCCTTTAAGTGTATTTAAGAAGCGGGTTTGGCATTCGAGAATATTTGAAACCACAAATGCCAAACCCACAAATGGTGAGGGTTTCCTGTATTTATAAATTTCTATGATTTTGCCATACACCAAGCTAAACAAACAAAAGATAAGTCCTGACCTTGAAACCTTATAAACTTAGAAGTGTGTTTTAAAGGACATAGCAGACATTAACCTCCATTCAGTTAACCAGTGAGGACTGGTACAGCATGATGGATTTAAGAGAGAAACATATTCATTTTGGGTCTAAGAGCTAAATGGAGAGAGGAGGTTGAATGAGGCAAGGATGCAGCCTTTCAGATCCTCTTAGAAGGAGTACTTCTAGCACTCTGTGCATTCAGGAGGAATGGTTTTGTGGTAAAAATGGGTTTAGAGGCAGAGATGATGATGTGAGAAGTGACAAGGTTGGCATTGCAAGGAAGAGTTATGAAGTCCTGAAAGTGATGACAAAAAGTTTAAACTGCAGGCAACAAAAAAGCTAACAAAATGATACAAAAAGGTTGCAAAATGCTTAGACCAATGGGTAAGGAACATGCTCTAAGGTTAAGGCAGTTGACTGATTCAAAGAGTTGATGTGGGAGTCTAGGAAACTAGCAAGGAGGCAGTAACGTTAACCAAGGTGGAGTGGATGATGAGGGCTTTAATTTTTAGCCTCAACAGATAAAAAAGGATAGCTCTTATAAACTCTGCAGAAAAAAGCAAAAGAATTTATATGCATTGGAACTGGAAAGAGAAAAACAAAGAAGCATCAAGAACAACCTTAAAATTATAGCACTTGAAAAACAATGATAGTGACCATAGTAACAGAAATGAGAGGCAGTCAGGAACAGATAAGAGATCAGTTTGGGTCATATTTTATTATGGAGGAGGATGTATCAGAGTGTGACTGAGCTGCATGACTGAATTGATTGAGAAAGGTCAGGTGTGGAGTGGTATACATGGAAGGTCAAGTGGACAGAAGGATAAAGAAACCTTCACCTGGGACAAAAGGAACAAGAGGGAAATTGTGCATGGCCAAAAGAGGAAAAGTGAGAGCATGCTAAGAGGAAAGACAAAAAGGGAGATCATAGTGCAGCCTGTCACCATTTTCTTTAAAAATATTCCAAGAACCTTTGTGAAAAGGGCACAGGAAAATGAGAGAGCTGGAAAGTTTCAAGACGGAGGTGGAAGTTCCAAATGTTTCATTTCCATTTGGGTTTGAAATTGGCTAACTTTCAATGCTTCGATTCCCCCCACCCCGAAACCCAGGATATAAAACTTTTTACACTACAGTAAATCAGTACTCACCTACAAAGCCCCTACATTCAATAGGCTTTCATTGTCTATGAATGTACCTTTTAAAAATAAATATAAGACAACTAATAGATTTTAAGGCCAAAAGTGACCATTACAATCATCCAGTTTGATCTCTAATTACTTGACTTACTATCTCATCAATCTTTTTTGTATAAATGGATTTGTGTTATACTTTACTGTGTTTCTCTTTAAAGAGAAAGATGCTATATAATGTTATGATCACCAAGAAAAAAATTGCACAGTATATTAACCAAGTTTATTCTCTAGGCTACCTACTCTGTAACTAGGGCAGTGGTAGAACACTTAATGATAGACAAAGTACAAAGTATTTTCCATTTGAATCAGACCCTTACATATGGATTTTATTCAAACCCTGCTGAAGTTTTCTTGAACCTCTAAATCCTGGGAGACTGTCCTTGAAATCTTCCAATAATAGTAATTCTCTCTCAATAATTTAGAACTGCTTGGCTTGAAAGGGAAGTGCAGTTGTAAAAAACCTAGGCAAAACTGAAAAATAATGGGAGAAGACAAAGTATCTTGGAATTAATTTCTGTTCAGGTTATGTTGTATTTTGGATGAAAGTCTGAGTTAATTCTTATTTTGGTTGTACTGTTTGGCTCACCATTAAAATGAGAGATGGGGACATATAACTGTAACTAAAGCTCTTGATTATTCTGGAATTAATCTACCAATTCAACCCAATATGAATTATTCTTCCACATAATTGTAACTACCCAGGGTACAAAATATTCCCAGTAAAGAAAGCCACTGAAGTCCATCTCGTCTGGGGAGCCAAAATGAGCTGAATGATAACAGTAAATTCCTAACTAGAGACTAACACGTTGACAGGTACACTATAGGTGAGGACTGACTGTTCAGGGGAAGAGCTGATATGAAAACTGTGCCTATAACCAGACACACAAAGGTCTATGAAAACTGAAGAGGATAATTTGATAGGAATTCTGCAGGTGCTGTTGAACAGCCGGGGTCTGATACTTTTATTCTTGTTTAGCATTATTTTAGTCCTTGGAAGCCAGTGGAACTTTCTGTGGAAGCCAGGGATTCAAAATAAGTAAAGGTATCCAAAGTTGTCCCACATCTTTGCTAAAACGTTGTATTTCCACACATGATCTAACGGAGAGCAAAATATAGTCCTATATAGACAAGAATGAATTTTAAAATAATGCCAATAAGAAACCTTCTTCTACCACAAAAAGGTAGCATGTTTACTTAAATTTTTAATCTTAAATTATTAAACCATTTGTTTCAAAACCAATGCACAAACCCTTTTGAATTTCATTTTTTATTAAATAAATTAAAAGTTTTATCCTTTTATACTGTCTGAGATAAAAGATAAGCCTCTTCAAATAACGTTCTAGGAGACACACTATCTACTTGCCTATCAAATACGTTGCAATCATCTAAAGGGAGAAAAACCTAAAGGCTCGATTCTGAAACTACTTTTCCAGGGACTATTATAGTTTAAAATATCCTGGCAACTTTATAATTGTATATTTAACTTGGTACTAACATTATAACACCAAATACCAAACCAAGTTTGCACAAATCTATTTCTTTTGTTTCCCTTCCAATGTCTACCTTCAAGAAAAAAAATGGGTAGATGAAAAAAGAGGAGAAAGGTAACACAGTTATTCATCCAGCACCTAAGATCTTTGAGATATTACTTGAAATCAAGACGGGAAAGACCATTTAAATTTATGAGTTAATGCTGGCACGTGTATGAATTAATAAAAAAGATAAGCATCAATGGAAATAAGGTTTAGTTTCCTGATTCAAATAGAGCTATCATTTTTGGTTTACACTGAACTAATGACTTATTCTTGGCAGAATGATATGCATGCATACATTTAAGTATTTCACTTAGCCATGGAGACCAATAAAAAATGTTTCTAGATTTTTATTTCATTAAAAAATACTCAACAGCAACCTCATTTCAATAATATAACATATAGGAAGCATCTCTTCAGCAGCTCGTATAATTGGTAACAAAATAAGGAACCTCTTCACTTCCATCCAACGATGGCTGTTTTAAGAGCCCATGTGAAGTGAAACTCTGGACTCATTACACTTCTAAGAGGAAAAAAAAATTCTATATATGATAAACCTGTAACTTTACTCTGGTTGTTGGTTTCATGCAAAAGACCAAGAGTGCAATGGACCAGAGGAAGAAGTAACTTCCCAAGTGTAGAGGCAATACCTAGAACTGGCAGAGGACCATGGGAAATCTTGCACTGACAGCATTGCACAAGGCTAATGGATAAATGGAACTACTTACTGCTGTTTTTTCTGCTGTCAAATTGTCACCCCTTACAAACATTAAAATTCTGCAAACTGTGTTTTAAAAGGATAATGAATTGAATTCCTTCTGTACATTATACCAGTGTTTGAGCAATGTGATCCCTTGTCTCCTACTAGCATCCACAGGTTGTCTGGAGAGCAAGGTTAGGTCTTACCTGTCCAATTGTATGAAATCTGAATTTAAATTACTTTCTAGACATATGGATACTTTCTACACCATGCACTCATCAGCAGCAATACACTTTAGCGTTGTCTGCTTCACAATGGGCATGTCTACATGTGCATTAATGCGTGTTTTCTAATGTGCATTAAATTTAGCACCTCCAATGTGAGGTACCAAATTAATGCTCATTAGGTTACACTAATGCTCAGTAGCACATTTTCATGCTTTTTTAGTATTGCTTAATGAGCAGTAGACTATTTTACTGCACATTAACATGTCACCACTTTTAAGCATCACTTTAATATGCAGTAAAGTCATCTACTGAGCATTAAAGTGCACATGTAGACACACTCAATATGTACTAAGCCAGTTCTCAATTAGCTAAAGTTGCACAATCCAATCATTTTTCTATAAACGTAGCAACTGCACACATACTTATTTCTGGCGCATTTTACTTTTTGGTCGATGAACTGCTATGTCATCATTTAACAAATAAATTATATCTGGAAACATAGTAGCATTAGACCAGTTATTTTGGAAAATCCTTTGCACACTTTTCTACTCAGTTACTTAATCCGTGTTCCTATAATCCATTTACATTGATTTCTACTACTCCAACTCAAGCCTTCCATTCCAATACAATTAAGAACTTTGAAGAACTCTCTTGCTGATTCAAAAGGAAGAGGGTTCTTTCTCACTGCAAAAGTTTAAAGCGACAAACTAGCATTTGCTTAAGACAGCACTTTAAAACTTAAGAGCTAAATTATGGCTGAGGGAGCTAGCTGAGCGCTGTGGGGTTGGCAAATGGAAAAGCCACTGCACCATCCATGCAGTTATGGAAGAAACTATTTCTCCTTTGTCAGGTAAAAGCAGGCATAATGTCTTGTTCTTCCACAGTTACAGCTCAGCAGTGCCAATGCCTTCTCCATCTAATATTAGCTTCTGAATGAGAGCTGGCTGCAAGCTGGGAAGCCTTCTCAGCATAACAACCAAACCCCAACGGTCCCTTGTGGGCTATTAGCGCTCCGCTGGCAACACTAACCATCCACCCACCACAAGCGCAATGAACAACTTTCTCTATGGTTGCACTGGGGATGAGAGAGGAAGGGTCTCAAACTGCACAAGACATTTCAGTAAGCCCCTGCAGAGATATTTTCCTTTCAGTATGTAACAAGCCTCTAAATCACTGTGCACTTAAGTGATTCATATTAGCCATTATAACTACCATTAAATTGTATTCATAAGCATTTCAGGTGCTGCAGTTATAACTATCCATTTCTGTAAGTCACTTAAACTTTCGGTTGCAGGCCTGGATATCAGCTCGAGTGGTGATATTGCCGAATCAGAAATGATGCTATGTGCTAATTACAGATCAATTTACAATTTAATTCACTAATATTTAGAATTGACACTTATTTTTATGCCCGTCTGCATGTTATTAGTAACAGCGTATGTTCTACTATCAGCTGGAGCTTCACTTTATAAACCCAAATGGCAGCTGGCCAAAATACTGGACTTAATTGCACTGGTGCATAATCTAAAGGCATGCATTTGCTCTGGGGCACGCAAGAGCAGAATATGGCCCTCTGAGGGAAATAAATGCCTATTTTCTTATCTAAAATTTCTCTCGGTAGTCCCCAATATCCTTCCGGAAGAATATACTAGTATTTACTAGTATTACCTTTCTTTTCCTGCATATTACTTTTTCTTTCTCTTTTTTTCTTTTGCCATGGCACAAAGTGATACTCTTTTTGGAAGAAAGAGAAAGAGAAGACAAATCCCTCAAAAATCACTGCTGCTGGGAGAAGCGATGCTGTTTATTTTACACCTAGACTCCAGCTGTGGCACTCTTCAGACAATCTAAAGTTACACAATTTCAAACTTTGTAGTGAACTCCAAGGTGGTAATATGATGCTGAAGGTAACACGATCCACTGACTAGAAAGATGTTAATCCTGACAAACTGCCTAAGCATTAGCCTGAACCACAGCTAGATTGAATTCTGTCTCCCCTGAGAGGGCTAGCAATGCTGGTGGTAACAAAACGTCTTTTCATAGTGCCCTGAAAAGCAGATGGGCCACAAGTAGCGATTTAGAGAAGAGCATCAGTGCCCTCTAGTGTTTGCAAGTGTAACATTCCTGAAAGAACAGCTACCAAATACTTAGTGCCCCAAATTTCCAACTAGCATTATATACATAAAAAGACAAAGTTATATTTTTTGTCTATTTATGACCTCAGCCACTCTGGCCTCTGAGATACTAAGGTACATAATGCCTAGTTTGGTACACTGGAAGGAAATCGAGTTAATTATGTCCAACTCTTTGATTTCTATTCATGTAATTTTTCTGAAACCTAAATATGTAGCAGGCTTAAGTAGACCTGCTGATCAATTTTAAATAACAACAAGTAATAATAAATTATTTATTTTGCAAAACACATGCGGGCCTTTAGTAAAACCTATCCTCTGCCTTACAAACACCAAAACCTGTCTTATTACCATACAGTCATTTTCTAATTAATGTAATGTCTTTATTTACATGGAAACAAAAAATGAATGGGTTTAACTATTCTTTATATTCATTTTTGGAAAAGAGTATTGTAAATGTAACAATAACTATTTACTGTAGTAGAATGTTTAGGATTACATTTTTTCCCATAAAAGGAAGGAGTTTTGTTTTTTTTTTTTGCAATATATATTCAATTTATTATTATTAGCCTTACTGAGAAGAAATGAAATAGAAAGTAAGGCAGACACAGCAGGAGCTGCTAGGAGTTATATATAAAGTAATCCTTCTTAAAACATATGCATAAAGGGCTTGATCCAAAGTCTATTAAAGTCAATGGCTGCCCTTCCTTTTACTTCTGTGGGATTTTGTTTGGGCCCGGCAAAGGAAAAATGAAAAATGGAGTGCCATTTTAAAACAAAGAGGCATGATAATGACAATGGTATATGGAATTTGAGCTTTAAATACGAACATGAAGGCTATGCCACCCAGAAATGTGTATAAGAGGCATGCTGCTTGCTCTTTCGGGTGAAACAAGTCCAAATGAAAACACAGGACAAACATGTGACTTTCAAAATCTATTCAAATAATTTTAAGGTATCCTGGGCAAAAACTAAAACAAGTTTGAAATCACTTTATATTTCCAATATCTGAATTGCAAAAGGATCCCCTGCCTCTGTCTTTTTGAATTTATTGTAAGCAAGGAAAAACCACTGGCAATTTCAATATATACATATATTTTGTTTAGTCTCATTATTTTTTCTAGTGATCTTCAGAAAATGTAGCCTCTTAAACTGCTGGAACTCTTAAGTTCAGGCATATATCTTGAACTGAACAAAAAGAAATGTGTCAAACTTCATTAAAACGGCTCATTAACTGCACTTGAACTCAGATAACACATGTGAATAAAAATACTTTTATCAACTAAATCACAAAAACCTTTCTAACCCTTGTAACCGCTCCAGACTGTGGAGCAACAGAATATTTCTGTCCTTCTATCTCTCAATCAACCTTTTTCCATAAAGGTCTTCTTTTGGAAAGGACAGGTCATAAATTGCAATGACTTAGCTCATCTATTGACATAATTTACTGTAATAGCTTCTGTAGTAATGAGCAATCCTAAATCTTAATGCTTTTTCAGACCAAAAAATACCCCCAACCTTATATGAGTAGACTTTATAAATTTCAGCAAAGTTGATGCAAAAAAAAATAGCGTTTTTAGATTACTTCAGATTACTTATTCCTGTATGTGATAAGCTTCAGGTTTGAACGCAGATCCCATCGTCCAGAACCAACAACCCGTGGGTCATAGGGAGAAAAGGTGCTTTCTAACAAATTTTCCTACAAAATGCTACATGCCTTTGTGGAAACATAGTCCTTTCCTTTTGCAACTTTATTTCTTTGTTCTCATGCCACAGCAAAGGAGGCTGTTTTCAAAGTGGAGCCGGAAACTTCAGTTTTCTAGAGTATGCTGAGAAATGTGCTGAAAAAGGCTTCTTGGATAAAAGATATGAAGCCAGCTTCCTTTGCTCTCACTTGCATTATTCTCTCTCCTGTTCTTTATTGCTTATCTCCCAACATCATGAATTGTGCTGATGCCATGCTATAAAATTCTTGCTCATAAGAAAACATCTGCATTTCCATGACCAAGTAAAAAAAAAAAAAAATCCAAAGACCCAGAACAATCATGGACTTGTGTTTCAAATCCCAGTGCGAAAGACACAGATTGAGGCAGGCTTCGGATAACCCCTGGTTAAAAACAAAACTTATTTATTGGCAAGGGAAAGGCTGGAGGAAGAAGGCGAGGTGGTTACCTGAGAAAACACATATGCTTTGAAAATACTCAGAGAATCAAGAAAGAAGGGAAGCTAGAAGGAGGGAAGGAAGGAAGGCAGGAAGGAAAAAGCTTTTACCTACTTGCCTAGATCTGCTTCAAATTAGTTATTGATGCTTCTTTCTTTCTTTCTTTCTTTCTTTTTCATTCAACAGTTTCATTATCAGATCATTAAAACAGTTGATGTCTTAACGGAGGGTCGATGGTCTGTGAAATTCTTATTGGCTCATCAGCACAAATGGAGAGGAAGAAAGTCCTTCCCCGGGCGCGAGCGCCGAGGCGCTGCCGCGGGAGGAGGCGGCCGCTTCCCCCGACGAAGGGCCGGGGTCGGAGCCGGTGACCTCATTTGCTAAAGAGCCTCCTTTGTGCCGGGGGCCCGGAGCCCCGCGCCGCCGCCTGCCGCGGCCAGGCCCACGCGCGGTCGCACGCGGGCGGCTCCCGCAGCCTAGCCCGGCGCGGCCTCGGGATGCCAAAGTTACGGGCTTGTCCGAGGACCCGCGGCTGGCTCCCCCCCGCCCCCCGGGGCTGTGCCGCCGGCCCGGGAGAGCCCGGGCGCAGCCTGCGGCACTGGGGGGGAGGGGGGGGGGTCATCAGCAGCAGCAGCAGCACCAGTGTCACGGTCCGGGTCCCCTTCCCGTCCCTCCTGCCCTGCCCCGGGGCTCCTTGCTTGGTGCTTTCCCCTCGCGGCTCCTTGCCGCGGGGCAGCGCGCGCGGACACACACACACGTAGACATACACACGCACGCACATACAGACACACACACACACAGACACGCATACGCGCGCGCGCACATATAGATACACACACACACACACACACACACACAGACATGCACACGCACACACACACACACACACACGCGCGCGCGCGCACACACCCCGCTGCAAAACGCCGCTTCTGCCCCCGCCGCTCCGACGGCCCGGCGCGGGCAGATGAGAGGTGGCAGCGGTGCGTGGTCGGTGCCCCAATCCAGTGCGCGCGCTGCGGGATGTGGCCGCGGCCACCCGCATCGCCCCGCTCCGCCGCGCTCCGCCGGCCCCGGGCTGCGCCTCCCGCGGCCGGCAAGTTTGGAGCGCGCACCCCCCCCGACACACACACTCACGCACCTTCCCGGCTCCCTCGTGCCCTCCGCCTCAAGATGCTTCCAGCCGCGAGCGGACTCCCCGCTCTCCGCCGGCTCCTCAGCCCGCACGTC